>NC_090447.1:973145697-973770697 GCF_031143425.1 Pleurodeles waltl
GTGATGACTAGATCACCTATAGGATTACTTTGTCTGGGACCCGAGGGGGGTCCTGTTCTACCTCCCCTGTTGTGGGTGGCACCACCCTGGCATATCTATTGGAATGGGGTTGCGGCCCTATTCTATGTGTTCTCTTCCGTTGAGCTGCTGATCCCAGCCCCCTCCATTGCTCTCCTGGTACCTCAGATCATCGCTTAGTGCTGCTTAACAGTTTTCATTATTCTCTACTGAGAGTGTTCATCAAGTTCCTGAAGTACGTCTCCGTATCTTCGTGGGAAAGGATTTGAATGACACCCTGGGGCCCATGGGTCTCTTGTGGCAGCTGTTGTGGTTCCCACCTGCCCCAGTCTCTCCCAGTATGAATGAGGGGCTTGTGAGGCCTATTGCGCCCTTGCCCAACTTAAGCAGCGCTGTCCACAAATATGCGTCTCTCTGCCCAGGGCGCGGGGTTGGGGGGGAGAAAGGACGCAGCAGTCTCCTTAGCCACACACTGCCATTCTCAGCCTCCACCCCCCCCCTTGACAACTAGCAGCCCACCGCTATCCTTGTCTGGTGGGGGCGGGGGGAGACACAGGTGTCCAGTTCCACCCCACCCCACCCCTGCCAATTTACTCACCTCCAGACTCCTCTCGTGGGTCCGTCTCCACTGTTTATTGCGCACTCCAGGAAGGAGGGGGGGGTGTGTGTGGGCCCTAGTGGTCTTCACCACTGGACCGTTTCTGTTTTCAGTCCACCAGGGTTGAGGTGGGGTTTGGGGTGGTCCGGTCCACCCGGGGCAGCCTCTGTCTCTATTCTGCAGGCTGGCTTCTGCCTTCTGGCTGCTCACGGTCCGGCCTCCCATCGTCTCCGTCCCCCAGTGCGGCTTGTTGGTGTCCTTCTCGGGCCTCCTCCACCTTCTCCGTTCATGCCCTTTACCTTTTCGTCTTGCACTTCTCTCATCTTGTCTTCAAAGGAGACCTCTCCAGCCACACGACTCCCCCACCTCTCCGACCTCATGTCTCTGCTTTCCTCTCCCTGTGTCTCGCCGTTTGAGGCTGTGGCTGCTGATATCATCGCTCCTCTGTGAGGGTGGACCCGTCTCGCTCGCTGGGATGTGGAGCCTTCCCCCAGCTCTTCTCCCTGCCTGTGTCTCATTGTGTCATCTGGGAGGGTGAGTGCGCGGCCAGTCTTCCCCATGGCGCCATGGGGCGGCCTCCGTCGAGGCCTTTCCTTTCTACCTCACTCACTGTTCTCCTGTTTCCAAAGCAGTGGGCTGTCCTACCATTGTCTGTGGTGTTTGATTTGGGATTGAGTTGGGAGCGTGAAAGATTTATATGGGGCCTAGGCGAGGAGCTCTTCAATGAGCATCAGCCCTCGTCGCCATCTTGGCTCCTCTGCCGTCCTATTGAATATCTGAGAGATGCTGCAGAGCTTTGCAACTGTTAAACTCCTTGCTGTTTAGGTGCCTGTTAATTGTCCAGAGACTGTCCAATCATGTTCGTATTCGGAAGTGATACTTCTCTCTCGCAGCATCCCATTGAAAAATTCCACTGCTCCGTCATTCAAAGATTTGTTTAGAGGCACTGCAGCTGTTTATTTAAGTAGAGTAATTTCTGCTCATACATAGATCTACTGTCTTATTAAAATGCCTGGTGTAGCTTGCAGTGCCACAAAAGAAGACAACCAGTAGCATGGTTGGGTTGTTCTGGGATAGTGTCAATAACCATGCACCTCGATAGCCGTGAATGCAGGAACTCATATACGGGTGTGGAGGGGGTTTCATTAGTCAGTTTGTGGACAACCCACAAGATCAAATGTTTACAAGCATAGGATGTAACATGTTGTGATTTGCAATGATGCCATACATTTGCTCTGGTTCTCTTGTATTCAAATCACTCTGATCAAATTGGGGTTCAACACTTTTTGGGCTGAACTAGAAAAGATAATTTAGATCAAGCCTTAATAAAGTAATATTTTCTTGGACAGTGTAGTGATATAGATATTGTTAAAACATCTACTCCTAGTCAGAATTCTTGTAACATGAAAATTGAATGTCTTTTTATAAGATCAAGTTCTTCAGTTGTTTATCTGAAGTTCAGATTGGGGATATTGCAGCTGAATATTTGTATTGACCACTTCTGCAACTTATATTTGAAATTACACACAGCAGGTGGATGCACGTCCCTTTTTGTTAGGGTCCATTTTATTTAAATGTAAGGAAAAGTTTGTTGAAGCACATAATTTGGAGCTGTGCTTCTGGTCAGTGTCTGCTGCCCTCCCCAGCTCCTCTGACTGCTGCTGCCTCTGCCTTTTGCTGGGACGAACTGAGAGTCTCCTGACTCTGTTTGAGACCCTCCTCCACCCGCAGGCTCGTCCGTGCACCTCATCCCTGGCGGTCTAGTGGCCATCACAAGTATTTTTTTCTCTCTGTCTCTCTTTCACTCTTGCTTTTTCTGCCTTTTTCTCTTTTTTCCTCACGTTTTCACTTGTTTTGCCTTTATTCCTTTTTCCTTTCTCCCCACTTTCCTCTGCCTCCCCCCCCGCGAATCACATTTCCCGCTTCCCAGCTGACTGATCCCCCCACCCCTCCCCTTTTTAATGGTGGCCGCGCCTCTGGCAAGCTGTCTGTGTCTTGACAGCGCCCAGCACCAGGAACCCTGGATCTCCGTCAAACCACCCCCTGGACTGCCTCCGTTATGACTCCGAGACCCTCCTCCGCCTCAACATCGGATGTCTCAGCAACTGCTGCCCCATCTCCCCCAGGGACACCCACAAACCTTTCACCTGCAGGAACTGCAACTTCAGCGCCAGCCTCAACAAGCTAAAGGTACTTTCTGCACACAGGCACCAATAACATCCACAACCCCATCAACTGCCTGCTCCTGAACATCCACTCCCTCCACAAACACGCCACCGAACTCTGGGAATAATACCTCCCAACCGGATATCGCCTTCCTTACCGAGATCTAGACCAACCCCACCTCGGGTCCAGACATCACCATCCCCGACGGTTGTAGCATCCTAAGGAGGTACTGGCCCTCCCGCCCGGGGGTGGACGCACCATCGTCTTCACTACTTGTCCAGGCCGTCCCAGAAGAACACTGCACCACCATGCAACACCTTCACTTCCTGGTTCACTCTAACCACAACTCCACCATCTGCAGCACCCTGGTGTACAGGCCACCAGGCCCCTGCCCAGCTTTCATAGACTACATCGTAGGCATCGCTACCTCTTGCCCCCCCCGCAAGGCCCAGGCGTCAGTCGACTACCTCCTCCACGGCGACCTGAATTTCCACCTTGAGGACTCCACCAACCCAAAGAAGCAATGCTCTACTCGACAACTTTGCCACCCTCTGCCTCAGACAGCTGGTCTCCGCACCCACACACATTGCAGTACACACACTGGACCCCATCTTCACCTCCATCAACGGGATCATCATTGAGACCATCTCCACCCCAAACTGGACCGACAACTGCTGCATACACTTCACAATCACCGCACCCAGCAGCCGCACCCACACCTCCAGGCACCCCCACAGGAAATGGAGCGAAATCACCAACGAGCTACTCAACTCATCGCTTGCAAAATCCCTCTCTCCGACGGCAACACATCAGCATGCAATCTCAATGCATGGATCACCGATTGCGCTGACACTCTAGTCCCTCTCTGGTTGACATCGGCCAAACGCGTACCTAAGAAAGCCAGCTGGTTCACCACTGAACTCCCAAGAATCAAAGCGTACCCACAGACGTTTAGAGAAAAAATGGAGCAACAGCAAAACGAGTGAAGACCTTGCCTCATTCAGAGCTGCAACCGCCGCCCACTGATGAAAAATCAAGAACGCTAGGAAGGATGCCCTCTGGGAGCGCATCAACTCCTCCGCGCACAACTCTAAAGAACTCTTCTCAGTCATCAATGAGTTCACAGACCCCCTCTCCGAAGCCACCAGCATCCCTCCGTCACAGGACCTCTGCAACAAACTTGCCTCCTTTTTCCACCACAAGATCCAGGACATCTACAACAGCTTCCGCCCGAAAAATCCTGGCACCGGAACTTGTGACCGACCCACCCCCCAAGAACCCACCCAGACCATCCACAGCTGGTCCACGCTTACCACAGAGGAAGCAGTCAAAATCATGAACAGCACCCACTCCAGAGCCCCCTTGGACCCATGCCCGCACCACATATACATCAGAGCCAGCGCATTCATCGTCTCGAGCTCTGGAACACAATCAACTGCTCTATCAACACGGGCCCCTTCCCCAAGGACTGGAAATACGCCCTCTCCTGAAGAAACCTTTGGCTGACCCATTAGAACTAAAGAATTTCCGGCCCATCTCACTGCTACACTACCCCGCCAAAGTACTGGAGAAAGCAATCAACTCACAACTACGGAGTTTCGTCTAGGCCAACAACTCCCTGGACAGCTCCCAGTCCGGCTTCCGCAGCAACCACAGCACGGAGACAGCCCTCCTGGCAGCCATCGACAACATCAGATTACTCCTAAGCTGCAGCCACACTGCAGCACCAATACTCCTCGACCTCTCAGCAGCATTCAACAGTCTTTCACAGCACTTTGCGCACCAGACTCCACAACATAGGAATCTGCAGAAGAACCCTGGAATGGATCCACTCCTTCCTCTTCAGAAGGATGCAGAGGGTCAGACTTCCGCCCTACACTTCCAGACCCACAGTAGTCAACTGCGGAGTCCCCCAAGGATCCTCACTGAGTCCTACACTGTTCAGCGTATACGTGGCCCCTCTCACTGCCATCGCCCGAAGTCACGGTATGAACATAGTGTCATATGCCGATGACACACAACTCATAATTTCCCTCCCCGGAGACCCAGACACAGCCAAAGGAACTTCCACTCAGGAATGAAAGCTGTTGCCACCTGGATGGGAGAAAGCTGCCTCAAGCTCAACTCCGACAAGACCGAGCTCATCATCTTCGGAAACGCCACCTCAGCTTGGGATGACTCCCCTGCACCGACTGAGCACGTCTGCAACTTAGGAATCGCCCTCGACTCCTCCCTAACCATGACCTGTCAGGTTAACTCTGTCACCTCCTCCTGCTGGCACATGCTCTGCAAACTTTGCAAGATCTTCAGATGGATCCCAACAGAGTGTCGCAGGACAGTCACACACGCCTTAGTCACTAGCAAGCTTGACTATGGCAACGCCCTCTACGCCAGCACCTCAATCAGGAACATCAAAAAACTACAACTGATGGAGAACGTCGCCACCAGACTCATTCTGGACCTCCCTCGTCGAGAACACATCTCCCTACACCTGAGGACCCTCCACTGGTTGCCAGTCAAGAAGCAAATCACCTTCAAGCTCCTCACCCACACAAACAAGGCCATACACAACGCAGGACCAGCCTATCTGAACCACCATGTCTCCTTCCGCACCCCCACCAGATCCCTCCGCTCCGCCCAGATGGCCCAGGCCACTGTCCCTTGCATCCACAAAACCACTGCCGGAAGATGATCCTTCATCTACACTGCAGCAAAGAGCTGGAACAACCTCCCCCGTCGCTTACCATCTTCAGTAGGAACCTCAAGACGTGGCTCTTCGGATGAGGCCCCCCCCCAACCGCATTGAGACCCTAACTGGTGAGTAGCCACACTGAACAAATAAATACCTATTGATGGATACCCGTGAACAAGGGAACAACGTTTTCCGAAACGGGTCGGATGGATGAATATTTTGTGCCAAATTAAATAAATAAGACTATACCCCAAGACGATTGTGACCTGGGTGTTTTTTCGTGATTTAAGGATGTAAGTCTTTGGATAAGAGAAATGGTGAACATATATATATATATATATATATATATATATATATATATATATATATATATATATATATATATATATATATATATATATTTATATATATATATATATATATATATTTATATATATATATATATATATATATTTATATTTATGCCGTAGCTAGTGAGGTAGAAAATATTTTAAATAAAGATCTTCCATTACATCTATACACAGTACTTTGTCTTCTTATGATCTGTATTTAAGTTTACTTTTTGAAAATGAATTTATGATTAGTGTTAGTACATTTAGCAACCAAATACAATATGGGATAATTATTCCACAAAGTCAAATGCACTTAAGATAAACACTCAGGCCATCATTAAGTAATTCGTAGCTGATGGATAGTCTATTATTGGCCAGTACAAATTGGCTTTGGTAACTTTCTGCCCCTGGATTTGTAGCTGTACTAAAATTCTGATTTTACACTTAAGTATTCACATGTAAGTTTCACAGCATATGCTTTGTCTATCATTGAATAGTGCAGGCGTCATATGCATATTTTGTGCTGATTAGTGATTTCCTCCTTAAGTCTCTTTTTCTGAAGACCAAACCCTTTATCCATTGAAGAACCAGTGGCCGTAATTTAACTGTCCCCATTAGTCTTTTGGCCGACTGATGTTTGCAAGGATCATGCCTACATTTTGAAGATTTGTCAAGTGAAGCAGATTTATATCAGTACCTTAAAAAAATAATCTTGCCCCATAAGTGCAGGAATCTGAACCAGGAAATGTAGAGCTACACATGATCATTGTTTTGGCTATACTGTCACATCAGTTATGGTAATCTCCCTGCAATATATTTTCAAGTATTTTATTAATCTTTTATTTCTATTTTTATTTGATGAACCTACTTTGACCTTATGTCTCTTTTCTGTAGAGACCTACAGATTTGTAGATCAGCTGCTTGTTGCTGTGAATGACAAGAGTTATTTACTACCACTGGAGAAGCTGCATTCTGTGCCCGCAAATGTAGATTCCTTTCAACATCCTTATAAAGATATTAAAATCGAGGTAAGATGATGATTTCTTTGATCATTTATATAAATTGCATCTTCAGTGTTTTTTATCTCTTTGACATGTTCAGAGTAAAGCGAAAAGTGAAATGTGAAAATTTACACAATAGGCTCAGCATAAGGGAGCCACAATTCAAATATACTCTAAACATCAAATTCCTTTATTTGTAAACTTGGTCTTAGTGGTAGAAATGTGGTTGTTGCAGATCTCTTCCGACACCTTCCCCCTTATCTACCATGTACATTTTCTACGTGCCGCTTTCTTTTCCCTGCTTAGGAGTCCTTTTCTGTGCTATCCTTGAGGTTAAGTAAAACATAGGGGGTCATTCTGACCTCGGCGGTAAAAGGCGCCTACCGCCGGTCAGAAATCCTCCATAATCCCGCCGCGGTCGCGGAAACCCGCCACGGTCATTCTGACCCGCAGAAGGCAAACCTCCGAAAATCCGACCGCCACAACAGACCGCCAGACCAGCGGTCGGCGGAAAGGTGGAGGTGACCAAACCTCCACCGCCACGCCAACAGAAATACGCCCATCCCATTACGACCCACGAATCCACGCGGCGGTCATTCAAACGCGGTATTCCATTGGCGGGACACACCGGCGCGGTCAGAATACCCACCAACGAACAAAACTCACCCACATTGGACGATTTGAATCCCACACACCTGATACACATACACACACCACTCCCACACACACAATACAATATAAAACACCCACCCACATCACCCACCAACCCCTACGCTTACAAAATCGTAAAGAAGGCAAGAGAGAGACACCAGCATCCAAAACATAACAGCCACAGCCACTCAACACCATCACCCACACACTATCCACACACAAAACAACACACACCACCACACTCAACTCACTTAAATACACATACTCCACCCCACACATCATACACACCACCCCATGGCACCCCAAAGACAACCCCGCTTCACAGACGAAGAACTCAGGGTTATGGTGGAGGAAATCGTTCGTGTAGAGCCCCAGCTGTTCGGCACACAGGTCCAATACACCAGCATTGCCCGGAGGACGGAGCTATGGCAGAGGATTGTCGACAGGGTGAACGCAGTGGGACAGCACCCCAGAAATCGGGAAGACATCAGGAAGCGATGGAACGACCTACGGGGGAAGGTGCGTTCCATGGTATCCAGGCACAACATCGCCGTGCAGAAGACTGGCGGAGGACCCCCACCTCAACCCCCACAATTCACATCATGGGAGGAGGAAGTCTTGAACATCCTGCATCCTGACGGCCTCGCAGGAGTCGGCGGAGGAATGGATACTGGTAAGTTGAAGCTTCAATACTGCTTCCCCCCCACCTGCATGCCAAATCAGACCCCAACCCTCACCCCCATCCTCGAACCCCACCCTCACCCCCACCCCCATCCTCACCCCCACCCTCACCCCCACCACCATCCTCACCCCCACCCTCACCCCCACCACCATCCTCACCCCCACCACCATCCTCACCCCCACCCCCAGCACACCTATTCCCCGCCAATGTCTCACCATCACAACCCACACATCCCAAAACCTAGGCCTGCATGCGTCCACTAAGCATGGACACCCATCACCAAAGCATGCCCAATGCATATACACATCCCCCCCACAAGCCACCCTCACCAAAGCCCCCACACACGAATGCCAGCACTTGGGGACACGGGAACCCACAGATACACCCATATGCCACACATTGAAACTATAACCATACCTCTATACCCCTGCAGGACCCGACCGTCAACACACCGCGGCGGAGGGGCCAGAATTATCCACACCCCCCACCCAAGAGGCCGTCAGCGATGACAGCAGCTCTGTCGATCTGGACACCGATGACCAGCCCGGACCATCGGGGACCTCTGGACAGTCGGTTCCCCTCACACAGGCACAGGCCACTATAGACCCTAACCCCTCTGGGAACACCAGCACAGCTCCCACCCAGCGGGCCCATGCCTCTGTCTCCAGGGCGCGTCAATCTGCGGTGTGTCTACCACTACAGGGCACCCAGGATAACCCACCACCCCAACAACAACAGGGACCTGGGGGCAGTGGTAGTGGGCACACCGGCCAGGGGGCAGAGGCCCAGGGAAACAGGGCAACTCGGCGGGCAGCTGTGCGACAGGGGGGGGAGGAGAGGCCCAGGGAACCCACTCTCCACGAGGTCCTCACCACCATCATGGGAGCATACAACCGCTCCCAGGAGACGATGGCGACGGTACTGGCCCGGTTCCAGGAGATCCAGGTGCTGCAGGAGGAACACTATCGGGGGTACAGGGAGGACATCCGAGCCATCAACACCACCCTGGTTACCATGGTAGGGCTGCTGCAGGACCTCGTAAACAGCAGGGCGGACACTGAACAACACCCAAGGGCCCCTGCCACTAGCCGGGACCAAGAACAGCCATCCACCTCCGCCGGCGCTAGTGGACAGGAGGCCCCCGCACAGCAGCAGCCCACCAGACCCCCACCTCCTGCAGGAGAAGAACCACCCCGCAAGAGGGCCCTGAGATCTCGCAAGACAGAGTAGGATGTCAAGACCCCCGCCAGCAATGGATACCACCTGATGTCATCCCACTGTCCCACATTGTCACCCTGTCCATCCTCGGACTGCCCATGCTCCATCTCTCCACAGGCCTCTGGACAATGCACCTGTGTGACTGTTACTCTGGACTCTGCCATGGACATTCCTTCACCATAGCCCCCACCCACTTGAAACCACCCATCCCATTTTGAGCACTTCAATAAACACCTATTTTGCACCAAAATATCAGGAGTCTGGCTGTGATTTCAATAGATTGTAATTGACATGACAGTGCAAATATGTCCTTGTACATGGTGAAGTCAACAAACAGCTGCCACAAAGCTGTAGTCCATGGGGAAACGAAGCACAGGACTCGTAGTGGGGACCCCAGATCTGAAATAGGGAGGGAAAAGCCAAAACTCAGTCATCATACACTGGGGCAAATAGACAGGCAGCAGAGATGCTGCAGAGTAGTTAACTTTTACTAAATTATCTTTGAAATGTTACCTGTGTCCTATTGGAAGTACTGTTCAATGATTCTGTCCCTGTTGTCTGTTTCAGCCCCGTCGTCTTCCTCCTCGTCACTCTCCTCAGGTTCCACCGCTGCCACAACACCACCGTCTCGACCATCCTCCTGCAGGAAAGGCACCTGGCGGCGCAAAGCCAGGTTGTGAAGCATGCAGCAGGCCACGATGATGTGACACACCTTCTTAGGTGAGTACATTAGGGATCCCCCGGTCATATGCAGGCAGCGAAACCTGGCCTTTAGGAGGCCAAAGGTGCGTTCGATCACCCTCCTAGTACGCCCATGGGCCTCATTGTACCGTTCCTCTGCCCTGGTCCGGGGATTCCTTACTGGGGTCAGTAGCCACGACAGGTTGGGGTACCCAGAGTCCCCCACTAGCCATACACGGTGTCTCTGTAGCTGTTCCATCACGTAAGGGATGCTGCTATTCCGCATGATGTAGGCGTCATGCACTGACCCTGGGAATTTGGCATTTACATGCGAGATGTACTGGTCAGCCAAACACACCACCTGGATGTTCATTGAATGGTAACTTTTTCTGTTCCTGTACACCTGCTCCCTGTCTCTTGGGGGAACCAAAGCCACATGGGTCCCATCAATGGCACCAATTACGTTGGGAATATGTCCAAGGGCGTAGAAATCACCCTTCACTGTAGCCAGTTCGCCCACCTCAGGGAAAATGATGTAGTTCCTCACGGATTTCATCAGGGCAGACAACACTCTGGATAACACCTTTGAAAACATGGGCTGAGACATCCCAGAAGCAATTCCCACTGTTGTCTGAAATGACCCACTTGCCAAGAAATGGAGTACTGACATGACCTGCACCAGAGGGGGAATCCCGGTGGGTTGGCGGATGGGGGACATCAGGTCGGGCTCCAGCCGGGCACACAGTTCATGGATAGTGGCACGGTTAAGACGGTAGGTCAGGATAATGTGGCGTTCTTCCATTGTCGACAGGTCCACCAGCGGTCGGTACACGGGAGGATTCATCCGTCTCCTCGCCCAACCCAGCGGACGGTGCCTAGGAAGGACAACATGGAGCACACAGTCAGGCAACCCACAGGTACGTACTCACAGCTAGCACAGTATACGATTCTCTATGCAGTGAATGGCGTGTATGAGTGGCTATGCAAGGCCTAGGCCTGTGTGACGCAGTTGAAATTGAGCCATGTGGGCCCTGGAAATGGCGGCTGCCTGACCTGTGAAGTGTGACAATGGGATGTGAGGTCAATGCGCTGGCGTGGCACACCGCGGCGGGCGGCGGGCCAAGACCGCGGCGCGAAGCCGCATTGGTTAACATTGAAGCCTATGGGTTTCAGGAGCCAATGGCGAAGGGCGCCGGCGGTGGCGGGACGCACCGCCGCGGTACGCACCGCCGCGGACGTGACCGCCATTTTCTATCTACTTATCCACTTGCGACTTGAACTTTCACAGGAGAGGACCTATACTGCAAGTGTTGCTGTGACCTCGGTCTGGAAGGGACAATGGCTGCTGCGACTGGGGAAAGGGCCCCTGCCTTCACTGGAGAGGAGTTGGAGAAACTTGTGGATGGGGTCCTCCCCCAGTATGCGCAACTCTACGGTCCTCCAGACCAACAAGTGAGTTTAATTCTATCTGGATTTGGGGCCACTGGCTGGCTTGGGGGCCTGGCGGGGATGGGGTGCATGTTGGGGCTGGCGGGGGGCCTGGCGGGGGCCTGGCGGGGATGGGGGGCATGTTGGGCATGGCGGGGGGCCTGGCGGGGGGCCTGGCGGGGATGGGGGGCATGTTGGGCATGGCGGGGGGCCTGGCGGGGGGCCTGGCGGGGATGGGGGGCATGTTGGGCATGGCGGGGGGCCTGGCGGGGATGGGGGGCATGTTGGGCATGGCGGGGGGCCTGGCGGGGGGCCTGGCGGGGATGGGGGGCATGTTGGGCATGGCGGGGGGCCTGGCGGGGGGCCTGGCGGGGATGGGGGGCATGTTGGGCATGGCGGGGGGCCTGGCGGGGGGCCTGGCGGGGATGGGGGGCATGTTGGGCATGGCGGGGGGCCTGGCGGGGGGCCTGGCGGGGATGGGGTGCATGTTGGGCATGGCGGGGGGCCTGGCGGGGGCCTGGCGGGGATGGGGGGCATGTTGGGCATGGCGGGGGGCCTGGCGGGGGGCCTGGCGGGGATGGGGTGCATGTTGGGCATGGCGGGGGGCCTGGCGGGGATGGGGGGCATGTTGGGCCTGGCGGGGGGCCTGGCGGGGATGGGGGGCGTTGGGCCACTGGAAAGGTAAATGCTGAGTAACTTGAACGTGGTATTTCTCCCTCCCTGTACGTGTCACATAGGTCCGCGCCCATGAGAAGATTGGGATTTGGCGTGCCATCGCCAAGGAAGTCCGGGGCCTGGGGGTCCACCATCGACGGGGCACCCACTGCCGCAAGAGGTGGGAGGACATCCGCCGCGGGACCAAGAAGACCGCCGAGTCTCTGCTGGGGATGGCCTCCCAACGTAGGCGGGGTGCCTGCCGTCAACTGAGCCCCCTGATGTTCCGGATCCTGGCGGTGGCCTACCCTGATTTGGATGGGCGCGTGAGGGCAGCACAGCAGACACAAGGGGGTGAGTAGAAGCATCATCTACTCTGTTGTCGTGCAGTGGAGGTGTCTGGGTGGGGGAGGAGGGCTGTGGGTCCCCCTAGGCCAGGGCGATATCTGTAGGCTGGGCACCCCCGTAAGCCCCTGTGTCCCCAGCCACCACCCTCAGTAGTGTGTCAGTACAGCCATCCCTGGGCCGTGTCATCCATGGGTGCAGTTGACAACTCTAGGCGTGTAGGGCATGTTCCACGGAATGCGTAGCGGACCCCAAGTGCGCAACTTAGTGCAGGGGGCATCTGTGTCTGTCATGTCCGCTAACTGTACCGGAGATCCATGTACTCAATATCCCTTTATTTCTCTCTCCCCCCCCTTTTTGTTTGTCTTTCTGTGCTTGTGTGCATCAGCATCATCAGGCGGAGGAGAAGTGGCATCGGGGCAGGAGGGAGCTGCATCTCACATGGCCCAGGAGGGCCATGCCACAGAGTCAGACTGGACCAGTGAGACGGAGGGCGAGGGGAGCTCCACGACGGGGACGACTGGACCCTGCAGCGACACGGACACGTCCTCGGAAGGGGGCTCCCTTGCGGGGGTGGCACCATCCGTGCCCCCCGCCATTACAGGTACAGCCGCCACCCAGCGCACCATCTCCGCCCTCCCAGCAGCCCCTCCGCGTTCGCCCCGTGCCCGCTCTGCCAGGAAGCCGGGCATCTCCTTCGCCCCAGGCACCTCAGGCCCTGCCCCTGTTACCCCCGCTGCCCTCAGTGAGGAGGTCATTGACCTCCTCCGAACGCTCATTGTTGGGCAGACTACCCTTTTGAATGCCATCCAGGGGGTGGAGAGGGAGGTTCATCGCAGCAATGCGTACCTGGAGGGCATTCATTCGGGTCAGGCTGCCCATCAGCGATCGTTCCAGGCTCTGGCCTCAGCACTGACGGCAGCCATTGTCCCTGTCTCCTGCCTGCCTCTACTAACTCCCTCCTCCCAGTCTCCTGTTCCTCTGCCTGTCCCACCCACACCATCAGACCAGCCTGCACACACCTCAACACCCAAGAGAAGCTCATCCAAACATAAGCACCACAGATCACCCAGACATTCACACACGCAACATTCCGATGCAGACATGCCAACAGTCACTACCACCTCTGTGACCCCCACCTCCTCGTCTCCCTCCTCCCTCCCTGTGACGTCTACACTCACACCTCCATTCACCTCACCATCAGCCAGTGTTTCCATCACCAGCACACCCTCCACTCCAGTCCGCACACGTGCAGTCACCACCCCCACTGCCATTTACACGTCCCCTGTGTCCTCTCCCACTGTGTCTGTCACCCCCTCTTCCACACCACACAAACGCAGCCACCCACCCACCCAACAGCCATCCACCTCACGACAGCCTATCCCTCCTGCACCTGCACCCAAAGACAGCAAACGTGACTCACCTACAACCACATCCTCTCCCTCCACTCCCATTCCCACTGTACCTACCACTCTCCATTGTCCCAAGAAGCTCTTCCTCGCCACTACTAACTTCTTTCCTGACCCTGAGCCCCCCCCTCCTTCTCGTCGGGGTAAGAAGAGCACCTCAGCCACCACCAGCCCTGCAGCCCCCTTGACAAGGGTGCAGGGGTATTGGAGCCCGCCAGCCCGCATGTCTGGATCTTCACCCAGCAGCAAGGGGACAGCCAGCCCACCCCCTGGGAAGAGGAGCAGAAGGCGGAAGGGGCGCCGCAGGAGCCCGCCTTCTACATCCCCCCCGGACACCACCCAGAGACAGTCACCAGCCACAGCTCCAAAGGGAGGCAAGGGCCACAGGCCGACGACTAAGGAGGGCAAGGGCAGCAAGTTGGAGAGGTCAGGCAGCAGGCCTGCTGCCCAGGAGGAGCCCACAACCCCCATAGCCGCTGCCCCGGGAGAGCCCACCACCCCCATAGCCGCTGCCCAGGGAGGACCCAGCCCAGCTGGCCAGGAGGGCCCCACCACCCACAGCCCAGGTGGGCAGTGAAGGAGCACCATCCCCGCTGCCCAGGAGGGCACCACCATGCAATTAGCAGTTGGCCATAGACCGTCCGCCGTCTCAAGAACCGCTGAACTGGGCCCCGCCGTCTCAAGAACCGCTGAACTGGGCCCCGCCGTCTCAAGAACCGCTGAACTGGGCCCCGCCGTCTCAAGAACCGCTGAACTGGGCCCCGCCGTCTCAAGAACCGCTGAACTGGGCCCCGCCGTCTCAAGAACCGCTGAACTGGGCCCTTCAAGGCAAGAACCGCTGAACTGGGCCCCGCCGTCTCAAGAACCGCTGAACTGGGCCCTTCAAGGCAAGAACCGCTGAACTGGGCCCCGCCGTCTCAAGAACCGCTGGACTGGGCCCTTCAAGGCAAGAACCGCTGAACTGGGCCCCGCCGTCTCAAGAACCGCTGAACTGGGCCCAGCCGTCTCAAGAACCGCTGAACTGGGCCCCGCCGTCTCAAGAACCGCTGAACTGGGCCCTTCAAGGCAAGAACCGCTGAACTGGGCCCCGCCGTCTCAAGAACCGCTGGACTGGGCCCTTCAAGGCAAGAACCGCTGAACTGGGCCCCGCCGTCTCAAGAACCGCTGAACTGGGCCCCGCCGTCTCAAGAACCGCTGACCTGGGCCCTTCAAGGCAAGAACCGCTGAACTGGGCCCCGCCGTCTCAAGAACCGCTGAACTGGGCCCCGCCGTCTCAAGAACCGCTGAACTGGGCCCCGCCGTCTCAAGAACCGCTGAACTGGGCCCTTCAAGGCAAGAACCGCTGAACTGGGCCCCGCCGTCTCAAGAACCGCTGGACTGGGCCCTTCAAGGCAAGAACCGCTGAACTGGGCCCCGCCGTCTCAAGAACCGCTGAACTGGGCCCCGCCGTCTCAAGAACCGCTGAACTGGGCCCTTCAAGGCAAGAACCGCTGAACTGGGCCCCGCCGTCTCAAGAACCGCTGGACTGGGCCCTTCAAGGCAAGAACCGCTGAACTGGGCCCCGCCGTCTCAAGAACCACTGAACTGGGCCCCGCCGTCTCAAGAACCGCTGAACTGGGCCCTTCAAGCCAAGAACCGCTGAACTGGCCCCCGCCGTCTCAAGAACCGCTGGACTGGGCCCTTCAAGGCAAGAACCGCTGAACTGGGCCCCGCCGTCTCAAGAACCGCTGGACTGGGCCCTTCAAGGCAAGAACCGCTGAACTGGGCCCCGCCGTCTCAAGAACCGCTGAACTGGGCCCCGCCGTCTCAAGAACCGCTGAACTGGGCCCTTCAAGGCAAGAACCGCTGAACTGGGCCCCGCCGTCTCAAGAACCGCTGGACTGGGCCCTTCAAGGCAAGAACCGCTGAACTGGGCCCCGCCGTCTCAAGAACCGCTGAACTGGGCCCCGCCGTCTCAAGAACCGCTGAACTGGGCCCTTCAAGCCAAGAACCGCTGAACTGGCCCCCGCCGTCTCAAGAACCGCTGGACTGGGCCCTTCAAGGCAAGAACCGCTGAACTGGGCCCCGCCGTCTCAAGAACCGCTGGACTGGGCCCTTCAAGGCAAGAACCGCTGAACTGGGCCCCGCCGTCTCAAGAACCGCTGGACTGGGCCCTTCAAGGCAAGAACCGCTGAACTGGGCCCCGCCGTCTCAAGAACCGCTGAACTGGGCCCCGCCGTCTCAAGAACCGCTGAACTGGGCCCCGCCGTCTCAAGAACCGCTGAACTGGGCCCCGCCGTCTCAAGAACCGCTGAACTGGGCCCTTCAAGGCAAGAACCGCTGAACTGGGCCCCGCCGTCTCAAGAACCGCTGGACTGGGCCCTTCAAGGCAAGAACCGCTGAACTGTGCCCCGCCGTCTCAAGAACCGCTGAACTGGGCCCCGCCGTCTCAAGAACCGCTGAACTGGGCCCTTCAAGGCAAGAACCGCTGAACTGGGCCCCGCCGTCTCAAGAACCGCTGGACTGGGCCCTTCAAGGCAAGAACCGCTGAACTGGGCCCCGCCGTCTCAAGAACCGCTGAACTGGGCCCCGCCGTCTCAAGAACCGCTGAACTGGGCCCTTCAAGCCAAGAACCGCTGAACTGGCCCCCGCCGTCTCAAGAACCGCTGGACTGGGCCCTTCAAGGCAAGAACCGCTGAACTGGGCCCCGCCGTCTCAAGAACCGCTGGACTGGGCCCTTCAAGGCAAGAACCGCTGAACTGGGCCCCGCCGTCTCAAGAACCGCTGGACTGGGCCCTTCAAGGCAAGAACCGCTGAACTGGGCCCCGCCGTCTCAAGAACCGCTGAACTGGGCCCCGCCGTCTCAAGAACCGCTGAACTGGGCCCTTCAAGGCAAGAACCGCTGAACTGGCCCCCGCCGTCTCAAGAACCGCTGGACTGGGCCCTTCAAGGCAAGAACCGCTGAACTGGGCCCCGCCGTCTCAAGAACCGCTGGACTGGGCCCTTCAAGGCAAGAACCGCTGAACTGGGCCCCGCCGTCTCAAGAACCGCTGAACTGGGCCCTTCAAGGCAAGAACCGCTGAACTGGCCCCCGCCGTCTCAAGAACCGCTGGACTGGGCCCTTCAAGGCAAGAACCGCTGAACTGGGCCCCGCCGTCTCAAGAACCGCTGAACTGGGCCCCGCCGTCTCAAGAACCGCTGGACTGGGCCCTTCAAGGCAAGAACCGCTGGCCCTTTGGCAGACGTGGCAGGGCAGGATCTATCTCGCGCAGGGCTGCAGGATGTCCTCTGGCCAACTTGCCTCCTCCAGTGGCAGTGGGGTCTGTTATGGACTGTTTGGACTGTGGCTTTGCTCTCCCCAGGATGGCCCAGTGGGCAGGCCACCCACTGTATGGACTGTATGGACTGTGGCTTTGCTCTCCCCAGGATGGCCCAGTGGGCAGGCCACCCACTGTATGGACTGTATGGACTGTGGCTTTGCTCTCCCCAGGATGGCCCAGTGGGCAGGCCACCCACTGTATGGACTGTTTGGACTGTGGCTTTGCTCTCCCCAGGATGGCCCAGTGGGCAGGCCACCCACTGTATGGACTGTATGGACTGTGGCTTTGCTCTCCCCAGGATGGCCCAGTGGGCAGGCCACCCACTGTATGGACTGTATGGACTGTGGCTTTGCTCTCCCCAGGATGGCCCAGTGGTCATGGAGTCCCCTCGTGGATCTGGCGTCGTGTACTCAAGTGGCTGAGGTGCCCCCCCTTCCCTTCCCCCTGAGGTGCCTGTCCTATTTTCTTTCTGATGCCCCTGCAGTGTTCTCTCCGTGGAGTTCTTGTCGTGGGACTGGGCCTTGCCCCTTTGCACAGGACCCCTGTGATCCACGGACAGTGGTTGGACTACATTTAGTAGCTGTATATATTTTGTACATAGTTTATTTCAATATATCTGGCCGTTTATGATCTCTTCTTTTGGTCTTTGCATTATTTCGGAGGGGGGTGGTTTGTGGGTTGTGACAGTGATCTGTGGGAATGCATTGATGTGTGTGTTGTAGTGGGTGTGGGTGGGTGGGTGTGTGCCGGTAATCTTTTCCCTCCCCTGTGTCGTAGGTGCAGTACTCACCGATGTCTTCCGCGCCGCCGGGCGTGCTCCTGGTATATGAGGAGGAATAGGAGTGCGGGGATGACCTGCAACTCTGGCTCCATACTGCCGGAATCTCCCGTGGAGTGCGTAGAGGTGAGCGTTTTCCCGTTCGTAGTCTGTTTCCGCCGTGTTCTTATCGGCGGTGCTCCCGCCCCGGAAAAGGTGGCAGATTGGTGGGTCGTAATAGGGTGGGCGGTACTTTGTCTGCCGCCGGGCTGTTGGCGGGAACCGCCGCGCTGTTTGTTTGTACCGCTGTGGCGGTCGGAGTGTTAAGTTGGCGGGCTGTGTTGGCGGTTCCCGCCAGGGTCAGAATGCCATTTTTAATACCGCCGGTCTGTTCGCGGTCCGACCGCCGCCTCTCCGCCGACCGCCAGGGTCAGAATGAGGGCCATAGTGTGTAGGTTTGAGTCAGTCTTTTATACGTGAAAGTGCTGTGTTTTTTTAACATTTTTAAACTGGTAGAAATGGAGCTAATATAGGTGTAAAGTTTCAATTGCTCTTAAGTTCTAAAGTTGCATTTTAATCTAATTTTGGGAATGTTTGTGGAAACGTGGTTGTTGCAGAAGCTCCAGTTCTTATTTTTTCTCCCACTTCTGTTCTCCCTGGCAGCCCTGCTGAAATCTCATATCAGCCACCATGGTCACTTGTCACAGTTCCTCCTCTTAGGTAAAAGCCTTGGCATTCAGAAATGGGCTAAACATGTTACGGGTGACTGTGGGTGCAACCCCCTGTTATGTCCCTGAAACGCCTTAGAGCTAACCCTGCTCTTGTATCCTCTTATATTTATTAGTTGAAATTTAACCAACTGTGACCGGGTGTTCCCGGCACAGAGCGCTACCAGTGACGTATCGGACGATGCCGATACGTCACTTCCGCGTCTCCCCGTTGTCGGGGAAACGCGACGAGAACGAGACTGGGAGAATGCCGTTGCCAGGGAAACCAATACGGTTTTCCGGCACGGCAGGGGAAAAAGGGAGACGGCGTGGCAACTAGGGGAGAGTCCCATGGGACGAGAGGTCAGTAGGAGATCGGAGGAGACGACCAGAAAGGAGGAACACCGAGAGGAAAAGCCAACGAAGACGAAGGACGTGGAAATCCCGAAGACCACGAGGATCGCAAGCTGGACACCCTTGGAGAGAGAGAGCCACAGGAGGACCGCCACAACGCCAGCCACGACCCTGGAGGGTCATGGCTAACCAAGGTACGGTCCTTGTGGACACAGAAAAGGGGCACACCTAATAAAAGGACTGGGGAGGGGATATAGAGGAGGGGGAAGAGGGAGGTTTAAAAAGGGGCACCACGACCAGCACATGTGAGGCACTTTTCCCACCAACCTTAGATTGTGACCACATCATTTCCCCAACTCCCCACTGGCACCAACCCCCTCCCTGTGTTCTTACCTATTTCCCCAGTCAATGATAGAGAGAGAGTGAAAACCCTGTTATAGATCCCCATACTTACCCGAGCGTTCTTTGTCCTTCTGTTTCCGGTGTCGTCCTGGATCCACCTGCGAGGGCAAGCCAAACATCCAACCTGAAAGAGACAACAAGAAAATAGAAGAATTCACCCATCTGGGAAAACAGACGAACAAAACTACAAGTCCAGGAAAATTCAACCCCACCTTTGTTACAAAGACTTCTTTTTATTTTGTTTCACCAATTAATCAGAATAAACCACTTACCTAATCAATTCTACACCTCTCCGTTGCCTTTATACTGTTCACTCTGTCACAGTGGTGTCAGAAGTGGGATCTTTGTTTGGACCCTCCCCGACAATTGAACAGTATAAACAATGAGTGACACCCCTTCATTGGAGGATATGATAAAACAATTGGCCGAAGGCCAGCGACACCTGCAGCTGGTGTGGGAGGCCCACCAGCGAGAAGCAAAAGAAGACAGGGAAGCCTTACAGTCGGATTTGAAAAGTCAGGCCACAATCCTTGCAAATAATCAACTGGTCCACGAGACGGCCATGAAGAAATTAACCGAGACTATTGCTGTCAGTAAGGTTCACCCCAATGTCCCAAGTTCCGTGTTGCAGAAATATCAAGAAGGGGAAGACCCCGAATCCTTTTTCACTAATTTTGAGAGACTGGCTTCATCAGCCCAATGGCCGGAGGATAGATGGGGTCAGTATGTCGCCCCCCCTCCTTACGGGGATATTACAAGCAGCGCATCAAGCAGCAAACCCGGGTGGAACCACGCCCTACCAAGAAATAAAGACTAGTATCTTAGAACATGTGGGACATGACACTGAATATTATAGGGTCAAATTCCGCAAAATCAAATGGGGACCGAATGAGGACCCCCGAACCTTTTACTATTGTGTAAAGGATTTGGCTTTGAAATGGTTGGGTCCGTCCGGGAATAGCAGGGAGGAAGTGATCCAAACGATCGTTCTTGAACAATATCTAGATGCCTTACCTACAGCCACAAAACACTGGATCCGTCAACATCCAAAGGTGAATACGGACATGGCGATCGATTTAGCATGTGCCTATCATCGCTCGGTGGATATAAGAAATGTACAACCCCGACCCAGCGTAAAACCAGGGATGTCCAACCCTAAAAGCTCTCCCAGAGCCCTCCTCGATGAACCCGTACCTGGCAGACTAATTGATCATCCACCGGTATCTGGACCACAATGTTATAACTGTGGGGAATGGGGACACATCGCCCGCATGTGTCCGAGGAAACAAGATAGTAGTGAGCCAATGGAGATCGGAGTAACTCGGCGACGGGTACTGTGTACAGGCGGAGGTAACCCTAAGTTTAAACAGGCTCTGAACATCAATGGACGTGCGGTATGGGCTCTTATAGATTCCGGGTGTAGCCAATCCGTAGTGAGAAAAGATATAGTAAACATAGCAGACAATGAAGTAGAGCGATGGGTGAATATTTGCTGTATTCATGGGGACAAAGAGCAATACCCCTTACATAAACTAACAGTAGAGTGGAGAACTTACCGGGATGTCCTACCTATGGGGATAATGACGGATCTGATCGAGGAGTGTATCATCGGGACTGATTATGAACATTTTCAAGAGATCCTGGACCACGTTAGAAAACCCAAATTGACACAAGACTGGTGGAGGGAAGCTCCCTTCTCTGACAGTGATATTGAATGCCCCAGAATCTGTAGACAATTGTCACGTAGAGAGAAACGGGCAGAAAGAGCGAATCACCGAGGAAAAGAGGTACCAGGACTAAACCCGGGTATTATTGCCGAAACACATGAGGTACCTGTCAGTTTTCCCCAGCGACAGAGAGAAGATCCTTCTCTCGCCCAAGCCTGGAAGTCAGCAAAAACAGAAGAAACCGAGGAGGTGGGTCCCTACTTCCTAATTAAGAAAAACCTCTCATACAGGGTAACCACTACTCGTACAGGGGACCATAAACAACAATTGTTAGTACCCGAACATTATAGAGATCATGTCCTTACTTTGGCTCATTGTCAACCAGGTGGGGGTCATTATGGGAGAGAAAAAACCAAAGAGTACCTCCTCAGGCGGTTTTATTGGCCGGGGGTTTTAGCCCACATACGCAAATATTGTTCCCAATGTCCCAGGTGCCAACTTACTGAATCAGGTAGACCTAAAAAAGCCCCTCTAATGCCCCTACCCATCATAGACATCCCTTTTAGTAGGATGGGAATGGACCTGATTGGTCCGGTAGTACCCTCAACGAAAGGTCACATGTATATCCTAGTTATGGTTGATTATGCCACCCGATACCCCGAGGCCGTCCCTCTAAAAAGTATGACAACCAAAACGGTTGCCCAAGCAATGATAAATGTCTTCTCTCGTGTTGGGTTTCCGCATGAAATACTCACCGACCAGGGAACCCCTTTTATGTCTACGCTCATGAAGCAGGTGTGTAAGACATTAGGTATTTCCCAGATTCGAACTTCGGTGTACCATCCACAGACGGATGGACTGGTGGAACGATACAACCGAACGATAAAAACCCTATTGAGGAAAGTGGTAGAGGATTCAGGGAGAGACTGGGATCAGAAGTTACCGTTAGTGTTGTACGCTATACGAACCCATGAACAGGCCTCAACCGGCCACAGCCCTTTTGAGCTCGTGTTCGGAAGACAGCCTCGGTCCCTTTTAGACATGGCCATTGAGACCTGGGAAGAAGAGGCGGAAGAAGGGGGAAGGCCTTTATTAGAATATGCCCACAACCTACGGTCTCAATTACAGAGTTTATGGGAAACAGTCAGAGTAAATATGGAACAAGCTCAACAAAACCAAAAACTGTATTATGACCGAGTAAGTAAGTTAAGGGTTTTACAACCGGGAGATCAGGTTCTAATAATGCGTCCCACGTCTGAACAAAAACTGGTTGCAAAATGGCAGGGTCCCTATAAGATACTAAGAGCCGTTTCTCTGGTCACGTACCTAGTTGAAATCTCGAACACTCCTCAGAAAACCCAGATTTATCATATAAATCTCTTTAAAAAATGGGAAGAACCAGACAACTCCGACACTTCCGGAGCAATGGGCCAATTCCTATGTCCTAGCAAAAACTTGCATATCGAGTTTTGTCCAACCGAACACAATGATGGGGAGAGACTACCCGCAGTAAACGAAACATTAACGATACCAGAGAAGGAACAAGTATACAGCTTACTAGAGCACTTCAGAAAGTTCTTTTCAGTAGTACCAGGTAAAACCACACTGATAACCCATAAAATAAGGACTACACCAGGTAAAATTGTCAGGTTACGGCCGTATCGTATCCCTGAGGCAAGAAAACAGATTATGGAGGACGAAGTACAGAAAATGATAGGACTAGGGGTGATAGAGCCTTCGACTAGTCCCTGGTGCTCCCCAGTGGTCCTGGTACCAAAACCTGATGGCACTATTAGATTCTGTATTGACTTCCGGAAGCTTAACGAAAATTCTATGTTTGACACATATCCCATACCTAGAGTGGATGACGTACTAGAAAAACTGGGAAAAGCAAAATATATGTCCACATTAGATTTGACTAAAGGATATTGGCAGATTCCATTAGCCCCAGAAGATAAGGAGAAAACGGCTTTTGCCACGCAGTCCGGTCTTTATCATTTCACCGTATTACCGTTCGGACTGCATGGAGCACCAGCTACGTTCCAAAGGTTAATGGATAGACTCCTAAACCCATTTCAGTCTTTTGCAGCAGCGTACCTTGATGACGTAGTTATTTTTAGTGAAACCTGGGATGACCATCTAATACATTTACAACAGATATTCCACACCCTTGCACACGCTGGGTTAACTGCCAACCCTAAGAAGTGTGTTATAGGAAAGCCCGACATATCATACTTAGGTTACAAAATCAGTCAAGGGAGCCTACAACCTCAAACTAAGAAAGTAGAAGCCATTCTAAATGCACCTGACCCTACAACAAAAAAAGAATTGCGCTCATTCCTAGGGTTAGTAGGCTACTATCGAAGATTCATACCCGAATATTCCACTCTTGCCGCCCCCCTCACAGATCTTTTGTCTAAATCCCATCCCAATCGGTTAGCCCCTTTTTCGGATCAACAGAAGGCTAGTTTTGCACAACTGAGGTCCTATCTGACTCGGGACCCAATACTACGGTGCCCGGATTTCTCGAAACCCTTCCACCTATACACCAATGCCTCGGATGTAGGTTTGGGGGGAGTGCTGGCCCAACCAGATGAGGAAGGTAGGGATCACCCAGTAGTATATGTCAGTAGAAAACTGTTTCCCCGGGAACGTCACTATCCTACTATCGAAAAGGAATGTTTGGCCATTAAATGGGCCGTGGACACTTTACAGTATTACCTTTTGGGCCGTCCTTTTGTACTTTTTACGGATCATGCACCCCTCACTTGGTTATCCGCTCATAAGGATACAAATTCCCGGATCTTGAGATGGTTCCTTGAACTCCAACCATTTTCCTTTCAGGTCCGTCACATACCAGGTCCCCAACAAGCCCCGGCTGATTATTTGTCTCGGTTCCCGGTCTCTACTACGGCCCTCGAACAGGACCGTTCATGGGGAGAGGTGTGTGACTGGGTGTTCCCGGCACAGAGCGCTACCAGTGACGTATCGGACGATGCCGATACGTCACTTCCGCGTCTCCCCGTTGTCGGGGAAACGCGACGAGAACGAGACTGGGAGAATGCCGTTGCCAGGGAAACCAATACGGTTTTCCGGCACAGCAGGGGAAAAAGGGAGACGGCGCGGCAACCGGGGGAGAGTCCCATGGGACGAGAGGTCAGTAGGAGATCAGAGGAGACGACCAGAAAGGAGGAACACCGAGAGGAAAAGCCAACGAAGACGGAAGGACGTGGAAATCCCGAAGACCACGAGGATCGCGAGCTGGACACCCTTGGAGAGAGAGAGCCACAGGAGGACCGCCACAACGCCAGCCACGACCCTGGAGGGTCGTGGCTAACCAAGGTACGGTCCTTGTGGACACAGAAAAGGGGCACACCTAATAAAAGGACTGGGGAGGGGATATAGAGGAGGGGGAAGAGGGAGGTTTAAAAAGGGGCACCACGACCAGCACATGTGAGGCACTTTTCCCACCAACCTTAGATTGTGACCACATCATTTCCCCAACTCCCCACTGGCACCAACCCCCTCCCTGTGTTCTTACCTATTTCCCCAGTCAATGATAGAGAGAGAGTGAAAACCCTGTTATAGATCCCCATACTTACCCGAGCGTTCTTTGTCCTTCTGTTTCCGGTGTCGTCCTGGATCCACCTGCGAGGGCAAGCCAAACATCCAACCTGAAAGAGACAACAAGAAAATAGAAGAATTCACCCATCTGGGAAAACAGACGAACAAAACTACAAGTCCAGGAAAATTCAACCCCACCTTTGTTACAAAGACTTCTTTTTATTTTGTTTCACCAATTAATCAGAATAAACCACTTACCTAATCAATTCTACACCTCTCCGTTGCCTTTATACTGTTCACTCTGTCACACCAACATTGCATCAATTAACATTTGTCACAGTATACAGTAAACAGGTAGAGGAACAGAACCACATTGATAACAATGACTACAGCTGTCCCACAGGGGGGAAGACAATCCAGTTAAAGTACATCAAGATATCTACCTAGTCAAATTGTAAACCCTTACACCATTCCCATTTGGAGTTTGTTTTCCATGTCAATAGACCCTTCACTTAATGAAATGTCTTCTTGAGCCACACATCTGTTCCCCAGGGCCCTCCATGCTTTAATGTCATCCTCTACCTTTTTTTTTTAATCTCTCCTGCTTAGTTTCATGGAAATCTCTTCCGCTAGAATCCATTCCTCTACGCCTCTATGCCAGTGCTCCACTTCCAGGGCACATAGACCCATCCATGTAATAGCTACTCAATGGCAGGCGAGGATCAGCGCAAACTGTAGGTATTTATACATCATCCTAGTCTCTCTCTCCGTTACCCCTTTTATGTCTCCTGTCATCCTCTCCTTGTTAATTCTTTGTCACCCTTTTCAAATTCCCTTACCATCATATCTGGTATACATTTCTACCTCTGGCAGGCAAATAGGTCTCAGTTTAAACTATCGCTACTCTAACCATGATCTCTGCTCTAAGAAGGAACTTAGTGATAGCACGGAGTTGGGGTCCCTTCCCCAACAGGTTGTTTCCAAACTCTTTGGTTTCTTTCACAGGAGACCTCCACTAAGTTAAACCTTGGGCTGCAGACAGAAGTCTCGGACTTTAGTTACAGTACTGATAGGGTTTTATAGTGGCCCCGGAGACTCCATGGAAACACAGACTCTCAAATGTCATTGAAAGGCACATCAACCATGGTATCCTGCTAGCTCAATACTGTTCTGTAATAATCACTAAAAACCTCAACATCAGTCTTGAGTAGTAACTGCATGGTGTCAAGAGTCAAAGCTATTGAGACAAATGGAAATATATATATATTTTTTTTTTATAACTATTTTATTGAGTTTATATTAGAAACAACTTAAAGACAAAAATAGAAACAAAGCAGTGCATATCAATGTGAGATACCACAATATCTGTTGCTATCCAGAACGGAGGATGATGACACATACAGACAGAAACCTAGAGCATATCCAATCATTACAATAGTAGATACCCCCACCTCCCCGAGGAGCTCCCATGTAACCAATTCGTTCATATACAATGGTTACCAGCTTTACCATATCACCACTGTTAGTCGAATGTTATGCTGTGCATACAGGTGACAACTGTCAACAATCATCATCAGTGCTCCAATCAGAGCTGGACTCCTCAACCCCTGTGAAGCGTTCTAATAATATACTTCAAGCCGTTATGTCAGTCAGAGCCCCCTTCTCCCTACGTGTAAGAATCATGTTTTGTTCTTCGGCAACACCCCTTTCCGGAACATCACGGGTCCAGCTAGGAAAGGATGGGCTTTGTGTACTTATCGAGCCTATAGCCACCCTGTGCTTAGCCAGCACCAGCGCAAGCTGTGCAAATCTGTATGGGACGCGCCTACATAGTGGTCTCCGTAGTATACCCAGGAGACAAGTCAAAGGCGTTGCTTCGAGTCCCAAACCTGTGACCCTCTCTATCTTCTGAACCACCACCCACCAAAATTGCTGCATCTCCCTGCAGGACCAAGCTAAGTGGAGAAAGGACGCACTTATCTCCCCACATCGAGGACACCCAGTATCCCTTGTGTGATTCATGCAGGCATAAGATATACACGATGAACAAAATTAAAATGCAACAACTTCAATCTGTGGTTACAAGAAACCAGAGACACGGCCATATTCCAGTCCACATCTTTTGGAGGAACCTCTAGCTCTTGATCCCAGGCACTACGTGCTGAACAATCCACCCCTATACGAACCCTATGCAGCGCTCTAAAAAAAAAACAGGGTAACCAAGTGGGATTCCTCTCCCCAAATTATTTAACCTGTTCAACACCTTTGATGTCGGGGGGGCACTCAATCTTGGTATACTGCAAGAACTGACCAGCGCTCAATCCAAACATATCTTGTGCCTCCTGAAAGTAGATAAACTCCCTGTTTGGATGTAAATCACCCACCACCAAGCAGCCACCCACTCTCCAAGCTTCCATTGACATTAGAGTATCCATATTCCGAAAGGGGGCTAGACTCCAAAACTTAAGTTCCCTATCAAAGGGGGCACGTCGGAGTACCTTTTTTAACAGCCTGCTCACAGAACCCTGATGTAGTTTTAACCAAATAGGGGACAGGAGTCTCCGACTGACCGCCCGTCATAAATACATGCACCAATGCCTCTCCTCCCGACATGCCCGTGAAGTCGCTTCTCCCAATTATCTGACTGCGTCATCCACTTTGCAGCATGTTGTAAATGAGCTGCATAATAATAGAGTCTAATCTTAGGGAGTGCCAAGCCTCCATTTTCCATATCCCTTTGTGACGTGGACAGCGCCACCCTGCTACGACGACCAGCCCAGACCAAGGAAATCAACCAACTGTCCTGACGATTAAAAAGCCAAGCTGCCAGCAGAAACTGATAATTCTTCACAGCCGCCTTTCCCATGACGGAGAGAGGCCGCTTATGCCAGAACGAGTCAGAGCGCTCCAGACCATTCACCACCCGCTCAACATTGTGCGTCACATGTTCCGTCGTGGTCTGACATTTTAAAGAGTCAAAGTGCAGGGCAGCATCTCCTATTCTGAATCCTTTGTCCTCACGGCTCAGTGGTTCATATCCTGCCGTGTTAGCATTGCTCCTGTAAATCCTTGTCGGATACAAAGAAGTCTGGCTCTTGTTCAGAGACTTTGGCTCCAGTCGGTGGTCTGGAGCAGTTGGCGTGCCTTGCGAGAATTGCTGGTTCCGTTACTGCTCCTTTTGTTTGTATATTGTTTCAGGTTTTAGACTGTTCGGTACAGCTTGTAAACATTGCCCGCTTGAGACTGCTCAAAACCTGTAACTGGTTTCTGACGTGATATCGGGTGCTTATGTATGCAGGATTTTTGGATTCCAACATATTGCTTACTGTACGTACAAACTGTGAATAGTTCCCTGGCAACGTTAGCACTATGTCCCTATTTGCTGTATTGAAGTTTCATGAAAGTGGATTTACAAGGGGCACATGATTCTGATTCTTTCATTGTGTCATTGGGCGAGGGAGACTGATAATTCTTATTGTTGCTTTAGGTGATGTTATTTGAGTTGTGATACATAGCAAACTTGATACAGAAGTTAATGGGCAATCTTTCATTTGATGTATCTGGCATTAATGAAGATAATTGGAGGAAGTTATATAAGAATAGTTTATGCCAGGATTATTGGGGATGTGGAATTCCTATTGCCCTACGCCAGGGACATATTGTTTGGGGTCAAGGGTAACAGTTTTTCATGTAGGCCCAACCCTCTGCAGCACAAAACCTTTGGCTGCCAGCTTAAAGAGAAGGGAACGGTCTACAGTTGAGGTAATAAGCGTGTCCATAGTTAATGTTGTTCGAACTTGTATTTATGGTGCATTAATGAAAAGCCTTCATTATTAGGGTGAGCACTGTAAATAAACGTTTTAAGGTCACATTGCACTCCTGACAGCAGTGGTTCCAGAAAAACAAAAGTGTACACCCGTTTGAAACGTTTAACAATATGAGTCTGAGTCTAATGCTCCCAGAATGCTCTCTGATGAGATGCAAATGTTTGCAGAAGCTTGTAAACAAGAGTGATGATTCTTTGCTGTCAAAATAACATTTTCAGAAAAAAATGCAAGTCAGAAAAAAACGTTTTGCTACTATGAAACTTAAGGTGCTATTTCTTTGAAGAGTCATTTAGGAAAATGTGTTAAATGCATGCTACTATTTCCCAAAAATATTCCTAATGGAAAAGCAATGTAACTATTTTCAACAAGATTATGGTAAACATGAAAATAAACGAGCACTGGCAAAGCCAACCGATCCAACATTTTTTGTGAGTCTTTTGGTTTCATCAATGCATGTCTTGTTTTGACATAGCTTTTGTTACTTTATTGTTGTGGGAGCTGCCAGGCCCTCACCATTGTAACAAACACTGGCAAAAAGAAAACAACTGTTTTGGTTCCCAAACGCACGCATTGCCACCAGTAGGGGACCCCTCCATGTTATTTGCAGGGGGGGCCCTGTGGGGAGTTGGCTCTGTATATACTATCTCAAAGTGAGAGAAGTAATAGTGTGCAAGGAGTCCAAAGGTTCCCCTTAGAGGTTGGTAGTGGCAAAATTAGATAATACGAATGCTCTATTTTGTGGTAGTGTGGTCGAGCAGTAGGCTTATCAGAGGGTAGTGTTAAGCATTTGTTGTACACACACAGGCAGTAAATGAGGAACACACACTCAGACTTAACTCCAGGCCAATAGGTTTTTATATAGAAAAATATATTTTCTTAATTTATTTTAGAACCACAAGATTCAAATTTGAGGTAAGCACATAAAATGCAAGGTACTTCACACAGGTAAGTATAGAACTTTGATTTAAAACAGTAGTACACACAGGTTTGGTTAAAATGGCAATAAGCTATTTTAAAATTGGAACTGCAAAAAACAACAGTTCCTAGGGGAGGTAAGTATTGGTTAGTTTCTCAGGTAAGTAAAGCACTTACAAGTTCAGTCTCCTTGGTATAGACAGCCCACTGTTGGGGGTTCAAGGCAACCCCAAAGCCACACCACCAGCACACACGGCCGGTCAGGTGCAGAGGTCTAAGGAGGGCCCAAAACACATAAGCGCCTATGGGGAACACGGGTGCTCCGGTTCCAGTCTGCTAGCAGATAAGTACCTGCATCCTCGGGGAGCAGACCAGGGCGGTTTTGTAGTGCACTGCGCGGGACACACACAAGCACACAAAACACACCCTCAGCGGCACAAGGGCGGCCGGGTGAAGTGTGCAGAGTAGGCGTCTGGTTTGCTATTGAAAACCATTGAGGGACCCGTGGGTCACTCTGGCAATGCAGGCAGGGTACGGGGCTTCACGGGCCATACACCGACTGGGCTAGGATGACGGCCGCCTACTGGTCACTCTTGCACTGGTAGGTGGTTTCTCTCGGTCCTGGTGACTGGGGGCCTCGGTTCTGCAGGGAGGTCGACTCAGGGTGTCCACGTCGTTGGAGTTGCCTGGGAGTCCTCTCTGCAGTGTTGGTTTTTCCAAACTCGAGCCAAGGGCGTCGGGTGCAGAGTGCGAAGAGTCACGCTTCTGGCAGGAAGTGGGAGCCTCTTTAAAGTTGCTTTTTGTTGCAATTTTTTTGCTGTTTTCTGGACACAGCCGCTGTCCTCTGGAGTTTCTTGGTCCTGTAGGTGCAGGTCAGTCCTCTCAGTCCTCCGAGGTCGCTGGTCCCACTGGATGTGTTGCTGTGCAGGTTCTTTGAGTCTAGAGATAGGCCGGTAGGGCTGGGGCCAAGTCAGGTCTCAACTCTGTCATCTCTGCGGGGCTTTCAGGTCAGCAGTCCTTCTTGTAGGTTGCAGGAATCTGATTTCCTGGGTTCAGGGTTGCCCCTAAATACTAAATTTAGGGGTGTGTTTAGGTCTTGGGGGCAGTTGCCAATGGCTACTGTCCTTGAGGGTGGCTACACCCTCCTTGTGCCTCCTCCCTGAAGGGAGGGGGGCACCTCCCTATTCTTATTGGAGGAATCCTCCAAAACCAAGATGGAGGATTTCTAAAGGCAGGGGTCACCTCGGCTCAGGGCACCTTAGAGGCTGCCCTGACTGGTAGGTGACTCCTCCTTGTTTTCCTCATTATCTCCTCTGGGCTTGCCGCCAAAAGTGGTGGCTGTGTCCGGAGGGGCAGGCATCTCCACTAACTGGGATGTCCTGGGGTGCTGTAACAACAGGCATGAGCCTTTGAGGCTCACCTCCAGGTGTTAAAGTTCTTGCAGGGGTAGGTGAGAATCACCTCCACCCAGTACAGACTTTGTTCCTGGCCACAGAGTGACAAAGGCACTCACCCCATGTGGCCAGAAACTCGTATGGTTGTGGCAGGCTGGCAGAAACTGGTCAGCCTAACACTAGGAGTTGGACTGGTATACAGGGGGCATCTCTAAGATGCCCTCTGTGTGCATTTTTCAATAAATCCCACACTGGCATCAGTGTGGATTTATTGTGCTGAGACGTTTGATACCAAGCTTCCCAGATTTCAGTGTAGCCATTATGGAACTGTGGAGTTTGTAATTGACTGACTGCCAGACCATATACTCTTTATGGCTACTCTGCACTTACAATGTCTAAGATTTGGCTTAGACACTGTAGGGGCATAGTGCTTGTACAACTATGCCCTCACCTGTGGTATAGTGCACCCTGCCTTAGGGCTGTAGGGCCTGCTAGGGGGGTGACTTACCTATGCCACAGGCAGTGGGATGTGGGCAAGGCACCCTGAGGGGAGTGCCATGTCGACTTAGTCATTTTCTCCCCACCAGCACACACAAGCTGTGAGGCAGTGTGCATGTGCATGTGCTGAGTGAGGGGTCCCTAGGGTGCCATAAGACATGCTGCAGCCCTTAGAGACCTTCCATGGCCACAGGGCCCTTGGTACCAGGAGCACCAGTTACAAGGGACTTATCTGTGTGCCAGGGCTGTGCCAATTGTGGGAACAAAAATACAGTTTAGGGAAAGAACACTGGTGCTGGGGCCTGGGTAGCAGGATCCCAGTACACTTTCAATCATACCTGGCATCCACAAAAGGCAAAATGTTAGGGGGTAACTATGCCAAGGAAAGCATTTCCTTACAATTGGGGGTTATCAATTATCCGCAGTGGCAATTGCCTAGAGTAAATCTCCAGCCTTCCAAACATTCCATCACGTTACCACAAATTGTCCCCAGAACACAATGTTCTGTTACAACAGGAGGTACAATCCCTACTACTAAAACAAGCAATAGAATTGGTCCCACATTCTCAACAGGGAACAGGAGTATACTCACTATACTTCCTCATTCCCAAAAAAGATGGCACTCTAAGGCCTATCCTAGACCTCAAACCTCTCAATCTATACATCCTGTCAGAACATTTTCACATGGTAACTCTGCAGGATGTCATTCCCCTACTACAGAAACAAGATTACATGACTGCTTTAGACCTCAAAGATGCATATTTCCATATACCCATCCATCCAGCTCACAGAAAATACCTCAGGTTCGTCATAACAGGAAAACATTACCAGTTCAAAGTTTTGCCATTCAGCATAACAGCCTCAAGAGTGTTCACAAAATGTCTAGAAGTAGTAGCAGCCTACTTAAGAAGACAACACATTCACTTCTTTCCATATCTAGACGATTGGCTAATAAAATCAAGCAATTTTACACAATGCCAACAACACACTTACTGTGTAATACAAACCCTGCAGACACTAGGGTTCACTCTAAATTATCAGAAATCACACCTTCAAACAGGACAGGTACAACCTTACCTAGGTGCTATTCTAAATACTCAAAAGCCCTAGCATACCCAAATACACAACGGATGCAGACTTTCCAAAATCTCATCCCACACACACAGCCAAATCAACAATACACTTATCATGAAAATTCTAGGATTGATGGCACCTTGCATAGCCAAAGTTCCACATGCAATACTAAACATGAGACCCTTAAAACAATGCCTCTCTCAACAATGGTCTCAAGCACACGGTCAACTTCAAGATGTAGTGTAGATGGACCCCCAAACACACATGTTCCTTCAATGGTGGAATCTCAGCAATCTGATGAAGGGGCGGTCACACCATAATAACAGACGCATCAATGATAGGTTGGGGAGCTCAACTCAACAATCATACCATTCAAGGGGAATTGGATCCCAAACAGAAACAACTTCACATAAACCACCTAGAATTATTGGCTGTATTTCTTGCCCTAAAAGCGTTTCAACCCCTTCTCAAACAGAAGACTGTTCTGATAAAAACAGACATGACCACCATGCCATGTATTACCTCAAAAAACAGGGCAGGACACATTCATTTCAACTGTCCTTGCTAGCCCAAACAATATGGAAATGGGCAATTCACAATCACATTAATCTATTAGCAGAATACATTCCAGGAATAGACAATCAACTAGTGGATCTCCTAAGCAGGAATCACGAACAAACTCAGGAATGGGAGATCCACTCCCAAGTACTTCAAAAGTACTTTCAAAAGTAGGGAACCCCAGAAATAGACCTATTTGCAACAAACGAAAACGTAAAATGCCAATACTTCGCATCCAGACACCTTCATCCACTATCCAAGGGCAATGCTCTGTGGATCAATTGGTCAGTGATATTTGCTTACGCTTTTCCCCCCCTCTCCCACTCCTTCCCTTTTTGGTCAGCAAACTAAGTCAGACATCTCTGACCATGATACTTATAGCCCCAACATGGGCATGTCAACATTGGTACACAACACTCCTAGATCTGTCTGTAGTACCTCATTCAAAACTCTCAAACAGACCAGACTTGTTAACACAAAACAAAGGTCAAATCGGGCACCCAAACCCCAATGCTCTCAATTTAGCGATTTGGCTCCTGAAGTCTCAGAATTTGGTTACCTAAAACTCCCATCAGAATGTATGGAAGTGATTAAGCAGGCACGTAAACCTACTACTAGACAATGTTATGCTAACAGATGGAAAAGATTTGTCTACTACAGTCAATCTAAAAACATATAACCACTTACTGCATCTATACAAGATATTGTATGCTACTTATTTCATTTGCAAAAATCTAATTTAGCTTTCTCATCCATCAAAATCCACCTTACTGCAATATCTGCGTATTTACAAAATATTCAACACACTTCTCTACTCAGAGTTCCTGTGATTAAAGCCTTCATGGAAGGATTAAAACGCATTATTCCACCTAGAACACCACCTGTTACTTCCTGGAATTTAAATATCGTACTTACCAGGCTCATGGGCCCACCTTTTGAATCCGTGCATTCTTGTAAAATTCAATTTTTAACATGGAAAGTGGCCTTCCTTGTAGCTATTACTTCTTTACGAAGTGTTAGTGAAATACAAGCATTCACTCTTGAAGAACCTTTCTTCCAAGTACACAAACATAAAGTTGTACATAAGACAAATCCAAAATTTCTACCAAAAGTAGTATCTCCTTTTCACATCAACCAAACAGTGGAATTGCCAGTCTTCTTTCCACAGCCAGACTCTGTGGCAGAAAGAGCTCTTCGTACTCTAGATCTCAAAAGAGCTCTTATGTACTATATAGACAGAACTAAAGATTTTAGGAGAACAAAACAACTTTTCGTTGTTTTTCAACAACCACATCAAGGCAATCCTATATCTAAGCAAGGCTTAGCAAGATGGATTGGAAATATTTTGGAAGATAGTCTCCCTGTGTTTTCTTTGGCTCCACAAAAAGATTGCGGTTTGGTATTGGGAAATTGTGAAAGGATTAGACGGAGACTTTAATTTGCCTATGGATTTTTGGGGGATCTTATATCCAGGCAGATGGTACACATATGTTGGACGAAATCTTTGTCAATTTTGTTTGATGTAGTAAAACAGCTCCATTAAGGAAAAACCATCTGTACACTATACACAGAGATTATATCTCACTGGATAAATTGTCAAAAAAAAAAAAAAAGGAGAGGTGGTGAAATGCCTGAAATTAGGTTTTGAAAGGGCAACAGATGTTCATATGTTTTGGGAATGCCTGGGCATTTATTCATTTTGGGCGGAAGTATGTAGTACCATTTTGGGTATATTAGGTTGGGAAATTATAGTATCTCTCCCCTTGATTATATTTGGCAGCCACGGGAATTGGAATTGGGGAGTAGAAAGGGAAGAAGCAAGTGGATCAATTCTTTGTTTTATGTTATCCTATTGTCTAGAAGAGAAATTTGGAGAAGATGGATGTCTGTCCACCCCCCCCCCCCTCCTACCCCCCCCAACATATTCAGATTGGCTCAATGCTGTCTTTCATACTTCAGAAATAGACTTGGAATCACGAAGTACTGGAGGACAACAGTGAATCTTTGGGCTCATTTGGTAGAATGGATTGGATATCAATCTGTGATCTTTTGAGTGAGCTGTGGAGTAGGTATTTAATGATAAAACCCGGGGGTAAGGAAGCCCAGATGTCCAACGATTATACACCTCTCTCTAGGATCTCCTGCCCAGCAGTGGTTTTTCTCCCTCCACGGCAGAAGGTTGTATGAGAGTTTAATAGAGCCCCCTGGCATGGGCCATCTTTGTTCACTGAGAGGGTGCGAAAAGTCTTTTTGGAATAGAGATGGTTCAGAGGCTGTGGTGAATGAGGACAAAATAAAAAGAAGAAAAAAAAGATGTATTGTTAGATGCATACAAACATGCTACATCAAAGCAAAGAGACAACTTTTAATCACTCCTAGAGCACATTCTACAAGAAAGAAAGGTGTGTCAATGGCATTTTTAGGAAACATACCAATGGCTAATATAAGTAAAGTAGCCACATGGTCAACTCCTCATACATTTACAAAACACTATTCTGTTGATGTTTTCTCAGAGCAACAGGCTACTGTAGGCCAGGCTGTCTTAAGAACACTTTCATACAACTTCCAACTCCTACAGGCTAACCATTTCTATTTTTTGGGAGGACTAACTGCTTTGTAGTCTATGCATAGCATGTGTACCTGCAACTACACATGCCATTAAACGAAAAATTTCACCGTCACCCAGTTTACATCTGTTCGTGGCATGTAGTGCTGCAGATTCACATGCACCCTCCCTCCCCCCCGGAAGCCTGTAGTCGTTCAAGTTTAACATTTGTATATATGTAGATACATTTACATTTGCATTTGCATGGACATCTCTTTATATTCTTATACTCTGTCACTCCTTCATTCACCTTTGCGGGAAAACAATCTAACAATGGAGTCAATGCCCATGCGCACTGTAACCGAGAGTAGGAGTCACTCGGCTTTGAAGAAAAACAACTTGTAACACTACGAGCCCAACACTAGATGTCGGAAGAGCTATGAATAGCATGTGAATCTGCAGCACTACATGCCACGAACAGATGTACACTGGGTAGGTGACATATTACTCAAGCAAGTAGTCCAAGCTCTCCTCCTCAAAGAAGCTATAGAACCCATTTCTCTTTAGTGTACTCTGTATACTTCATGATACCCAAAAAGATGGTTCTCTGCGGTCATTCTTAGATTTAATGCCACTGAACGCATACATCATGTCAGAGCACTTTAACATGTTCACTTTGCAAGAGATAATTCCACTCCTTCAACAGGGCAACTTTATGACTACACTAGATCTAAAAGACGTATATTTTCACGTGCCAATACACCCAGCTCATCACATATATATTTCAGATTTGCAGTGGGTGGGGAAACACTGTCAGTTCAAAGTGACTATTGCACCTCAGCTACTCACCAAGTTTCTGTTAGTGATGTGGGGGCTCATCTACGCAGTCAAAAGGTGAAGGTTTCCCTTCCTGGACGGTTGGCTTATCAAAGACAATACTCTACAACAGTACACTCAGACTACAATAGATTTGCTTCACAACTTGGGATTCACAATCCACTTTCCCAAGTCCCACCTTCAACGTCTGCAGATAAAACCATATCTAGGAGCTATTCCAACCACACAAATAGGGATAATATACCCCAATTATGCAAGAGTTCAGGAAATATGACCTCCATTCCAATCAAAAGTTCAGATAACTGTGAGGACAGTAATGCTATGCTCGTAAAGATGGCCTCTTGTATTGTTATAGTACCCCATGCCTGACTATATATACTCCCGTTACAGGAATGTCTAGCTCGATAGTGGTCTTAGTTACAGGCTCATTTAGAAGATCTAGTGTTGTTGAACCGCCAAACTTATCTCACTCTGCACTGGTGGAATACCCACCAAAGGGGCGGCCTTTTCTCAACCATGTTCCCTATGTAGTTATTACGACGGATTCCCAACTCCAGGGATGGTTTGCCCATCTGATGGACCTCACAGTACAGGTTATATGGGACACCAAACACTAGGGTATCCACATTAACTTCCTCGAGCTTCAAGCTGTTCACCTAGCCCTGAAAGCCTTCCTTCCTCACCCCCTTCACAAGGTTGTCCTAATCCAAATGGACACCATGACAGCAATGTACTATCTACAAAAATAGGGAGAGGGGTAGATGGTCTCTGCTACTTTTCATATCTCTCACAGACCATTTAGAAATGGCCATTGTGTCACACATTCACCTGCTAGCACAAAATGGCCCAGGCACAGACAACAAATTTGCAAATCTGCTCAGCAGGATGCATCAACAAGGCCACACCTGGAAACTCCACCCACAAGTACTCCTCCTATACTTCCAGAGATGGGGGTTCCTGCAAACAGGCCTTTTTCGCAACTGCAAAAAAAAAAAAAAAGCAAAATGCTCAAACTTCACCTCCAGGTTTCCACTATCCAAGGGTAATGCACTATGAATGATTTGGTCAGGGTTATTTGTGTGTCCTTTCCTCCTTACCCTCTCCTTCCATATCTGGTTTGGAAGCTTATAGATGGACATCTCTCATGATCCTAGTAGCTCCCACCTGGGTTTGTCAACAGTGGTTCACAGCAGTACTAGATCTCTCAGTAGTCCACCATAAGAAGCTTCCTAACAGTCCACACTTTCTCACTTGGAACCATAGAGAAATCAGGCGCGCAGATCACATGACTCAACTTAGTGATTTGGCTCCTGATGTCGTTGAATTTGGTTACATTAAGTTGTCAACTGAATGTATTGATATTTTTAAAGAAGCACGTAGACCTATCACCAAAGCTTGCTATGTCATTCAAAACATATTTACCATTTCAAAGCTAATGTGCAAGACAGCGTCTAGTAATTGCTTCATTTACCAAAGGCTGCGATAGTGTTCACATCCATTAGATTTCATCTTGCTGAAGTGGCTGCCTATCTACAAAACAGTCAACACATCTCTTTATTTTAAATACCTGTCATTAAAGCCTTCATGGATGGGCTCAAAAGAATTATTCCACCACGGTATCCACCTGCACCTTCATTTATTCTTAACACTGTTCTCACACAACTTATGGGCCTGCCATTTGAACCTCTACACACATGCCCCTTTTAGGTCCTTTCTTGGAAAGTGGCATTTCTAGTCGCTATTGCTTCATTCATATGTATTAGTGAGCTCCAACTGCATAGACACAAGATGGTTCTTTGCACTTACCCTAAATTTCTCCTGAAAGAGGTTTCTCATTTTCACCTGATCCAATCGAGTCACCATTATTTTTCCCACTTCCAGATACTGTTGTGGAGAGGGCCCTCCAGACAGTATATATTAAAAGGACCCTTATGTTTTGCATTGATAGATGTGAAACTTTAAGAAAAACCAAGCAACCTTTTGTTTTTTTCACCGCCTCATGAAGGAAACCCTATACCCAAATGGTCATAGCCATGTGGCTAGCAAAATCTATTCAAATGTTATGCTAAAGCCAAAATAACTTTACCTACTCCTCCTAGAGCATACTGTATAAGAAAAAGGGCTTTTCTAGGAAAAAGTCCAATAGCTGACATATAAAAGGCAGCTACATGCTCCACACCACACACCTTCACCAAACATTCTTGTTCGGCAGTGCCATGTACACTTTTTCAAACAACTGCAGTGCCCACAGGTTAGCCACAGCTTCTGAGGGGGACAGCTTTACTGTCTATGAAAAACATGTTAATCTACAGCCAGAAATGCCTCAAATGGAATATGTTACTTACCATGTAAGCCTCTATTTGAGGCATGTGGCTGCCCTCCTCTTCGGACACCGTGGCCGTTGCAGTTTCTCACTCTTATCACATGGCAATCTAATTTCTTACACTTACTTGTACACTCCATTCTCACACACCTGCGGGAGAACAATCTAACAGTTGAGTACTGCCCATGGGCAGTATCACCGATAGAGTTGTCACTCTAACTTGTGACTCAAAAGACTTAGAAGAAAAACAACCTGCACACATTTGGACCCAACACTAGATGGCAGGAGTATGTAGAGCATGTGAATCTACAGCACTACATGCCACGAACAGATGCTTACAAAGTTACATATTCCTTCTCAAACATGTCCCTTGTATTCTGACAAGCTTACAGTTGTGGGTTGTTCTCAGTTACAGAAAAGAATCCAGACTGTTGCTGAAAATAATAAAAGTAAAGGACATATTTAAAATGGTAAAACAAATCTTCACCTGGCAATCACTTAAAGCTGAACTTTGCTGGAACTAACCAGACCTTTTGATCTTCAGTTCCAGAGAGTGTAACGCTTTCTCCATTGTTGCCTTCTGTTTGATGGTTATCAACAGAAATTTGTCTGGCTACAATTAGCTATTTGAAACACTAGAAAAAACTGGGCCTGAACTCCGTAGTGTGTACTAAACCCCCTACAGGGAGGAAAAGCGCACATCTTTTTTTGTATAACCCTCACCCACCAAGTTTACCCCTTGGTGGCATGATTCATCATAGGGTTCTTACCGTTCCGCTGCGGAATAGGCTGTGCCGCTACCTACGAGATACATGGGAGCACTGAATGGTATACACCAAATTATGATAAATAGGAGTTGGAGGGTGTTTTGTATTGTGAATAAAAAATACCTGCCAGGTAGGAAAGCCATGCAATATTCAGTCCTCGAGACAATATGATCAAAAAGGGAAGAAATGTAGAAAGTATGTGTGGTCTTAATGACTCTTCTTTATACATGGTCTACATGTTTCAAAGCCACCCCTCCCTGTGGCTTTCGTCGGGACCAAGGATTACACTCCTTGATAACACTCATAGTTAGACTATCCAACAACAGCAAAGTGTAGCAACACACACACACACACTGTATGCGTTAATTCCCTTTTCACCTACTTGGTACTATATTCTGTAATACATGTAACATATACGGCGAGAATTAGCCTGCCATGTTATTTGGTAGATTCATATGAAACAAAACGCTTCACACCAGTATGATAGGCATAGGGAGCGGTGGGGGGGGGGTGGAGAGCATGCATTTTACTTAAAGATGCTGACAAGTGGTTGGACAGGTAGTGTCACTTCATAAAGCGTTTAAGTAAGCCAGTGATGACCCCTGTGATTGGGCACTCAAGTGCAATAGACATACTATACCTTACAATACATGAATGGAGACATTACATATATATACACAAAGCAAGAATTTTGCTCCATAAGTCCTCCAGTGGCAAGGCGAGCCTGTAGTCACACACTGTGTGTATAAGTAAAGGATAAGGAGTCAGTATGAGGAAGAAAAACGTCGTCCTGTATTGAGGAAACGTATCGGCTATGCTGTACTTAATGCAACAAGGTCTCGTCTTGGCAAGTTAACCTGAGAGCACCTCAACGGGGCCTTAATGTCACCTGTTTTGCCTCACTTGTCCTGTTTTAAGTGGAGCGAGCGGGTGTAACACGCAAGACTTGCTTTGAATGATGGAGAACTAGATTGTGACAGCTCAGCATGGAACCATTTCTTGGTTCTTCTCAAGCCGCTAGTTAGCTCTGAATGCAGCATGTCTAACACACTCAGTGATTAAAAAATGCCAGCCTGTAAATAATGTAATTAATAATGCATGGAACCTTTGACTTGGTTCCTCACTACCAAATTGATTATCACTTGTAATGTTTAGGGAGATGTGCCTTTTCAACAGTGAGAATTGAGGGAAAGGAAAGGATGTTTGAGCAAAAACATTTGGCTCTGCATAATTCCTTTAGTTAGACTGCATTAAAAAATATAAATTTGGTGATAGATTCCATCTGGTGTAGTGATTAAAAGGAAAGTTGGTGAGCAAATCTCTGGCATAATACCCACTATGAAGATGTGGTAAACCCTAGGTGTAAGGGAGGAAGATCCCTTCCTTAATCTCGTCATGTTTTAGCGCCCCTTAGCAGAGCTATTGCACATGTGCATGCCTGGGTATTTATACTGTGAACTGGCCCCACAAGATATCATTTACGCTAATGTTTTGTGTATTGAGTTTAAAAAACAGTGTTACTACTTTTCAAAGTCTTTTTTTTTTCTTTCAATTGTCTGTCTCATATACATGCTCAACGACCACCCACAGGTAACTTGATAAAATGTTTCTTTTCCATGTATGGGGGTGAACATATTACTTGCCACTCGACCACATCTTATGTTACTGTGGTGTGCCCCTATTCTTGTTTTCACCTTGCTAGTGGTCATTCCAATGTAGTGTAACCTACATGAACAGTTGATAATATACTCCACTCTTTGTGTGTTGCAGTCTGTTGAAAGAGGTGTAAATATTCTTTGGTTTCACCACATTAAGGCAGTCTTTGCAGAATTAGGTGCGTTGCATTTGTTTATTGAGCCCGAGTTCATGATTGAACAAGACATGATACAGGTAAAAACGTATTTCAAATTGTACACACATCAGCGTAGAGATGCCCTTAAGCTAACTAAAAATCTGCCAAGGAATATGCCTCCCTATGCGTTAATCATGGTTTGGAACCGTATCTGGAGATGACTGATCACTCCAGGGACAGAATGTTACTCACCAACTTTAGATTGGGCTTTCTGCGCTGGCACTTGGGGTTCCCTTTGAGCCAATACAACCCCTCCAAAATCGTGCTTTGTCCTTGTGAAAAAAAATTCACCCCAGAGTTTGTTAAATTTGTCATTTTTCTGCCACTTTTATTGTTATTTTAGCAAACCGCTTTTACTCCCAATTATAAGGAAACGGGGTGTCAGAAGATTGAAGGAGGAACTGGAACATTTTCAACCCCTGCATGCCCTGTCCAGGTATGTTAATTTATGTTCTTTTTTAAATGTGCCATCAACACAATGAATTTAATGCGGTTTTAACTGTTGTAGATACCTTTTTGGCTTAAATATAAGTGTGTTGGGGTCTCTGGCATTTTCACATTGTTGTCATTTACTCCTAAATCCTGCATCTGCATTTTAGCTTATCTGTAGCACAGTGGGGTGAAGGTTCCCCAAAGTATGGGTTAATGCAGATTGCTGGATGATATGGCGATGTTTGAAGCCCTCTCCATTTAGCTCTCTCTGCGATATTGTTGTCCCCGTTGCCACTTATGTACTGTATTGGATTACTCTGGAATTACTTTTTAACATATTTTAATTTTTATCTTTATCTTGTTAATGGTCTTGCTAACTTTGTCGGTTGCTATGTTAAATGTAGAAATGCAGATCAACCTGCCATTCTTGTTCTGTAGGACAAAGTCCAAAAAAGAATCCCTGTTATTGTTGTGGGCCCGTTTCATTCCTTTATCCACTACCCTCGCTGGGCTCTTCCTGGCCTTCAGTTTAATGGCTAATCATGCCGCTTGTGGATTGTCCCGTATGTCTGAGCAGTTGCGTCTTAACCTCAGAAATTAGCCAAAGGGGAGAGTCTTCCGCATGTGCCATGGATGGAAACTGTAATGTAGCAGCAGGCAGTTTCGGGCTGTAGGTTTTTTAAACATTTTTATTGTGTGGTTGTTTTCAATTTACCTTGGTCTGCAATGGTGTTAAGGTCAAGGAACACCAAGTCTTTACTTATATTGTGGGTAACGTGGGAATTCATTTTATGTGTTTAGCCAATCCACAAAGCTGCTAGCTGCCCTCTCGTTGCCTTCCCATTTGAACAGGACATCATCTATGCACCTCTTCCAGAGTTTGATGTTTTTCAAGAAGGGGTTATTGGGACACAGAGTTTTATGGATTTCTACATAGTGCTCGTATACTTTGGCAGTACTGGACGCATAGGTTCTCCCCTATGCTAGTCTCGTGCTTCTGCAGGAAGAGGAACCCCCTCAAACTCAAGTTTTTGTGAGAGCCCATTTGCAGCACTCCATGACTGTTTCTGGGGGTGTGGTATTCCTGATCCACTTCGAAAAGGACCTCCTCCACTATATCCAGTGTCTCCAGTTGAGGGAAGTTAGTATATAGACATTCATTGTCTAGTTCTAAAAGTAGGTGGGACTCTGGGTTGGCGTTAATTACGTAGGAGGCAAGTACATACTTGGTGTCTTTTAAATATGTACTGGTGCCTTGTACAGTAGGTCCGATAACTGCACCCACAATTCAAGACATGAGTTCAAGAGTTGGACCAACACCTCAAACTAGTTACCTGCATGGTGGTACTGAATTTTTCACTGCTAATGTACTAAAATTGCATTTTACAAATTCTTTGATTTCTAAATACGGTGTCTGTAGCTCATTTTTGTATTCTAGCTTGATCATCATTTAGAATCCAATTTCTGTTAGTGCCAATAGTCAGTACAATAATAATAAACATTCTGTCTGATCTGGTAAGCAAAATAAAGAACAATAATCCTCTCAACACCACCTAAAGCGTACCTGGCTTTGAATCATGTGCAGACACCTTTTGCCTTGAATCCATATATCTCCTAAAAATGGTGGAGGAAAACAGATGCTTTAGAAAACACTGTGGCAGGAGAGACTCAACTTCCTTTTGTAGAGAAAATCCTAGACAAAACCAGAAAGCCATGATGTTAACCAGTGTGGCTGTTGTTCAGCATGACTAAATGTTAGTGGCGTAGAGGAGGGTGGCATGGAGTGGCATAGAGTGAAATTGCGAATAGTGTTGTGGAGTGGCAGTGTTGTGTATCGGAGTAGCATAGTGTGGAATTGTTTAGAATGGGATACACTGGAGTGGCATAAAGTGGGCTGGTGTAGAGTGGCGCCGAGTAGGTTGGCATAAAGTGCAGAGTCTAGTGGCATAGAGTGCAGTGGTGTTGAGGATGCAGAGTAATGTGCCGTTGAGTGGCATAGAGTGCAGTGGAGTAGTGCAGAGTAGAGTGCATTTGAGTGTAGTGGTGGAGGATAGAGTGGAGTGGTGCAGGGTAGAGTGAAGTGATCTAGAGTGGAGTGGTGTTGGCTAGAGTGCAGTTGTGTAGAGTGGCATAGAGAGTAATGACATACAGTTGATTGGCATAGAGTGTAGGGCAAAAGAGTTGAGTGTTACAGAGAGTGCAGTGGCATGGAGTGGTACAGAGTAGACTATTGTGGCCTAGACTGGAGTGGTGTGGAATAGAGTGGCAAAGAGTGCATTGGCGTAGAGTGGTACAGGGTAGATATGAAAGGCATAGCGTGCAGTGGTGCAGAGTGGCGTAGAGTGGGTCAGAGTAGAGTACTGTGGTATGGAGTGATGCAGAATAGAGTTGAGTGGCAAACAGTGGATTATTCATGGTGTGGTAGCACACTGCCATTACAGATAGCACGTTTTTCCATTGAAATGACCATAACATTTGCACAGACCTAGTTTTACTAATAAATCTATGTAGTGCATAGATGAAAACACATAGAAATTGCTTAACCTAGTTTAATGACCCATGTTGATTTGTTTCCAACACACTTCAGAAATAACTAAAAATGTGCTCAATTTGTGAGTTCATACTTCTGATATATTTTTAAATACACAATTCATTTAAACGTCGTCCTGTGCTAGAAATAAACCTCTTTCCTACCCCCAGTTTCCAGCAAGATTGTCACATAAATCCTCTCACTTTGAAGTCAGAAAAAGAAAAGTAAACAAGCGTCCATGGAACACCACTCCTGATGTTTGACCTTAGTCTCTGAATGCCCTGCAAATGTGCCAAGATTTAAAGGCCTGTTAATAGAAAGGGAGTTTGTGAAAGGATACAGTAAACATGGTTAAGGCAATGGGAGGGACAAACTCAAGCTGGAGAGCCTAAAGCAAATAAAGTCAGCAAATGGAAAGCCAGAAAGTGTGAGTTACAAGCCACAAAGCCAGTGGTAATCAATGAACGGAATACATTCCCAGGTCAACTTTCTGAAAGTCCCCAAGATGTCTTTAGCAAACCAAACAGCTGTGCTGCCTAGTAGGCTGCAATCTAAACAGCTTTTCTGTAGCAGCTCTCTAGCATTGCTACTCCTCTCTTGCATGTTGGCTAATAACTTACTAAGTCTCTTCCAATCTAGATTCTAACTCAAATGCCATATGAAACAAACAACCTGCCATACTGTAGATAATATCATACACATTATGGATGATGGTGACCTTTGCCTTAATATACATTTGTTTCAATGATAGGAAACAGACTTCATGAATCTCAACTATTAACAAATATTGGTGAAGGAGATAAATATCAATATATATTAACGTGAAGAAGAAAAGACCAAAGAATGAGTTCTGACCCATTGTAGATCGGAAGAAAGCAAATAAAGGGACTTGCAAAGAAAAGTTCATGTTGTTGGTGTTGCATCAAATCTACCCCCAACTTCTTCAGTCAGGGTTGACTGTGCTCTATGAATCTGCAAGATGCCTATTTCTGTATATATCAGTAGCCCAAAAAAATCTCAGATTCTTGAGATTTTTAGTGAGAAGCAACCATAACTACTAAAATAATTCTTCCTTTCGGTCTTAAGTCTGTGCCCAGTGCCTCTTCAAAATGCATTGGGGTTCATTGTAGCACAGGAGGCTGAAGATATAAGCATTAATGTGTTTGGAAACATACCAACATTACCAGATAGCTCTCCTCGCCATCAACCGATTTGGATTACATGTAAATTACAAAAAATCTATTTCCATCCCAATACAATCCCTTCATTACCTGGAAGCAATTTTCAATATGGTGTTTCCTTTGGAAGAGAGGCACTCATCTCTCCTTCAGAAATATCTGAAGAAAACAGCCCATCCGTTAGCCTTCCTGGTGCCAAATGCATGTCTGTACATTAGGTCTGTGAAATACAAGTTGGTTATCACTAGTGGGTAATATGAAATTACAGTTTCAAAAATAGCTAGTAGGTAATCAGTTTGCAATGCTATTTTTGATGCTGGAGACGAAAAACACTTTATGTTCTATGCTTACCTTTTACCAGTCGTTAACCTATTTGAGACAGATTACCGAATCACAATCCATTTTCAGGTTCTTCCTCAGACCATGGTTCTTTGTATTGCAGTTGTCTCACAGAGTTGGGTCTTTTTGTACCTGCTCCTGTGACTGGGATCTGAGGAATGAGCTGGGTGTTTTCACACCTTTTTCCCCATAGCATTTTCCCTTGGAAATCTTCCCTTTCACTCAATACCATTTGTAACATCCAGCTACTGTTTAAAGCTTTTTTCCCCAGTAGGTTTAAAGGATTTTTCTTGTCTGAATGCCATTGTTGTTTGTAAAGTTCTCATCGTGGGAATAGAGAGTAGCCTTAGATCCACACAAAACTTGTGCAGTATTTGCTTCCTTCGCATTTTGTGAAGGAATGTCGATTATGTTAAGATATCCAAAAGGACAGAGAAGGAATAGGATTTATAAGCAACCTAAAAGACCTAAGGGCCAACAAGAACAGATAATAAAAAGTAATCCAAGGAGAATTCAAGTTCTGCTGAAAGTGGCAAAATCGCCAGAGGACTGATCCAGAGAGAAAAGGTGAGAGAATACATCATTGGCATCATTCTTAACAAAGAAGGACCCGATCCCTATTGAGAGGCTGGGCCCCCAGCATGTTCACCAGTAAAAGGCTTAATGGCTTAATGTTAATGCCATGATGTCATCACTGGCAGCACTCCTCCAGGCCATCCAGGTCAAATCACCAGACTGCATCGCTGTTGGCGTTTAAGTACTCAAGGGTGTTGACGGTGCCTTCACTCGCAGTCTGTTTCAGTTCAACTTCAAGGCCTGAAATATCCATACCATATAAAAGCATCACAAAAGCAAGGCCTAATGCCACCCTTAGGCACCAACCATACAAAACCTTTGCGAATACCACAGAACCACCACCCCTCCCTCCCCGTTGTGGGGAGGGGGAACTTTAGCACTATCATTTCGCACAAAAGTGGGCTAAAACTATAGGGGGGAACTTGGTGCTCACTATTATTAAGCATCGTTACTCGCTTTGTTTCAAGGTAAAACCACCTCCAGTGCCACCAAAACAAAGTTCCAACTCCTCACTTTAAGTAACTAAACATTCATACTATTTGAAAAGCAACCAATCAAACCAGTTCCTCACTTTCTTCAAAGGAAGGGAATATATTCATGATACTGCCTGAGTTACAAGAAAGCCCCAAAGTTAGAATTCAGACCAATATTAGATCTATGAAACTCCAACAAGTGGACCAAATGGAAAAAGATTCAAATGTTAGCCGTTCATCAAATTTCACACACCTGAAACAAGGTGATTGGATTTGTGCAGTAGATCTAAAAGATGCAGACTTCAATATCCGTATTTGCAAAAGGAATAGGAATTACCTAAAATTAAGGTATTGGAAACACAATTATTAGTTTCAAGTTTTGCTGTGAAGTCTGAAATCTGCTCCTTTAACCTTTTCTAAATGCATGCCAATAGTGGCAGTCAACTTATTTTGTCAAAGTATGTTTCTTTATCCACATATTGTTGTCTGGCTGATGTAAACACATAGCCCTGGCAAATCAGAGCAGGCTTCTACGGGGCTAAAAGATCTGCTTCATCTAGGTTTAAAGATGCATCTCCAAGTACCTATTTAGGGACTATCATGTCTTGGAGCAACACCAGACAAAACTCAAGAAAAAGTGGTTCTTTTGAAGACGTCTCATCCATTCAAAATGCCATCTTCACCTAAAAACTGCCTAACCAGTAGCATGTCTCTTCTCCTCTACGTGGGGTTCAATGGCTTCCAAGTGCAAGACCGCATATGAGGTTTTTCCAGTAGGGATTGCAGGATCACTCGTCTGACGCTCAACAGTTTGGGATGGCAACCTGCAAGATTGTCCCTCTCATATTGGTGCAAAGTAGGTCAGCTCAGACAATTGCCATAGATTCCTCTCCATCAAGATGGGCAACCATTTGTGAGAGCTGGAAGTATAAGGCCAGTGGTTGCAGAAGTAGAGCTCCCAATATCACCTTCTTAGAACTGAGAGCAGTCGTTCTAGCTCTCAAGGCATTGCTGCCTTTTCTGACAGCAAAAAGAGTGCTTATTCAAATGAACAATGACAGCCATGCACTTCCTGAACTATTAAGGGACCATGAGATTGTAAGGGACTGACTCTTTTTGCATGTTCAACCCCACAATTTTGGACTGATGGCTTTCAACTCATTGGACTGAGGCCTAATAACCAGAAATCAGTGGCAGTGTTCAGACCCCACACAAAGCATGTTGAATTGGATACATCTAATTGGCAAGGCCTGACTTAATAATAAGTACCTAGAATATGGTAACCAGGGCATGTAAGGCAGAGTGTCCACTCGGGGCTGCAGCACTGTTAGAGCCATTTTGTGTCTTGTCACACAAAGAGTGGCACAGTCTGCCACTACAGACTGGGAGGACAGTGTCCTCGTTGTAAGTTTGCCCATTAAACTAATGGGAAAGCCACCTTGCCCCTTAACATTATCTGTAACTCTTCCCTAGGATGACCTAGTGAGCCCTATGGCAGGCAACTATTATTTTGTTAAGTGGGAGATATATATATTCAATGGCATGTGTAGCTGCAGATACACATGCTATGCATACTTTCTGCCATCTAGTGTTGGGCTTAGAGTGTTACAAGTTGTGTTTCTTCAAAGAAGTCTTTTTTTCGAGTCACGGGATCGAGTGACTCCTCCCTTTCGGCTCTATTGCGCCTGGGCGTCGACTCCATCTTAGATTGTTTTCTTTCCGCCATCGGGTTCGGACGTGTTCCTCTTCGCTCTGTATTTTGAATCGGGAAAGTTAGAAAAGAATCGAAAATTCGTCGGTATTGTTCTCGTTCGGTACCGGTTTAGTTTTAGCGTATTGGCACCGACATCAAGACTGCTTCAGCGGCCCTTCGGGGCTTCCGCTCTTCATCAAGGCCTGGTTGGCCCGACCACATCCGTCATCCAAGACTAATGGACCGGACCCCTTTCCGTTTCTGTCCTAAGTGTCACGCCAAGTATCCTTATACAGATCAGCACCGGGTCTGTAACCTGTGTTTGTCGCCTGAACACAGAGAGGATACTTGTGAAGCTTGCCGAGCGTTTCGATCCAAGAAGACCTTAAAGGATCGACGCGCTAGACGACTACAAATGGCGTTGAAGCTGAAACAACATCTCGACGTCAAGGAGGAAGAGAGAATTTCCATCCAAGAAACGGACTCAGATGAATCTGACGGTGATCGTCCCCCGACGACGCGGCAAACAGTGAGTACACCTGCCCCGTCCCACACCCAGGGTCACACCAAAAAACTCAAGGCCACAGGGACGCCACTGCCAGCAGGCCAGGGCTCAACCCACAGAAAAGAAGGTGACCAAATGACATTGGCACCAAAAAAGGCCAAAGATTTGCCGAAGACTTACGACTCCGGTCGAGAATCCGGCACCGAAAAATATTCGCCATCGAGTTATCGAGTCGGGCAAGCCTCAAAAAAGCTCATCGGAACCGAAAAAGACAATTTCGTTGGGAATTTCGGTACCGATAAAACCGGCTTCGGAGCCAAAACGCTCTTCCTACACTGAAGAGCAAGGTCTTTCTATGCAGCTCAAAGAAAAGCACAGATTTGAGCAAGATCTGGATTTAGAAGAACATGACCAGACACAACAAAGGTTAGAAATCCAGAAGGACACAGGGAAGATACAAACCATCCCTCCACTCAAATCGAAAAGAAAACTAGCTTTTCAAGAGACTGAGATGCAGCCCAAAGCCAAAGTGGTTAGAGACAAGTCACCACCACCACATTTCTCACCACAACCATCCCCACTGCAATCACCACACTTGTCACCAGTGGGTACGACCCACCTATATCGGACAACAGCCCAGAGTGTTATTCGACCAAGCCTTCACCACCAGAGGACAGTACAGCATATACGCAAGTACTAGCCAGGGCAGCTACGTTCCACAACGTAACAATGCACTCGGAACCGGTGGAAGATGACTTCCTGTTCAACACTCTGGCATCCACTCACGCATCCTACCAAAGCCTGCCAATGCTACCGGGCATGCTCAAGCACGCACAACAGGTCTTCCAAGAGCCTGTAAAAGGGAGGGCCATCACGCCAAGGGTCGAAAAGAAATATAAACCGCCCCGTCAGACCCAGTGTTTATAACTCAACAGCTCCCTCCGGACTCACTGGTTGTGGGGGCTGCAAGAAAAAGGGCGAATTCACAATCATCAGGGGATGCCCCACCCCCTGATAAAGAGAGTCGAAAGTTCGACGAAGCGGGGAAAAGAGTGGCATCACAAGCAGCCAATCAATGGCGAATTGCAAACTCACAAGCCCTAGTTGCACGCTACGACAGGGCACACTGGGACGAAATGCAAGACATCATCCAGCATTTGCCCAAGGAACACCAAAAACATGCCCTAAAAGTGGTTGAAGGGGGACAGGCCATTTCAAATAACCAAATACGGTCTGCCCTAGACTCTGCAGACACAGCTGCACGGACTGTCAACACAGCTGTGACAATTCGAAGGCATGCATGGCTGCGAAGTTCTGGATTTAAACCAGAAATACAACAGGCGGTACTAAATATGCCGTTTAATCAACATCAGTTGTTTGGGCCGGAGGTGGATACAGCGATCGAGAAAATGAAAAAAGACACGGCCAAAGCCGTGGCCGTGCTCTACTCCTCACAATACAGAGGCACATTTAGGAAACCACAGTTTAGAGGGGGTTTTCTACAACAGACATCTGAACCGTCCACCTCCCAAACAAAACCCACCTACCAGTCGCAGTGCAAAAGAGGGGGGTTTCGTGGTTCCTACAGAGGACAATTCCAAAGAGGAAGAGGGAAATTCCAGCCCTCCAAACCAAGCCCTAGCAAACAGTGACTTCAATGTCACACTTCCCCAACACTTGTCACCAGTGGGGGGGAAGCTTACCAAATACTACCACAATTGGACACACATTACCACAGACACGTGGGTTCTATCAATTATCCAACATGGTTATTGTATAGAATTCACAACATTCCCTCCAGATGTTCGACCAAAACCGCACAGATTGTCTCCACAACACTTAGCCCTATTACAAATAGAGGTCCAAGCACTGCTACAAAAACAAGCCATAGAGCTAGTACCCTATCACCAGAAGGGAACAGGCGTTTACTCCCTGTATTTCCTTATTCCAAAAAAGGACAAAACACTACGGCCTATCTTAGATCTCAGAACACTGAATCTCTTCATCAAATCAGATAATTTCCACATGGTAACACTTCAGGACGTAGTTCCCTTACTAAAAAAAAAGGGGAATACATGACAACACTGGATCTCAAGGATGCGTATTTTCACATACCCATCCATCCATCTCACAGGAAACACCTCAGGTTTGTAATACAAGGCAAACATTATCAATTCGAAGTGCTACCGTTCGGAATAACAACATCCCCCAGAGTATTTACAAAATGCCTAGCCGTAGTAGCAGCTCATATAAAGAGACAGCACATGCACGTATTCCCATATTTGGACGATTGGCTCATAAAAGCCAACAATGTCAATTTCACACGCAATACGTCATAGATACTCTACACAAACTAGGGTTTTCTACAAATTACCAAAAATCACATCTACAACCATCCCAAATACAACAATACTTGGGAGCAACACTCAACAAAGAGCAATTGCCACTCCAAGTCCACAAAGAGTTCAGTTGTTTCAAAATGTAAGATCAAGCATACAACCAAACCAACAATACACTGTAAGGTTTGTGATGAAACTACTAGGCATGATGTCCTCATGCATAGCTATTGTCCCAAACGCAAGACTACGCATGCGGCCCTTACAGCAGTGCCTAGCAAAACAATGGACGCAGGCACAGGGTCAACTCCAAGATCTAGTGTTGATAGACCGCCAAATGGTGGAACCCTGTAAATGTAAACAAAGGGCGGCCATTTCAAGACCCAGTGCCTCACGCCATAATCACAACAGACGCTTCCATGATTGGGTGGGGAGCACACCTCAACAATCACAGCATACGAGGTCAATGGGACAATCAACAAAAACTACTTCACATAATTCACTTGGAACTGCTAGCAGTATTTCTAGCATTAAAAGCGTTTCAGCCACTTCTAGCCCACAAACACATTCTTGTCAAGACAGACAGTATGATAACATTGTATTATCTAAACAAATAGGGGGGACACACTCGTCACAGCTGTGTCTCTTAGCACAAACAATTTGGCATTGGGCAATTCACAACAACATTCGCCTGATAGCACAATACATACCAGGCATTCAAAATCAGTTGGCCGACAATCTCAGTCGAGATCAACAGCAAACTCACAAATGGGAAATACATCCCCAGATTCTACAAGATCACTTCTACCACTGGGGGACACCAAACATAGATCTATTTGCAACAAAAGAAAACGCAAAATGCCAAAACTTTGCGTCCAGGTACCCACACCCTCAGTCCAAGGGCAATGCTCTATGGATCAGCTGGTCAGGGATATTTGCTTACGCTTCCCCCCCTCTCCTGCTCATTCCTTATCTGGTCAACAAACTGAGTCAAAACAAATTCAAACTAATACTTATAGCACCAACATGGGCTCGCCAGCCGTGGTACACCACACTGTTGGACCTATCTGTGGTACCTCACATCAAACTACCAAACAAACCAGATCTGTTAACACAACACAAACAACAGATCAGACACCCGAATCCAGCATCGCTCAACCTAGCAATCTGGCTCCTGAAGTCTTAGAATTTGGATATCTAAACCTTTCTAAAGAATGTATGGAGGTCATTAAACAAGCAAGGAAACCCACAACCAGACATTGTTAAGCTAACAAATGGAAAAGATTTGTTTGTTATTGCCAGGCTAATCAGATTACGCCACTAGACGCCTCCACACAAAACATTGTAAGTTATCTACTACACTTACAAAAGTCCAATCTAGCCTTCTCTTCCATTAAAATACATCTCACTGCAATATCTGCTTATCTGCAGATTAAACATACAAAATCACTTTTTAGAATCCCAGTTATTAAAGCCTTTATCGAAGGACTAAAAAGAATCATACCCCCAAGGACACCACCAGTGCCTTCGTGGAATCTTAATATTGTATTAACACGACTCATGGGCCCACCATTTGAACCCATGCATTCTTGTCAAATCCAATTTTTTACTTGGAAAGTAGCCTTTCTAATAGCCATCACTTCACTTAGAAGAGTTAGCGAAATACAGGCGTTTACTATTCAAGAACCCTTTATACAAATACATAAACATAAGGTGGTTCTCCGTACAAATCCACAATTCTTACCAAAAGTCATATCACCATTTAATCTAAAACAAAACAGTAGAACTCCCAGTCTTCTTCCCACAGCCAGACTCAGTAGCAGAAAGGGCATTACATACGTTAGATATAAAAAGAGCACTAATGTATTACACTGACAGAACAAAACAATTTCGTAAAACGAAACAATTGTTCGTAGCTTTCCAAAAACCACATGCAGGTAACCCTATATCCAAACAGGGCATTGCCAGATGGATAGTCAAATGCATACAAACCTGTTAACAAAAAGCTAAAAGAGAATTACCAATTACTCAAAGGACACACTCCACTAGGAAAAAAGGCGCCACAATGGCTTTTCTTGGTAATATACCAATGACAGAGATTTGTAAGGCAGCCACTTGGTCTACGCCTCATACATTTACTAAGCATTACTGTGTAGATGTGTTAGCAGCACAACAAGCCACAGTAGGACAGGCTATTCTAAGAACATTATTTCATACAACTTCAACTCCTACAGGCTAACCATCGCTTTTGGGGAGATTACTGCTTTGTAGTCTATGCACAGCATGTGTATCTGCAGCTACACATGCCATCGAACGGAAAATTTCACTTACCCAGTGTACATCTGTTCATGGCATGTTGTGCTGCAGATTCACATGCGCCCTCCCACCTCCCCGGGAGCCTGTAGCCGTTTTAGTTGCATTAAAATTGTAAATATGTAAATAATTTTTACTTTAATACGCTATGTACATACACATTTACTCCATTGCATGGGCACCTCGGGGAAAACAATCTAATATGGAGTCGACGCCCATGCGCAATGGAGCCGAAAGGGACGAGTCACTCGGTCCCGTGACTCGAAAAGATTTCTTTGAAAAAAAACAACTTGTAACACTCCAAGCCCAACACTAGATGGCAGGAACAGTGCACAGCATGTGAATCTGCAGCGCAACATGCCACGAACAGATTTACACTGGGTAAGTGACATTTTCCATATATATATTAGGATGTACATGCAAATGTAAAAAACTATCTACTTACTACATTTACTTGTACATTTATATTTTTTCACTGTATCACTCCTTCCTACACCCTTCTGCGGGAAAATTATCTAACAAAGGAGTTGATGCCCATGCGCACTATCACCCAAGGGAGGAGTCATTCGATCGTCGAAGAAAAACAACTTTTAACACTAAATGGCAGAAGCTATGCATAGCATGTGGATCTGCAGCACTACATGCCACGAACAGATGTACACTGAGTAAGTAACATTTTCCATACTTGGCTGTGAGTAAAGTTGGTAGCCCCATTGGCTAACACAGGGTTACGGGTCGACATCCCTACCCAGCTGATTTGACTTGGGACTTCCAAACTAGGTCATGTGAGGTATCAAATTAATCATGACATTAAATGCAGCATCATAATCAGGTCGAAATTAATGTCATTATTAATAGTTGAACACTTTTAGAAAAGTGACCACTTTGTGCTCTGTTTGTCCACCGGCCTACCAAAGGCACACACATACAGCTTTCTGACAGCTTGGGGATACGTGTGAAAGACTCCCAGGCTCAAGGACAAAGGCAGTGCCACAGTAGCAAGGTATCAACTCCTCTGGCAGGATGGCCACTCAGAATTAGCCCAGAGTCGTGCTTCGAAGAGGAAGCTGCCTTTGATGGGCCACCTGGCCCAACACCCCTGAGCAGGATGCCTTTTGTCCTTGTAGACAGTATGGAGGCTGGGCCAGAGGAGGGAAAGTCGCCCCAAAACATGTTCTACCGTAGGTGTGTTGTCAACAGGTAGCCACACCTCTAGGATGAGCTAGCTTGCTCCTCACGAACGAGGCAGGGTTGTGCCATCTTGAAGGGGTCAAGAATGTGCCACAAATTCACAGGAACTTCCTCACCTAGGTAGGAGGGGACCAAGTAGGCCATTGGCTAGTGACCACGTGGTCCACTTAAGGCACTTTTCCTGTGAAAATTGTGGCACCCCTGACACGTTAACTCTAAATACTTGCTGGACCTGGAAGGAGGACTAGAGGGAGACCACACTCCACCCGCTGGAAGCGCACAAAGAGAGGCTGTGACGCCTGAGAGACTGCACCTGTTGCTTTTTGGGCTAGTGGATTTGGATCTTGTTCTGCATGCCTGGCTCAGGCAAATGCCAATCTCCAGCCCCAGTTCGTAGTAGAGACTCCAAGTGTCAGTTGGCTGGCCACCCCTGAACAGCACTGGGAACATTAAAGCTGAAGGAGCCCAAGTCACATCTCTGGTAGCCACCACAGACGTTTTGCTCTTACTGGACGCCGGGCACGCCCAAGGACAATTTGGCGATAGCCAAAAGGTGCGCTTGTGTCTGCCGGACCTCTGTGTTGGTTGTGACCGGGTTCGTCACCTGGGAGGGACACCAGTCCCCACCAAAGATTTGCACCATGACCGCTGTGTTGCAAAAGCACATGGTCTGCATTGGCACTCTGCAGGGTTCAAAACTCTTTGCAAAGAGGGTTTCATGGGAACCTGAAAACCGGGGAACAAGTCACCCCCACTCATCTGTGGACCGAAGGCTCAACCGGACGTCACCCTTGTGGATCAGGAGCATCCTTGAGCCTCTTTGAACCTGCATCCCTCAGCTTCAGGACCATTCCATTACCATCTATGGCATTCATCCTGTAAAGTTTGGATCTTGCTCTAAAAAACTCTAGTGGCCAGGAAACTATCTAAAGTATCTTCTCTGACCCCCTGGACCTCTGTCCTGCAGGACTTCGTCGCCCATCATGGCCCAGAGTAACTAACATTTCCAAACTTTTCAAAAGTTTCTAAAGCTTTTATTGACCAATGCTTGTTTGTGGTTGATGCTAAAGTTACTTATTCCTTTACAAATCTATATATCTAGAACTCTGCAGTGTATTTTGATGATCGAGGTACATAACAATAGAATCTCTATTTCTAACCTGGGGTCTTGTTTTTTCTTGTCCTGTGACTTTCTTATTCTGTTTTTGGTGTTATTAAATGCTTTCCACCTTGTTATTTTGCTATGCCTTCCTGCTCGCAGCCACGCTACCCAGGGTTGAGCTTAACATTGAGTAAATGTACCTGACTGGACATAAGACAGTATTTTGGAGTGTACTACAAAGTAGGGATACGTAGCCATACTATATAATACACTCCAGTTCCTTACAGAGATCAAGACTGCTTTTCTTGGAATTACAGATCTGGTAATGGGTCTTAGCTAGAGGCCTGCCACTTAAAGTAGTACGCTTGCCAGGAACCCTAAGCCAACAAGCTGGTTTCCTCAGTTAATTATTTGGATCTGTAGCTGGAATGTTGTTCTAGAAATGACGTGGATCCCACCTGTTTTATTCCACATCGACTGCTGAACATGTCCAACTCTATACTCGATTCTGATGGGGAGCTGGGAGGAAGGGGCATACTGATATAGAACAAGGCACACAAGAAGTGATCAGGTTGCGTTGCTCATCCTATCTACTATAATGCACCTGGTGCTAGAGTAACTCTTGATTATTTTTCCGATCCTTTTAGCACTTAACATATCAAAGGCACAGTACCATTATTTTACTAGAGCCATGGAAATCGTCAGGAGACTGGTCCTATGATGTCTGACACACAGCTGTTAAAGCTCCACAACCTGATGCACTAAGCAGAAACAAAGGTTTGCTCATAGTTTGTAAGCATAACTCTGGAAAGGCTCAAGAGACCGTTCTTAAAGCACAGCTTAGAAGGTAAGGAAGAGTTCAATAAGTAGGTGCAAGTAGTAGTTGTGTTTCACAATCCAAACAAATATATCTAGCTAGACACTAACCTGGGGCCTCTAAATATCCTTGTTGGAAGAGTTGAAGAGTTCAAAGAATGCAAGGATACTATTTTAAAACGATGTTGTAGAAGATGTACCACAAGCAGACAATGTCTGAGATGATGAACTCTTCACTTGACTTGAAAATTGTGGCATCCACCATCCTGAGTGGCGTGACTCTTAACCTATCAGTGTGGATGACGTCTCGAGTGGCAATTCCCTGAGCAAGTGGTGGCTAATAACGCTCAGGATCAAAGGGGAATAAAAGTGGAGACAAGCACCTGTGGTTACCCCTGGCAGTGAATAGGTTTTAGATGATGCTCTACATCACATCTTCGTAGAGTGGGACTTTCCAAAGAAAAGAAACAAAAAAACTGCCTTGACTTTGCTCCCAGATTATTGGAACCAGGATCACTTGGCAATGCTTTTTTTATAGTCTGGTCTAACAGCACAACTGTCACCAAACAATGAGAGCAGCAGCACATGTTTGGAACCCCGAGTGCAGGGTTCGAATAGGCAGAAGTTGTGTACTTCCACCTAAAGAGTACTTCTTTTACACCCTTGTTGGCTAAACATGGCAATCTTGTGCAAATGGCTTGTTTTACAGCCCTATTGACTGAAAAGGTGTTTGCTTATAAGGTTATGGTAGTGAAACATAGTACATACTGCCTACCATTATATGCAGTTTCTTGTGCCCATGGAATGCGATTCTGTGTTGGGCGCACAAGTACTGCACAAATAACATGCCCTATCGTATCCAGCATTGACTCACCTTTCTCTCTGATTTTTTTTGTTAGCCCACATTGCAGCTTTACTGAAGTGACACCCATACCATGGACAACCAATAAAAGTGACGCTACATCAGTGGCTTGCACCAGCATGATTTTTAAGCACTCTTGTTTAGCACCACAGTAGTAGCTCACAAAGTAGACAGGAACGCAATCATCTTCTCGTCCTTCCCCAACCGCCAAATGCTGGCAACGCATGGCCTAGCATGGTTCCTGGGGCGAACATCTGGTTCACATATTTATGTTCTTGAAGCATGGCTGAAAGTACCATAAAAGAAAACATATACGAAAAGCATTGGCAAAGAGTTATGGCCCTCGCCAACGGCCTTTTGTTTATGGCAATTTTTGTTTTGTTCCATCATGGTTTTAGCAAAACGTTTTTGTTGGGGACACTGCAGGGCCCTCATCAGTCTAAAAAATGGTTGAAGGCAAACTATTTTCTGGTCTGCAAAAAGCACATATTACAAAAGTAGTCCCTGGCACTGAAGAGAACTACATTGTGTGTGGATGCACTCATTGTGAAAGGGCAGCATGCTGTAACTCAGTGAAGTCAGCCAATGGTTGAAGGGGACTGGACACTGCACCAGGATGCATGATGGATTTGGTGAAAGACAAATGTGAATGACACAACAGACTAATGGATGAAGTCTGGCGGTAAAGTGTTTAACTACGTTACTCGTACATTTTTATTAAAATCACTAGATCTTTAATACCACCAGACTTAAACATAAAAAATAAATGATTTGCCATTGTTTGGTAGCCGCTTTGCGAATGTTTTTGTAATGTTTTTCCAAATCTTTTACAAATCGGGAAGAAGCATTGAAAAGACAGACAAAACAAGGTAGCTTGAAAAGACTGAGTTGTATAGACAGAGTTCCATACATATACAAGGTTGCATAGATATAGTTAACTAGGTACACAGACAGGTTTACATAGATAGGGTTGCATGCATAGTGTAGGAAGTTGGTTCTGTATATACCATATCAAAATGAGATGTAGTGTGCACAGAGTCCAGGGGTTCCCCCAGAGGCTTGACAGAGACTGAAATAGATAACACTAATGCTCTATTTGTGGTATTGTGGTCGAGCAGTTAGGCTTATCAGAGGGTAGTGTTAAGCATTTGTTGTACTTACACCAGCAATAGAAGAAACACACACTCCAATAGGATTTTATATAGAAAAATGTTTTGTTAATTTATTTCTAGAACCACAAGATTCAGTTTGCAGGTAAGTACATAAAATAAAAGATTCTTTGCATATATATGATCAGGACTTTGAATAGAATCAACAATGTATACAGTTTTTCTTAAAATGGCAAAAAACTATTTTAAAAGTGGACACTGCATTTTTCAACAGTTCATGGGGGAAGAAAAGATTTTGCAGGTAAGTATACAACTTACAGTTCTTATCTCTGGGGTGTAGGTTGTCTGTCGTTTGAGGTTCAAGTAAACCCCAAACACCCACCACCAGCAACACTGGGCCAGTCAGGTGCAGAGGTCAGAGAGGCACCAAATTAACGTGGGCTCCTATGGAGATATGGGGCACTCGGAACTTGGTCTGCTGGCAGCTAAGTACCCGTGGATTCAGAGGGCAGACCGGGGGGCCTCAAGAGAGCATAGTAGGGGCCCCAAGTAGGCACCACACACACACCCTTAGTGGCACTAGGGCGGCTGGGTACAGGGTGCAAACAGGGCATCAGGTTTTCAAAGCAACTCTACGAAGGGACGCTGGGAGTCACTCTGAGGCTGCAGACGAGGTCCAGGGGGCTTCTCGGGCAAACCACCAGCTGGGCAGGGAGGAGGGCCGCCTGCTGGTCGATACTGCACCTGGGGTCGGTTTCTCCAAGGCCTGGCAGCTGCGGGTGCAGTGGTTCTTCAGGCATTGGTTATCTTCGTCCGGAGCTCGCGGTCAGGGGGTTCCTCGGGATTTCCTCTGCAGGCATCGTCATGGATGGTTGGAGAGGTCAACCTAGGGTGGGCTCTTGCTCACAATCGCCTGGGGACCCTTTCTTGCTGGGTGGACCACCTGGACACGGGCCCTGGGCGTCGGGTGCACAGGGGTCAGGACTCACTCATCTGGAGTCAGGTGAGAGTTCTTAGTTGTAGGTTTCTTCAGACAGAGCCGCTGTTCTCTGGAGTTCTTGGTCCTTTTGGGTGCAGAGCAGTCCTCTGGAGTTGACAGAGGTCGCTGGGCCCACGGGACACGTCGCTGGTCTTTTTACAGGTTCTCTGAAGCAGGAGACAGGCCGGTAGGGCTGGGGCCAATACAGTTGTTGTTGTCTTCCTTCTTCTCTGCTAGGGGTTTTTACCTTAGCAGTCCTTCTTCTTGTAGGTCGCCAGGAATATGGGGAGCTGGGTTCAGGATTTGGGGGTGTTACAGGGGTCAGAGGGCAGTAGCCAATGGCTTCTGTCCCTGAGGGCAGCTACACTCTCCTTGTGTCCACTCCCTTTGGGGAGGGGCACATTCGTATCCCTATTGGTCCCTGTCCTCCAAACCAAGATGGAGGATTCTGCAGGGAGGGGGGTCACTTCCGCTCTGAACACCTTAGGGACGGTCCCAGCTGAAGTGGTTCCTCCTTGTTTTTCCTAAGTTTCCTGCCGGGCTTGCCGCCAAAAGTGGGGCTTTGTCCAGAGGGCTGGGCATCTCCACTAGCTGGAGTGCCCTGGGGCATTGTAACATGCTCCTGAGCCTTTGAGGCTCACTGCCAGGTGTTAGAGTTCCTGCAGGGGGAGGTGTGAAGCACCTTCCCCCAGGGCAGGCTTTGTTTCTGGCCTCAGAGGGCACAAAGGCCCTCACCCAATGGGGTCAGAAACTCGTCTGCTAGTGGCAGGCTGGCACAGACCAGTCAGTCCTACACTAGAGGATTGGGGAAAATACAGGGGGTATCGCTAAGATGCACTCTGTGTGTATTTTTTTTAATAAATCCCACACTGGCATCAGTGGGGGTTTATTGTGCTGAGAAGTGTGATACCAAACGTCCCAGTATTCAGTGAAGCCATTATGGAGCTGTGGAGTTCGGAATGTCAAACTCCCAGACCATACACTTAATATGGCCACACTGCACCTACAATGTCTAAGAATAGACTTAGACACTGTAGGGGCATATCATGCAGCTATGCCCTCACCTGTGGTATAGTGCACCCTGCCTTAGGGTTTGTAAGGCCTGCTAGAGGGGTGACTTAACTATGCTACAGGCAGTGTTTTGTGGGCATGGCACTCTAAGGGGGATGCCATGTCGACTTTGCCTTTTTCTCCCCACATGCTCTCTGCCGTAGCAGATTGTGTGTGTGTATGTGTTAGGTGAGGGGGCCTTCAGCATGGCACAACACATGCTGCAGCCCAGCATGTGTAGGGACCCTCCCTGGTCACAGGACCCTTGGTACCACTGGTACCTTTTTCAAGGGACTTATCTGTGTGCCAGAGGTGTGTCAATTGTGGAAACAATCCTACATTGTTAGGGGAAGAACACTGGTGCTGGGGCCTGGTTAGCAGGATCCCAGCACACTCTGTCAAGTCAGCATCAATATCAGGCAAAAAAGTGTGTGTGGGGGGCGGGGGGTGTAACTGCAACAAGTGCCAGTTTCCTACACATAGACATTGATAGATACATAGATAGGCAGACATACTGACTGGTAGATATATAGACAGGAAATTTGATAAAAAATGTGGGTTGAATAGATACTACAATAAATTTTAATAAACAGCAGAGCTAAAATTAGTAATATAAAAGTTAAATGTCTATATAAGCATGACATACAAGAACACTGAAATGAATCTAGAAAGTCAAGTAAGGAAGACATACAGACTGAAGAGCACAGAAAGCAAACTAGAAGGTCATACAAGATTGTCACTTGGCAGATTAATACACTTGAGTCTAATACTCTTGTTATTCTTCAGAAGCTCTTTATTGAATATTGTAGTTACATATCTTGTATAAAGACAGTTCAAAGAGCCTCTTTTCTCCTGATGAAGATTGATGTTCCCTTCTTTTGTTTTCCTGCTTCTAGGTTCCTCTTCAGGTATCCCAAGCCAGTACCGTCAGAAAAAACAAAACATGTGTAAGCTGTCTGTTTACTTATTGGCTATATCCTTTCCCTTCTATCTGTTTTTGTGGTTTTCTTTCAATTCTCTGATTATCTTGTTCTTTCTCTCATTTCTTCATCCTCCATTTTTTCTGTTTTATCCTTTTTCTCTTCCTTACAATAATTTAGTGTTCATAGTCCTACTATATTGATAAGAATCTCTATATCGCTCTGGTCATAAAATTAGTGACGTGTATCTGTTAACTCTAAGGCATATAATATAGCACTTATACCAAAAGGAAATGCATCATAAAACAACTGTTGAATATAAACTTGTGAGGGGTTCTTGTTTTGCTGTAGCCTTCCGTCCCATCCAGCCCTTGCTTTCCCCACCCTTCTCTTTTCCACCTTCTGAACTGCTCCTGCACCTGTTGAAGCCACGCTCCTCCTGGAACACGGCAGGATGTTGTTACTTGCCAGACAGTCCCCTGGCTTCTCTCCTCTTCCATAGTGGCTTCACGCATCTCCTCTACTGTCTTGGAAAGCATCTCCTGCTGTGCTGCAGCACAGCGTCTTCATGTGAGGCTCATGCGGCTCCTCCCTCCTGGCGGATAGCTTCTCCTGCACTCTGGCTTGACAGGCATTCATATTTGTTTTGTACGGCTCTTCATCCCTGTGGCCATGCTTCCTGCTTGCTCTGACTTCAGTTCCCAAGGCAGCGCCATCTTCCTTTCTGCGTCCTCCTCTCTTTTCTTCTTCTTCGGTCTTTTTCTCTTGCATTTCTAGTCCCTTGCTGTCACTGTCTTTTTCCTCATTATCCACCTCCTGCGTTTGTCCTTCTGCTCTTCCTCTCACCTCTCGAAAGAAAACAAGGTTTTTTTTTTTCTTTTCTTTCTCTCTTATAGGGAGGAAGCTTGAAGAGGCCCAGCACTGGATATGAGGTAGGTCATCCCCAACATCTCTCTCTTCCTCCTGACAAAGGTTGAAATGCAGACTAAATTGGTGTACAAATAAAACTGCAGTCTTCAGTTAAAAGCATGGCATACAGTGGTGCAGTTAGAAATGCACTTCATTACGTGCATTCCAAAAAAAAAAAAAAAGTAAATGACAACTTTGTGAAGAACAACTTCTCACTGATACAATTTTGGTATATTTGGAAATGTCAGCGGTCAGGTTAACATTAAAAAAAAATAAGCCACATCAGAAGGAATTTACAACACCCTCAGCAGGTACGTATAAAGCTGGAATGTACCCTATACTTGACATGGAGAGCTGAAAGAAAGCATCCTGCAATCTCATGAGTCTCTAAACACAAGGGCGGCGGCAAAATAATAAAGTCAAAATGAACACTGGCACTAAAAAGAAATGCATTGTGTGTGGATGTGGTCCTTGTGAAGAAGCAAAATGCAGTAACTCAAAGTGCATTTATCCAGCGGCTGAAGTGAGCTTGACGACCTACCCCATGTTGTATGCTGTAGTGTGTGGAAGCAGAATGCGAATGCCACGCCAACAGACCAATGGATGAAGACAGATGGCTGAAAGTCCCTTTAAATAAGGATATTCTACATATATCTTTTAAAACATCAAAATGTGTTGGCTAAATCCAAACCTGAAAAAACAATGATTTGCTATTAATGACTTGGCATGTTTGAGACCCTGCCACAGTGTGTGATAGTTGCTGGATGACTTGTATGTTGGTGGGGGGTGCTGGCTCACCTTTCCATGGCCTATTATCTAATGTTCATGAAAATACTTTATCGGTCCTGCCCCTGGTAGTGCTGGTTTGCGGTGGTTGGCATTTCTGCCTCAGCTCAGTGCAATTAGTACCCCTGACTTCAGTACCCGATGTATAGAGAACAATGCCCAGTGGACAGTGCCTCCATGCAGTGCTGCCACCCAAGAGAGGCACTTAGAAATAGTTACGTGGAGGTGAGTTGTAGAGGGGTACATGCAGCCCTGGAGAAGTTAGATATGTTTTTAGCAATGGCCTGGACTCTTTGCAAATGTGGTTTGGCAACAGGCCATCAGTAATCCTGGCCCCTTGATATACCTCCGTTAAAAAACAAAAAAAAAATTGTTTTCCAGAGATCTTCATTTTTGATTTGTGTGTTTTGTAACATTAGAGAAGTAATTTAGCTTGGTTAGACATTGCTAATGCAGCCGATTTCTTACCTCCTGACAGAGTGTTGCTAACTACAAAATCGGAGGAGTCCTTCAATAAAGAAAAACTAATTCAAAATAAAAGCGAACATCAACTCCAGCTGGTCAGACAAGAGTTCAAGATGCTACAGAAATACGGCAATACGAAGTTCACAAAAGATTGAAACTGATGGATGAAGAGGATCAAATATTTTATTGTTGTGGCAAGTACTACAAGTCGTATACAATGGAAAAAAGCCTGAAAAACTTTTGCCGAAAAATAGCAGAAAGCAGTGAATCCCAAGACGTATCTGAGTCTTCTGAGAAAGCGACGTCAACCAAACACAGTGCCAATCCACTTAGAAGATCGATGGCTACACCTCGTCCACCTCCAACAACTGATCAGAAAGCAGAGGATCTTCAGTATGTTATCTGTGATTTTGCCAGAGCAAGGGGCAATGGTATTGACGAAAGAACAAAGTACAGAGCAAGTGAGTCTCAAAGGGCAAACCTGTATTTGTCTGCAGCTTGTTTCTTCCAAGATGACGTTTTCAGCCTAGTATCTGATCTAACCTGCGAGGTGAATGTATTTGCAGTGGATTTGTGTGCCCACCCAAACTGCATGTGTGCATACATTCAAAAATATGAATATACAATGAGCTCCCATCAGCAGTGTGACGTTTGCTCTCTTTGAAAAAGCAAATGAAGTTTCAAATCCACTCTTGGGTGCTGGCTACAGGTTCACACTCCGTGAGATTGTAGAAGCTTCTGAAAATCAGAGGCATGAACTCATCAGGAAAGATAAAAGAAAAATTTATTTTAATGTGACACTGAGATTATGGCCCTCATTTTAACACTGGCAGTCTATTGACCGTCCGGATTAATGTGGCAGAAGTACCGCCAACAGGCTGGTGGTACATTACTGCCACATTATGAGTGTGGCAAGTTGGCTGCAGCCAACCCGCTACTTCTGCATTCATACCGCCATGGCGGCTGCCATGGCGGTATGAGCCGCCGGGCCGAGATATCAGTCTCTGATCCTGCAGCCCACAGAGTACCACTGGCGGCATTATGAGCCGGCCTACCACCATGGTTTCCTTGGCGTCAGCAACTCACGAAAACCATGGCGGTAGGCCGTACCGGTGACAGGGAATTCCTTCCCTGTCACCGGTAGCTGGCTCCGCCCCCCCCCCAGCTCCCAGCACACACCTGACACCCTCCATCCAAGCACCCATCCCCACCCCCCTGATTCAAAAAAACCCCAAACCGATACACGCATTGAATCCCCCACACTCCCTAAACGCACAAACACGCACCCACCACACACCTGCCGCACCCCTACAACCACAAACGCACACATCACCCCCACCCCACTACATTCACAGCGCCCCACACCCCCCCTCCCAGAATACAAGCACACAGACACCCACATGCACCACAAATACACCCATTCACGTACACTGGCATACACACATTCATCCAGACATACTCACACACAGGCACACTGACATGCAGACACGCACTCACTTCACCATTCGTACACTCATTCACTCACACATACAGCACAACACGCAGACACATTCACACACGCACTCAGACACACACCACGCAACTCCTCCAACCCCCTCTCCCCTGTCGGACACCTGACTTACCTTGGGCGAGGAGGTCGTCCAGCAGGGAAGGGGCGTTGCTACCGCCAGCAGAATACCGCCAGGCCGTATTTCAGCTCAAAATACGGCTGGCGGCGTTCCTGACAGGGCAGTACAGTTGGTAGCAGCACCAGGTCACCACCGTTCGCCAGTATGAACACTGCTGGATTTCCATCCTTATTGTGATGGAAGTCAGGCAGTGCTCATACTCTGGTGGACGGATGGTCACTGGTATGGTGGTGGCTGTCACCGCGGCGATAGGCGGTTATTACCGCCTATGTTAAAATGAGGTCCTATGACTTGCAGAGCCAAGTTCAAGAGTCTGAAGTGCAGAACTCCAATACAATCTTTTATGCATGAAAACCACAAAGTCTTGAAAATCCATCATCCAATCAGAATGACAGAAAGGTAATTTCCTGATCAAGTACATGGTGTGATGTTGACCAGGAGATGCACAGTGCTATACATATATTACGCATCTAACCAATCACAGTATAACAACATTTGATGATGGGAGCATGATACAAGATGACCACAAGCGGGACCTTCACATTTGGGACTTTCCAAGGCGTCACCAAACCAGTTTCTTCATAACCTCTCCTCAGACCTATGTGGACATCCAGATATCTGTTGCTGGGCGAATAAAGGAATGCATGTAGCATGAAGTGTCTCTTTTAAGCAAACCTTGCATTACAAGCTATTTGTCAGAGTTAATTTAGTAAAGGTCATTCAACCTTCTGCATATGTTTTTCAGGCCTGTTCATCATTGAGTATCACAGGATGAGGTCAGGCCTGGGGAAATATAAAATGGATTTCTTTAGCCAAAATCTACAAGATCTGAGAAATTATGGTCAACGTTGATGAAACTGTATTGATCCACAATAATTAAATTAACATTTTCCTGGTGAGAATGTACAATTTGTTTGTCATTCAAAAAGAAAAAAAGAGCGAGCCACTTATGGTGTTCTCGGCTGATTTGACTCCTGAAGTTCTTGCTGCCAAAACAAGGTCACATGATATAGTAAAATCAGCATGAACGATTTAAAAAAAAAAAGAAAAAATGTCCTGAAAGATTTAGATTTTGGACTTAATGACAAATTTTGTGATGCCCCAGAGCTCTGCAAATCATGTGAGTCAACAAGAATACCTGATGTTATCTTATAATTTTTTTGCATTATTGTTTAATATTAGCAAAGCAAAACTGTTACAAAGTACATTTTTTGAGTTCAGAACAGAAGCTGACAACATTGATGGTGGCTTTGAAGATATAAATGAAGAAGTAGAAGACAATCCCTTGAACCAACAGGCTTACGCTGTGCGAATGCACTGTCTTTTCCAAATCATGTTTTATGAATTACATCACAGCAGAAAGAAAAATCTGCCACACATGATGACTGCCCACGCAATCAGTGAAAGTGCAAAAATAGAGAGCTAATCACGTCAGTGAATAAGATTGGTGTTATAAGTTATAATGCCGTAGTACGGAGCAGGAACTTGTCAGCTCATGCTGTAAAATATTGTGAATTGAACAGCACACCACTTCCGAATCACTTTACCAGGAAAGGATTTACAATTGCTACTCTTGATAATTTTGATATTGAAGACAGCTGTTCTTTGTCTAGAACATCCAGCACACGATACTGCCATAGTTCTTTTTCAAGACTGTACCAGTGGAGTATCTGCTGGAAAACAAGCTGAGAGAGCTGTAGGCATAAACAATTGAAGCTGCAAACTTACAACCCAACTACCTTGCCAACGTGTGCAAAATCACTACAAACCATCAACAAGTCCCACTGTACCAGAAAGTTTCAAAGTGGCTGAGGACATGGATCATCTTCTACCTGATGCTACTGCCTGCAAAGCTGATTTAACTGAACTTATCATATCGCTTATTCGGTGCACACTGAAGGATGAAGAAAAGCCAGTTCCTCTGTGGGCTGGAATTCATAATCTGATCTCCCAGAATATACCGTCCCACTGAAGAAGGTTGTGTTTTTACAAGTAATCACCATCTGTAGTTACAAACACAGTTCTAACAAATTTCCAAAATGTGCATGCTTGGCCTTAAGACCCACCTATCCTACCAATTTACTGTTATGAAGGTGCTTTCCATATTGGAGCTGATATTTTTATGAGCAGTCCAATAGAATGTGATGATCTTTATCCATTGATGGACTTTTTTTTACATGACAAAAGTTGTGTTGCATTGTGTAGGAAGTTCTCAGCGGATGTCGCATAGACGATGCACTTACTGAAGTTGAAATCTTTGGAAGAAAGGCAGTCCAGTCAGTATCGAGCGGAAATCATTATGTTCGTTCATTACAAGGTATGTTCATATCTGTGGCTATAGAAACATCGGGTTAGAATGCTTTCTGGAACAAGAACGATAAATTAGGGTTTGTATATCTTATCTCAGAAGTGAACAAGGCACAGGGTACACTTAATTCAGAAGGCATAATGCAAAGCCAGGCAATATTCTATACACTCAGTTCAAAATCAGAAAACCTGAAAACCAAATTCATAGAGTTTTTCAAAGAATGTGAATTAAAATCAAAACTTTTCAAGTACTAGGGAAATGTTTTACACATAGCTCTAGTGAAAAACGTGGTACATGCTGATCAGTAAGGTGATTTTGAGCTGCACTTGAAGACTGTAGAGTCACTGATTACTGTGTTTTGCGAGTTTGATTGCATAAACTACCTGCGATATGGGTCCTGGTATTTGAAAAGAGTGAAGAAGCAAGAGGTGGAAAGGCCATACCTCTACAGAAAATTCACGCAAAGACATTTTGTGGTGAAAGACAGAGAGGGAAGGTTCAATGCTGTGGCTCCAGATATGAAAGTGAAACAGACGATTCAGAGATCACAGAAAAGCTCCAAGGGAATTATTGGTCAGACATGTAAAAGTGAATACGTTGCCCAATGGCAGCTAGTTTACCATGAAGCCCTTTATATTTGCAATGTTTTCAGAGCGATGACAAATTCAAAATGAATAAACTATCTTGAAACTGTTCCTCACCTCGAACTTGTTGGAAACAGAGCGGAACGTTTTAATAAACATGTTGCCTTCTTCATTTCATGCAGCAGCAAGAAAACCCTTTGAAATGACTGAGCCCGTCTGACTGCACAACTTTGTGACCGAATTATATGTGGATAATGATGTAATGATATATCTACTAGGTGTCCTGGAACATGGATCGAAACTAAGCAGAACTGAAACAGGAAAGATTTGTATTTAAAGAGAAAGAGAAAAAGCTGTTTCACAGAATCACTAAAGCTAAACTTCCACACTTGAATTACCACAGAAACAGTTTTGTCCAACCAGCCACTACAAAACAGGTTACAAAAAAACAAATTTTGCAAGCATGTAGGAAGATGGATGTAGAAAAAGAAAAGGGTGAATTAATCAAGGACATTCTTTTGCATGATCTTCTTCCAACAAACACATTATGAAGTGGAGATTTTGCAACCAAAGCAGTGAAGCACAAACTCTTACAGGAGCTCGAAAAAAAAAAAAAAAAATTCACCTGAAGAATTGTGAATGGTCAAGATTTAATCTATGCAAAACTTCGGACAGTTCATTGAGAATGTTGTATGTCAGTGTGCACCTTGCACATTGTCTTTTACAATTATCTTCAACTATCTGTCAAAAAATGAGAGAATCAGACGAATGTCTACAAGTGGAACAGTTGAATTTGCCTGCATCAAAAATTCGACACCAATACCTGTGCAAGTTGGTAAATTCTGGTCATCAACATCGAACAAGATGAACTTGGAGATGTTAACTCGCCAAAACATTGCTAATGCTTCAGTGACCACTGATTGTCAATGAGGTGTTGGTACCTGCAGAGAGATATTCAAAAAGTACTGGCCATATTGTTCAAGAACCTAACAGCAAATTGGAGGAAGCTGAACTTCGTGTTGTGCCACATGTTGAGTGGGCTGTTCGAAATGGTTCCAATCGAGTCATTGTACTGTCAAATGACACAGCTGTTAATATTGTGCTACTTAGATTTGTTGCAATGCTCATAAGTCCAGGATTGTCAGAGTTATGGAAAAGCGGCAAAAGACACTTAATCCCGCTTCATATTCTATACAAGAAACTTGACCCAGAGATGCCCGGTGTTCTTATCAAAGCACTTATTCTTAAGAGTGATGACCCTATGAGCAAATTCGAAAGCCTCTACCCACAGAACTTAAACGTACATGTACTTGCAAAACCTGTGCTACAAAAAAATGTCCATGTCTCTATGCTCTTCTCAAATGCTCAACATTCTGCAAATGTACCACAAGCAATTTCCGAAATAAATAAAATGAACTATGAAAATTTGTCTAAAACATGAGTGATAGACATTTTTTCATATTCAGATCATGAACATTATTTAGCGTATACATAAAAGGTTAAAAAGCAGTATTTGGTTTTTTTCTGTGTGTCTCTTCTTCCAGTGTTATAGTAGCCATTTTGGAAAATGGCAGGAGGGTTGCTCTTAAGAGTTTTTTTTTTTTTTTGTCTCTATAAGGCTACTTGACCACCAACACCTGTGTTTTGACATTAAAATGAAGTATATAGGTCTCATGGTTTCTGAAATATTACATCATCACTGCAACACATCTGCCATTTTTAAAAATGTTGCCCAGAAAACTTTGACCCAGATCAGCAGTGTCTCCCCAAGTTAAATTGCTTCTCTGATGATCCAGAAACACAAATCAAAAATGAAAATCTCTGGACATTTTTTTTAATTTTTTTTAACCCAGGTATTAGTGGGCCGGAAGTACAAAGGGATTTATTTGTTTACACTCTGTTCATTGATTCCTCTACAATTGTGTGTGTGTGTGTGAGAGAGAGATTGGCCTTGCCCTTCATCCTGTGATAGAAAAGCTATGCTTGTGCACAGGGTGGTGCAGGCAATGAGCAACGGTTCGTCATCCATACAATAGGAGTGAGGGCTACTAAGTGTGGTTTCTGAGCTGTTACTGTTTTGTATGTCTGCACTTTCCCACATGCGGTGTGTGTCTTTGGGTAGGGCAGAGCCAGCCTTCAGCATGATATGTAGCAGATTCAGGGCCGCAAATAAAATAGTTTTGAAATGAATTTATAATTAAATAGTACATCTTTTTCAGCACCACCTAGAACTTCTGAGGAAATAGGCAAGGTTACAGCAGAAAACTACACCAAGGACCTAACATTGCAAAAGTAGGTAACTTCCTGACCTTTGTATGGGGAGCAAGCTAACCATAATCTATGTAAGACATGAGGAAAACTTTGCAAAGTCCTATTGTACCCTCAAACTTGCTATGTATGTAGTATAGATATCCACAGCAGGTTTCCACACACTACCTCCCCCAACCCAAAAGCTATTTTAAAATGTTTATCAACCACTTTTATAAAACATGTGATTGTCAGGTTCAGGGAGGAAGAATTTGTATAAAAGAAACTGTACTGAGAACATAGGCTTGTGATCACTGAAGCTTCCTCTAATGACATCACTTAATGTGATCTCGATCCTCACAACTACACCTCTTTCTGCGACCTCCTCCATCCAGATATGTGAGATGGGCAGGTCTAGAGAGAAATCAGTACATTTCCATCACTGGTGCATATATGTCTGTTTCGTGTCACTGTGCCCCCACCATGGAAATACAGAGGATAAAGCTACTTTTCTTTCTCCCACCCACCCAGCCTTCTTTTCATTCTACCCACCCGCCCTTCTTTTCTCCCACTCACCTGCCCTTTCTTCCTCCCTCCGCCTTCCTTTCTTGAGCCCGCCCTTCCTTTCTCCCACCCACCCTTCCTTTTTAGCCCACCCTTCTTTTTATCCACCTGCCCGCCCTTCTTTTTTCCCAACTTCCCACCCTTCCCTTCATCCAAACAAGCTCCCGCCTGCCCTTCCTTTCAACCCACCCGCCCTTCCTTTCTGCCACCCAACCTTTCTCCCGCCCTTCCTTTCTCGCACACCCGCCCCCCCTCCCTTCCTTTCTCGCACCCACCCACCCGCCCTTCCTTTCTCGCACCCGCCCTTCCTTTCTCGCACCCGCCCGCCCTTCCTTTCTCGCACCCGCCCGCCCTTCCTTTCTCGCACCCGCCCGCCGTTCCTTTGCCCGCCCTTCCTTCCTCGCACCCGCCCGCCCTTCCTTCCTCGCACCCGCCCCCCCTTAATTTCTCCCACCCGACGGCCCTTCCTTTCAGAAACTCCCCTTCCTTTCTCCCGCCCAACCTTCCTTTCTGCCACCCTACTTTTCTGCCATTTCCTTTCTGCTACCCACTCACCCACCCTTCCTTTCTACCGCCCACCCTTCCTCCCACCCGCCCGTCCGCCCTTCCTTTCAGAAACTGCCCTTCCTTTTTCCTGCCCGCCCTTCATTTCTCCTTCCCGCCCTTCCTTTCTCCTGCCCACCCGCCTGCCCTTCTTTTATCCTACCTGTCCACCCTTCCCTTTGCCCTCCCTTTTAAGTTTTGTCTTCCCTTTTACCCCGCCCTTTTAACCCGCCCTACCGTCCTTTCGCCCTCCCTTTTAAACCAACCCACCCGCCCTTTCGCCTTCCCTTTTAAGAACTGCCCTTTCGCCTTCCCTTTTAACCCCGCCCACCCACCCTTTCGCCTTCCCTTTTAACCCCGCCCACCCGCCCTTTCGCCCTCCCTTTTAACCCCACCCACCCACCCTTTCGCCCTCCCTTTTAACCCCGCCCCTTCGCCCTCCCTTTTAACCCAACCCACCCGCCCCTTCGCCCTCCATTTTAACCCCACCCACCCGCCCCTTCGCCCTCCCTTTTACCCCCTCCCACCCGCCCCTTCGCCCTCCCTTTTACGCCGCCCATGCACCCTCCCTTTTAACCAGCACCTCCCATTTATCCTGCCCATTCGTCCTCCCTTTTCACCCGCCCTCCCTTTTAACCCACCCTCCCTTTTAAATCCCCCCCAACCCGCCCTCCCTTTTAATCCGCCCGCCCTTTCGACCTCCCTTTTAAACCGCCCGCCCACCCTTTCGCCCTCCCTTTTTAAGCCGCCCACCCGCCCTCCCTTTTAAGCCGTTCACCCACCCTTTCACTCTCCCTTTTAAGCCGCACTTTCGCCCTCCCTTTTAAGCCGCCCTTTCGTCCTCCCTTTTATTCCTGCCCACCCGCCCTTTCGCCCTCCCTTTTAAGTCCGCCCACCCGCCCTTTCGCCCTCCCTTTTAACCCCGCCCTTTCGCCCTCCCTTTTAACCTGCCCTTTCGCCCTCCCTTTTAACCCCGCCCTTTAGCCCTCCCTTTTAACCCCACCCACCCGCCCTTTCGCCCTCCCTTTTAACCCTGCCCACCCGCCCTCCCTTTTAACCCCGCCCTTTCGCCCTCCTTTTTATCCCCGCCCACCCGCCCTTTCGCCCTCCCTTTTAACCCCGCCAGCCCACCCTTTCAACCCCACCCACCCGCCCTTTCGCACTCCCTTTTAACCCTGCCCACCCGCCCTTTCGCCCTCCCTTTTAACCCTGCCCACCCGCCCTTTCGCCCTCCCTTTTAACCCCGCCCACCCGCCCTTTCGCCCTCCCTTTTAACCCCGCCCACCCGCCCTTTCGCCCTCCCTTTTAACCCCGTCCTTTCGCCCTCCCTTTTAACCCCGTCCTTTCGCCCTCCCTTTTAACCCCGTCCTTTCGCCCTCCCTTTTAACCCCGTCCTTTCGCCCTCCCTTTTAACCCCGCCCTGTCGCCCTCCCTTTTGACCCTGCCCTGTCGCCCTCCCTTTTAACCCCGTCCTTTCGCCCTCCCTTTTAACCCCGTCCTTTCGCCCTCCCTTTTAACCCCGCCCTGTCGCCCTCCCTTTTAACCCCGCCCTGTCGCCCTCCCTTTTAACCCCGCCCTGTCGCCCTCCCTTTTAAACCGCCCTTTCGCCCTCCCTTTTAACCCGCCCTTTCGCCCTCCCTTTTAATTCGCCAACCTGCCCTTACGTCCTCCCTTTTCAACCGCCCGCCCTTTTTCTTTTGCTCTCCCTTTTCCTCGCCCTTTTGCCCTCCCTTTTTCCCTGCCCGCCCTTCACCCCGCTTTCCTTTTTCCCCACCAGCCCTTTCACCCAGCTCTCCTTTTTCCACCCGCCTGTCCTTTCACTCTCCCTTTTTTCCCCGACGCGCCCACCCTTGCTTTCTCCTGCCCTTCTGCCCTTGCTTTCTCCAGCCGAACTGCCCTTGGTTTCTCCTGTCCTTGCTTTCTCCCGCCCTGTTGCCCTTGCTTTCTCCCGCCCTGTTGCCCTTGCTTTCTCCCGCCCTTGCTTTCTCCCGCCCTTTTGCCCTTGCTTTCTCCCGCCCTTTTGCCCTTGCTTTCTCCCGCCCTTTTGCCCTTGCTTTCTCCCGCCCTTTTGCCCTTGCTTTCTCCCGCCCTTTTGCCCTTGCTTTCTCCCGCCCTTTTGCCCTTGCTTTCTCCCACCCTTTTGCCCTTGCTTTCTCCCGCCCTTCTGCCCTTGCTTTCTCCCGCACTTCTGCCCTTGCTTTCTCCTGCCCTTGATTTCTCCCTCCCTCCTGTTCTTGCTTTCTCCCTCCCTTCTGCCCTTGCTTTCTCCCGTCCTTCTGTCTTCCCAACCTTTCCTTTCTGACCGCCCTTTCCTTTTTCCTGCCCTCCTGCCCTGCCCTTTTTGACCGCCCTGCCCTTTTTGACCGCCCTGCCCTTTTTCCCACCCTGCCCTTTCTCACACCCTGCCCTTTCCTTTCTGACTGCCTTTTCCTTTCTGCCACCCACCTTCCCGCTTTTCCTTTCAAACCACCCTTTTTTTTCTCCCAACCACCCGCCCTTTTCATTCTTCCACCCGTTCCTTTCTCCTACCCACCCTTCTTTACTTCACAAGGCGGTCCCCCGGTGTACTAATTAATGTTAATGCTGTTTCTGCTCCATTGTATTTTTTTATGTTCTTTAACAATGTATAATGTGTTTTTGTCTTGTTTGTAAGGAACTGAAGAGCCATGGAAGAAAGCCTAATCGAAGAATAAATAACCAGCACGAAAAGTCATGTTCCTCTAATTCGAATAAGAGGTAATGTGAAGCCTGCTCTGTAGGTTGAAGATGCTGTTTTCTTTTTGATTGGTTACTTTATATTGATCATACATTTTCATTTTCTAGTACTTTAGTACAGGTGGATGGTAAACATTTCAGAATATCTCTTTTCAGTGTACAGGATTTGAGCCAGAGGGTCCATATGTATAGTCCTCACTGAAAGTATATGGTCAAAGACCACCTTTGGTAAAGAAATGTTTATTAGTTGTTGCCTCTCCGATGTTAAATATTCCTTTTCTTTTTTGACAGTGTTATATAGTGCCAACTCAAGCGGTTTACAAGAGCACCAATTACATTACATTCATGTTACTTTTATTTTTTTATTAGGCATGGGGACATTACATGCGAGCCTGTTGATGCTTGCGGCCCCGTCCTAGCTGCTTGCCACAAGCAACCCTGTCTCCCACAATATGTTTCTTCAATACGCTGCAGACACTGTGTGGTCCTGGGCACATATTTGTGTTTATGTGGTGTTCTGTAGCAGCAGCTGTGAATAACTTCCTGTTTTTGTCACTTTTCCCAGCTGCAACAATAGCGATGTTGTATAGCGCAAACTTGAGCACTTTACAAGAACACCAATTACATTACATGCACAGGACCATTACATGAGAGTGCCTGTTGAGGCTTACCACCCCATCCAGGCTGCTTGCTATTGCCCTCCCTCCCAAACATATCTCCCACAGTGTTACTTGAAGGCTCTGCGGACACTGTGGTCATGGGCAAATATTCATGTTTTCATGGGGTTTCGTGACAGCAGCTGTGAATGAACCTAGGATAGTGTTTTGGAGTAGGAACAGATAATGATAGTTATGACTTTACTGTACTGCTCTGCGCAACCCACGTAGATCATCAAACATCATACCTTGATAATATCATCTGCCCAGGCTCCTCCCAGTGAATTTAACTCAAGGAGCATTCAGCCTCCTGTGGAAATCACAACAAAACCAGCAGAGCTCTTCTCGAACCTGTCCCTACTGCACCAAAGGCGTGCAAGGATGGAAGCGTCACAGTGAAAAGGGTTGAAGGGTGCTATGGCTGGAACTGAATGATAGCCGAACAGAGGCAAAGACCCCTAGACAACATCTGGCAACGTCTCACAAGATATCTAATGCTACATTTGTGCGTTTTTTTTTGTTTCATATCAGCATTTTTCTTTTGTTTCGTGTCAGCATGTTACTGCCTCTCTGATGTTATTTATTTCTTTGATTTTTTATTTTATTTTGGCAGTATTATATGGAGCAAATATGAGTGCTTTACAGGAGCACCAGTTAGATTACATTCATGTTTTCTTTCTTTTTTTTCTTTTTAAATTAGGCACTGGCACATTACCTGAGAGAGCCTGTTGATGCTTGCTCCCCCCCCCCAATCTCCCATCATATGTTGCTTGAATGTGCTGCAGACACCGTGTGCCCGTGGGCACATATTTGTATTTCCATGGGGTTTTGTAAGATCAACTGTTAGTATGCGTTAATATGTGCGTATGCATAATGATTCATGCACCCTTATCAGGCCTCGAAAAATCATAAAACTGTTACTAGACCTGCAGGTTGAGTAACTTGAATAATCTACTTGACCTAACTGTAATGTACTTGACCCATTAATGGGTCTCAAATTGTGTGACACTAGGCAAATATGTTAGTATACAGACTCCTTTTTATTCATTCTCACATGAGTGCACCTTCAGATGTGAGCTCAGCATTTATGCTGTACAAAGAAACTTGTTTGATGAAATAGATTAAACATTTGCTCCATGTAAAAAAAAAACATCTAGCCCACATATATGGGACACGTGATCATTGACTTGCCTCTTATTATACTAATGGAATTGCCATCAGGGCAGGCGTGTTTTTCAGTTTATATTTGAACACTCGCTTTTAATAAATATATTACTAAATCATGATGTGGTAGTGCACGGTCATTTACATACAGTAAATTTCCAAGAAATGTTCAAAACATGCAAGTTAGCGAGTAGATTTGTCAATATACTTCGTCACTTTACCAGTGCTTTTCAGCATTTCTCAGACAACAAAATCAATTTTTCAATTTCTCATCACCCATCCCCTCATAGTGTGGGTTATCCCACCGCCATGATTCTTATTCCGCCCCTCATGCCAGACAAAAATACACTTTGACATACCCAGGGCTGGCTACGTCAAATAGTTTTTTTTCCACACTTTTCAGCCATGCTGAACAGCAGCTGTGCTGTTATACCACATGGCTAAAAGACATTGCCATTAACAATGCCAATAGCTCTTGGCCTATTGGGTTGTCAATACTTGTTATATTTGTTGTTACATTAATAACGTAAGAACATCTCTTAACTGCTAGGCGTCAAAAAATTAAAAACAAAAGTACATACAGTTGTGACTTTTTATGCATTTTTATTAAAGTTTGAATGTCTTAATTATTCTTAACTCATAATACCCTCTGTTAATAAAGCTCTTTTCCTTATCAGTCTTCCCATCAAAAAGTACATGCAATCACTTTATCATGGAAACTACATTTGTAATGAACAAAATCAGCTAACCTCTTAGGTGACAGATCTCTGTATCTTCACACACCTCTCAGTTGGTTTTCAGAAATTGCCTCACTTCCACTATGAGCTCCCCTTTCTTTAAATGATCAATTAACGTTGTTGCAAGAGAAGCTATGACTGTCAATATAGCTAGATAAACTATTGATGGTTGTCCTCATCCCATCCCCTTTCAAAAAGTTCTTGGGGGCATCTAACATTTCCTGTCCTAGATCTTTGACCTGCCTCCCTTCTGACTTGCCACCCATTTGTTTCAAATATCTGGTGCATGAACTTCCACAATTTCTTAGACTGGAAGATTAGCACTGGTGCCCATTTTGCTACGTAGTGGCTTCCTGTTATTGTTGGTAAAAATCAGCCTTTTCGATAGATAATAATAAATCCATAGTCATGTACCAAATGTGGTTCAATCTTACACACAGAAATGAGAAATGTCACTTCTTTGTTACTAAAACCTGTAAAATGCACATCCCTCCCCTTGAGTGCAAGACCAGCTGTTCTGCAACTAGAACATCCAGCACAACCACCTCTGTGTCTTGAGCATTGCATGAACGGAGTTGATTCATAGAAGCAAGCCCATCCCCAAACCTTTTCAGTTGATAAAATGTCATATCACATATATTAATATGCCTACCACTCCATATCCCCTCCAGTAGTGCTCTGTACAATCAGCGGTAAACTGTGTGTCCCACCAGCAAAATGCCGCCTTCATCTAGAACTGCGTGCCTGATACAAAGTGCTAGCCCTGTTATGTTGTCCCTGCCCTTTTCCAGTTTTCTCCCTAGTTTTATTTCCTATGAATTTTAGAATGTGTGTTTTTGCTAAATCTTTGTTTTGCAGCCATTTATGAAACCCCTTTAATGAGATTATGGCACATTTATTACTTTAGGTAGTATATACGCCACTGCCCAGTCTGCTAAATCCCAAGTTGTGTTTTTGTTGTAGAGCAAAATTACACATTTAACAAACCGATCTACAAATTTTGTGTACATCTGTGCCTCTGTGACTGTAAACATAGCATTTTATCCTATTGGGGGTGACGGAGGTAGTCATTTTTGGAATAGTTATCTTGGGTGATAGTGGCTCTCATCCATGTGAGGTTGTAAATTTGTGTGGTCAAACCTTCACAAGCAGATTGGGGAATCTATGAAACAACATTGGTTAAGTCTTTCTTGCAACACTGAAATAGAAAGTGCGAGTTGTTGGTAAATCCTTGTCACATGCAGGATGACCTTCCTGATCTGTATTGTTTGTTTTCTTGATATTTTGTGTGTTTTCCTTTCCAAGTGTAATCTCAGATGGCCTTTTGTAACTGTTTAAGAGTACCTGGTTTCACTGTGACAGGAATTGGTTGAAACAAATAAAGAAACCTTTAGAGCACTATCATCTTTACTTCTGCTATTCTGCCCTTCCAGTAGCGCGCAGTTTTTTTAAGCTCCCGCTAGTGTCCTCCCTCTACTTGTGGTACCAGAGTGCGATGATCGTTTTTAAACATTTAATAAAGCTTCACTTTAAACCCTGCCATTTGCTGGTCTGCACAGGCTTCAGAAGTTTTGTACTGCCACTGCATCATAGGTTCGTTACCTCATAGTGTTTACATTGAGATACAAAACATTGCCATTTGTAAGTACTTGATACTTTGGAGAGACTTAACATTTTCCATATTTAAAATATAATTATTGTGATATGTTCAATGTATCTATTAGGACTTGCTTATATCTCAAGTGCTTATATCTGTTTAAAATGTATAATTTCTGATAGACTTCTAGCTTCATGTTCCTTACCTTTGAATTTTCTCAGGTGTCAGACTGGATCCAGAAGATTTTTCATGAACAGTACCTATGAGTGCCAGTAGATAGCATCGGTCAGCTCCAAGCTGCTTCGTCTGCACCAGAAGTGATGTCTGCGTCATCTATATAGGTGCCACCTCAGCGTGCTAACATAGGTTCTTCTCTTTCTGTGCCAGTTAGCGCAGATCAAGAGACAGCTACTCTCTGTCACTTTCTGATAGTTTTTTTGACATTTTGTTGGCCCTTTTTTTGAGGCTTTTTCTTCCTGGTGTGTCGAGGGAGTGTCTTAGAGGAAGACAGGTTTTAAACCATATGGCGCCTGTCACCGGGCCATGTTGCTTACGGACCCACACCTCCGAAGTCGTGCTTCGCCTGCCTGGCCATGGCACCAAAGGCTTTGAAGGAGCGATTCCCTAAGGCAGCTAGTTGCCCAGTAGGCGACTCCTCATCTGTCTTGGTCAAGAGGAAGGTCCTGGAAGTGCACTAGGAGCCTCAAGTCCTCTTCGTCCCACTCAAAGGTGTTGGGACACTCTGGTAAGAGGCACAAAAAACTCAAGAAGTTGAAGGAGCATTGGCATTCGAGACACTGCTCTTCAAAGCCTGCGCCAGGGCTTCCCCACTTTTCCAGGACCCGGAGCAACCCCGCTCAACTTGAGGAGTTTTACGAGGCGATGCGCCCTGTCTTTGAGCTGGCAGACCTGTCCATAACACCTTCAGGCCCATGGGGTCAGAAAGGACCCCATCTGGTTCAGTGCTGGCGTCTTCAGCCTCTGCTCTGATGCCCCCCCCCCAATGAATCCGTACTGGTGTGCCGGTTGTGCCACTGCGACCTTCCCAGATGCTGATCCTGATGCCATTGCTCCCAGTGCCCACAGGTGGTGTCAGCCTCATTTGGATCCACAAATCAGGCACTGAGCTAGAGCGGTGTTGACAGACTCCGGCGCCGACATGAGTCATATGTCCTAGGTTGGCACCTCAGCCTTATTCTGAAGAGATAGGGCTCGGGAAAGAATGGGAGGTATCACTGGACCATTTAGAATATCAACCAGAAGGCCAGAACATTGACTGGTGTGAGGAACTGTGTGATGCCAGCAGACTAGTCACATTTCCAGACACCAGCTTGCTTTCTCCCACTACTGTGGCTACAGAGGAGGGAGCTACTTAAGCTATGGTGGTAAAGAGGGCAGCTGACGTCCTGGACATTGAGTTGCCCTCAGTGGCAGTCAAGACAAACATCTTGACAGAGGTGCTGGAACCAGGAGCTTCTTCCTTCAAACCCCTGCTCTCTTTTAACAAAGCCCCACAGATGTTTTTCTGGGTACCTGGTCCAAACTCAACACAGGGCTCCCGTGAACAGGACTCTTGCCCCCGCCATCTCCCCACCCTGGGGATGCACATTTTCTCACCCACCACCCTACCCCAGAGAGCTTGGTGGTCCAAGTTTCTACCTCCTACCATGCATTCCCTACCCCTCCTCTGGACAGGGAATCCAAGAGGCTGGATAGCTTTAGCAAGAAAATGTTTTCTTCTGTCAGCCTTGCATGGCAGTCAATGAACACCGTATGCTTATTTGGCCATTATTCAAACACTGTGGGACATGCTTGTGCAGGTGCTGCCACAGGTCCCGTAGGAGGCCCGGGTTATACTTTCTTAATCAGTCAGTGACTGGAGAGACCCAGTGAAGTTCACTGTACCGTTGTGGTTTGGACATGACCGACTTGCTGGGCAGAGCAGTTTGGTCAATGGTGGCTGTAGGAAAATGCCACTGTTGGCATGGTTACCCCCTAGCCTTTTGCCTTTTGTTGATGCTTGTTATGATTGAAAGTATGCTGGGACCCTGCTAACTAGGCCCCAGCACCAGTGTTCTTTCCCTAAAACTGTACCTTTGTCTCCACAATTGGCACAGCCCTGGCACACAGAAAAGTCCCTTGTAAATGGTACCCCTGGTACTAAGGGCCCTGTGGCCAGGGAAGATCTCTAAGGGCTGCAGCATGTATTATGCCACCCTGGGGACACCTCACTCAGCACATACTCACTGCCTCACAGCTTGTGTGTGCCGGTGGGGAGAAAAAGACTAAGTCGACATGGCACTCCCCTCAGGGTGCCATGCCCACAACCCACTGCCTGTGACATAGGTAAGTCACCCCTCTAGCAGGCATTACATCCCTGATGCAGGGTGCACTGTACCACAGGTGAGGGCATAGCTGCATGAGCACTATGCCCCTACAGTGTCTAAGCCAATTCTTAGACATTGTAATAGCAGGGTAGCCATAAAGAGTATATGGTCTGGGAGTTTGTCAAACACAAACTCCACAGTTCCATAATGGCTACACTGAATACTGGAAAGTTTGGTATCAAACGTGTCAGCACTATAAACCCACACTGATGTCAGTGTGGGATTTATTGAGAAATGCGCACACAGAGGGCATCTTAGAGATGCCCCCTGCATACCAGCCCAACTACAAGTGCTAGGCTGACCGGTTTCTGCCAGCCTGCCAATTCCAGACGGGTTTCTGGCCACATGGGGTGAGTGCCTTTGTGCACTCTGTGACCAGGAACAAAGCCTGTCCTGGGTGGAGGTGCTTCACACCTCCCCCTGCAGGAACTGGAACACCTGGTAGTGAGCCTTAAAGGCTAAAGCCTGGTGTTACAGCGTCCCAGGGCACTCCAGCTAGTGGAGATGCCTGCCCCTCCGGACACAGCCCCCAATTTTGGCAGCAAGTCCAGAGGAGATAATGAGAAAAACTAAGAACCGTCACCCTCCAGCCAGGACAGCCCCTAAGGTGTCCTAAGCTGAGGTGACCCCTGCCTTAGAAAATCCTCCATCTTGCTTTGGAGGATTTCCCCTAATAGGATTAGGGATGTGCACCCCTCCCAAAAGGGGGGAGGTGGAAGGAGGGTGTAGCCACCCTCACGGACAGTAGCCATTGGCTACTGCCCTCCAGCCCTAAACACACCCCTAAATGTAGTATTTAGGGCCGACCCTCAACCCAGGAAAAAAGATGACCTGAACAAGAAGAAGGACTGCTGACCTGAAAGCCCCACAGAGAAGACGGACTTGGCACCAGCCCCACCGGCCTGTCTCCAGACTCAAAGAACCTGCAACAGCGACGCATCCAGCGTGACCAGTGACCTCTACCGACTCAGAGGACTGCCCTGCAACCCAAAGGACCAAGAAACTCCTGTGGACAGTGGCTCTTTCTAGACAGCAAAGAAGAAACCAACTTTAAAGGGACTCCAGCCTCACTCCGGAAGCGTGAGTCCCCAACACTCTGCACGCGACGCCCCCGGCTCGTGTCCAGAGAAACCAACACTGCAGCAAGGACCCCCAGGCAACTCCCACGACGTGGACACCCTGAGATGACCTCCCTGCACCCCCAGGGCAACGCCTGCATGGAAAATCCAGAGGCTCCCCCTGACCATGACTGCCCGGTAGCAAAGAACCCAACGCCTGGAAGAAGCACTGCACCCGCAGCCCCCAGGCCCGAGAGGAACCAACTACCGGTGAAAGCGTGACCAGCAGGTGGCCCTCCTCTTTGCCCAGTCGGTGGCTGGCCAGAGAAGCCCCCGTGCCCTGCCTGCAGCGCCAGAGTGACCCCCTGGGTCCCTCCATTGATTTCTATTCAAAACCTGACACCTACTTTGCACACTGCCCCCTTGAATTCTGAATCTTGTGGTTCTAAAATAAATTAAGAAAATATTTTTCAATATAAAAACCTATTGGCCTGGAATTAAGTCTTTGAGTGTGTGTTCTCATTTATTGCCTGTGTGTGTACAACAAATGCTTAATACTACCCTCTGATAAGCCTACTGCTCGACCACACTACCACAAATAGAGCGTTAGTGTTATCTATTATTGCCACTATCAACCTCTAAGGGGAACCCTTGGACTCTGTGCACACTATCTCTCACTTTGAGATAGTATATACAGAGCCAACTTCTACAGTGGCACTTACACGCCACACCTGTTTGAGACCGTCTGGCTTTTCGGGGCTATCCAGGCTTCCTTCATTGACATACCGTTTGATGGGAACTGTCTCTTCGGAGACAAGGCAGACTTGGCACTGGAGCACTTTAAGGGCTCATGAAGAATGGCCACATCCTTGAGCCTCTCAGCTGCCCTGCATCCCCAGTCTGCCTTTTCTTCCTTTCATGGCTACGGCAGGGGCATTCAACTGCGCCAACCCTATCCCAGTCACTGTCCCACGCTGGTTTTCCAGCCTGAGCAAGGGCATGGTTCTTACCGACCACGTAGGGCGGGTGGCCAGCAGTCTGCTCCAACAACCACCACCCAGGCAGCTGCAGTCTCCTAACCCTCCTAATATTGTCCTTTTATATCATGGGCGTCCAGTTGGTGGCAAAATCTGCCATCATCTCCACCACTGGCAGCCCATAACATCGGACAGGTGGGTTCTTCAGATCATATGGAGGGGCTATTTCCTCCCCTTCAGATCCTCCCCTCCCTCAGTGCCTCCAACTTAAGACAGGCTGACAGATCCACAAGGAAGTCATGGCTGTCTTTGCCAAGGGAGCCCTAGAGAGGCTTCCGGAGCCAGAAGTAGGCTGGGTTTGCTATTCCTGCTCCTTTCTGGTTCCCAAAAGGACAAGGGTCTTCGTCCTATTCTAGATCTACGAACCCTCAACATCTTCCTCAAAAGGAGACGTTCAGGATGCTCACGTTGGCTCAGGTCTTGTCTTCCCTAGAGCCAAGAGATTGGATAATAGCGTTGGATTTATGGGGCACTTACTTTCACATCCCCTTCATGCCTGTCCATCTGTTTTACCTTCAGTTTACAGTATGCCACGAGCATTTTTAATACTTCCCTTTGGCCTTACCTGCTCCCCTATGTATGTTCACCAAGATGCTGGCGGTGGTTGCAGCACATCTGTGGAGATCAGGGGTACCAGTCTTTTTGTTACCCTTGTCTATCAGAGCTCTGCTTTGGGCACGCTAAAGAGTTACCTTTCTGCTCTGTCTGCCTTCTTGCGGCTGACTGACCAACTCTCTTTAAGTCCTCTATTGTAAATAGATTTCTTAAGAGTCTTGTAACTATGTTTCCGCCTTCTCCCTTTATTATGCCTCAGTGGGACCTTAACTTCTTCTTCACATTCTTGATGTGTGCTCCTTTCGAGCTTCTTTATTAACGTCCCTTCCCCCCAGCTGCTCACAAACAAATCATTTCTTGTGGTATTCACATCTGCCTAGAGTGTGAGTAAATTGTAGGCTTTATCATCCAAGCCTCTGTTCTTGACTATTTTTCCAGACAAAACTAGTGCTTTGCACTAGTGCCTCTTTCCTGCCGAAAGTGATAAATCCACTTCATATGGACCAATCTGTAACCTTGCCCTCTTTCTACGCTCCTCTATATCCCACAAAAGAAGAGGAGCGACTCCACAGTCTGGACCCAAAAAGAGTGTTGTCGTTCTACCTTGACCTCACAGAAGATTTCTGGGTGGATGACCAAATCTTCGCGGGTACGACATTTGCGTCTGGAACTCTCTATCAGATGAACAAGTTACTTAAGTTCGGTAACGCCGTATCTGATATCTGAAAGACAATAGCCATAAATGTCTTTCCTACCAACTCATTCTCCCCGCTCAGCAGACAGATTTCCAGGGTTAGGGATGATCCCTTGCAGGGGCTTAGTTTGGACAAACCAGTGTCAGTGCATTTCATGACTCTGTGTTCCTGGCGTGGAAAGTCATGAAAAGTAACTGATGTCAGCGCACCAAAGTGATGCCTGAATAAGTGAGCCAGACGTCACTTGCGGCGGAATCTGCTACAGATGCCACCTACTGGCACGCAGGAATACTGCTCACGAAAAATCTTCTGCATCCAGTCTGGGGAAATTAAAGGTAAGGAATCTGTGGCTACATATTGTCTATACCAGATAAGGCATTACTTAAGGTAAGTAACTTGTTCATATAGCTCTTCTGAATTAGACACATGATAGCCCACAATGAACTAGAATACCCAATGCCTGCTAACATTTTGCCACTTGACCAATATCAGATGATCATTTACACTGATGGTTCAGCACAAGCAGCAGTAGGCACAAAACAACAGTACTTGTGCAGCAGTGAATTGTGTAATGAAAAATTACCAGTTCCAGCCTCAAAATACGTACACACTGGGAATTCACTGCACAGCTGGCAGAGCTTAAGACTCTCCTGATGGCACTGGGACATACGGATCCTGAATTAAGAACACTCATAGTGTGGGATTCGTACTGCTGTGTTCAGTCTTTCAGTGCATACGTACATTACTGACAGAATGGGTTTGATGACTCAAAAGGGAACACCATTGAATACAGGCTCCTGTGGGGGAAAGTAGCCAATCTAAAAAACGCAACACATGTTGTACACCGAATGGGCCACCAGCACGTTCCTGTCTAATTAAGTGGCAAAATCGTCAGTTCCTATAGCTTCTGTTGCAACGATTACCGGTTCGAAGATGAGATTGGATGATGAGACTTTAGCTGCTGTGAAAGGTTCTGCTGATGGCAAGCCCTCAGCAAAAGCATATCCCGCTAAATACTCCTACCATCTAAGTGGCCAAAATTTTGCTTTTGTCTGCATACCAGGGGTGGGTGATAGTGTGATCCCCAACCAAGACCAAAGACAAGAATGAATTAAAGCAGCACATGAGATGGGGGTTGCATCTGCCCATGCAGGTGAAGTGGCTACCATTTCACTATTTCAAAAATGCTATTGGTAGCCGGGTCTATACAGTAAAAACAGACCAGACAGTATGTCATTTGATGTGACGTCTGCCAGCAAATAAGAGGGTCCCCCACAAAATGTCCACTGCAGACCCCCTCCTAATTTCCAACAAACCTTTACATTGTATGTACCTGACCATTTCTGTCCCCTAACATCTGATGGTGCATATACATATATTTTAGTTGTGTTGATTATTGCTTTAGATTCCTATGGTTATGGCAACAACTATCAGCTGACAATCAAACTGTTATGAAAGACTTGCAGGTCTTCATCAGTACATATGCAGTTGTGGCATTCCATTTGGGCCAGGGCCCTGCTTTACCTCAAGGGCATTCAAGGACACCTTGGGCTATCAAGGGCTACGTTGGGGGTCCAACTCTGTTTCTCGTCACCCTATCATCCCGAGGGAAATTCGGTAGTGAAGCCGAAAAACTGTGACTTAAAGCAGTCCTTAACAGCAAGAGTACTAGATGTGTGTCGTAATTGTCTTAATCACCTGTATGGAGTCCAGAGAGCACTCAATCTGCCCAAAAGGTCCCTGTCCTGGGAGAGTGTATCTAATATGAGGTTCTTTTTGCGATACCTATGTATGTCCCAGATCTTGAGGGCCACAACGCTGTGGCGGCAGACACACCGTTTGACACGAATGAACGTGTCTCTGTCTTGCAGGAATTAAAACAGTTCTGCGATGACAATTCATCAGCGTCAGATCTTGATGGCCACGACGCTATGGCGGCAGACACACCGTTTGACATGAATGAACGTGTCACTGTCTTGCAGGAATAAAAACAGTTCTGCGATGACAATTCATCAACGTCTGCCGCTGCTTTGGGGATGAGGGACTCACCAAAAACAACAGGTTGAATTTCAAAGATTAGGGATCTAGTGCATTAAAAGCTTGCCGTTAAGAAAGAATTTGGGCCATCAGATAGAGCACTGATTCAATCCTGCGAGTATACGGTACCAGAACTGTCATACTACCAACGTTGTCTTGTTCCAGAGAAAACCACTTTGTATCCATTGACAGTGTCATGTTACACCATGTGGACAGCCCTACACCGTAGACCATGAGGAATCCTGAGCAGTTCCCAGGCACCTCTCACTGCCAGTCAGGATGTGACTCTCCAAGATTTAAGCAAGAATGATGAGACTTCCCCGAGCCTGGCAAGGGAGGAAAATGATCTTTCATTAGTTTGTCTCTACACCATCAACATGAAATGTCCAAAGTTCTGAGTCCTTTTTCTCCAATTCTACAATAACTGATGGAATTGTTTACTATGAACCACCAAGCGATACATCTGCCAGCATCCGGCTCTAGTATTTGCACGAGCTGCTTCTGGATATTTTGCTGACCTCAACGATTGTTTTTCAAACTCTTCAGCATCTTCTTCTGCACATGTATCAAGTTCACATAAGTTAGTCAATTGGCTAATGATATATGGTCATTATCTTCCTGAACATCTACTATCAAACTGGTGGATGTAGTATTAAAACCTGTCCTCCTGTCCTCTCATAAGGTCCAAAGAGACTTGTCACTAGTGAACATTTCAGCTATTCAGATTCCTGATGGGATTGTTTGGGATAAAGTATCTTTTAATATATACGGGCCAACAGAAAAGATTCAAATTCCAATGAATGATGTAATAACACCAGGGGTTGTTTGTGATGATTGGGATGTGAAAACAGTTGATTCTATGATTTCTGAGCTTGAATATTACACTACATTTGAAAGTGAAGTTGGTACCCAAACAACTATGGTGAATGTTTTGTTATCATTATGGACATCACTTTATACATAGTGGGAACACTGTCCAACGCCACCAATTGGAAACTAAAACTTACTTGAAAAAGTTAGCTTTTTTTTTTCTTCTTTTTTTTAAACAACATGCACAGTAAAATATGCAAAGTTGTATTTTATATTCCCTCCTATGAAGTTACAGAGTATCATGTTAACGAACACCAAATTGATTTAGTCAGATTCATTTGTTTCCCAGTTGGCTATTGAAGGCTACGAACATTGGTCAATAGACTTAAAGAGTGTGTGGGTAAGTAGAAATTGGCAACTTCAGGGGTGGGAAGCTTTGTTTTGAGCATGTACATCACAAATTACATTTTTAAATGAAACCATGTAACAAACAAGTTATTTAGCCTTAGCGAAAATTAAGGAAATGAATGTGCCTAGTATCCCGTACAGTGTAGGAGAATTATGCCAACAATGGTTGGGATCGACTAGCTGCGTCTGGAGCTCCCGTCATGCTCCGCGGCTAGCTACGGAGGCATGGGCACAGTAGTAGAGCGTCGGAGGACACGTAATTCATGCCGCTCAGGAACGTTTGATCGGGCAGGCAGCAAGTGGCAGTGTTTTTTTTTTTAGAAGGCTACCAGTCGGGTTGCTAAGTTGCCCAGAAGCTCCCTGGGGCTAATATTAAGCTCACAAAGGCTTTAAAAGCCTCCCCTCCCACCCTCCGAGCTGGAGCCCGAGCTGGAAACTGCAGCCTATTGGAAATAAGGAGAGAGATCCGAAGCCCTGGAATGCCGGTGCAGCATGATCCCGACCAGGGGTGAGTGAAAGGGGGAGAAAGAAAGAAAAAAAAAGAGAGAGAGGGAGAAAAACGTTCACTCTCACTTCTCAACTTTGTGGTGCCAGGCTATCAGTGAAATTGGCCAAAAAATCAATATAAGGGCTTTCATGGACTGTATTGGACTCTAATTTGACCATAATTAGGCACCTGAAATACATTTTGTTTGCATTGGTGATATTCAGCACATAACTTTATATCAGCTTGCCCCAGAAGAAGCTCAACCTACTAAAGAACTTGACTAATATAATATTCTGTGCTTTCTCAATTGTTCTACTATATATCCTCAGTGCCTTGCTACTATTACTCCGAGCTATGGGTTACAGCCTTCTGCTGGCAGAAGGAGGCATTAGGGACTGTATTAGGGAATGCAATTTAAAAGTTCATAAAAGTAGTATATATATGGACATTGGCCATTGGTATAGTGTATGAGGACACAGAATTGAAAGTGCTACGACAGTATGGAAAAGGGGGGCCGAGGCTTGTCAAAAGGAGAATATAATCTCCCCCCTCCAACTGAGAGAGTGGCACTAGGCCTTCTTTATAGGGGTGCCACCAGACTGGTGTGCTACAGAAGAGGCCCGCATAGGTGTAAGTGCGGTTTGTGGCAACCAAGCTGGTGAAGATACGTAAAAGGGAGGTGAGGACCTGCTATACCTCAAAAGAAACAACTATCTGACATTATGAAAAGGATTACTCGCAATCTATAGTCAAAGGCAAGCCCATCCGGCAAAAACATTAAGGTTTTGTGAAATCTAAAAACAAAATGTCCTGCTGAGAGAAAACCTCTAGCTCAGGCACAACCTCTCCAGTACCGCAACCCCCCTCCCAAGCAGCACTACCCTCCTTCGATTCCCAGATCATCTCCGAAGCAAAAGGTGCAATTATGGAAGCGGAGGGCAAGGAACGGGTAACAAGTAGCTGGATAGAGGATTATCTACAGAAAATCTGCAATATCCAGAATTGCTCACAAGACCTCCACCCCTCTGAACAGACAGAGCAAGGTCAGATTACCACCCAACAGAATAGCAATGGACAACTACAGACATATCTGCCCAAGGAGCCCAAAGAACCATCTAAACTAGCACTTCCAGCAGAACGGTTAAAGGCGGGGGGAATCAGGCTAGACGCAACTCAGTACCTATTCACCAGTCTCCAACCTCCTATAATTTATTCAGTACACAGTGTCACCCAGATCCATACATCTCTCCTGCATTAAGAAACTATTTACTGACGACAGACTCTATTCAGATGGGGGGGTCACAGCAAGGCACCAGGAAGTTGGCAAAATAGTTGAAAATACGAGCTCTTCGCCATATCCTGGTTCTGGGCATGCTGGGCGGACTTCTCGTAATCGGGCAGAAGGGGGACAAGCGGGTGAAGGCTCTTCAGCTGCAGAGTCTCTGCTTCTCCAGATCCTTACTGAACTTAAGGCTTTAAAGCTATCACAAGAGGAGGCAAATCGTAAGACAGAAACTCAACTCAGTCTCATAAATAATAACATACAGCAATTAAGTACTCGTGTCAAAGAAGTCGAACCACGAGTATCAGACCTGGAGGATGGTGGATCACAGATGGAAGCATCAGTTGCTAGTTACCAAGCTGAATTACCTGACCTTCAGATTCGAGACGATGATGCGGAAAATCGCTCCCATCGCTCCAACTTGAGGTTCACTGGGATACCAGAAGGGAGATAGTCTGGTCAGACGGTTATTAAATTAGTTACAGATCTGATTAAGCAGTATGTTTTAATGGAGCCTGCCGACAGCAAGATGATCTTAGAATTACACGCGCTCATAGAGTCCCAGCAGTTCAGTCTATAGGTACAAAGTCCTCTGAGAGTCCTTAGAGTCCCTAGACGGGAGGGCCTCAAGCTCAGAGCACCCAAGGAGGGAGGGAGGGAGGGATGGGATGGCAGGGTGGGAGTGAGGGGCTGCACGTGGGGGGGGACTAAAAGGTTGAGAAAATTCAGGTTTGCTCACACAATAGCAGACACTAGGTATGTCTGGGGGAAAAGGGTTACTTTCAAACTAATTAAAAGATATGATGAAACTTAAAATTATTTAGTGCAATGCAAATGGTATTTTAAATAGGCAGAAATATAAGACAATGTTAAAATGGTTAATATCATTCAGTCCCGAAGTTATATATATATTTTTTTCAGGAAACTCATCTAAAAAGTAATAGTCCCAAAATATCTATTCCAAAACAGTACTCAGTAGCTTTATTCGCTTCATCTAGGTTGGCAGTTAGAGGGGTGGCAATATACCTGAGTAACAGAGTTGACTGGACTATAAAAGAGGTCATTAGAGATCCCAAGGTGAGGTGGATCTGGCTTAAAGTTAGACAATCAGAAGTTCAAATCAATTTGGTCAATTACTACGGGCCAATCATGGATAAGGTAGAGCCACTAGTATAACTCTATAATATAGCAATGAGTGCCACGGGTCCCTTCATTATTGGAGGGGATTTCAATTATGTTCAAGATATTAGATTAGATACCTCTAATCGGACAAAAAAACAACTAAAACCTAAAACTAAGAGCTCATATAATACATAGCTCAAACGAAATTAGCAGCAATGCCATAAATTAAGCTCTTAGCTGACAACGGCATTTTATATTTAAAACCAGAGATTGACAACTTGTTACGAGTGCTCGATAAAATTAACACGTTTACGCAAATAGGGGGCTACAAGATAAACAAAAGCAAAACAGAAGTCCTCCTATTTAACGCAGGAATGGAGAATCTTCCTCTTGCCTTGCAAAACCAAGCTAACTCATCCGAACCCATCAGGTATTTGGGAATCTACGTCACAAAGCATTATGGACAGTTGTTTAACCTCAACTATGCTAGGATGCTTGCAAAAGTACAAACACTTTTGGAAAGATGGATGGATCTCCCGTTGACCCTGATAGGGAGAGTCTCCCTAATTAAGATGTCAGTTCTTCCGCTTTTTCTTTCCTTATTCAATAATGTACCAATAAGAATAAATAGCTCTCATTTTCATGAATTGGATTCTATGTTACGAAGTTTTATTTGGAGGAAACAAGCCCCAAGGGTGAGGCTCTCATACAGCTCAATAAAAGCCAAGGGGGCCTGGCACTCCCTAATTTTCAAGTTTATTATCAGGCTGCATAGCAGGATATGTTGGCACGATACTTAGACAACAGAGTAACCCTGGAAATAGTTTTGGTCAAGAAGATGATCGTCGAATCAGCACTAAGTCTCACAGCATATTAAAACCACTAAACTTCCAAAACAAAACCAATACAAATATATTTGTGATCTTAGTAAAAGAGCAGAAATTGTAAGTAAAAACATCAAATACCATCAGGCTATATTTATCTACAATTACAGGAGTGTAAATACTTTGGTCTGTACCTTCCAGAAACTGTGATAACTCAATGGAATAGCAAAGGGTTTAAAGAGATGGGGGATTTTCTTCTAAGAGGTAGATATATTACTTGGGACGAGGTTGAAACTAGCCTGGAGAACATGGCAACCAGACTCTTTTGGAGTTTATTTTTTTTCAGATCTCCCACCTTCTTAGTGCTAATTTTCCCCAGCGCAAGTACCCAAGAACACCCGATATACAGGGCTGTAAGCAGGAGTAAAGTACCCGGTACAGGGAACTGGTACAGATTGCTAGCGGATCAACCCACCACGGAAATAATTATTGATTTTTAGGGATAAAATCTGCAGAACAACACAATGTGAAATATCTAACGAAGACTGGAAAATTATTTCGGAAGCAGGGTACACATCGTTAAGGGCAGCTAACTATAAGACAATGTCTTTTCTTTCCAGATGGATGGCTTATTACACTCCTGCGATGGTACACTAAACGTTCCCATCAATTCCCGATCAATGCTGTCGCTGCCTTCAGGAGGGGCAGGGAAACTAGCGCCGTATTTTTCTAGACTGTCCCAAACTACTTTTTGGTTGGAAATAAAGAAGGTAATAAATCACAGATCTCACACAAGGATTGAGCTAGAATCGAGTCTAGTTTTGTTTGGTGTATCTGAGAAAACGTGCCAGCTAGCTAAATATCGACAATATTTTATAGTGATAGTTTTCGCAGTAGCCTCATCATTAATACTACAGTTTTGGCGGACCCAAACGATCCCTACAATGCAGAATTGGTGGAATAAAATGTTAAGAACCAAGAAATATGAGGAAGCATACTCAAAACGCGTCGGGAGTATAAAAAGATTTTGAGCTATATGGCAGCATTTAGGGGGGATAATAAGCCAAGTAAAAGGGAAGTCTGGAGGTGTAGTAAAGAACGGTTTGTTAATAGTGTGTTAATATTATACAACATTATTGAAACTTGGATGTGTTTATATATCAGGAAGTGATTAAGGGATGGGTTTTTTTTCCATGCTTTGCTGATTCTATAATCAAGGCCAACATAGTAAATATGACAGACTAATATAATCAATTCGCCAATACGAAGGGATTAGACGAGGACATTGTGATGTCTCCAGCCGAAGGGTGTGGGGTAAGAAAAATGATCATTATAATTGCTTAATGCTGTTTGGGCATGGTTTTCTGTTTTGTATATTGATACACTTAACTGAATATAAAAAAAATAAAAAAAACAATTGTTGAAAACATTGACACTAGCATCTGCCAAAGAACACCTTAGTCCCCTATCTGAAAACACAGATTTACAAGGTTTTTTTGTTAGGTCCCCATAAGCGACGCAGAAAGCGCTTCCTGTATGCAATTTACAATGAAATTTGGAAATCATTACAAATGGAAGTTGCTACCCGGTTAAGGTAAATAGACCAGAAAACTATCCGAAAAATCTAGCTGTTGTAGATAATGGTATGAATACTTTGTTAACCACATTTGCACCTTAAATAACATTGTTTCCTCTGCAGTAGACATCATGCAAACTGATATTTCTTTCTTACAACATTGACAGAGTCAACCTAGGTCCATTATGCAGTTAGGTTGAATGTTAGAGTTTCTGAAAAGTGGTTGCGTACTCAGCAGCATCTCAGCTAACGAGACCTGTTGGCAGCGTTTAACAAGGCAACAGCAAATGATGGCGAAGAAATCAGCTGCTTATGTAATGTTAAACATCAATAATTTTTTAAAAAATTGCCTTTTACTGTGGCAGAAATATCCTCTGCGATTTGGTTAATATGCCGGTTTACCAATTTGCCCATTTCAGCACTACAATTCACCTTGTGTTAAAACAATTACCGTAGGCAGATTTGAGAATTTAGGAGACTGTTATATCAATGAGGTGTGGGAGCTGCCCTTCAAGTAAAAATGTTTCAATTGAATGAATGAGGTCTTTATTAGCGGCAGCGAATATGAGACCTCTGTAAGCCATTCGATAATTTGTAAACAGCTGTCTTTGGAGGGAGCATGCAATCCATCAGCTGCTTAGCTTGTTCTCTGAAGGCGTTCCTGTCCCTTTGATTTTCCCAGCTTTCCAGGTGCTATTAGACGGCAGCTATGTCCTCCTGCATGGGGAGAACTGTTGTGGAATGCGAGCCAGAATTGCCTATGTAGTTTCGGCATCCCAAATTGTAACTTGTTGCAGTAACATGCCCCACCCCCCCACGAGGGATAAAAGTTTCATGTGGCCTCACATCGCAACTTCAAATGTAAATGTTGACACACTGAGCAGAATGAAAGCTCTTTTGTTCCAAAAATACACATGGCGCTGACTTCCACCTGGGAGACCTACGATCTTCAAGTGGCAAGGTCATCTGCGGAGATACATTCCCTAATAAATACATATTTTCCTAAACATTTTGGCAAATTGATGAGTTGCAGATTTAATGCTTCCAACTCCACGGGGATAGTACACTTCTTTAAGGCTGTTTGTCAGCACCATTCAAGCTGTGAGCCTGATTACGATCTTGGCAGATGGGATGCTCCGTCACAAACGTGACGAAAATCCCGCCTGTCGTATTACAGGTTCCATAGGCTTTAACAGAACTTGTAAAATGGCCGGACTTGATATCCGTCATGTTTGTGATGGAGGATCCCATCCACCAAGATCGTAAACAGGCCCTATATTTGGCGTTATATCTTCAGACATACACTCTATATTTTCAGGTGTTTTGGGTGGGATTTCCTGTGACATTGGCTTTGATTGGTGGTATATTGCTGTTGCTGTTTTTTCTTCGCAATTGCTGCCCTACCACAACAAGAAGGACTTATGGCTCTTCCACCATCCTAACTGTTGTAATCGCATGAAGCAGTATTTTGGAGCACCACTCCCGGAAGAACTGGAGTCCGACTGGTCTTTGTCATCCAGACCAGTCTTGAACTTTGTGCAGCCCGTCTTTTGTTGTCAATAGTGCCAATTCTAACATATACCAGAAGTGCCTTGCTATGCCAGATGCACCTGCTTTGGACGCATGTCTGTTGTTCTCTATGAGGGCTCATCACCAGATGTGCAAATTGAGATTGCGATTGCTATGAGAACCTTCCTGTGAACCACCATTCGTGGATCAAGTGGCGCAAGATGCTATTGCACCTGACATTTCACAGGATGTTGACACTTTGGCTGGACTACTGGCTGAAGCACAGGAGCATAAGTGCTCCCTCGTCTTCTTTCTGGCCGAGCTGGTTAACTTGTTATCTGCTGAAGTGGAGTCCTCTATAAATTAATGTACATGTGAAGACATTAATTTTTTTTTTACAGGATCATGATTACTCTCTGTGATTTGATATTTGACTTACTGATTTTTTTGATGGACCTTTTGCATCAGTTTTAAAGTTCTAAATTGTCCTTTTACATAATTTGACTCGCTCTTAGTAAGCCTGGCTTGTCAGGGAAGAAATTTTGTATCTGCAGTCTTGTATATTGGTGCGTGTTTTTAATTAGTTTGCAGCAACATTAACTGTAGGATTTTTAGACCACATAGCACTCTTGAACCGACAGTGGGGAGGGTGTTGTGAGGTTATTCGATAGGCACATACACTTATTTTTGCCTATTTTAGCTTGGGTCTAAGGCCAGTGACCCTTCACCAAGTCACTTGGCATTTTATTCCTTTTACTATTTTAGTGAGGCATCATTTTAGTGCTGAGGTTTTATCATTCTTATCTATTGTCCTTCTCTGCAGACTTTGGTTATTCATTGTATTGCATGACATTGCATTCTGTGCTCGCATTAAGGCTACATATGATAGGTTCCCGGGTATTACAATCTCAGAGAAAACTGTATCTTCTTTACACAGAAAGGGACGTGTTGTCACGTCAGGGCAGTTCCTAAAATAACTCAATGTTTATTATAAAACATCAGACTGCCTTAGTATCTTTAGAAGGCACATTCCAGTCAGATTGCCATCTTATGCTGCCCATCGCCTTTGCAGTTTCAGCAGAAACTTGGTGCTTCCTCTTGTTGCTGAGGAGGATTTCCAGCAAACTAACATAACTCTCCTTTACCTTCAGCACAGGTATGAGGCTCATGCTACACTTCTGGGACTAGGTGGGCGGGTTAGGGCTAATACTGCTACTCGCTCACATGTAGGAATCTTAGTGTGTGTAGGAATATTGGTAACGCTGTTGTGAGAAATATGGTGGGACTGTTTGTTTCACTTTCTTGGTCACCGTTATAATATTATCTAGTTTAATCATCCTTATAATCGCACTTCATGCCTTTTTACTTAGACTGCATTTGCTTCAATAAATCCTGTTGAACCAAGATATGCTTTTGCGTGTCCTTACATGTATGAGACTTGTGTAACTGAGAGAACGGGGCACGATCTGTTTCCGCCATGATTTCCATGAGAATTCGAAGAGTATCATGCGATGGGCTGCCACAAATCACTTTTATCTGTGGTAGCTGTGAGGTGCTGCTAGCTAGCTGAGAGGGTTAGGCTGACAGCTGCCACACACTTTGGGATCATACTCAGTTCCGCATACTCGGTGGTGCTCAGATGTCTAATTATTTTGGCTAGAGTCTCACAACACTGATTCATTGATATTAGTACTAGAAAATAGCAAGATAAGACTTTCCTGGATCTCTATAATTGACATTGACACCTTACATTCAGATTGCCCGAAGAAGGCCAACAGCAGACAATCTAAAAACAAGTAGATATTGCCGTTGGTCCACTCACACCTTACACATTTACTCTCTACTTTGCTCTTAAATTTTGCAATATTAAATGAAGTCCTGTAGTATCTGTGGAGAGTAAAATAATGATTATTTTATAGGTGAGCGTGTTTGGCACTACCATGTATCATTTTCAAAGACCCTTGCAAAAAGTTCTCTGCTGGAGGCAAGTTGTTCTCTGAACCTTAATAAAATGATTTCAGTTTCTCATCTGCAGCTGTAATGATATGCTAATACTGAATAGACAGTTGTGTTTTTCTTTGGATGGGTGATCTGTTCGGCTTGTTCCATCTGGCAAGTGAAATCCTCAGTTCTGTATTGACTCTGTATCCAAAAAGGTATTTGTGCTGCTTTACTCTTCAGAATATCAAAACTATGCACTTCAGGATATTTTAAGGCACAATGTAAAGCAATCACTCTCAAACACCTTCGTAAGTAGAATAATCAAGTTTATTTAAGGGGCAAGTTCTCAGCTAGCAAAACTAAACCACACTAATATATATATATATATACATCAGGAGAATAACATGAGAATAATGATAAAGATATAAGCACTCTATGAACAATTGCAAAAGTAAGTGCATATAATACAAGCACACACAATATACCTCAATGCTCAATAGCATGAAAATGACTGCAAGAATAAGTGCATATTACGCGCGCACACACAATATACTTCAATGCTCAATAGCATGAAAATGACTGCAAGAATAAGTACACATTACGCGCGCACACACAATACACTTAATAAATTGAAAAGCTTCACCGAAAAGAGCGTCTGCATCCCTCCGCCGTACACAAAGCTGGGGAACCCAAATCAGCTGGCACAGGGAGCCTCTGTTCGGGACAATCAGTCCTCCTGGCGTTGCGTCCAACCCAGAAGAGAGTTCCTAAACCAGCCCATCCAGGCCCCCAACTTTTATAGTATTTACTAACGCCCAGGAGTCTTTTCTAGAAAAAGACCCCCTCCTTTACAAATTGTGCAATCGGCGGTACCTTGTTCACCCTTCGAGACGTCTCCTCAGAACGGGCCAAGTTCCCAGGAGAGGACTCCAAGGTGAAGCTTGCATTCCTCCTTGTGTACAGGCACATCCCCCTGTTGTTCTAACTGATAGCTCGTGGAATGTAAATAGCGCCCTTCGTACCAGGCAGATGGAGCGAAATTGAGCAGAAAAACACCCCACCCTTCAGCTTGCCGAAGCTTGTGGAAAAACACAGAACAGTGCCTTACGCACCGAACCAGACTCGACAAAATGGAGTTGTGAACCAAAATGGAAGCGAAGGCCAATGAAAGCAGAGGCCAATGGTCCACACTCTGCACCACTGTTTACCTTGCACGTAGTGCTGCCGCATGCACGTAGTGTATGTAGCAATACATTTCCACCCTTGGACCATTTGGCCAACTTACAACTAAGTATATCCTATAAGCTGAAATGGCAATGCTCTTGGGAGAAACTGAGATAGAAGGTTAGGCACACACTGAATACAACAACATAATGAAATTAAAATAACGGTTATGATAATGATTACACCAAAGATATAACGCAGTTGGCCTAAATTAGGCAGCCATCCAAAAGCCCAATCCCACCACCCCTTGTCAACATCCTGCTGCACCCCCTTCACCAACTTATGCAGGGCCTCTATGTGGGAGTTGATTGATATGGAGTGGTCGGATAAATTGAAGCAACATAATCCTTCAAAATCACTGCAGCCATGGTTGTGTTTAAGCAGTAAATAATCAATAGCAGCGCGATTCTGCAAAGCAGCTCTTCTGATTCCCTGTACATCTAATAACAGCTCAGCTAAGGCAGCTGATGTATAGTTAATATTCTTGACTACTAAACATGCAAGTTTATTAATAACTCTGGTAATATATACTGCAAGTCCTGGCACCCCTACGATAGAACCAGCTAAACTAACATATTCTGTTTTGGACAGCAATGAAATTTCAGAATCACAGTCCGTAGGTAGTTGAATAGTGTCTCTGGTATAGCGAGGGTGTAGAGCAGTATCCATAGGAAACATGAGAAAGCCTAAGCGTGACCAGGCACAAGGCCCTCCGGTTAGATTGGCTGGAATATAAGTAAAAGAAAGATTACCACAAGAAAAGAGCCAACCTTTAGGCAACTTAACATTTTGAATGTGGCTGGCAGCAGGCACCACATGTTGGCAAAACATCGAATTATTTACATTCAAACAGGTTAGGTCAGTCCGTGAGTGGCACAACGTCCGTTGTGCAGCAGTTAAGTTTTTGTCTCTTTTCTCCAATTTGAGCTGAGCACATTTACCTATTTTCATAGGATCACAGGTCAATGAATAGCACACATCCCCATTTGAGATGTTAAACGTGAGTATAGATGTCATGTTCCTCCACAACCGCCTGCCCACCTCCGGGCAATGACGGCAGTACTCATAGAGTGACAGATGGGAGCGAACGTCACTCATATCCACCATTCCATCCTGGTTTGTATTGTTGAAGATGTGTAATAATACAGCAGCAGGAGTGGGCACTGCCACTAGACAAGTGGTAATTAAATCTTGAACGCTTTGCATGTTACTCATACAGAAGTGAGATATATTCAGCACTTCCTGCGCTAGATGAATCCAAACATTGTTCGGTTGATGCAGCAGCGTTGGCATCTGCGGCTGACGGTTGAATTTTTGGGCTATGAGCCCCTCCCGCTCCCCGGTGGAGTCTCCCGAACGGGCTCCATACACCACACTCATGGCACAGGCACTCCACAGGATGATCTGAAAAGAACAAAGGACAAAACACGTATTATCATTCTCGCAGATAGCATTTGTCAGCGGGAACATGTTCCCATTTGTCTTGACCAGGTCGCATAACTACCAGGACATTGTCTGGTCCAGTGGCGATGACATCAGCGGGTTGAGGAGGGTTATTTGGGGATTCAATCCACACTTTGGCCCCTGGGTTCTTGTCAGTAGATCCAAACCCTCCTTTGCCTCTCACAGTGAGAAGAGCTGGGGCGCTCCCCTTCTTAACAACACCTCCATAAACCGGCATAATGACAATTTGGGCAACGCGATCACCAGGTTGCACCACTAGGTCTGTGTCACCACTGTTCAAGAGAATGACTTTCAACTCGCCTTGGTAGTCTGCATCTATCACGCCTCCTAAAACTTGGATGCCCCTCAAGGCAAGCCCAGATCGAGGGGCGATCAGACCGTAATGCTCAGGGGGAATCTGAATTCCCACCCCAGTTTCAATCAGAGTGATGTCTCTAGGTTTCAATCGATGCATGTGTAAAGCATGTAAGTCAAGTCCTGCAGATTCTGGTGTAGCTCGATATGGGGCCAAAGCTCCTGGAGCTGTTTCCCAATACACAATGGTATTGCTCGTTGTAAACGGATTAATCTGTAAAGCAGGTGTCAGCATTCTCATGAGAGGTGTCTCGGCATTTGTTAGGGGTCGGTTGTTCAAAATTTGCAAAGCATCATACAAATTATCCCTCCACCACTTCAGTGTCCCATCATTCAGTTTACGCAATTGTTCTTTCAGCAACCCATTCATTCTCTCAATCAGTCCCGCTGCTTGTGGGTAGTAAGGTATGTGAAAAATCCACTCAATATTGCGTTGTGCACAATAGTCCTGCACTAGTCTGCCCTTGAAGTGGCTGGCGTTATCACTTTGAATCTGGAGTGGCACCCCATAGTACAGAATCAACAGATCTAGTGTTTTCAGGGTGCTCTGCTGAGTTGCGCGCTTGCAGGGAAAGGCTATGAGATAACCAGAGTAAGGGGGTTATTCTAACTTTGGAGGAGGTGTTAATCCGTCTCAAAAGTGACGGAAAAGTGACGGATTTACCACCAGCCGTATTACGAGTCCATTATATCCTATGGAACTCGTAATACGGCTGGTGGTATATCCGTCACTTTACCGTCACTTTTGGGACGGATTAACACTCCTCCAAAGTTAGAATAACCCCCTAAGTGTCTACCACGGTGCAGGCATACTGACACCCTCTGCTCACTGGCATTGGTCCAATGTAATCAATCTGCCAAATCTGTCCTGGCAATTTACCTCTACCTAGCTGGCCTCTCACCACCTGTGGGACCGGTCTGTGCTGTGCATGCTGACAAATGGGACATTCAATGATCGCTGTTTTAATCAAATCTAGGGGAAGATGCATCCCTCTAATCTCAGCCCACCTGTGAGTAGCCTTTTCTCCAAGATGTCCGCATTTCTGGTGTGCCCATTTAGCCATTCCCACCAAATCAGAACTCTGCGCCTCCACTTCAGCCTCTTGAATCTTGGCTCGATCGTCTGCAAGACAATTGAACCATCGGTCTAATGAATCAGTTGGACAGTGAGCGTCCCCATGATAGACAGTCACGGTGCTTTGAGGTAACATTTCCCAGATCTCCTGCCATAACTCCTTCCCCCATACCTCTTTGTTATGGATTTTGTACTGATGTGCATGCCACGTGGGAAGCCAAGTAGCTAACCCATTGGCGGTAGACCAGGAATCTGTATAAATGTGACATTTTCCGGGTAGCTCCTGTTTTAAAGCCTGATACACGGCATAAAGCTCTGCATACTGGCTACTTTTTCCCTGTCCTGTAGTTGTCAAAAGCTTCTTGGTAACAGGATTATAGGACACTGCCTTCCAGTGCCTTTTCGCTCCAACATATTTTGCTGAACCATCTGTGAACCACACATGTTTTTTTGTCATCTGCAGACAAGTCTGCGAACGGCTGGCCCCACCCTACTGGGGATTCACACACTGAAGGTACATCATGCAACATTTCGGAATTCTCCACTGGAGCCTGCGCTACCTGCTCATGCAAAACGGCGGTCCCTTTTGGACCCTCTCGTGCCCTGTCCTGGACATACCATTTCCATTTTATAATGCTGGCTTCTTGCGCATGTCCAATTCTATGAGTTTTTGGGGAACTCATCACCCACTGCATGATGGGAATTTCAGGCCTTAAAATCACATTGTGTCCCAGTGTAATTTGCTCAGTATCAACCAGGGCCCAAAAGCAGGCCAGCAGCTGCTTCTCAAAGGGAGTATACCGCTCTCCTGCCTCAGGTAACTTCTTTGTCCAAAATCCCAGGGGCACCCTCTTTCTTCCTTGTTTTTGCCATAAACTCCAATTGGCATACTGCCCCTGGACTGTCACATTCAACTCAATGTCTCCCTCTCGAATCGGCCACAAATCCAAAGCATGCTGAATGGCGTCTTTCGCCAATTCAAACGCGCGCTGCTCCTGCTCTCCCCATTCAGACGCATTTTTCTTTCGTGTAACTTTGTACAATGGGGCCAAAATCTGAGACAAATGGGGTATATGTTGTCTCCAATACCCGAATAGTCCAATAAAACTCTGGGCTTCCTTCCGATTTCGCGGTACTGCAAATTCCTTAATCTTTTGTTTCACTTTTGGCAACACTTCTCTGTGTCCCTGATTCCACTGAATGCCCAAAAATTTCACGCTCTGAGACGGTCCCTGCACTTTCTCGGGGTTAATCTCCCACCCTTGATTCTGCAAATGTTCCACCACCCTGTCTAGCTGAATTTGCACCTGTTCTTGCGTCTCTCCCTGCATCATCACGTCATCTATATAGTGAGAAATTTGCACTCCAGGAACCACTGGTACTTCATCCAAATGCTCTGCCACCAGCCGGTGGCAGATAGTGGGGCTATGTAAATACCCCATGGGTAATCTACAGAAGGTGTACTGACGCCCCGCCCATTGGAATGCCAGCTGAGGCTGGCTCTCAGTAGCTATTGGTATCGTAAAGAAGGCATTGGCAATGTCAATGGTTGCATACCAAGTCCCACTGTGTTTCTGTATGTTCTCAATCAAGGTAATGGTGTCTGGGACCGCTGCAGTCAGAGGAGGTGTATGTTTATTCAATTGGCGATAATCAATGCAAATCCTCCAACTGTTATCACTTTTACGAACAGGCCAGAGGGCATTATTCCACGCAGTGGTGATGGGAACTATTACCCCGGCCTCTAGTAAATCATGTATAGTCTGGCTAATCTCCTCATGTCCTCCCGGTATTCTGTACTGTTTCATTTGAATCACCTTAGTAGCTTGGGGAAGTGTTACCGGAGGAATCTTCAACAGCCCCACCCTTGCGGCGGCTATTGATATAAATCTTTTGGAACCAAATTGATAACATCCATCTTCCAAATGTAGGGTCATCCCTTTCAAAATGTCAATTCCAATAATGTATTCGGGAATGGGCACAATCAGGACAGTGTATTCTCTCTTTGGAAGTGCCCCTATTTTCATGGGAACCACTATCTGCACTGCCGGGGTTTCTTTTCCGCCCAATCCCGTAATGGTGAAGTACTGTCCCCTGAATTTTCTTGGATTGCCATGAATCAAAGTGGCCTCCGCTCCGGTGTCAACGAGGGCTCGAACTTTTTGAACATTTCCACGTTTCCAATAAATTTCTACTTTGACATGAGGTCTGTTATCTTTGCGAGCCCATCCCTGCACCGGAGTTTGGCCTGTTTCCTAATCTATTTTCACTCTGCGCACATCAGAGTCTGCCCAAGTCAAATCTGGATACAGTTTGCGGTAATTCTCAGGGAACTCCTCCTCCCTGTCTCTGCTTCGCAACCTCTCTGAGCTTACCAGCTCCCTCTCCCACTCTCTTCCTCGAGTTTTCCCAGAACCTGTCAGTTCCCGGTCTCTCTCCCTGCTCCGGGTTCCCTCTGCGCTTCGGTGCTCTTCCTCCCAATTTCCGTCCTCTGGGGATCTCTCTCTACGGTGGGGTTCTCTCCCTCTCTCTCCCTTTTCACCCTCACGCTCCTCCCCTCCTGCCTTTCTCTGGTTCACCACTTTGTTATCCTTCTTGTTCCCTTTCCTGCTCCCCTCCTTTTTATCCAAACCGCGTTTGCGGTACATTTCCCACATGTCCTTGGTGCTTATCCCATCAATTTCATTCCTGGTCACCCCATCTCGCAGCAAGGCCTGAAACATGTCTCGCCTTGTCACCCTGTTGTTATCAGTACGATTCTCAGACCGTGAATTCCTCTCTGGCTTAGCCCATTCTCCTAAATCACTTAACTCACGCACCGCTTCTACCACCTGAGACAATGGGTTACCCGTCTGATTAATTAACAAAGTCATGATGACATGCTTATATGCAGGAGGAGCGGCCCTAATCAGCCGGTTTCGCACAGACACACTTAAAATTCCATTCATCAAATCATGGGCATTACCCATAAAGATAGCTGTTTTCATCCCTTCTTCCTTCAATCTCTGTACTGCATCTCTCAAAGTATACCAAGGTTTATCATTAGGCGGCCAGTCTGACTCTGTCGGATACTTCTGAGCACACCCTTGCGCAGCTAGCTCTAACAAATTGGTCATGGGACCATTCCCTGGATAGGTTCTAAACTCATTTTGAATAACCGGGTCTGTACTTAACATACAAAGCCTCGGGGCGTCGCCGTGATCCAATTGGACCCCCTGGCCCCCCATATCGTGCACCCGCACCAACCACGTAAACAATGTTTCCCCAGACCTCTGTCGAAATCTGTCTATCACATCACTTAGTTCTTGCTGTGTATAATCCTCCAGGGCATCCAACATCACCCCTCCAGGATTAGCTGGGCTATGCTGTAACTTTCGCCGATATATGGGCTGCGCACGGACAACATTCCTGCGCTCTGTCTTCTCCTGTCTAACATCTTGGCAGTCATCGCCCCCGGACCCATCTGAAAAATCAGATGTATCCCAGATGTTTCCATCCCAAAATTCAGGGTCAAAGGCTAATCCTGCCTGAGAGATAGCTAAATGCACCTTCTTTTTATTAACTTTCCCTCTTCGTTTCTTGTGTTTATATTTAGCTACACTAACGGCCGTTCTCTCTGCAACCAGTTGGTACATTTCCAACTTATCACTTAATAATTTATTTTGACAAGCTAGCATGGTAGAGGAATTTCGGGCTTCTACTAACTCCTTCTCCAGCTGCTCGTGGTCTTTTTGTAACTGTAAACATTTTTCATACAACTTTCGGTACGCAGAAAGCAAGATCCAGCCTCGACCCCCCAACGCACAAACCTCCCTTCCCTTGTCAATTGAAACTTTCCGTAGACATATAAGAAGATCTTCAGGTTCCACATTCAACATACACGCATTCCAATTTTCACACAAACCAGCACAACGTGACCATTCCTGAGCTAAAAGTTTATACGGGGCAGTTTCCCATCCCGGTATTTCTATGTCTGGATTTGCTACCTGAGAACCTGCTTTTGAGCTCGCTTTGATCTTATTAAGCATTTTCCCTTTTTTTTTTTTTGAATCCTGCAAACGACTACGCCAATTTGTGCTGCTTTACTCTTCAGAATATCAAAACTATGCACTTCAGGATATTTTAAGGCACAATGTAAAGCAATCACTCTCAAACACCTTCGTAAGTAGAATAATCAAGTTTATTTAAGGGGCAAGTTCTCAGCTAGCAAAACTAAACCACACTAATATATATATATATACATCAGGAGAATAACATGAGAATAATGATAAAGATATAAGCACTCTGTGAACAATTGCAAAAGTAAGTGCATATAATACAAGCACACACAATATACCTCAATGCTCAATAGCATGAAAATGACTGCAAGAATAAGTGCATATTACGCGCGCACACACAATATACTTCAATGCTCAATAGCATGAAAATGACTGCAAGAATAAGTACACATTACGCGCGCACACACAATACACTTAATAAATTGAAAAGCTTCACCGAAAAGAGCGTCTGCATCCCTCCGCCGTACACAAAGCTGGGGAACCCAAATCAGCTGGCACAGGGAGCCTCTGTTCGGGACAATCAGTCCTCCTGGCGTTGCGTCCAACCCAGAAGAGAGTGTTCCTAAACCAGCCCATCCAGGCCCCCAACTTTTATAGTATTTACTAACGCCCAGGAGTCTTTTCTAGAAAAAGACCCCCTCCTTTACAAATTGTGCAATCGGCGGTACCTTGTTCACCCTTCGAGACGTCTCCTCAGAACGGGCCAAGTTCCCAGGAGAGGACTCCAAGGTGAAGCTTGCATTCCTCCTTGTGTACAGGCACATCCCCCTGTTGTTCTAACTGATAGCTCGTGGAATGTAAATAGCGCCCTTCGTACCAGGCAGATGGAGCGAAATTGAGCAGAAAAACACCCCACCCTTCAGCTTGCCGAAGCTTGTGGAAAAACACAGAACAGTGCCTTACGCACCGAACCAGACTCGACAAAATGGAGTTGTGAACCAAAATGGAAGCGAAGGCCAATGAAAGCAGAGGCCAATGGTCCACACTCTGCACCACTGTTTACCTTGCACGTAGTGCTGCCGCATGCACGTAGTGTATGTAGCAATACAGTATTTGTACGTACTTTGTTCCCAAATGAGTGCATTACCTTTGCACACTAGATCTCCCCAGTGCCTAACTTTCTTTCCTAATAGGGTTACATAATGAGTCATTTAAACATTCAGATGCCTGGTGAATGCCAACTTGGGGTTAACATGGTTTAATATGGGATTCCCAAGATAGTTCTAATTTCATACCATCATCTGGCAGCTGCCTGTGAACTCTTCAGTATAACTTTTTTGAAGAATCTAGGTGATCCGAAAACAAGATTCACATAGATTCTCATTTAGGCTTTTCAAAAATTCCCTGATTTTACTCTAATCTGACATTGTAATCCGCATCCTACAGTTCTTTATCTGAAAAGACCAACAATAGAGCTGTAGATCTGGTAAAGCTAGACTCCCTTTTATTAACTACTTCCTTTGTTTTTGCGACAAGATTCTTATTCGCCTGGAACTGCAAATAAAACTGCTTATATCTTTGTGAAACTTTTTTAATTTTGTTCTTGTTAAAAGAGGAATACTATCAAACAAGAAGGTAAACTTCGACAATATCATCATTTTCACTAGACTGACTCAGCCATCTAACCTCAACTGCAAGTTCTTCATTTGTTTTGTTTATTCTTTCATCAGTCCTCTGCTTTCTTTAGTAATCCTATTGAAATTGATCTTGGGTGTTTTTCCTAAGTTCTTAACCACATTTATGCCTAGCTATTTAATGTTTTTTTTATTTTCTTCAACTTCCCAGATAAAATTCCAAGTTTATATCTCTTTCCTATTGTTATTCACTTCATACTCTGTCAAGTGGTTAAAAAATGTAGTATATATGTTTAAGAGTGTTGCTGACTCTACTGCATAAATAATTGGCGCATGAGCATACAGAGCTATTTTTCTTTTAAATTCTCCACAGAAGAAAGACACTACTGGTGTTGTGTCTAAGACTTCCTGCAAAGGGCTCTATATACACATTAAAAAGGAGGGGAGCTAAAGGTCAGCCTCACCTCGTCCCTCATTACCCTCACTTATTCCAGCAGATTATCCTTGATCAGATTCCTGAACCTAGGGGAATTGTAAATCAGTTGCACAACCTTGCAAAAGGTCCTTCCCAACCCAAAATGTTTTAATACTTCTAGGTAGTGGCAGTTGACTTGATTAAAGTGTTTGCAGCTTCCAAGGTTTGCACCACTATGGATGTTGAATAAAAAGTAGCTATGTCAATAGAACCAACAAATGTGTGGGTTAAATTGTGTAGTTACCTTCCTGGCTAGAACGTTTCTGATATTCGTGCACCAGACCTTTTATTTCTTGAGCTAGTCTCTTTACCATGATAGCATCAAAAATCGTATAATCACAATTTTAAAGCAATTGAATGATACAACTTACATCTGTTAGGCAGTTTGTTAGTTTAATATCAAGCCAATTGTCACTGTGTGCCATTATGCTGGTAACTCTGTATTTTCTCCCAGATTTGTATTGCACAATGTTTCCAGATTAGAACTGTTACTTCCCTTAAATTAAAATATAATTTGGTTGGAATACCATCTGGGCTAGAGGCTTTTCCTTTCTTACTCATATTTAATACTGTACAGATTTCCACTTCATTAATTTCGTGGCTCGGTGTCAATTGTTATTGAAGGTTTAGGGTATCCAAGTGTTTACCTTTTAACCAGCATTTTAATGTTGTCGTTTTAGAAGTGCATTCATACTAGTAGACATTCTCAGAGAAATTAAGAAAAGCTTTACCAGTATCTTTAGTTGTATTAGATGTGGAATTTGCTATATTATGTAAAGCTTCTGTTCCGATACACCTTTTCTTTCCAGACAAGCATTTTACCTTGTTTCAATATTCAAAATGACGCACTTTACTAATTTCTAATTTCTACATAAACTGCCTTTCCACATGGACTATAAATAGTTTGTGAGAGGTTTGAAGCAAACTTAATATCTCTTGCCTTCCCTTCTCACTCAAGCCGGCAAATGTTAATGTATTTTGAATTTAAGTGATCATTTTCTCCAATATTTAGGACTCTGCTTTTCTTTTTTTATCAAGATGGAAATTTAAACTGGTTACTTGCCCTCTGAGGAAGGAGTTTTATGCATCATACACAATCTTTATAATTGGTGAGCTTAGATTGAGATCAAAAAAGGCTTAAGAACTTTTTTTTTGTTCTTAAATTATATCTTCCTGTGGGAGATTTTTATTTATCCATAGTCCATCTTACTTCTGCCCTATGTCCTGCTAGTCTAAGCTCTAGGTATTCTTCTCAAACCTTAGATATATGAATGGATCGTTGTTCCAAATTCCTCATGTTATTCATTTGTATTCTGTCATAAATAATCCAGCTGTGAGCAGTGTCCATATGTTTTACTATAGTAAAGTGTAACCTTAATTTCTACCTACTTATAATCACCAAATATCACACAGCCCATGTTCTTTTATCATAAAAGACAAATATGAGCACACTTGGCTGCGAATCGTTGATCTTTCTATCGTTTTATCCAATAACATGTTACAATCACCACCTATAGTTATTACTACAAATGATTAGAGAAAACCTCCCTCAGAGATTCAGGATCATCCACATTGGGACAATAAAAGCCAACAAAATCCATACTCCTTAATTGAGTTCTAGCCTTAGCTATTATCTACCTCCCCCTTTTCTTTCTCTTAAATTACAATATCTCCACCCCAGAATCCTGCCTCAGCAAAATGGCTTCCCTCTTTGAAAAACCTGCTTGGTCGGTACCAATTACTCATGAAATCTAGTTTTCATTATTGAAAATGCCATAAGTTCATCCCTTGATAAATTAGTTTACTGCATTGATCTCCTAGGTGGTACGGAATAACTAGACATTGTTTCAGTTTTACGCCATTTATGTTTCATGTTAAGAATGACACTGCATTATCCAACCTGTCTTTCTCATTCATTCTAATTTATTTTTAGTAAAATCTTTGGCATTCCCTGGGCTATAGTCTGTCCCTCTCTCTTTCTCTTTCCTTTTTTTTTTTTTTTTTAAAAGGACAATTATTTTCACTTTCTTTTTCTCCCTTATGCTCACCTCTCACTGCCTACACCCAGGGTGAACTTTCCCCTCTGTTCTTTTTGACATTGTCCTAATACCATTGTTCGAGCTTGCCTGCAATGTGTACAATCTCTCAGACCCTTTTATTGGACTTCAGTTGTAAATTTCACTTGATCCACCTCTTCTAGTTCCCTGAAGTTATGTATTTTGCTATCATATATAACTTTTAGTAAAACAGGAAATCTCATTTGAACTTTTGCTCCCAATTTTTTTCAACTCACCCATTCACTTTCCTAGCACCCATTCTCTATCCTGCATTGTTCTTGAGATGCCTGATCTTATACTGAAAAAAGTATTTTACCTGTAATGTTTGGGACTTAACTAGTATATTTTCTTTAACAACATAAGGTAAGACATTCACTAGGATTTTCCTTTTTTTTTTAATTTTATTTTTTATACAGGCTGAATTTGAAGTGATTTCGATGCACTCTGTATATTTCCTGTGCTAATTCGTTGGTCGAGTCAACCGGTAGTATAGTCTTCTTTAATAAATTTATTATAAAACCTTTAAGATCTCTTACCCCTTTCACCTCGGTCCCATTAAAAAAAATCTTATCTTATTCCTTCTGGCATTGTTCTGCAATCTTTCCTTTATTTCTGAGGCTTTTTTTTTTTTTTAATTCAAGAGAATTCCTGGGACTCTTTACTCAACAGTTATACTGAGCTCCTGGATTGTGATCTCTAGTGCTTCAGTACTCTCTGCCAGAATGTCAAATTTTTTCCCAAGTGCAGCACATGTTGCTACTACCTTTTTATCGGTTGCTTCCGAAATCTCACATCCCTTCATTTCTGTGGAGAGACTTCACAACTATTTTTTGATTGCTCATCTCCTCGATATCACATAGGCTGTTCAGTTCCCCCACCACTCTCTGACGTCAGAAACTCTGTCGCCGTCATCCACCAGTTGGAGTATGCACATCCACATCATCAGAAACCAGATCTACTAGAGTCATACCTGTTTGCAGTGCTTTTTTTCGTCAGAGTATGCAGACCTTTATAAGTTTTAAGTATCACCTGGGTGTTACTTTTAACTTCCCATTCTGTTTTTCATTTGTATGTGCTTTATTGTGCTAATATGTTGTTGCTTCCTTTATAGGCACCAAGTACTTTTCCTCAACCTTAGGCTGTATCTACTAACCTTGGCAATATTCTTTATGCATTTCTCAGCCCATTTGAAATATCCTTTAAAGGAGCTAGAACTATTAAGAGATGCATAAACATTTTCACCTTTTCACTTACTTCAAGTTCTGCTTTTCTTGAGCTGCCTAAACTTTCCTGCATTTCATTGCCTGACCCCTCCGACAAAGTTAAACCATTTATGTGAGACTAGTCTCTGAGGTTGGTGGACTCAGACACTGATCCAGAAGCTGACATCCAATCAGTTGCTTTCCCACCACCTTCACTGATGCTGCTTTCCTTGTTCTGCAAACTTTGTGGAGTGTGCTGACGCTATCTGCTTTACTCCAGGGCAAAATGTTATGACACTATTTGCTATCACCTGATCTCTCCGGCAGTGAAGCACCAACTCTGTGTATCACATACAGCTATTCCAAAGGATCTATACTTCTAAATCACAACTGTGCAATCTCCACATTAGAGCAGGGGCTGAGAGGTGAAAAAAACCTGGTAAATTATGCCAAAATCTTGGCCTCGCCGACAAACTCCCGACCTGCTCCTTCAGCTGGCCACCATGTTCCCCCTCCATTGACTTAAGTTGACACCCCAATCTCTCAGCACCTGTTAAGAAGTTAATTCACCTACTTAGTATGATGCATATTTTCTTGTATTTGTTTTAAATTAAAACTTCAATTTTCAGGTGATCAAGTCAGTGTTTAGTGTCTTATTGTCATGTTAAAATAGTCAAACTCAGTGAGCACAACTTATGTCCCTTAATGTATGTGCCTATGTATCAGGCAGAGGATATACCCATTGGAGGAAGTGGTAGAAAACAGGGAAAAAGGGTAAGAGAGAACGGTGACTGGATTTGTCCTCTAGGTGGATTTGTCTCAATCAATGGAGTCATTTGAGGACTTTCAACAGTTAACTTCTGGGACTCCAAGTGATTACTGATTCTTTAAAATGTAAGTAGAATAGAACAGTTAAGAATATGGAATATGGTGCAGAGATGAGGCCAGAAAGAGTTGGCAGGCAGATAGAATGACATTTTCTTGTCATATTCGCTAATGGTGCTGTAATGCGCTCCCATCAAACCAGGATACCAGGCCAAAACTACAGGACGCCAGGAGACAACCAGATCACAAACCGAGAATCTGACCCTGAAAGATTTAGCTCAGTGTCCTTTCGGAGATACTTACCTATGTCATATATATATATTTTTTGTTAACATGGCCTCATTTCCTCTACACATTGCTCTTAATCAGTCCGCGTTACTAAAGTTACTGAAAGCAAGACTATTTGCCTGTTGGGTTACTCTTACACAACGAGTACATTTCAGGGTTTAAAAAAATATATATTTACTAGCAATTTTCAATAAATTCCAGACATACCCATTTGATGTTGTGACTGTCAGATTATTAGGCATATTGTGAGCTACCTCTTCATATATGAACACGCAATGGGCGTACATTTCTGTGTGAGCACATTTAATTTATGATGGCAAACATCCCATTGCTCCCTTTCTGTGCATGAATATTTAGATGTTTACCTTGCAAAGATTTTTTATTTACACTTTGAAATTGAGCATGCAGAAAGATTTTCACAACTGGACCAGTGCGCTTGTATGTATTATTTATTTTGTTTATATGCAGTGGAATTAGTGGCCAGAATATTTTTCTAATTCTATTTAGCAGTTGTCATACTGTGTAATGTGTCCCACAACCCGGTAAGAACAATGGGAAGGTAGGACTGAGAATTATGTTTTTAAAAGATACCCCTAGAGCTAGTCTGTTACTGCTAGTCTTTGTTCTTTCTTACTGCAACCACCCAGGCATTACGGAGTTGTGTCACTATGGACAGATCTCGTGGAACTCGGGTAGTGTTCATGAAGTTTTGTGGAGGGGAAGAGCAAGGTACTCCAGAGTTCCTAACTAGGTTACAAAGCAAACATGTAAATGTACTTTATGTATTAAAGACTTAAAAGGAGTTAATGGAATTTTTTAACAACTTATTATATATTAATTTGGTATGGGTTTAACTTGGCATGCTCTTCTTGATTAGTGCCTTTGTAATGTTAAATTGTTGGTTTATTTTTTATCACTGTTTGTACTCCATTTTTCTCTTTAAATGTTAATTCAAGTGTTTTACTTCTGATTAGGCACTATAGGTATGCTAAGACAACCATGGTTTTAAAAAGCTGTTCAGGTTTAGTTGTGACATTTAGTATGTGTTACTGATTGTTAAATGTTGGCATACTTGTGCTTCAGTAAAGGCAATACAAAGTGACGTGCTTGGTGTTAAGTTATCAAACACCCAAACCATAAATTTTATTTTTATTTCAGAGTTGCAGGGACTACTTTACAGTCCAAAGTGGATTACTACGAGTGTGAGTTGAACCGTCTGAAGAAAGAATTAAAAGCAAGGAATGATTATGTAAGGGATCTTGAGACTCAAGTTGCAACCCTTAAAAAAAACATTCAAGAGCAGAATATGTGTTCAACATGTGATTAACTGTGTGGACAGAAAATAGAAAGTGGTGCAGGACACAGTGTATCATTTCTAAACCACTGTGAACAATTTTGCGTCTTTGAAATACAGGACACTACTAATACTTGGATTCCATATCTCAACCTTCATTAAAAGAGCGATTGCATTGATCCGTCAACAGTGAGAATGATGTAGTTAACCAGTCCACTGCAAAAACAATAGAATACTTTATAACATTATGTATTAGTTAAACATACAGTTCAACAAGTTTTCCACACAGCTCAAATGAAGAAGGCTTTGACAATTTTATCATAGTAAGCTTTCCTGTGAAAGCAAAGGGAGTGAACTTGCATGTTGTATAGAAAATAATGAATAGCTTAGAGTAAAATTAAATCATCATCTATAAAGAAAATGTGCACAATGTTTCGAAAACTAATTTTAAAACAATGAAGGTTCCGCAACGATTAGAAGTCCTTGTTTTACAGGAAAATCTGCTGAATCTAAGGATGATGTGGTTATTTACTGTTTTGATAACTCCAAGTTATCTAAAAGACCACATTTTTCTTTATCTTCAAATGTTTATTGAACATCCTGCTTACATTTTGTAATATATTCTCTTGACGTTGTGAAGTTGTGATGTAAGCCATTTGTTGACCATTAGAGAGAGTTTCTTCTATGTAGTAGTTTTAATTTTTTATTTTATAAAAGATAGCCTACATTTGTTGGTTTAAATGTAAATTATGAAAATAAATAAACTGCGCTCCCATGGTTCGGGAATGAGAACAATAAAAAAATGTTTTAGTTTGCAGAGAATTTGACTAGTTTTGTATTGAAATATTAACAAACTTAAATCAGTCAGTATTGAGCTAAATGTAAGGATAACATCCTCTCTCCAGTCCTTCACCCCTTCAACCCTTCCAGTCCCTCACCTCTACATCCCTTCCAGTCCACTGACTCAAAAGTCCCCTCCATCATAAATTCCCCAGACTTTGTTAGATCCCAGATTGTTAGCTCGTGGTTACCTGATACTGCCTTCTTCAGAGCAACTTCTGTTTAGCGAATTTCCAAGTCTGTTCACTCTGAACTTAGTGGAATCATATAGCAAGAGGTATCTAGCTTTTAGGGCATTTTCCAGGATGTTCAGAAGTCTAAGCTTCCCATGACATTTATTGTTCAAATAACTGAAAATGTAACCTGTACTTTTCTAAAATCCCTAAGATACCCCCGAACCCCATATGCTAGTTGTTCTGTACTTTCTAGCCACCAAATTTTATCAGTATTTTAGAAGTGAGAATTGCTCTGTTTCAGTATCTTATCTGGACCATATTTCTAGGTATACCATGTCCATAATGTGCAGGTGGGATGTAGTATACTGCCATCTATATTGCATATGAAATAATATGCCTCCCCTTCCCTTTTTGATCATGTTTTGTAATTTTATTTGCTCTCAGTAGTGTCTTGCAGCTGAAATCACCAGTTTTTGAAGACATCCCTATAAATACCAGGGTCAAAAGATGCATTTCTGAAAACAGGGGGAATGGGGATGGGTAAGTGGCCAGCCCCTTCCTAGCTGATATCAAATCCCAAACCTCTAGTGTAATTCTGATTACAGGGGAGACGTACATGTTTCGTCCTCTTTGCACTCTGTACCACGAGCGGGAGACTTGATTTTGATCAACAAAGGACCACAGCTTATCTGTGTCTGCCAGCGACCATTTAAGTATATTTCACAACTAGGAATCCTGACAGCAATGAAGTAGGTGAGGAAATCTAACTTCTCTGTCTCTAGTGTTTACTGCATTGTTTGCAGCTTAGCCACTGTCTCCTCCCTTCCCCAGCTGCCTCCTTCCTTCCCAGCCAAATGTATTAGAGTTTCTGAAAGCCATTAACAGTGCTCTGCATGAGATGCAATGAGACAGTCTGGAATATATTAAAGATCTATGGCAGTATCACCATTTGCAAGGTTGGGGTTCCTACCTCACAGGACAGCATATTTGGGCTGGCAGAACGAGAGGCCCACGTTTCCTATTCAGAGCAGGATCAAAAGAATATTGGTTGCACACATGCAAATTTGGGCTCAGTCCAACTCCTTTGTGTTGGATCCTCGTTATCAACCATTAGAAAGGCATGCACAACTGTAATCTCAACACCTACTGTGATCTTCCCTCCAGAGTTAGGACTTCTGATGTGTTTTGATTGACATTTAAGCTTGCCACCTCATGGATTCTCTGTAGCTCTTTCAAGGACTTTTCTGGGTCAGTTACTGCAATTAAAATGTCATTGGTGACAGCTGCCATCATGACAGTGTTGAGACTTAGGTTGGTTTCTCTAACAGCAAGATTGTCTGTGATCTTTGGTTGAAGTGATTCTAAGACTGGTGCAAAAAGGAGGGTAGAAAGGGTACCGCCCTGGCAGGAATCTTTCTGGATATTAATGCAACCTGTACATTGACCATTGAAAATAACCCTTGCCCCTGGGTACTGACAGCTGCCCAGAACCCAAGCTATAAAGGATGACCCAAAGGATCAGTGTGTGTACCATGAAACCTCCGGCAGTATGGCCAAACAATTCTTTTGAAGTCTAGTGAAACAGGACTGCCCTCCTCCCCAGCTTCCTAGCAATGTCTGAGGTTTAGGGATTTGTTTTGATGTTGTTCGTAGTGTTAAGCAGTTAGATAAATACAGTCTGGTCCACATTGGGTAGGGAAGGAAGTACATTATCCACCTTGTTGGCGAAATGTTTCTTAAAGAGGTTACATCCAAGTTCAAAGAGGATACTAAGCCCTGTGAGGAAAATAATGCTGTGACCTTGTTTAGCTACAAAAGTACTGAAATTGTTGCTTCCTCCATACACCGGGTGGCGAAAGCACCTCTGAAGACCTCTGTGATGTGTGGAAGCAGCTGGAGTGTGAACATTTTGTCAAAAGTATCAGTGTCTTCTGTTTCCAAGTCTTTGGTGGGTATTAAGGCTCTGAAAGTATCTCTTTAGCTAATGGTTCATTGAGCAGCTCTTTCAGCAGTGCTAAATTTACGCAGGGTTCTGGGGTGTAAATAAAGAAATAAAGGTGTCTATTGTATGGACATGTGTGCTATGTTGCATACATTTTCTGATCAAAAGAAACGTTTGGAATGCTTGAAGTTTTGTGTCCTCTGATACTTGAGCTACCCCTAACTAATTTTTAACCTCTGAGACCTAACCAAGTACTTTAAGAGCACACAACATACTGCATGAAAATGTTTGCCCTTTTCCACCCTTTTGGTTATAGATTCCTACTCTGCTGATATACATTTAACTCTGTTGTTCTCTGTAGCATGTATTTGAGTTCTCCGTGCAGGCAACGTTTGCTAAATGATGGTGCAGCTCTTTGCTTATCTTCCTTCTCTTGTAATTCCTCTGTGACTTTGAGTGGTAAAGCTTCCCTTGTCCTCTTGATGTGAGTTGGTTTCCTATATAAAGATTCCCCTCACTACTGCCTTTTCCTAGCCTCTTCTGATCCTTTGAGGATGATGCGGTCCCTTATCTACTTCCTGCCTAATACCACTGGGTCCCTGAGAAAGGAACTGTTCAGTTCCATGTTCACTCTGTCTTCCCCCCATCAGAGCAGGCCAAGTCGCAGTCACAGGCATGATCAGAAAGTGTGTGCGGACCTTGGTCTACAAGTCAATCAAAAGTGAGCATTGGTCTACTAGCAAAAAGTGCCACATATTAGTTACTTTCACCTAGCCATTATTTTCCCTTAGTCTGTAATGTCGGAGTTTATTCCTCTCCTCTTTCTAGCCCCCACCTAGCCTTTTTTGGATCTATGCGGCTGGGTACACTAGATCAAATTAGCTACCACCCATAATCAACTAGCCTGAAGAAAAGGCTGCTTTTTCTTAATGACGTGTCTCAAAAATGTTTTGTCTCTCTGGTCATGCTCGTACACAGAAGAATAATGTTTGACCATCCCAGGTCACATTGACCACTACCCAGTGCTATCTTTGTTCATCACTGTTTCTATGAATGAGTGGTGGGAACCCCTCAGTATTCCCCCTTCCACTATGTTCCATGAGACTGAGATGCATTGTTTTGGGAACAAGTGTGACTGCAGCTTTCCTTGGTCTTTCTGTGTAAGATGTGTCTCCTGGCAAAGCAGGTCAGCCTTCAGGCTAGACATCTCTTGCAAGAAGCTGAGGTGCTGGACTATGCTATTTAACCTCTTGACATTTGGGATGGTGACTGTTGGTACCATTGGTGATTCTATTACTGGAGCCCAGTCTTGGGATCTGACCCTCAATCTCCTAAGCTGTGGCATACACAACAATTGCTTTGTAGCAGGGCTCTTTTTACCTGGGTATGGCTTTCCACTCCCCAACCTCCCTGCAACCAAAACAACAAACCCTAAAATCAACACCCCCTCCACACAAGAAATTCCCCACAGCCACCGAAGAAGAGGAGATTGTCCAAGAGAAGGTGGGGGCACTGTGTCCTGGCTGGAGATCTACAATGCCTAGAGGGTTGGATCCAGTCCTGAGTTAAGCAAGAGTGGCTGGCTGGGCCATCGCCCCTACATGGTGAGGAAACCACCCAGAGAAGGGACCCAGGAGAGGGCACTGACTCACCCATCCTCCTATATAGCAGAGACATCAAACTAGGAGCAGTAAGAGGAAAAGGTGCCATTTTGCACTGCAAGAGTGCATGGTAGCAGGTAATAGTCCCTGGGGAGACTCGCTGGCTTAGCGACAGGGAGACGTCTTCTCAGGGTGTGTTTACCCAGCTAGGGGGGATTAAAAAGAGATCCCTCAAGGAGATGCTTACCAGGCCACCTGGAGAACCGCTGGAAGAGAGAGCCCTACTGCAGAAATTGAATTGGGGACGATAGAAGGCGGCAACAAGGGGTCAGTGACAAGATCCTTCATGGGGGCGTTAATTGATTCCCTACAGGAAGACCTCCAGACTGTGGGAAAGGACCTTTCCCAGGACTTGAATGATGTACACCAGGACCTGGCATAGGTGGGTGGTAGTCTTAGCACTTGAGGATTATGAATCTGATTTGAGGTACTTAAGCGGCCTTTACAGTAGGTGTTACGCCTCTGTAATCAACAGATAGGCCTATGAGCTCGGACAGAGGGCTTGAAAAATTGCTCACAAAGAAATAATAATCTCATTTGGTGAGCGCCAGACAAAGTGGAAGATCTGAAAATTGGAGTGTATGCGCAGGCATGCTTGTCCAGGTCCTAGACGTGCCAGCAGACACAGTGATACAGCTTTACAGGGTCTGCCAAGAACAGACAATGCTCGTCCCTCTGACATTCTAGTAAGTGTCCACGACTTCCAACTCCAAGACAATACTGTGCAAAGCACGGGACACTTTCCCCGTGCAGTTTCATTGACACAAGTTGGAGTTAGACCAATACCTCTCTGCCCTCACCCTTCAGAAATGCAGGGCATTCCAACTGGTGACAACCTTTCTTTGCAACCAATGCATCTCCTACAACTGGGATCACCCTTTCTGCTTAATCTTCCAATGGCAAGGAAAATGGCATCAGCTGCGATCTCTGTCTAAGACATCCCACCTGTTGAACATTGCAGACAGAGTTGGCGAGCTCGCAGAACACTCCCCACAGCCAGAAGAACCGCAGATGTGTTAGTTGAATTAAGGGCTCTGCTTTGCCTAAAGGTCTACATCCAATGACATCCTACGTCGAATGACTATGGCCATGGAGAAACAAGCAGTATTGAACACCCTAGCTGACGATCCCGAGCGGCTGGATTCGACATGAGGTGCATCCGGACCTGAAAATCACCTATACTGTTAGCATAGGGGTGCGAAGGGTGGCTCCCGGGGCGGGTGACCTTCCCTGGAGGCAGTGAAGGTACTCTTATGGGCCCCCTTTCCTGGACTTCCTTCGGAACATTTCTGGCTTTGGCCAGTGTCTTGGTATGTAATGAGACTGGTTTAGTTCTTAATTAATTTTTGGAACTTTGACAGGGTGGTACTCACTCCCAGTATGGGGTAACTATGCCTTAAGCCCCTACGCATGCATTGCCCTGCCACACGCACATGGGATAAAGTGAAGGGGAGATTGTGGTGGGCCCTGGTCAGCTTGTGCTTCTTCACCTCACCCTTCTGTTTCTACACAATAAATTGAAGATAATCGCCCTCCAGGTGAAGGGTCTTAATAGTCCTGTCAAACTCAAAGCCATTTTGTCTTACCAGGGGCGGGCTGAGGCTGACCTCTATCTCCTACAGGAAACATACCTGATGCCTGGAAATTGGCACAGGCTCAAATCTGGAGCCTTCCTGCAACAGTTCTTTTCCTCTGCTCCCAACAAAGCAGCAGGAGTGGCCATTCTAGTTTCTAACGTCTTTTGGGGCACCGTGGCTTCCAAGCTGGCTGACATAAAAGGGTGACTGTTAGCATATCAGATGCACTTGGGTGATTTCACTGACACACTGGCCATAAGAGAGTTGATGGCCTCCTTGATCGGCAGGAATCTTAACCTCATCTTCAGTAATAAATTGGACAGGACAGCGCAGCGGTATGGGCACACAGGGGTACTTTCCCAAGTGGGTGCACACTGGTTACAAGTGGTAGGCTTGCTTGGCACCCAGTCACGAGATTTCACCTTTTTTCACATGCTCATAAAACGTATGCTCGTCTCGACTACCAGTGGTAACTGGGCCCTAGTGGAGGTGGCTGACATTGAACCAAGACCCCCTTGTAATCATGCTGCAGTGTGTCTCCTGCTTCGTGTGCCCACATCACAACGGGTCACCCGCCCTTGGTGTGTGTGTGACAGCTTGCTGCAAAGACCAGACACAGCAAGACGCAATGTACAGGCAACTGCTGATTTATTTATTTTTTAGCTTTTGAAAATGTCACTGATACTTCTATCACCACTCTTTGGGAGACCATCAAAGTGGTTATCCAGGGGGAACCGATCGCAATGTCTCCAGCAGACAAACTCCATTAGGAAAAACAGGAAGGTCTGCAGAGCAAAGTGAAAGAGCTGGAGCTTATTCATAAGCGTACGCCCCCACCCCTGAGTTTCGCACCAGCTAGAAGCAGCACATATGCTTTTGAGTGGTTTGGACTTAGAGCTGAACAGGCTAGATTGAGTATCTGGGGTTATCTAGCCTTCCAATTAGAATATCATGTATAGCAGTGGCACCATAGGTATTTCATGCCTCTGCAGGTGATCTGCAACAGGCTTAAGGTTACTGCAGGGAGGTCTTGAAATAGCTGCAGTTGTGTGCCATAATGGATTAGGGCACGTTAGTATGTTTTGCTTGTAATCAAAATCCTTTTTGCTAAAGAAGTGGACTCTCATCAGAATATCTAGAGTAGAGTTTCTGCCTGATCAGCTGTGCCACTCTGACTGCTCTATGAATGCTGATCTGGTCATCCTCAAACTCCTTCCAGAATACCCTTGTACACTTATGAGACATTTTCTTGTATCGTTTCTCTCAAACCTATGGGGTCCTCGGAGGAAGAGTGTTCCTTCTTGATCAGTTTTTTAAATCATAACATTTACTTTGAAGAATTAAATGGTATTCTTCTAGCTGCAGCATTCAAGCCTGGAGGTACTCAGTCATTTACATGTTCGTCCAGGTTATCCTTCAAAACATGTATTCAATCTGCCCATTCTGAGAAAGTTTTGCGTATCTCTTTTAGGTCGTGCTGGAGGTCAGTTTCACCTGCAAAGTTCTCTTATTTAAGGTCCAGGGAAACCTGGAGTAAAAAGCTTTTGGTGTTCCTTCTGTCTCCACTCTAGGCAAGTTCCTCTGAAGTTTCCAAACCATCATTTGTGCTGCTCTTTCCAGAGAAGCTACCTTGCTCATGGTTTTCTTCATGGCACCGAGGTGTAGCATATTCTTATTGATGGGGTCTCTCATACCCTGTCTGAGTCCTATTGAGGGCTTGAGTGTGTAGTGCTAGCAGGGGAATTTATTGTCCTGCAAGAATAGATGATTGCTATAACTGGTCTCTCCCTGTGGTTTGTCTGTAGTGAGGCAGCACTTTGAGCGAATATGACTAAAAACAGCTGGAAAGATGAAGCCTAGACCTGTAGGTGGGGGCAGGCTTGTGTAGCGGGGGAGGTTGAAACAAGGACTCAGAACTGCTCTCTCTTCCCTCCTCCATCCTTCCTGCAGTTACTGGAGTGTCAGGCAGTGCGGCTTACAAAGCAGGCAAAAGCACAGCATAGGCTGCTTCTGTTTGGGCCCCTTCAGCATACCAGTTTTGCTACTTATAAAGTATTCCAGAGATGCTACAGTGCTCTACCTGCTTTCAGTTATCCAGAATTAAAGTACCCGTCAGACATCTTTTAATCCCAGAGTGGCGTTTGCTTGTGTAACAGGGCTATAATTCCTAGAATCTGTACTCTTGTGTGGTGTTAGTCAGAGCATCTAGAGATAAAATTATTCTTGCAGCAATCCACAATTTGGTGTCCGCTTTTGTCCCTTCCCTTGCAATCATGAGTTTGCCGACTCTGCAGATCCTGAAAGATTGCTCCACAAAATTCTGGTTAATTTGTCCTTAACAGGCCTTTGATATTGAGGTTGAGTTAAATTCCTAGGCAGTCTTTTGCTGGGCAGTTAATTGCTTTCCTGCTCCATTGAAAGATAGCCATTGTCACACTTAAACTGTCTTTAAAGTTTAGGAGCTTTAGACTTAGCCCTGTTAACTATGAAACCAGAGACTGCCTCATAGTCCTGTAGCTTCAGTTTGAGCGTGGGCTTGTGTATTCCACCCAACCATAAACACAGGACACTCAGTCACATCTGCATTCATCTGCATATTGAATGGGTCTTCCTGGGCAGGAAGGGTGGACGGGCTCACACTTAAATTCCAAAGGCCAGTGGCCTGCCCTCACAAAGGACTGATAACCCCCCACATGGATCCTGCCAGACAGGACAGGACTGGGCTGAAAGGGTAACGTGTGCACTTCAAAACCACTCTTTGAAGTTTCCCCCACTTCTGAGGCATTTCTGGGTGTATAAACTGGATCTCTGACCCCACCAAATCAGACGCTTCTGGATCTACACCTGAACTCTGTCAATGGAGCTTCCTGGCTGCCCAAATTACTAATTTGGACTGCTTTTCTGAGAAGGACTGCTGCACTGCTGGCCTCTGACTTTGCTGGAAGGATTCTGCCTTCCCCAAAAGTGCTCTCCAAGGGCTTGGATTGAGCTTACATCTTGTTTCTGAAGTCTCAGGGCCAACAAAAACTTCACCTCTTCAAGAAACTCCTTGTGCTTCGAAAATCGACGCAAAGCCTGCATCGCGGCTGAGAAATCACTGCACAGCCAACCGGAACGACGCAGCACCGATTTCCCGACTGGAAATTCAATGCAGCGCCTACTTTGTGAAGGAAAATTTGACGCATCGTCTACCGGATCGACACAGTGCCTGCTCCTTCTTCCACCAAAGCAAGGATTTTCAACACATCGTCCCAGGGTGCCATAATAGCCCTTCAATGCAGGGAGGAACCAAGACTACACGCCGAAAAATGATGCAATCCCCTTACAGCGTGGAAAGAAATGATGCATTGTCTGTGCTGTGTCAGAAAATCTGACGCAACCCCTTATTTTTCCACACATCTCCTCCGTGCATCATTATTTTTGAGGCATCCCAGGTACTTTGTGTAACAAAAGAAACAACTGTTAATTTCTAAGGATTGAGACTCTTTTAAACCTTTTAAAAGTGATATTTCAACTTGTGCTTTTTGGATTGTTGTTGTTGTGACCATATTTTGTTCGGGTAAATATTATCTATCTTTCTAAACGTGTGTGGTGAATTTTTGTGGTGTTTTCATTGTGTTGCTGTATGATTTATTGCACAAACACTTAACATATTGCCTTCTAAGTTAAGCCTGACTGCTCAGTGCCAAGCTACCAGAGGGTGGGCACAGGATAATTTGGTTGTGTTGTGACTTACCCTGACTAGGATTGTGGTTCCTATTTGGACAAGGGTGTATAGCTCTGCCAACTAGAGATCCCATTTCTAACAGGCTCCATAATCCACCCTCCTCTTATACAGCTGGATGAGTTTCATCTCAATGCTTTTATTATGGGGGAGTCATCATCTGCTTCATCTATTGTGCTCAGCAAGCAGTAAGATAACATGCGATTTATCCTGACATTTGTCTTGTTTGCTACTGAGCGGCAAAATTTTCTATTACTTCAGGGTGTCTGTACCACCACATGTCAATTAAACCCATGCAGTTTAGCAGTTGCATCTTGCCAGGAAACATGCTATTGTCGGAAAGATGTAAGTTGTGTCTTAGCCATTATCTTGTACATGGCGGTGATGAAGCTCCTGATTTTCATACCTTCTCATTAACATTATTGGACCTGTAGAACAATCTATGCCCTTCTGGATTGATAGTTTTGGAAGATCTCCTGTCCTCTATTGGGCACATAAGTCGAAGCAAAGGACACGTGTCCTGTATCACTTCCCATCTCCATTCCTTGTCATGTCAGGATCTTGAAACTATTGATTAGCAGGACACACACTCCTGCCATTGTGTTCAGATAAACTGCCATGACTTGCTGGACAGCAGATGTGTCTTCTATAGACTTATATACTGACCTACACATTTTCTGTAGTGTGACTCCTCCTATGTGTGGCATTAAGACCTTTTTACATTGTATGGCACTATGTAAGGCATGTTAATATAGTGTGTAGTATGATTTTGGCAAACGTTGCTTGTTTTATGCCCTTCTCTTTAAATTATAACTGTTCCTCACTGTTCTTTGCCTTTGTTGAAGTGTCTGGGGTACCAAGAAAAACTGCATCCTTTCCATCTTCCTTTTTTACCTTTGACTTTTCAGCAAAATTATTCTACCTGGTGACAATCTTGCAACCAAAACACAACGCCTCTAGTTGCAATTTCTGACTCGCAGTTTTCCCCCCATGGGAGAAATTGTAGTCATAGGACTTTGTCACTTTACCTAGGACCCAGAAATGAGAAGAGGTCATAGACTTGTCAAGAAGAAGGATGAACATTCCTCCATCCTCACCCACTCAAAGTGTAAACATTATACCTCCACCACACTTGTGTTTCTATACTCTGATCTCACTCTTTTCCTATCTGCTAAGATCATACCTTTTTGACTCTTGTATCCTCTTGCATGGGATGTGATACTGGCACATTTTGCTTGTTGGTAATTTTCTGGATATATTAAAGTAGGCCTCTTTTTCTTCTCCTATGATAACCTGGGATCTTGTCTCATCCTTCAGCCAAATCCGTTGTCTTTCTTTGTCTGGGCTGCATTTTTAGTCTGCTTTCTTAACTCCTTAATTTTCCAGACCAAGAATTAACGAGTCTCCTCTAGGTTCTCACACTATGTGTTTTTTTTTACCATTAGCCCTTCAGTATCAACTTTGTTGTTGTGGAGCTTTTCGGTGACCGCTTAGAAAGGTTTCTCCTGCAGGATGGAGGCTGAAAGGTCTTAACAGAGTTGTATTTAACAACTGAATGTTCATTCACTGCATGTCTTGACCCTAGGCAGGAATTCTGTTGTAGAAAAAGTGCGTTCTTTAGAGATGTCTTGAGAGAGGACCCATGGGTTCACACCAGCACAATTGTATGAATTTCTGCTATACAATCATGTTTTTCATCTGTAGTATTTAAGACCACTCCAAACACTACTCGGATGTATGCCTTAGACGTTCTGCTTCCTAGGGAATCCTCTGAACTGTTTAATATTTCTGCTTGACCTTTTCTCCAAGCCTTTTTGTTTTCCTCGGAAGACAGTTTGTTCTTCAAGATAATTAATGCAGGTCTGTGTTTTCCTGTTACCTCTATCTTTTGTTAACAGTTTATTCCAGAAATCCAACTGAATCATCTGCAGGCCCTTTCTGAGGTCTGATATGACAGATACTTCTTCATTCTTAATGCTTGTAAAGAAGGCCTCCATAAAGATTTTGGTGGTATTGCCACATGTGAATATGTTGCTTATGCTTTCTGTCTTGTTTGGCCTTCTTACAGATATCTGGGTGGTCGCAGAAGTGCGCTTCCAACCCTTTCCGCCTGTGATTGTCACACTAAGGGCCACATACCTTAATTCCTAGGACATCTGTGGAAGTGAAGATCTTCCACCACTTCCCTTTGAGGTTAATCTTTAGAATCAGAGATGACAGATACCAGTAACTAACTGGGTGGGGGGAGGGGGAAGGACGGAAAGAGAGCAAGCAAGCATGATCGTTCTGGTGTGCCTGTAGCTTCTGTGAAAAGGATGCTGTGTTAATCCTTCTGAGTAGGCCCCTCAAGTGCTAATGCCAAAGCGCACTACTTTAGTTAGAAAAGGTACTCTGCAGCAAGAACACGCTCACTTTAGACAACCATTCATACGTCCTTAAAGAGACATACCAAACAAGATTTACTATAAGAAATGCAAGTCTATGTAAAGGACCCTGTAGCACTAACCCCAGCGCTGAATCCTGAACACGTATCCTTTGGCCTCTCCTCAGATGATTCTGAAATCTTTGGTTTATCCTTCACGTTGTTACTCAACACAGCTAGTCTTTTTTTCTTAAATTGCTAGGATGTCCTTGAAGAAAAATAGGCTACCAAGACTAGAAGCGTCTGGTTAATACACTAACCTGAGGTCCATGTAATGGGCTAGAATAGCTGGAGCGTGAAATGGTGAAAAGATGGTCTTAGTCAAAGTCACACCACAGTGCTGACTGAGAGCCTAGGTTCTAGGTCTCAAGATTGTTGATACCTTTTAGAGGGACAGAGTTCCAAGAGTGGTTGCTGGCCCCCAGCGAAGATGTCTAGGTTATTCTTGCTGCAGGTGGCGGGGCTCGGAACCCAGGAACAGTGTTGACGGGAAACACCGCTCTCTTTCAAGATGGATCGACAAAACCAAGCAGGGGACTGAGTTTGGGAGCAGTATAGGCTGTCATGTCATTGTAAATCTGGAGTCTTCTAGAAGATTACTGTGTGTTTCTTGTCTACTAGAAGGCTGTCTCCAGCAGGGGATTGGGGCAGGAAATAGAAGGTTGAGTAAGCCTTAGACACTGAAGGCTTCCTGGAGATTTACTGAGTGTTTCCTGTCAGTAGCAGGAAACTAGGGCAGGGAATGGAGGCCTTTAATTAGATGGCAGGGCAGTTGAATAAATAAACAGCAAGCAAGCACATCAGGTAATCTTGAGGCCAGATGGAAACAGAGGGTTTTTAACTAAGCAGCACCACATGTTGGTTCAAATAGAAATTCCAAGCATTTGCACTTAAACAGATCCTGAAACGGTGCAGTCATACTAAAGTACATAACATGCCTAATTAAAGTGCACAGCAGAGTATGTGGCACCTGCCCAACTAGACAACAGTGAAAAGTACTTAGCAGTGTACATGGCCCCAACCCAATTTGAAAATAGTGAGAAGTGTATAGCAGAGTACATGGTACTTGCCCAACTAGAAAGCCATGAAAAGTGCACAGAATGCATGGCACCTGTCAACTAGAAAACAATGGGGAGCAAACAGCACAAACAGACTGGGGGTATGGCATTCATGTTGTGAAGGCATAGTTTTGGGGGAAGATCCTGTGTGTTAGAATTGATTCACACACCTAATTTCAATAGCCAGGCTCAAGTTGTGCCTTTCATTGCTTTTTATGAAGTCGATAACTGTAAATAATCTTGGGATCACTTATTTTAGAGATCCCTCAGGATAGCCTGTCTTCCTTTTTCATGTCTTGCCTCCATACTTAAGCACAGTGTATTGCTGTCAGTCCTTAATGTCTGCCTCTGAGTCTCATCTGTTGGTTTCAAAGAATTTCAGTCCTATTGTTACTAAATACATTTCTCAGGGGCAACTTTCCCTGCCTCACTAATGATAACTGGGGCCTATGTGAGGGTACTTGTCAGTTTCTCAGCTCAAATTCAGGTCTGTTCAGTTGAAAGGCATTCTTCAGGAACTACTGGTCAGTTATTTCCTCGCCTTCCATGATTGCTTTGAATTCTTACTGCCCATTTTCTTACCTAGATCCTGTGGCACTGGTTCACAGCAAACCTTTCAGTGTTCTACTTAGGCAATTTTCTCTAGGGCAGAGTCAAAAAGTTTTAAAGGAGAAGACCAAGCTTATTGCACAGTACATTCTATGAGTAACCATTGTAGGTGCTCTATGTTTATAGGTCTTATTTCCTGTCTTGAATTTGTGTGGTCCAATTTCTGTTTCATGTGAATACTGTACCCCCTTTCTCTTTAGTTCTTCAGCCTCTAAGTTTCATAGTGTGGCATAGCAGGTTGGTGCTTGCTTTTCCACAGCAGTCACCAGGCCCCAGTGAATTTCTTCATGCTGCTGCTTGCAGGGGGTTATCATGGTCAGGATTCTCACTCTTTTTGATGGAAGCTTGCATGATAGGGCAGGGTGGCCCACCTTGTTTATCAATTTCAAAGTGTAAACAAGTTTTCAAGAGCTCCTCAGCTCAGAAATCCTGGTCTTCCCCCAGTGCACAGGAGGTATTTAGTTTACTGCTGATTCAAGAGAGAGCAATGTATGACTAGACTCCTCATAACATGTAATTCTGTGCTTTATCTGTTTCACTACCCCAGTCCTCAAACTTCCCCTGTCTGGGTTGAGGGTAAGGCAACTTTAAGCGTGTTCACTACTGCAGATGCAACTTCCATCCTACCCTTAAAAACATTTGAGAGTTGATTTTGAGCAGTTATCAGTATCAAAATGTCCTCCAACTAAGCTCCCAGATCCCAAAACATGAAGGCTTCTGCTCCTCTAAATCAATTAGCCACAAAAAATCCTGACACCTAAACTGTCTTCTTCCATTATTCATCTTACAATAGTAGCATAAGTATGTGAAATGCTTACTAAAGGAAATCAACAATTAACCTCATCTGTCCTGACTTCCATATCTCGTATTAACATCATAAATTCTCTGATGTCACCAGGCAGAGGAGAATGTACTGGAAAACTGTGGTTTGATGGAGATCTAGTGTTACATTTAGTATACTTAGCAATAATGTGGCTCTTTTGTGTAAACATCCAACATATTAAATCTAGACCTCTTATGTTTGTAAATTGTAGGAAGTTGGCTCTGTATATACTATCTCAAAGTGAGAGATAGTGTGCACAGAGTCCAAGGGTTCCCCTTAGAGGTTGATAGTGGCAAAATTAGATAATACTAAATGCTCTATTTTGTGGTAGTGTGGTCGAGCAGTAGGCTTATCAGAGGGTAATGTTAAGCATTTGTTGTACACACAGGCAATAAATGAGACACAGTCATTAATACTCAACTGAGTCCCCATTCCATTTTAACCCTACCTGCGTACACCTTTATTAAAAATACCCAACCAGGATTGGTGATACGTATGGTATTTGTATTCCTAACCTCATCTGGATCCTTGTTATTTATCCAGTATGATTTATTTCAGCACTCCCTCGACTGTTCCTTTAACAATGAGGTTGAGTCTGCCCAGGTAGTACTATCTTACCTGGGTGGGGCTAGGTGGTCAAATGATAAAGCATGACACTATAATGTGTGTGAGACCACCTAGTCCGTAAAGGGAACTCCCTCTTGTGAGACACAACCATCCTCATAGCTACTTTTCACGCACACCTCCATCTAGAATTTATCTACACCTAACTGGTATTATTAGTTGAGGAAGCACTAATCCAGTTGCACCCTCCTCTCCGACCACACACTTCCAGTGGTATATGGATGTGTAATTTTTTGCTTTGGAAGTACGTGTGGGGCGGCAGGACTCCCGCCACTCTCTTTCGTGTTTTGATAATTTAGCACAGCGGTCTGCTGTGAGAGTTTTTACCTATCCTCAAAGCTATTGCTCTTCGGTAGCCCCCGAGAGCAGCATTAGCTATATCTACCCTAAATATGGCAGAAGGGTTAGCTTACAGTGAAGAGGAGCTTCAGGCTATCCTCTCAGCGCCATCACTATTAGGGGATTCTTCTCTGACAAAGACAATGGCCCAACTGGGCGACTGGGACACACTCATTGAACTCAAAAGAACACAAATTAAAACTTTACTACACTGGGCCGCCTTGACGGAATATCTACGCAATAATGTAGCTCCTAACGGGTTATTCGTAACCACTGAACCACGCATCTTCCTCGAAGATAGGGAATTCAGGAAAGATTGGTCACTGATAGCCTGGAAGTGCATACGTGATTGGCTGATATTGATCATTAAAACAGCCTCTAGGCTATCAGAGACCCTGATGATACAGATTAAGACAACTGAAAGCAATTTGAAAACCGGTTTTACAACCGCCGCATTCAAAAAGAAACTAGATGAAACAAACAAAACAATTAATGAATTCAAAGACTATCTCACCTGTTGGACCTGGCTTTTTGACAGGGTCATCCCCAAACTTTTTGCCTCCTTCCTCCTATTTTTTCTGACCTGTTGTTGTTGGCTTTTGACCTCTGGGCACTTTACCACTGCTAACCAGTGCTAAAGTGCATATGCTCTCTGTGTAAATTGTACTGTTGATTGGTTTATCCATGAATGGCTATTTGATTTACTTGTAAGACCCTAGTAGAGTGCACTATATGTGCCTAGGGCCTGTAGATTAAATGATACTAGTGGGCCTGCAGCACTGGTTGTGCCACCCACTTAAGTAGCCACTTCACCTTGTCTCAGGCCTGCCATTGCAAGGCCTCTGTGTGCAGTTTCACTGCCACTTCGACTTGGCATTTAAAAATACTTGCCAAGCCTAAAACTCCCCTTTTTCTACATATAAGTCACCCCTAATGTGTGCCCTAGGTAACCCCTAGAGCAGGGTGCTGTGTGGGTAAAAGGCAGGACATGTACCTGTGTAGTTTATATGTCCTGGTAGTGTAAAACTCCTAAATTCGTTTTTACACTACTGTGAGGCCTGCTCCCTTCATAGGCTAACATTGGGGCTGCCCTCAAACATTGTTGAAGTGGTAGCTGCTGATCTGAAAGGAGCAGGAAGGTCATATTTAGTATGGCCAGAATGGTAATACAAAATCCTGCTGACTGGTGAAGTCGGATTTAATATTACTATTCTAGAAATGCCACTTTTAGAAAGTGAGCATTTCTTTGCACTTAAATCTTTCTGTGCCTTACAATCCACGTCTGGCTAGGTTTAGTTGACAGCTCCTTGTGCGTTCACTCAGACACACCCCAAACACAGGGTACTCGGCCTCACTTGCATACATCTGCATTTTGAATGGGTCTTCCTGGGCTGGGAGGGTGGAGGGCCTGCCCTCACACAAAGGACTGCCACACCCCCTACTGGGACCCTGGCAGACAGGATTTAACTGAAAGGGGACCTGGTGTATTTCTTAGCCACTCTTTAAAGTCACCCCCACTTCAAAGGCACAATTTAGTATAAAACAGGGCCTCTGCCCTACCTCATCAGACACTTGCTGGAGAAGAAACCTGAACCAGAACCTGCATCCTGCCAAGAAGAACTGCCTGGCTGCTCAAAGGACTCACCTGTCTGCTTTCTACAAAGGACTGCTGCCTTGCTGTTGGCCTGCTGCCTTGCTGAACTCTTGTCTGGCTGCAAAAGTGCTCTCCAAGGGCTTGGATAGAGCTTGCCTCCTGTTCCCTGAAGTCTCAGGACCAAAAAGACTTCTCTTTTTCATTTGGACTCCTCGTGCGCCGAAAGTTCCGATGCACAGCTTGCTCCGCGGTGAGAAAATCGCTGCACGCCGATCCAGAAAGACGCCGCTCGACGCGACGCCTGCGGTGCAACCGGAACTTCGACGCATGGCCTCGCATGGACAACGCCGCCCGCCTTCCCGAGAGGAAATCGACGCGACGCCTGCTGTGAGGAAGAAAATTCCACGCACAGCCCCCCGGAACGATGCGCAGCTGGATAACAAGCCGAGGAATCCACGCACACACCCTGGGACATCTGGCGATCAATAGAAGGAGACGGTCCGCGTGCCGGAAAACGACGCACGTCTTCCCCGAGATAAAAATAACGACGCAAGTCTGTGTGTGAAGGGGCGTAACCGACGCACACACCATTTTTCCTCCCGTAGAACGACGCACGTCTCCCCGCGTGAAAAATAACGACGCAAGTCCGTGTGTGAAGGGCCGTAACCGACGCACACACCATTTTTCCACGCATCTCCTCTTCTGCGGCCCTATGCGGAGATTTTCCACTCCAAACCAGGTACTTTGTGCTTGAAAGAGACTTTGTTTACTTTTTAAAGACACTTCATATCACTTTTTAGTGATATCTTTACAAATTCATATTGCATCTTTGATCGTTTTGACCTGCAAATACCCAGATAAATATTATATATTTTTCTAAACACTGTGTGGCGTATTTTTGTGGTGCTATATTGTGTTATTGTATGATTTATTGCGCAAACGCTTTACACATTGCCTTCTAAGTTAAGCCTGACTGCTCGTGCCAAGCTACCAGAGGGTGGGCACAGGATAATTTAGATTGTGTGTGACTTACCCTGACTAGAGTGAGGGTTCTTGCTTGGACAGAGCGTAACCTGACTGCCAACCAAAAAACCCATTTCTAACATCACCCAACGCAAAATCACGAAATTCTAGAAAGACCTAGAGAGGTTCTCACTGGAGAAGGTACACCCATACTCAAAGGAGGACTACGTGGCTAAGTCTCTTCTACCCTCTGACACGTCCTCAGGGGGTTACTCTAGCTCTGACTCTGAGAACGATTGCACACAGTCCTCACGCCCAAGACGGGCCCGTAGAGGAAACCCGAGGAATAATTGGCCTCCCGCCTATGCGGGTCCCCCGTCAGTCCCCCCTAACAATATACCACCTTGGTCCTGGCCATCCCCCTATGGGCCACCAAGTCAGTTCCATCCCCCAATGTGTCCTCTACCACCGGCCACCTGGGCTTACCCTAATGTTCCTTTTTTGGGGCGAGGCCCTGGACGAGGAAGGGGAAGGAAAAAGGGAGTGAGCTGGAACCTAAGGCGCAACCAGACAACAAGACTCCCAGCACAAGCAAGATGTAACTAATACATCGACTACCGTCATCAACTTGAGCAATAAGACACTGTCAGACAATGAACTCCAAGCACTGGAGAAGGGCTTGGGTTTCGTCCCAACACCCAAGCTGGATGTTTTTAAGTTAAGAATCGAGTTGGCCGAGTTCTTCCGCACGATTAAACTAAAAACCTTCTTCCTCCACCATCCCGAATCAGACACCGGGCTGGAGAGGAACACAGGCCTACGTCCTAAATATAAATTCACACCTTCATGCCAACAAATGCCACCCGAAGTACTGGCCTTTGAGAAATCGCTAAGCAGGAAAGTAGATAATTTACAAACAAATCAGAGCGAGGTCTTTCACAACATCAGCACGCAGGAAATAGTAGCCCTCAATAATCTGTGCAATGACCCCTCGATTATTGTGAAACCAGCCGACAAGGGAGGCGCCATAGTAATAATGCCTATGGTGATGTGTAAGGAAGAATGCTTACGCTTACTAGGCAACAGTCTCCACTACAGAAACTATCAAAGGACCCTACAGTAGACATAAAGGAAGAAATAACCTTTTTGATGAAGAAGGGCCTAGATAATGGCTGGATAACCAAACATGAGGCAGCCTTTTTGAACCAAACCAACCCCAAAACTCCCTACTTCTACATACTGCCAAAGATTCACAAGAATAAGCATCCACCCCCGGGGAGACCAATAGTCTCAAGGATTGGTTCCATCCTGGAACCTCTGTCACAATTCTGTGACTGGTTTCTCCAACCATATGTGAGAAGAATTCCAACCTACCTTAAAGATACCAAAGATGTCCTGGTACTACTAAGCAACCTAGAGTTTGACAGAGACCAAGAGCAACTGATGACCTTGGATGTTGAGTCACTTTACACCAACATCCCACAGGAAGCAACTCTAGAAGTGATCAGCAATCTGTAGAGTAATAGCGTCTGGGATTTTATTACTCCCCAGGAATTTGTTTTAGACCTCGCACGTCTGGCATTGACCAGAAACTTCTTTGAATTTCACAAAAAGTTTTATCTACAGATACAGGGCACGTCAATGGGAAGCACTTTTGCACCCAGTCTGGCCTGCCTCTATATGGACCTCTTCGAAAAAGAAATGGTGCTCACAGAGGACAATCCTTTCTTTGATAACATCAAGATATGGAAAAGATATATTGATGACATCTTCCTCATCTGGAAAGGCACGAAGGAGGAAGGCACTACCTTTGTCACATGGCTAAATGCCCTTAATCCCTTCCTAAGATTCACATCCACTATGGGGGACCCGACCATCTAATTTCTTGATCTTCTCATAACTCAGAAGGATGGACTCCTCAAAACCGAGGTATACTATAAACCAACTGACAGGAATAATCTGCTGCAATTTTGCAGTTTCCACCCACGTTCACTTAGAGAGAATTTACCTGTTGGACAGTTCCTACGTCTTCGCTGTAATTGCACTGAGCTAACAGACTTTAAGAATCATGCCAAGAGGCTCACAGATAAACTGCAAGCAAGAGGATACCCTGCACAACTCCTGAGGAGAGCCGAGAAAAGTGCTCGCTTCAGCAACAGAGAGGCACTACTACAACCGCCGCCGGAACTGACAAGGGAGACACTTTGATATGCGTCACTACCTTTAACCCTGCGTCCAACACTATCAAAAAGATAATAAATGAGGACTGGAATATTCTTACCTCAGGAGGACTACCCTTTCAACTGCCCTTGAATGCCTTTAAAAAGGCAAAAAGTATCCGGGACATGATTGTCCATACTCGTCCACAGGAGATTCCTGCAAAAAACAGACAAGGAACCCTATGGGACTTACCACCCCCAAGAGGACATTTCCCCTGCGGCAACTGCAGTGTTTGCACATTTACTAAAAAGACCCTTGCGGTGGAATTGGGATTACAAACACCCTGGGAACTGAGGCAGATGACCAACTGCAACAGCAAGAATGTTATCTATATGATAACCTGCCCTTGCGGTTTAAGGTACATTGGGATGACAACCCGAAGAGTAGGCGCACGCATCTGCGAGCACAGGAGCACCATTCGCTGCAAAAGAGATGCCACAAAACTGACAGAACACTATGTCACCAGAAACCACCATCCCAACGATATGGAATGGGTGGTCATCGACCAACTCAAACTTACAGCAACAAATTTACAACAAAAGTTGCTACTTCGTGAACAAAGATGGATATGGAGGCTACGTACTGACACAAATGGACTTAACGATAACATTCAATGGTCCACCCTGGGTTAACTTCCTGACTCTATGCCAGCCTGAGTGTAGGAGGCTGGACTGGCTTGTAGTGAGTTCCAAGGGGTACTTGCACCTTGCACCAGGCCCAGTTATCCCTTATTAGTGTATAGGGTGTCTAGCAGCTTAGGCTGATAGATAATGGTAGCTTAGCAGAGCAGCTTAGGCTGAACTAGGAGACGTGTGAAGCTACTACAGTACCACCTAGTGTCATATGCACAATATCATAAGAAAACACAATACACAGTTATACTAAAAATAAAGGTACTTTATTTTTATGACAATATGCCAAAGTATCTTAGAGTGTACCCTCAGTGAGAGGATAGGAAATATACACAAGATATATATACACAATAGCAAAAATATGCAGTATAGTCTTAGAAAACAGTGCAAACAATGTATAGTTACAATAGGATGCAATGGGGAAACATAGGGATAGGGGCAACACAAACCATATACTCCAAAAGTGGAATGCGAACCACGAATGGACCCCAAACCTATGTGACCTTGTAGAGGGTCGCTGGGACTATTAGAAAATAGTGAGAGTTAGAAAAATAACCCTCCCCAAGACCCTGAAAAGTGAGTGCAAAGTGCACTAAAGTTCCCCTAAGGACAAAGTAGTCGTGTTAGAGGAATAATGCAGGAAAGACACAAACCAGCAATGCAACAACTGTGGATTTCCAATCTAGGGTACCTGTGGAACAAGGGGACCAAGTCCAAAAGTCACAAGCAAGTCGGAGATGGGCAGATGCCCAGGAAATGCCAGCTGCGGGTGCAAAGAAGCTTCTACTGGACAGAAGAAGCTGAGGTTTCTGCAGGAACGAAAAGGGCTAGAGACTTCCCCTTTGGTGGACGGATCCCTCTCGCCGTGGAGAGTCGTGCAGAAGTGTTTTCCCGCCGAAAGAACGCCAACAAGCCTTGCTAGCTGCAAATCGTGCGTTTGGCGTTTTTGGACGCTGCTGGAGCCCAGGAGGGACCAGGAGGTCGCAAATTGGACCTGAAGAGAGAGGGGACGTCGAGCAAGACAAAGAGCCCTCACTGAAGCAGGTAGCACCCGGAGAAGTGCCAGAAACAGGCACTACGAGGATGCGTGAAACGGTGCTCGCCGAAGTTGCACAAAGGAGTCCCACGTCGCCGGAGACCAACTTAGAAAGTCGTGCAATGCAGGTTAGAGTGCCGTGGACCCAGGCTTGGCTGTGCACAAAGGATTTCCGCCGGAAGTGCACAGGGGCCGGAGTAGCTGCAAAGTCGCGGTTCCCAGCAATGCAGCCCAGCGAGGTGAGGCAAGGACTTACCTCCACCAAACTTGGACTGAAGAGTCACTGGACTGTGGGGGTCACTTGGACAGAGTTGCTGGATTCGAGGGACCTCGCTCGTCGTGCTGAGAGGAGACCCAAGGGACCGGTAATGCAGCTTTTTGGTGCCTGCGGTTGCAGGGGGAAGATTCCGTCGACCCACGGGAGATTTCTTCGGAGCTTCTGGTGCAGAGAGGAGGCAGACTACCCCCACAGCATGCACAAGCAGGAAAACAGTCGAGAAGGCGGCAGGATCAGCGTTACAGAGTTGCAGTAGTCGTCTTTGCTACTATGTTGCAGGTTTGCAGGCTTCCAGCGCGGTCAGCAGTCGATTCCTTATCAGAAGGTGAAGAGGGAGATGCAGAGGAACTCGGATGAGCTCTTGCATTCGTTATCTGAAGTTTCCCCAGAGACAGAGACCCTAAATAGCCAGAAAAGAGGGTTTGGCTACCTAGGAGAGAGGATAGGCTAGCAACACCTGAAGGAGCCTATCACAAGGAGTCTCTGACGTCACCTGGTGGCACTGGCCACTCAGAGCAGTCCAGTGTGCCAGCAGCACCTCTGTTTCCAAGATGGCAGAGGTCTGGAGCACACTGGAGGAGCTCTGGACACCTCCCAGGGGAGGGGCAGGTCAGGGGAGTGGTCACTCCCCTTTCCTTTGTCCAGTTTCGCGCCAGAGCAGGGGCTAAGGGGTCCCTGAACCGGTGTAGACTGGCTTATGCAGAATTGGGCACATCTGTGCCCAAGAAAGCATTTCCAGAGGCTGGGGGAGGCTACTCCTCCCCTGCCTTCACACCATTTTCCAAAGGGAGAGGGTGTCACACCCTCTCTCAGAGGAAGTTCTTTGTTCTGCCATCCTGGGCCAGGCCTGGCTGGACCCCAGGAGGGCAGATGCCTGTCTGAGGGGTTGGCAGCAGCAGCAGCTGCAGTGAAACCCCAGGAAGGGCAGTTTGGCAGTACCAGGGTCTGTGCTACAGACCACTGGGATCATGGGATTGTGCCAACTATGCCAGGATGGCATAGAGGGGGCAATTCCATGATCATAGACATGTTACATGGCCATATTCGGAGTTACCATTGTGAAGCTACATATAGGTAGTGACCTATATGTAGTGCACGCGTGTAATGGTGTCCCCGCACTCACAAAGTTCAGGGAATTGGCTCTGAACAATGTGGGGGCACCTTTGCTAGTGCCAGGGTGCCCTCACACTAAGTAACTTTGCACCTAACCTTTACCAGGTAAAGGTTAGACATATAGGTGACTTATAAGTTACTTAAGTGCAGTGTAAAATGGCTGTGAAATAACGTGGACGTTATTTCACTCAGGCTGCAGTGGCAGGCCTGTGTAAGGATTGTCAGAGCTCCCTATGGGTGGCAAAAGAAATGCTGCAGCCCATAGGGATCTCCTGGAACCCCAATACCCTGGGTACCTCAGTACCATATACTAGGGAATTATAAGGGTGTTCCAGTAAGCCAATGTAAATTGGTAAAAATGGTCACTAGCCTGTTAGTGACAATTTGGAAAGAAATGAGAGAGCATAACCACTGAGGTTCTGATTAGCAGAGCCTCAGTGAGACAGTTAGTCACTACACAGGTAACACATTCAGGCACACTTATGAGCACTGGGGCCCTGGGTTACCAGGGTCCCAGTGACACATACAACTAAAACAATATATATACAGTGAAAAATGGGGGTAACATGCCAGGCAAGATGGTACTTTCCTACACTGAGTACACAGCATACACTCCCATCTAGTATCCCCCTGGTTCCATCTATTCACCTTAACCTACAACAAGAGCCATTTTTGTGTAGGAGTTCAATTCCCCCAGCCTATCCCTCACGCCCCGCCCAATCTTACCACCCCCCAACCAACCACCCCTTCTGTTTCGCGTTCCTTCGATCTGTGTGCTCCTTTACGTCTTTTCCTTTCTTCATACTCTTGTTCCCTCTGCGTCCCTGTCTCTCACATTGTCCTTCTTTTCTTCTCTTTCACTCTTTGTTCTCCCCCGCCCCTTTGTTACTCCACCGCTTGCTCCTTCCTCTTCCCCCTTCCCCCCTCTTTCCTCTATTCCCTTGCTCCACCCTTTCCATTTTGTCTCTTTATTTTATATATATCCTCCTCTCTCATTCTTCTCTCTCCCTCTTTTCCCCTGTCTTTCCCGTCTCCTCTCTGCTCCCCCCACCCCCCACCCCTCCTGCCTGTCTACACTTTCCTTCTTGCACCCTTTTATTTCTTTCTTATTTTAATCACTTTTTATTTTTGGCTGCCGCTCAGAGTTTTCACTACTCTGGAGTGCCCTTAGCCGCGCCCCCAGGGACACTACAATTCCCGTCTTCCCTGGGAGCGTTTTGACACGCCGCGAGGGCCGCGGCGCGTCACACCAGCGTGCCGGGCCATGTCTCCTCACACGAGGGACGGGTCACGGGAGCGCTGGAGGTACCACCCTCGGGGAGCGGAGTGGCGCGCCACGTGGTACGCAACGCGTCACCTATGCGCGCCTGACCGTGTCTTCTCCTGTGAGACTCGAGTCGGGTTAGCGCCCATACTTCCGGAAAACACCGCATATGTTCCCATTACACCGGATCCTTCCGGCGCTGCATCTACGACATTCCCCACTAATTACCACTCCCCTTAAATAGTGGACGCCCCGGCATCCCGGCACCAGAGCGGCTGGGCGCCGACATGTAGGTACACCCACCGGTATTTCCCTTTGGAGTGGTAAGTTTTTTAAGCATTTTCGTGGGTATTGTCTGCAATTTGCACCTGTTGAACTACATATTCTTGGTTGGAGGTTCCTTCCCCCACCTCGCAGCCCATTAGGATACTCCTCTTGAGCTTCCTATCTTAACCCTTTGCTCAGCTGGGCATTACCTCTTAAATTTACTGTTTATTTATTTATTTTCCTCACCACTGCCTGGTCTTTGTCATTGTTTTAATCCCCGTTCTAGAGTGTGACTACAAGGGATACCTCCCCGGCATTTCCCAGACCAGAGGCTAGTCGCCTTTTACCCTGGGGTAAGTCACCACTGCATGTGAGTGTGTGTGTGTGTGTGTGTGTCTTTTTTGCACTTTACCTTCCACTGTGTGTGCTGTGTTTTGTGCTGTGGTTTGCCACACGAGTTCACCAAATTCTGATTCTAGTTTATTAATGTATCCTGTAGACCTACCCTAGTATGAATAACCTGTTCAGGTAGGCCTTTACCCTTTTCCTTACACTAAGCGAGCATGCCTAATAGCGGCCCTATCTAGGGGATCCTAGACCCTGACGAATGCCCCTGACCTTCCAGCACATAGAGAGGGCAGAAACATGTTGGTCCCTGTTTTTTAGACTCTACGAGACATTAATACTCAAGTGAGACCCCATTCCATTTTAACCCTACCTCCGTACACCTTTATTAAAAATACCCAACCAGGATTGGTGATACGTACGGTATTTTTATTCCTAACCTCATAAGGATCCCTGTTATTTATCCAGTAAGATTTATTTCAGCACTCCCTCGACTGTGTGTGAGACCACCTAGTCCGTAAAGGGAACACCCTCTTGTGAGACACAACCATCCTCATAGCTACTTTTCACGCACACCTCCATCTAGAATTTATCTACACCTAACTGGTATTATTAGTTGAGGACGCACTAATCCAGTTGCACCCTCCTCTCCGACCCCACACTTCCAGTGGTATATGAATAAATGAGACAACACACTCAAAGACGTAACGCCAGGCCAATAGGTTTTTATATAGAAAAATATATTTTCTTAATTTATTTTAGAACCACAAGAGTCAAGATTTTAGGTAAGTACATACATTGTAAGGTACTTCACACAGGTAAGTATAGAACTTTGATTTAAAACAGTAGTACACACAGTTTTGGTTAAAATGGCAATAAGCTATTTCAAAAGTGGGCACAGTGCAAAAATCAACAGTTCCTAGGGGAGGTAAGTTTTGGTTAGTTTCTCAGGTAAGCAAAGCACTTACCCAGTCAGTCTCCCGGGCATAGGCAGCCCACCGTTGGGGGTTCAAGGCAACCCCGAAGCTACAGCGCCAGCAACGCAGGGCCGGTCAGGTGCAGGGGTCAAAGGAGGGCCCAAAGCACACATGTGCCTATGGAGAACAGGGGTGCTCCGGTAACAGTCTGCTAGCAGGTAAGTACCTGCGTCCTCGGGAAGCAGACTAAGGGGGTTTTGTAGAGCACTGGGGGGGGGGGACACAAGCACACAAAACACACCCTCAGCAGCACAGGGGCAGCCGGGTGCAGTGTGCAAAGTGGATGTTGGGTGTGCTGTAGAAAACAATGGAGGGACCCGGGGTCACTCTGGCGATGCAGGCAAGGCACAGGAAGGCTTCTCGGGCCAGCCACAGACTGAGCTAGGATGAGGGCCGCCTGCTGGTCACTCCTGCACTGATAGGTGGTTCCTCTTGGTCCTAGGGGCTGCTGGTGCAGTGCTTGGTCCAGGCGTCTGGTTCCTTTGTTACCAGGCAGTCGCAGTGAGGGGGAGCCTCCGGATCCTCTATGCAGGCGTCGCTGTGGGGATGCAGTGAGGTCGACTCAGGGTGTCCACGTTGTTGGAGTTGCCTGGGAGTCCTCTCTGCAATGTTGGTTGTCCTTAACTCGAGCCGGGGGCGTCAGGTGCAGTGTGTGAAGACTTGCTCTTCTGGCGGGAAGTTGGAGTCTCTTTAGAGTTGCTTTCTTTTTGCTGTTTTGTAGTTGTTTCTGGACAGAGCCGCTGTTCTCGGGAGGTTCTTGGTCCTTTAGGTGCAGGTCACTCCTCTGAGTCCTCAGAGGTCGCAGGTCCCGCTGGATGCGTCGCTGTGCAGGTTCTTTGAGTCGGGAGACAGGCCGGTGGAGCTGGGGCCAAGTCAGTCTCTGCGGGGGTTTCAGGTCAGCAGTCCTTCTTTCTTCAGGTTGCAGTAATTTGAATTCCTTGGTTCAGGATCGCCCCTAAATACTCAATTTAGGGGTGTGTTTAGGTCTGGGGGCAGTAGCCAATGGCTACTGTCCTGGAGGGTGGCTACACCCTCTTTGTGCCTCCTCCCTGAGGGGAGGGGGGCATCCCTATTCCTATTGGGGGGAATCCTCCAAAACAAGATGGAGGATTTCTTAAGGCAGGGGTCACCTCAGCTCAGGGCACCTTAGGGGCTGTCCTGACTGGTGGGTGACTCCTTCTTGTTTTTCTCATTATCTCCTCCGGACTTGCCGCCAAAGGTGGGGGCTGTGTCGGGAGGGGTGGGCATCTCCACTAGCTGGGATGCCCTGGGGCGCTGTAACAACAGGCATGAGCCTTTGAGGCTCACTGCCAAGTATTGCAGTTCCTGCAGGGGGAGGTAAGAAGCACCTCCACCCAGTGCAGGCTTTGTTCCTGGCCACAGAGTGACAAAGGCACTCACCCCATGTGGCCAGAAAGTCATCTGGTTGTGGCAGGCTGGCAGGAACTGTTCAGCCTAACACTGGTGTTTGGACTGGTATAAAGGGGGAATGTCCGAGATGCCCTCTGGGTGCATTTCTCAATAAATCCCGCACTGGCATCAGTGTGGATTTATTGTGCTTTAAAGTTTGATACCAAACTTCCCAGATGTCAGTGTAGCCGTTATGGAACTGTGAAGTTCGTAATTGACAGACTCCCAGACCATATACTCTTTACGGCTACCCTGCACTTACAATGTCTAAGGTTTGGCTTAGACACTGTAGGGGCATAGTGCTCATGCAACTATGCCCTCACCTGTGGTATAGTGCACCCTGCCTTAGGGCTGTAAGGCCTGCTAGAGGGGTGACTTGCCTATGCCACACCCTCAGGGACAGTAGCCTTTGGCAACTGCCCTCTGACCCCTAAAAACGCCCCTAGATTTTGTATTTAAGGGCTTCCCTCGACCCAAGTTGTCAGATTCCTGGTGACCTACAAGAAGAAGAAGGACTGCTAAGCTGAAACCCCAGCAGAGAAGAAAAGGAGACAAAACTGCTTCGGCCCCAGCCCTACTGGCCTGTCTCCTGCTTCAGAGAACCTGCAAACTAACAGTGATGCATACAGCGGGACCAACAGCCCCTGACCGAATACAGAGGACTGCCCTGGTATCAAACATGTTGAAATCCAGTTGCCAGTATTGGTTGTATGGTTCCATGCACTCTGGGGGCTCCTTTGAGGACCTCCGGAATTGCTCCTACCAGCTTTCTGAGGTTTTCTGGGCAGCCCACACTGCTGCCACCCCTCAGACTTGTTTCTGCCCTCCTACTGCTTGAACAGCTCAAGCCCAGGAAGGCAGAACAAAGGATTTCCTTTGGGAGAGGGGGGTAACACCCTCTCCCTTTGGAAATAGGTGTTACATGACTTGGGAGCGTTAGCCTCCCTAAGCCACTAGTATGCTTTAAAGGGCACATTTGGTACCCTCCTTGCATACACCAGCCTGCACCGGTTCAGGGATCTAGAGTCCCTGCTCTGGCATCAAACAGGGCAATGGAAAGGGGAGTGACCACTCCCCTGTCCATCACCACCCCGGGGTGGTGCCCAGAGCTCCTCCAGATGTCCTCTTGATTCTGCCATCTTGAATCCAAGGTGGGAAGAGGGCTCTGGTAGCATCTGAGTGGCCACGTCAGGCAGGTGACATCACAGCCCCCTCCTTATAGGTGGTCACCTGGCTAGGTGACCATTCCCCCTTCCAGGGCTATTTAGGGTCTCCCGCTTGGTTGGGTCCTGAGATTCTATGGGCAAGACTCCAGCAGGACTCCTCTGCACCGTTTACTTTGACTTCTGGCAACTGGAACAACAACTGTACTCTACAGGAACCTACAATCTGCAGCTACAAGTCTGCTCTGCAACATTGTTTCTCCGGCTCCTTCCAGCAACTGCAACATTTCTCTGGCTGTGCATCCTCTGAGGTTGGCACGTCTTCAGTCAGCACAAGAAACAAGAAGGAATCTCCCTTGGAGTGAAGGAGTCACTTCCCTGCATCCACAGGCATCAACTGCAACGACTACTGGCTGCGTGGATCTCCTCTCATCCTGAGCTGCATGGATCCTGCATCACGGGCAGTGGTCTGGAGTGGTCCCCTTGGTCCTATCTGCCAGCTGTCCAACTTTGGTGAGGGTAAGCAGGACAGTACCCCCATGCACAGCGTCTCTTGCAGCTACCAAGGCTTGCTGGCATCTTCTCCAAGGGATCTTCATGCTCTGTGTAGCCCCAGCCCCCAGCACTCTTCCCTGTGATGCACAGCCCTCTACGTGCTTCTCCTGCGACGTGGGACCTCTCTTCAGGTTTGCTCCGTGGGCCTCTCTGCAACTCCTGGCTCCTCTCCTGTGGGTCTTCTGTGGGGGCTGCCTCCTCTTCTTTAGACTCTCTGCACTGCTGAGGGTCACCTGGGACCCCCCCGTGGGTTGAGTCCCCCTAGGACCTTGCTGTTCCCCGGCAGCTCCACGGCTTGATGGTGGTTTTTCCATACCAAAGATTGACTGCAATCCTTCATCTGGTGTGGGATGTTGACTGCATTACCCAGGAACTCTTCACCAGCTCCAGTTCTGCATTGCTGACCGCCTTTGTCTCACTGTCGACCAACTCCTGCATCCACAGACAGGTGGGTAGTGGCTCCTGCCACCACCGGACACTCCAACTAGAACTGGACTTGGTCCCCTTCTATTCCAGGTCTTCCTCTTTCAGGATCCACCTTTAGTTTCTTGCAGTCTTGTCTGGGTCTTGCAATATCCTTCTGTGAAGTCCTTTGGGTTAGTTTGGGTAAAACCAATAACTTACCTCTTTTCTCCTGGTCGCGGGGGGGCTCTCTAGTACTAGTACCTCCAGCTTCCCTCTATTGATTCCACTTTCTTGGGTGGGGTCCCGACCTTCGCATTCCATTTTTTTACTATACGGTTTGGTCCCCTAGGCCTTTAGTATTGCCTATTGCTTTTTCACTGTTTTCCATTGCTTTTTATGACAATTTCTGATTACTACTGTACATACAGTAGTGTGTTTACTTACCTCCTATTGAAAAGTTACCTATCTAGTGTTTTAGTATTTGTGTCACTAAAATAAAGTACCTTTATTTTTGTAACACTGTGTAGTTCTTTCATGTGTGTAAGTGCTGTGTGACTATAAGAGGTATTGCATGAGCTTTGCATGTCTCCTAGATAAGCCTTAGCTGTTCATCCACAGCTACCTCTAGAGAGTCTGGCTTCTAGACAGTGTCTACACTTCACTAACAAGGGGATACCTGGAATACGGTGATAATACCTTAGGTATTCACCACACACCTGGCCAGCTTCCTACATTTGTTCCCTTTTGTACCCTCTGTAATAAGTAGAAGGATTAGCTTGGGGTCTCTAGGAATTTCCGAGTCCAGAATCCCATCTAAGGTTCCCAATACCCTGTTCCAGAAGGGGGAGAGGATATGGCAGTTTCAAAATTTGTGCAGTAGGTCTCCCTTAGGGTCATCCCATCGTAAGCAAGTGCTCGTGGAGATAAACCCCATGTTGAACAAACAAGCCTGGATAAAACAAGTGCGGTGCAGCAATTTAAGTTGAATCAAATTAAACTAGGAGGTGATCATTGCCTCTCTGGGGGCATCCACCATCTCAATTTAGTCCTAATTTTCCAGCGGACCCAAGACCCGTTTCCACACCTCCCTCACACCCGCCATAGTGTCCTGCATGTTAGGGAGTAGCATCCGGGATCTGTCTGATAGCTTGTGGCTTTTAATGTTAATGAGTAGGATTTTGGCCTCTAATGGGAAATATCTGGGAATGCCCTGTACAGATTGTATGTAAGGCGTGAGAGCATTCTGGAAGGTATCAAAATAATTGGGTGTGATGTAGATCATATTCTGACTGTAAGTCCTAAAAGGACTTCAGCAAACTACTACACATGACGTCGCCTAGCACAGAGATACATATAGTGTATCAGGCAGAAAAACCATGAGGTGCCGCTACTTGCAAAAGATGATTCCCCCCTCCATAGTGGAATCTCCAAAGTGAGTCTTCCCTCACAACCCATAGATTTCAGCATGCCCGACCATACTGTCAGCACAACTCTTGTGGCAGTGTGCAGGGGGCCTGGGCTGTTGCCTTGTAGAGCAAGTGTGGGAGATTTCTGTGGCCCATGATCCACCCCTCGGTCGCCTATGCTGGATCATCAAACCCCTCGAACCACCAAAGGTGCATGGCCTGATAGTATAGAAGCATCTTGGGAGTAGCTATCTCACCCTTGTGGGTGGGGTGTTAGCACTTGTCAAGGAAGATCCAGTGCCCCCCATCCCATAAGATGAAGATGGCGCATATCAGGAACACATTAGCAGGAGTGAAAACTTACTTGTGCAAAGGAACAGAGAGCCAGAGATTGACAAGAGCCCAGCGATATCCGCATTGGTGGCATGGTAAGCCATCTGCAAAACTGTGGTTGAAGGCAATCCTCTGTGTGTTTGCTACATGCTCCGATTCCGAGATTCTCAAAATGGCAAACGTGCCCAGAAGGTTAGCGGTCTAGTTTTTAAGCGCGAGTAGCATTTCCAGCTCAACACGCAAGCGCTCAATAAGGAAGACGTCGCACTTCAACTGGACTTCTGAGACGTTGGTAGCTTCTCACCTATGTGCATACTTTTCCTCTCAGAAGAATCAGGAAGAACGCTACTCAGTCAAGTCACAGACAACAGCTCATGTATTCAAGAGTAGTGTCTTGTCTTCGTTTGTACAGCAAGTATTTCAGTTTCCTCAGCACTCATTTGTTTGAAGAGTGTTAGAGTGCTGAGTTCAGCGTTTCGCTTTCACCACGAAGGTCAGATAAGATATACTTTTTTCAAAGTTGTATTTCCAGATTGGGAGTAAGACTTTCTCCGTTAGGAAATTACTTTCTCAGAGAAAACGTATTTGCTATGGATAAAATGAAAACAAGAAATCTATACAAGTCATCAATGGAAATATCTACAAGTATAGTAATTCAAGTACTATAAGAAATCTTGACAATAGAACCAAATCCACTCACTCAATGAAATTCTACAACTGCCATATAAGGCACACTGTTGCAGTATTTATACTATGTTATTCCAAGAAAACAAATCTATTTTCTATTTACACAACAAAGTATTTATTAAGAGAGGAGCACATTAGTGGTATTAAGTAATGATGTACAAGTAAAAAGAATTAAATGATTTAGTGATATTTAGAATATGAATTAGAAGTGCGATTTGCACGTTTGTGCTTGTCTTCCACAACAGGTAGCTGTCATCCATATCTTTGGGCAAATACGAAGAAGAGAAGCAAAGATTCCCCATGCAAGACAGTCTCTCTTGTTTCTCTATCCACTTCCCCTTTCCCACCTGTTGATATATCACACTGGCGATTATTCAAAGGGTCTGTGTGGATATTAGTGGAGGAGCGTTGTGACCAGCTTCTGCTCCTGAGGAATCTAGCTGTCTAGAACTTGATACTCCCGACAGCACATCTCAGTGGGAAATGGTAGTTCTGGAGTTGGTAAAGGAGCCTCAGAAGTAAGACCATCTTAAAGATGGCCGAGCGACCCAGTAGGGACAGAGGAAGAGTGAACCAACATTTAACGTCTTGTTTGAAGTTAAAAAAAACCTAGGTATTTGAAGCCTAGCTGGAGCACCTCCAACCCGGGCACCCATGGCATGAGCAGTGGGCAAGAAGCAATTGAATAAATGGATGACTTGGCCTTGTTCATACGGGGACCAGAGTAGGACCTGAAGGTCCAGAGGGTTTGAAGAGCTCTAGGTCCTTACTCATCTGGGTTGTCTAACAACAGCAGGACATCATACAAATAGAGGGATATTCTATCACTCACCCCTGTAGACCACTGGAATCCGCAAAACAATGTCTCCAGGCTGCTAAAGGTTCGTTAGCTAACACAAATAGCAGAGGAGAGAGGGGCAGCCCTGACGAGTGCCCCTCCTTATATCAAACCTTTCAGAAACCCCCCCCAACTCGTACTCTTGCTTTGAGATTGGTATAGAGTAAGCACACATAGCTAATGAAACACAAGCCAAAGCCATATCGACCCAGTGTGAAGTTACCCAAGAGCCGCTCCAAGCTCCTCACAGGTAACCACCACCTCCAAGGACTCACGGTCCTCTGGAGCCCGGTGCGGTACCAGCATATCTGCCACAAATTGATATAGGTCTTCCTGGGAGCCTGCAGGGTCAGAGCTCCGTAGGTCATCGTAATACCCACTATGTCAGCTCTGCCTGTGATTTGGGAACCCTTGTTAGTCTTAAAATATACAACTGCCCGCTGCAGGAGGAATGTATAGCCAGTGTAGTGTTTTGCTCACTTTATCTTCCCATTGATAAACGTGACTGCAGGTGGCCAACCAAGCCTGCTAAGTGAGCTCTTGTTTGAGAACAGTTTTAGCATGGAGACAATCACGGAAGAGTTCATCTTCCTTGGAGTTGCTTAATGTTGAGCACCCATGTCGCGAGATCCCCCACCCTCATTCAGGTACGTTCACGTCGACCCTTGCAGAAACTAATAATATCGCTGCAGAGAGTAGCTTTTTGGGCCTTCCATAGGGCGCCCTGGGAGTTAACCGACCCATGGTTTTCTTTTAAGAATCTGGCATATGTTTAGGCAAGCTTACCAGAACTCCACCACGGAGGCACCATCGACTCAGGTGCGAGGCGACCGCGGACCAGGGGAGACCCAAAGCCAGTACGAAGCTAAAAATATTGCCACCGACGAGCCCGCGGTAAGGCCTTGTGCTAGTAGGTGAACACAAGGGACTCTATGGCCCTCTCGACAGGGCAAAAAGAAATAGTCTCAGCAGGAAAAGGATTGGTGGGCCCCAAAATAAAAGGTATAGCCTCGCTCAGTTGGGTGATGTGCCCTCCACATGTCCACCATGGACAGGTTGTGCAAGAAAGTGAATAGCAATGTGGGGTCACGGCAGGCGATGCAGAGCTGTCCGGGACAGGGTTGCACACTCCATTAATGTCTCCTCCAGGGTCCACGGAGTGTTAGGCATCTCTCTAAGAAGACCACCTAGCCTACCCAGAAAGTCTACAGTTAGGGGTGTGGGGCATACACACAGATGATAGAGATCAGGAAGCCCCGTAATGCTCCTGTTACTGCGACATAACTGCCCAAACTGTTGTGTTACATGCTGGACACTACTAGGGAGATGTGTTTCCATACCAGGATGTTCATGCCCCGGAAGCCTCGATGGAATCACGAGTAGCAGACCTGCAAGAATCGCCGCTGGGCCAGAAATAGACAGTTATTGCCCAAAAGATGGGATCCTTGGAGTAGAAGGATGTTGGATCTGGATCAGTGGGCTGCTTTTAGCACCGCCCTGTGTTTGATCCTGTCAAGCGTGCCGTTTACATTACAGGAGAGGACCAATAGCCTACCTGGGGACCCAGTCGCACCCCGTTTACATGTTCTGGTCTGCCAGGAAGAGCGTAGTGTCGTTAATAATCTCAGGGGGAGTTCCTCCTGTGTCAGGTGTGTCACTGTAACATGTAGTACTGACTGGATCAATACAAAAGAACCCTTTCCCACCCTCACCCACCCATAACACCCTCCCCATACTTCAGAAAACTAGAAGTACCTGTCATGATACAACTAGGGACTGTATCCAGCTGGGCTACCTGAGATGTAAATCTCCCCTCTTGACAAATCAGCTCTCCAACTTCCAGAAGGGGGCTAGTCTTTCAACAAAACAAACACAAACCCACTAAAGAGAAAGTGATGTGGTAGCACAGGGAACAGTGTACAGTCACCTTGCGCCCTTATTATAGTGTGGTAGGATACCTGCCAGCCTATAGTTCCATGAGTCTCTATGTGAGGTCTGGAGGGGCCAGTGAAGGTTCTGTGGACATTTGTAGGCAGGCACTCGGTCAGTGTAGAGACATCATTCTGTCTAGGGTGTGTCTCGGGCCCAAGTGATCGTGCTGTCGGTAGCGCAGCTGTTGTCCAAGGGCAGTGTGCAACTCCCCCGAAGGGCCCCCAGTTTTCCCCCTCCCCCTTCTTCTCCCCCTACCTGCTCCCTCCAAGCAGGAGGCTCCCCATTACACAAGGTTGGGTATTCCTCTAATCACACCCAAAGTGCCTCAGGAGCGTTGAAGAAAAAAGTGTTATCCTGGAAGATCATGTGTGCCATGCCAGCCAGAAAGAGGAGCATGTATGTGACACCCATGGCTCTGAGTTTCTGCTTCGCCTCCGGAAAGGATAGCTGCTGCTGCTGGACCCTCAGGGTACAGTTAGGGAAAATCATCACTGGAGAAGACTGACAAGTCAGCGAACCTGCATTGCCTGTACCTCTAAGGATGTCATCACTGTTTGCCTAGTCAAGTACTCAGGCAATGAAAGGGCAGAGTAGAGCACCCTCTCTCTCGCGGACCCAGGACCCAGAAAGATCTTCACTGCACCAGCATGGAAAAAAGCCACTGCCCAGCCTGACAAGCCGGCACTCCACCTGTCAATCAGCCTCTCTCTGACTGTTACACGCGGGGGGCAAGTCACGGCGGCCAGGAGCATTTGGCAGCAGGCTCCAGAGAAATGCCGCTGTGGTGTGCTCAACCCAGGTGACTCTGCCCTGACGAACAGGGGGTTGGCAACGGATTATTGGCACGGTGCGGCAGAACTCTCTGAAAGAGCCACGATCGGCACCCAAGCGAATCTGGAAAAGTAGGTATCGGTTCACCCCTGCGTCAGAAAAAGTGGGCTGGAGTCTGACAAGCCAACTCTGAAGATGTTAGCACGTTAAGGTAGCACCACTTGTAGAACCTGAACCTGCAAACTTGGTGGGCTCAGTGTTGTGTTTTTTCTTACTCAGGATTTTGCCACAAAGGTTGTGGCTGCAAGGGGTACTGCTCCTTTATCTAACCAGATTAGTGAAGCCGCTGTCTGACACATTTAGTTTGCCCTGCTGGAAATATATTTCTCTCAAAAAGTTCCAAAGAGCCAAGGTAAATGTTTTTAGCAGGGCCAATTTTCAACTCCTATCAAACTGCAGTCACTGATCATACAGCCACAGAAGCTGACTGGATCCCGGTAAACACATTTAGTCATGGTAGTTTTAATTTTTCACTTTTTGTATAGGATAACATTTTTAAAACATTGTTATTGTTTTTTGTTTTTGTTTACTTATTACGACTCAACACCATATGATAAATGTGATCAACATCTAAAATATAGTTGAATCCTGAATTGTGATGCAGTTTGGTTACACAGTTAATATTGTTATTACAGGAAAAAAAAAAAACATGAATCTAGCTTTCCAAGAGTTTGGTGGCCAACAGTTTACTTCCTGTGCAAAGGCATTTTAAATCAATTATCCCATACCCATGTATTTTATCCATGGTCCCCACATTTTCATCATTTCCTCAGACATCCCCTACCTATGTATTTTCTTTTTCCTTCCATGCACCAATCCATTCTAGCACACCATCCAGTAAATCCAGGTACATTCTTGCCTCTCTATGATCTAGCAAGACCGCACTTGGCAACAACCAGTCCTGCTTTCCCTAGAGATTTGTGTATCTCATTGTAGCCTGGTTTCCCTACATTCCCAGCACCACCGATCTGGGATCCAGGAGGAAGGGTATATGGTAACTTTGGCCACATACACACACCCCCTGTTTCCCTAAAAATCTGTACTTTTGTATATTCACAAAATGTGTATGAATGTACCCACCTGATTACATTTTCTTATACACAAATCATTTTAATCTCTCAAAACCTCATGAGTTGAGGCCATGCTTTGTATTCTCTGTCTAGGATTTTTTACTGCACAAATCTAAATCTAGCACTAATTGCACCTTCTTCGTCCCAAACAGTGTTGGTTGGGCCCGTATTGTCAACCCATTTGGATCTCAAACTACGTACTGAACACAATCCATTATTTGAGTTTTATATGTTTGGGCAACAGTTTTTTTCTGTGGTAGTTCATCCAGTACTTTATATTCTATAGGAGAGATATCTTGTTCATCGTACTTAAAATCAATGCATTGTCTTACGTCTTGTTTAAAGTGCATATAGCCAATAACAAAATATTACTGTAGGAGGCAATTTTTAATCAGCCTGCATGTGTTGAAATTATTTTAGGGCCTCTTTACTCCATATATGTCCTGAAATATACTGATTAAGTCCTATTAGCCTTTCAGATATCTCTGTTCTAGTAAAGGGTTTGCTGGACAATAAGGTTGTTTCTTTATTTATGATTTTCTCTCAGTTCATATCTTTTGAGGCCGTTCTTGGTGCTTTCAATACCATCTTCATGGACTCAGAGCTCGGGGAGTGTAGCATGCATGCCACAAGAATATCCACTCATTTGTTATTGCAAATTGAGAGGCTCAATAGTATTGCCTCATATCAAGCGATACTCTGCTGCTATTGATTATTTCCATCTGCAGTGTTGCTAATGAGATTCAATGGGCAACACCATCTCACAGCAGTGTCGGGAACAAAATGCAGCCAACTAGCAAGATACATGTTACTAGAAATAGGAAATGGAAATAAGAGAAAAGAGGAGGTGGAGACAATCATAGAAATTGGGACTAAAACTTAGCCGCCCTTCTTAGGAAGAACAACATCACTTTGTTCACAGTGATAAGAGTGTAAATTTTAATGCTGTCCCTCGTGTCATAAAAGTCATCAGACTGTGACAAGTTTTTTTTTATGAATGCAAAGATTGGCAAAATTAACATATAAAACTGCACAGACATGCATTATACATGTGCATTTATTTATGTTTCAAGGCTCGACTTGGGTGCCTTTCTAATTAACTCAAATGCTAGAATACTAAAACGGATGTTAAAATGTAATTTAGAATCTAAGCCTACAATACATATGGAAACAATATTACATTTTTTGCGATTTATGAAAGATTAATGACTTTAGAAATATGTACAAGTAAGAAAAATGCACTTCTCTGTTATACCTAATGCAATGCAATATCAACGCTTTTCCATTTAAAATGAAATGTATTACTCATACAGATGAAGTATTATTAATGATGACATTATGTTTGCATATTATTTGTGGTTTACTAACAAGTATTAATTAACCCCTTAGCTGCTGGTAAAAATGATACCTCAGTTGTGAGGGTAGTCCTAGTGCCCACAACAGGAAATACCCCAAAATACAACATGAACACATCACATTTTCCCAAAGAAAATTTACCTGTTTTTTGCAAAGTGCATAGCTGTGGCTTTTGGCCTCTAGCTCAGCCGGCACCTCGGGAATCCTAGAAAACTTATACATTTTTTTAAACTAGCCACCTAGAGGAATTCAGAATGGGATGACTTGCGGGGCTACCACCAGTTCTGTTACCCAGAATCCTTTGCAAACCTCAAAATTTGGCAAACAAAAAACACTTTTTCCTCAAATTTCGGTGCTGCAAAGTTCTGGAATTTGAGAGCAGCCACAAACTTCCTTCCACCCAGCATTTCTTCAAGTCTCCTGATAAAAGTGGTACCTCACTTGTGTGGGTAGGCTAGTGCCTGCAACAGGAATGTATCACACAAGGGTCAATGGTAGTCCTTGAAAGGGGGCTGCTATGAACCCTAGGGTGTTCCATTCCTGACGCAGGCACTAGGCACAGGCACACAAGTGAGGTTGTGTTTTTATCAGGATAAGTGGGAAAAAAACTTGGTGGTAGGATTTTTGTGGATCCCTGCACTTTACTGTAGTTTATGTGATGAAAAAGCAAGGAAAAATAGTGTTTTAATAAACATTTCACTTTTGCAGGGTATTCTGGTTAAGAAAACTTTGTGAAATCCAAACATGCCACACTTCTGTGGACTTGCCCCGGGTGTCTAGTTTTCAGAAATGTCTGGGTTTGGTAGGTTTCCCTATATGCCACCAGAGCCCGGGACCAAATACTCAGGTGACTGTCTTACAAAACCAGGCTGTTTTGTGGTAGGTTATTTTGATGTCTCCACAATCCGTTTTGGGTACTTCCCTGTTGTGGTCACTTGCCCACCCACTAAGGTGAGGCAGTGTTTTTCTCTGGAGACTTAGTGGAACGCTAGGTGGTAGAAAATGTGTGGCTGTCTGTAGATTCCAGGACTTCCCTTCACTGAAATGCAAGGCAAAAGTGTTTTTTAAGCAAAGTTTGTGATTTCAAGGGGATTCTGGGCGAAGGAAAACTGGTGAGAGCCACGCAAGTCCTGCACCCTTGGACTCCCCTTGTACTAGTATGTTAAAGTTGATCCACCACTCACACTGGTCGGTTTTAGCTCATCCAGAAATTATGGTTTCAAACCATGAATATTTAATTAAGTATCTGAATATTGAAATCAAGCCTTCTGACGGTGGGCCATAAAGCCACGTCCAGGCACCAACCTCTTTATGGTCCATTCACAAGCCATTCACGCACAACAAACAACCCTGTCATACCGCCGGCCACGGGCCCATTCCAACCAATCACTGCACTCACATTAACTTACCGCTGCCAGAGAAGGACCCATCAAATTTGCACGCCACAGAATGGAATACGTTTGACTACATTTTACCACCTGTCAAGTAACCGCCTCCTTCTTCCTGAACATTACCAAAGGCATGTGTAACAAACCTTTACTAATGACTCCCATGACAGCCACCCGAGGCTCAGGAAGACATGTTTTTCATGCGCCTTTAGCGCACTCACTGTGCTAAATTCAACTCCTTCCAGTTTGTGGATGCAAGTTGGGGGTGTCCGAGTATGCTGTACAAAGCAATTCCTCAAACTGAGTGAGCATATCTACCTTTGAAACTAAGGCAGACATGCTGGGGAATTCTCGCGATGTTCCCTAAAGAGAAGGTCATAGGCTATTAAAAAGGGTAGTGTTTGGCACACAGGGGAGTCCGTGAGAACGTAGCATGTGTCCCAGCCAACATTATGTGCTGTGCTGTGACTGTAACGCCCTTATCATACAGCAAATTGAACATCTACTAAGTTCTGATGGAGGATGAGCATGAAAAGCAGGCCAAACACTGACCCATACGTGTCATTGTCCTTCAGTACTGGGATGGGCCAAATGGGTTTGAATCCATAGGTGTAGATGATGTACATTTGTACTACCTTTACTATCTGCCTTCTACCTGTGCAATATCCCTGTGAAGGCACACCTACCATAAGCTTTCCTTACCCATTCATGTCTCTGTCCTCATCAGAGTCCTGACTAATCCTGTATAGTTGCCAAGTGAACCTATACTAGTTTGTTGATGCAAGTTGGGGGTGTCCGAGTATGTCTTGGGAGGCCTATTCCTCGAACTGAGCAAGCATACCTACAGTTGAAGCTAAGGCAGACATGCTGGTGAAGAAATCCTAAGGTCTCTAAAGTAAAACGTCAAACAAATATCCTGTGGGACTCATTCACCAAAACTTCTACTCTTGCTTTGAAAGCGAAGCTTCAAATTGAGTTTTCACACTTTCAAACAAGTAGATATGGTGAATATGCCAGAGAGGACATTTGTTTGACTTATTACAGCTACTCTGTTTCTCATTGGCAATCATGGTGGTCCTTGTGTAGAATACATAAGTTCCCTAACAAGCACTTCAAAATTCAATCATGCCTTTAACATTTTGCCACACAGGGTACTCCATGACAATGTGGCATATGTTCTGTCCACTAGTATGTGCAGTATGGGGACTATAATGCACATTCTGACGGTGGATATAGGTCTCAAGCAGGCCATAAGGAAGTCTGTGATTTTCTGAAGTAAATGGAAGTAAAATTCTGTGGCTGCTTGCCTAACGAAGCAGTGGCCCATGGACGTTTGGTATCCATGCACAGCCACTGAAAGGATTACCCAACGGCAGCTCCACCTCAGTCGATTTCTGAGAACTTTGCTTTAGTATGATACAAGTAAAGCAAGTAGGTACACAGAGGTCTGTTTGAGATGGGCACTGGGGACAGTAATACTGACTCTCCTGCCGCTTTCCATGCTTTGAGCACACTTTACAGCGCCGACATGGACAATCTTTTTTTGGTGTATTAGGAATGTGATCAGCAAAGTGTCGCTCCTGCACCCTTGCCACATCCTCCAGAACATATGAGGTGGAGGCCACTGCTGCTTCTGTAACAGCAGTGAGGCTTTCAATTACAGACAACTGGAAGTCAAGGAAAGCCATGAGTCTCCCTGTGGTTGTCTGAAGGTAAACAACATACGCATTGTATGTTGCCCTCTGGATCAGGTGGGTAAACAGTTTCTTGTACCAAGCACAAGTTTTATGACATGCATTGTATGGTTGAAGAACCTGGTTGTTCTTGTCCACTCCGCCCATGTACTTATTGTAATCAAGTATACAGATTGGCTTGTGGACTTCAGCCATCTGAGCCCAAACCGTGATGGGGGAAGTGCTCTCATCATGAATTGTAGTGAGCATGTATATATCACGCCTATCCAAGAACTTGACTGCGAGCAGTTCGTTGGAACGCAATACAGTAGTCTGGGATTTTGGAGCTTCTTGCAAACAAGCTCCTGGGAAAATCCTTTGCGGACAACGAACTGTACCGTAGGCCTTAGTGCCAGCTTTGTAGAGCTCACTGAACAGCTCTACTCCTGTATAGAAATTGTCCACATAAAGGGTATAACCTCTGTGAAGGAGTGGCTGGACAAGTTCCCATACAATCTTGCCTGTGACCCCAATGCGAGGGGGCAACCTAGAGGGTTTAGGGTTGAGTCCTTCCCTGTATACATTCTCAAGCAGTTCACATACCAGAAGAGCTCTCACACAGCATGTACAGCTTTATGCCATAGTGAGCTCTTTTTCTCAGAATGTACGGTCTGAACAGCAGCCGTCCTTTGTACAGGATCAAGGACTCATCGACTGCTATATTCTTTCCAGGAGTATAGATCTCTGGAAACCTGGCAGACAAATGTTCCATGACAGGCCGAATTTTGAACAACCTGTTATGGTCTGGCTGGTCCCGGGGCAATGCAGCAGAATTGTCATTGAAATGCAGCATGCGCTGCAGTAGCAAAAAAACGATCTCTGCTTATGAATGGTGCGAAGATGGGGGTTACCCAAACCGTGCGAGTGGTCCAGTAGGACTGCAAGGTGGGTTTCTGCACTAACCCCATTTTGAGCGTAAGGCCCAAAAATATCTTCAACTCCACCAGCGAAGTGGGAGTCCACTGGCATGCCCTAGAATGGGGCCCTTGAGTGCCTCCATGCTGCACAATATCTTGAAGGAAGTCAACATCCCAAAATAGATGGACGTAGTTGACTGGCAAAAAGTTGGCCGTATCAACTTCACATCCAGCGTCACCAGTAAGAGATGGAATTTGGGACTTAACTAAATAGGGGGGCTGCCAAGAGAGCACTCTCTCTGTGCTTGCGGCTGCACGCACCTGCTTTCTGGGTTCGGCTAATCCGATGTTGTCCCGCTGCACAGACCGTGCTTGTGAAGGGACAGCACGACTGTTGCCATTGTCTCCCTCAGAATCACTGGAAGATGTGTCATCTGATAAAACTTCTCCGACTGACAAATCACTCCCAGATTTTGCCCTATTGTCCTCGCCCTCAGATGCTGTCTCAGTCTGGGATCCTGCCTCAGAAATATCCTCCATAACTTGAGTTAAGGCTTGAGCAGCAGTCATCCAATGAGATGCCATCTCTGCTACTGGCTAAACTGTCCCTCTAAAGTACTAGCCTATGTAGAAGGCAGATAGAGCCACAAAATTGCTTGTGGATGTGTGCGATGTGTCCAATAGTAAATGTCGTCACCTTACCTTCGCTTCTTCTCCGATTCAGCAGATTCTCTGAAGACCCTGAAAAAACAAAAAAGACACACTATTACTTTCCCTTACCACATACCCATCATCACAGCCTTCAGCGCTGGTGGCACCCAGTGCGACAGTCATTTTTGCATGACCTCCTCTTCTAATTCCCTCAGTACCACCCAGCAAAAGTGCCCCTCATATCTCCATAGCCCACCCTCCACATACATTGCATTTGTTTTAAAGCGCAGGTAATGCCGGGCTTTACTAATCCACTCATCTAAATACATGTATATCTTTGCAGCAGGCATATAAACCATCTGCGCTACTTTATGGCGTCAAAACTGCCACTAGACTAAAGACAGATCTATTTTTCTGTCCCCCCCCTCTCTCTCTCTATATATATATATATAAAAAATATATAAATTTTATATATGTTTGGTTTCCCTGGGCGCCGATCGTGGCTCCCGGAAAACAACACATGTAAACAAATTATATATATATATATATATATGTGTGTGTGTATATATATATATATATATATACACATACATACATATCTATAGAGAGATTTGGCTCGTGTGTGTGTGTGTATATATATATATATATATATAGAGAGAGAGAGAGACTGACTGACTCTCTACATTACTTCTCTTTTTTTTTATACATGTGTGCTTTCCCTAGGGCCGATCATTGACCCCATGGCAAAGCACACATGTATACAAAAAAATGCCCCCAAGGGCTGACTCCAACATTTTCTTTTTTTTTAAAAACATTCTCTGGGAGGGGCGCTATTGCCCCCCCAGGGAAAACCATTTGGTAGAAATGACCCCCAAGGGCAAGCCGACCTCGGCATTCTTTTTTAAAAACATTTATTTCATAACCTGGGGGGTGCAATTGCCCCCCAGAAGAACTCCAACATATTTTCTTTTAATTTTGTGCCCCCACGGGGGAGGCCAACCCCCCCAAACAAGATCCCTTGTGCCTAGGGGCATTTCCTGGCCATGCGGTGCTGGGAAGGCATCGAAGGAAAGGGGAGACTCTTCTCTTTCCATCAATGCCTCCCTGGCATCTGGAGAGGCTGTTTTGGCCTTTTTTCCCCCACCGGAGTGGGGAGAGGACACACCTGCTCCTCAATCCTCCGGTGGGGAAAAAATGTAACATCACCGTGCCTAGGGGTGGGTGGGGTGGTCGGGGGACGATGCGGAAGTTGTTCCGCATCTCCTGGAGTAAAAATGAAAACCCCCCTCCATGGTGTCGGCCACTGGTCGTGACCCGCACCAATGGGGTTAAGTGCATTTCATATATTTTCTTAGTTTAGCATAATTGTGGCTTGCATTTTGCAGTCATGTAAAGTGTTGAATTCTTTTTTTCATAACGTGAAGACTTCTCTCAGCTTTCGTTCCCAAGAGAAGCTAAGTCGGTTTTGTAATAAGTTTATTGTTTAACTGTGGAAAACCGTACCGATTTGTCCTTGGAAACATTACAGTGCAGGAACATGGACTGAGATCATGTACATTTGTTTCAAACCTGTTTGGGATCATGTGTAAAGGAGATGTTCCCATGACAGACTTGGGAATTTGTCAAACTGTTGCAACCTTGAGTCTGTTGATAATTTATGATTGGATGATGCCTATTCAACATAATATGAATTGACAACTCTGACAAATGTGAATTGATATACCAATGGACCTTCAAACTTTGGTCAGTCCAGTCTTGGTCCTGGATTTTGGTCAGCCCAAGACGCTTTCCTGATGCTTGCAGATGCTTGCTAACCAGATGCTTTGTTGCTGATGATACCCTGAATGCTGGATCCCTTGGAGAGGTATCCTACCTTCTGCCATTTTCCGTTGACCCTTGAGATGCCCTTTTAGCTTAGAAACTCCACCATGCTGATGCTTATTTTCTTTTTTTTTAGTTAGGGACCTCTACCCTGAGTTATTAATTTTCCAAATTATTTTTGTCCTTTTTGTACTTTTGTATTATGTCCGCAAGTGTTCCTCCCCACACATGTATTTCCCTGATTTGGTTAGCTGTACAGTTGACCTGTGCCCAGCCAAAGATTATTGACTCTGCTAAATTTGAATTTGCTAATGATTGCAATTTCTGAGCATCATGTAATTTCCCTTGTCATAGATATTCTTGTTGACAATATGCATCATTCTTCTTGAATGCTTAGTTTTACTAATGTTAATTCATCTGAATTTATTTAGTCGCCTTGGGCAACCCTTGGTGATTATGGTCCTAATGTCGACTTTGGTGGACAGAAAAGGCCATCTGCTGAAGTTCCGTAGTCAGGTTACTCCCAGTGCGGTCCCCTTCCTGCAACCCCTATTGGGAGTTTCCCACTGGGTCAGCTGGCAGTAACAGACTTTACGTCCGCTGGCCCAGCGGAAACAGCCCACAACATAGATGCCGGCTCATAGTAGAGTCAGCGGCAATGTTGCTGCGTGTAGGGTGCACTAGCACCCGTCCTGCTTTTCACTGACGGCAAAGCAGACAGTGAAAAGCGCAACAGGGCTGGCAGTGGGGGTCCCTGCACTGCCATGATTAGGACTGCAAACACCGCCAGTCCCTCCTGTGGAGTAAAAGTGGTGGTGCTGGTGGTCCGACCGTGGCGCAACTGCCACGGTTGTAATGTGGCTGTCAGACCGCCATATTGGCAGCAGTCCGATCACCACCGCGCCACTGATGGTCCTAAGACCACCAGGGTCGAAATGAGGTCCTATGTTTCTTTATAATTTGGTTTTGCACATTTTCTATATGACTTTGGGCTTGTTCTTGTAATAAATCTTTCCTTCCGTGGTCACATTGGTCATGGTGTCTAAATTGTTGGGGTGGTGTTGAAATATTGTTGGTTCACCACACATCTGTCTGGGTTTAAAGGTCCTTCGACCTTGTTGCACATTTGATTCTTGTGAATAATGAAAAATGCATCCGCAGATCTGGTAGCAGACTGATAGTTTTGTCCCATAAGAGATGTTTAGTGTTAGGGAGATAGGATTGAGCTCATGTCATTGCCCAGTCCAAAATGTGCCCACCTCGTAATTCATCTCATGGTCCCTTCCAGAGATTGATGAAGTTCCAGCATTGTGACTATAAGTGACGTGCTGCGTGCGTATAAATAGGGTTTTGCGCGGGTGATGCTTTTGGTTTGAAGATTGCAGTGAAGTGTGATGTTGTGAAGTGTGTTGTGGAGTCATCATACTCAAAGTGATTGTGGCACTTTTTTGTTGACGGGTCAATCATGACCTTAGATCCTGGGATAACGCACAAGTGTAGAAGACACTTGGTTAATTTATTGTCTTCAGCGAGGTACTTGTCATGAGACATTGTTAACTGTGCCAATAGTTTCTTCCTTGAGTGAGTGTGAGTTGTTGGTTGGTATTTAGTGAACCTTGAGTGCACATGTAGGGTCTATATCAACCAGGAGTGAGAATTGCTGGTCAAGTTTCACTCGTTATCTAATTGTGAAAGCTACAGTCAGAAGAGTAGCCCGTACAGCTTTCAAAGTGATTGAGTTCTTACCCATAGTATGCAGACAGGTTGTTGATTTTTGTTTGCAATATTTCGCATTGGGTGTGAGTGAGCGATTGTGTGAGAGACAATTGCAAAGCGATTTTAGCTGCTGAGAGTATCGAGTGTGACGTCATTATGTGTCACACTGGTATAGATTGGTTAGTGTGAAGCAGCGCTGATATTGGTGGACAGTATTGTGTTGCTATTGGTTGAGAACAGCATGCGAAAAGGATTGTGGGATTGAAATTACTTCCTGATTTGATTGAAAATCATTATAGTTAATTGAATTTGTGTCACTGAAGGAACCCCAGCTTCTGAAGTGGCAGAAATAAAAGGAGTTTCGGCCTGGGCATGGCTTAAACAATGGTGTAAAATAACTGAGAAAGAGGGTTTATTAGCTTTTCCTCATAATGCAACATTTAATATGAGAGGGTTTGTCAATTTGAGGAGCGTAATGTGTGAATCAAAACCGCCTCCAAGACCTGCACAATTTGAAATCCTTAGTATTTGGAAACTTATTGCAAGACAGAGATCAACAACAGAATTTGAAATTAGAATGCGGAAAGCAATTAAGACATTTGCCAAAGCCAGATGGGATGCAGAACAAAAAATATTGAGATCAGAGATATTAGGTGGAATGAGAATGTTTCCAGCTATCTAAAGTAGGGTACGGAGGAAATGCTTGTGACCAACCTGTTTTATTTTTTCACGAGCTGGTATAAACACGCCAGGTAATGTACACAGGCCAAACAGGAGTCACATGCAGGTAGTCCATTAATACTCATTTCTGGGATTGCCTGGCACTGCAATGAAAATGTCACCAAAGATCAGGTTGGATGACCTTCCTACTTTGGTTCTTTTTATAAATCTTTATTTAGCATTTTTATACAAACAGACATAAACAAAAAGTATCAATGGCTCAATTCTTCAGTCTCATGTCGTACATCTTTCTTGTCAGGGGTAGTAGGCACTATAAATACAATTACATCTTTTGAAGCATGGTTTTGTTCATTGGAATAAAAACAGTTCACCCTTATTGCAGCATAGTCCTACCTTATCCCTATTGTTGCTATTTACTCACACATCCTTCCTTGGTTCTTGACATGTGCCCCATTCTTATTATAATTTCCATAATCATCATTATAACAAGTTCTATGTGAACTGAATTACAGAGATTCTGTCAACACCAGAGCAGTACGCGCTCTATTGGCGACAAAGATGCAAAAACCCAGCACTCTCAAAACAAAGTAATTTATGCATTGTGCTGATATGTTGTGGTTTAACCTTTTGCATTGCAGAGTTCAATCCTGAAAACTTATTTTTAATATGCTTACAAATACTGTTCCTTTGCAATGTATTGCTGCAGGTTTTCAGAGTGTGTTAGGGTGTGGCCCCTCTCCAGGGCCTTCCAGAGACTTTCCCTGCAACATGCCTGGGGGTGGTTCTGGGCTGGGCCAAGACTCTATAAAAGAGAGCCAGCCCAACTCCCAGTGCTCACTATTCAGAGGTTCCGGTGCAGAGCAGCAGCTTCTTCCTGAGCTCCTGTCCCGGCGGCTTATTTGGATCTTCCAGTCTTCTGCCCTAATTCTTCATTGGTGATCATTGTTCCAGGCGGTAAGACGGTGGTTGGACTGTCCCGACACCGTTATTTAGAATTTTCATATTCTTGGTTTAAATTCTTAAATGAGTAACACATTACTTGCGCACTACCATTTCTTGACATTTATATGGTAGTTTACAAATAGGCAAGACGCGCAATTTATTTCATAAAGGTTTGACTTTGTCATTCATTGCACGCTACCATTTCTTGACATTCAGATGGTGGCTTAAGAATCGGCAAGACGCGCAATTCGTTTTATGGTGTTTAAACATCGTTGTCCATTGCACACTACTATTTCTTGACATTTACATGATGTTTTACGAATTGGCAAGACGAAAAACTCGTTTCATGAGCATTTAACTTTGTTGTTCATTGCGCACTACCATTTCTTGACATTTTACATGGTGGCTTAAGAATTGTCAAAAGAAGCGCAATTCGTTTCATTGTACTTTGATCTTGTTATTTATTGTGAGCTGTTATTCCTTGACATTTACATCGTGTTTTACGAATTGGCAAAACGCTTGATTCGATTAATGATGATTTGACTTTGATATTCATTGCGTGCTACCATTTCTTGGTATTTTACATGGTAACACTCGAATTGGCAAGACGCACGATTCTCTCCTCAAGTTTAATTTATGTTGTTTATTGCATGCTACTATTCTAAGCTATTTATTATGTAATATTCGAGTTGACAAGTTATGTGATTTGTTTCCTGAATCCATATTGTGTTATTCATGGTGCACAATCCTTTTATGGTGTTTACTATATATATATATCTATATATATCTGCAATATGCGCAACTTGTGTTGAAACATTTTAAGAGTACACAGAAGGCCAGAGTTTCTAGATGCAATATTGTATGGTCATAGTATACATTCTCAAAACAGGATTTATATGACTGGTTTAAAATTTTGTCAGAATGTTTTTTCTGATTCTCATGTAAAGGAAAGTAGTTGAATAAGAAAGTTTTCATTTCATTCATCTTGATTCCCCTACAGGTATCCGGCCATCTTGAAACTTAGTCATTTTAAACTTAACTCTTAGATTGTTCATGTTTTCAGAGTGACTAGGCTTAGAATCATAGGGGGTGATTCTAACCCTGGCGGTCGGTGATAAAGTGGCGGCCAACCCGCCAACAGGCCGGCGGTCCAAAAAATGGAATTCTGACCCTGGCGGCAACCGCCAACACAGCCCGCCACATTAACACTCCGACCGCCACCGCGGTACAGACAAACAGCGCGGCGGTCACCGCCAACAGGCAGGCGGCAGACAATGTACCGCCCACACTATCACAACTCACCAATCCGCCACCTTTTCCGGGGCGGGAGCCCCACCGATAAAAACACGGCGGAAACAGACTACGGACGAGAAAACGCGCACCAAAACACACTCCACGAGTACGGAGGACAGCATGGAACCCAAATTAAACATCCTACCTGCACTCGTCTACCTGCTCATCTACCACGAGTACGAACTCCGGCGCAGACGACAACGGTGAGTACTGCACCTATGACACACAGGAGGGGGGAGGAGGAAAGCTTACGGGCACACACATATGCGACCCCCACCCCCCCCAAACTATGTACACACCAATGCTGAGCAACAATGCACAGTGACACCACCCAAACCCCCCTGAAAAATGCAAAGACATAATTAAATTGTGAACCAAATTTTTATATAAAAAATAGACTCTGAGATGTATCGGCAACTATGCAAAATATCCCTAACAAAATAATACTATACACACTGCCATGGAGAACCGAGGCAATTAGTCCGCTACATCAAAGTCAAATGGAACAGTCCGTGGGCTACAGTGTAGCGACACAAGGGCAAAGCCCACACAGGAGACCTGAGTCCTTTGGAGAGAACACTGCAGGGGCATCTGATGAAAATACTACAGGCACCTCAGGGGGAATGGAAGGGGGGGGCACCACAGCCACATGAGTCCACAACGCAAGATCCACGAAGGGGCCACCATGCCCACTGTGCCATCCTCGGGAGTGCAAAGCCACAGTCTCTCAAGTCTCTACAGTGGGTGGGTTGCCCACTCTGCCATCCTGGGGAGTGCAAAGCCACAGTCTCTCAAGTCTCTACAGTGGGTGGCTTGCCCACTGTGCCATCCTGGGGAGTGCAAAGCCACAGTCTCTCAAGTCTCTACAGTGGGTGGCTTGCCCACTCTGCCATCCTGGGGAGTGCAAAGCCACAGTCTCTCAAGTCTCTACAGTGGGTGGGTTGCCCACTCTGCCATCCTGGGGAGTGCAAAGCCACAGTCTCTCAAGTCTCTACAGTGGGTGGGTTGCCCACTCTGCCATCCTGGGGAGTGCAAAGCCACAGTCTCTCAAGTGGATAACAGTGGGTGGGTTGCCCACTCTGCCATCCTGGGGAGTGCAAAGCCACAGTCTCTCAAGTGGATAACAGTCTCCACTGGTCAAGGAGGAGGCATGGTGGGCACAGTGAACCATAGACAGTGCTTGAGACGGCGGGGCCCAGCGGAGCGGTGCTTGAGACGGCGGGGCCCAGCGGAGAGGTGCTTGAGACGGCGGGGCCCAGCGGAGCGGTGCTTGAGATGAAGGGGCCCAGCGGAGCGGTGCTTGAGACGGCGGGGCCCAGCGGAGCGGTGCTTGAGATGGCGGGGCCCAGCGGAGCGGTGCTTGAGATGGCGGGGCCCAGCGGAGCGGTGCTTGTGACGGCGGGGCCCAGCGGAGCAGTGCTTGAGACGGCGGGGCCCAGCGGAGCAGCGCTTGAGATGAAGGGGCCCAGCGGAGCGGTGCTTGAGACGGCGGGGCCCAGCGGAGCGGTGCTTGAGACGGCGGGGCCCAGCGGAGCAGTGCTTGAGACGGCGGGGCCCAGCGGAGCGGTGCTTGAGATGAAGGGGCCCAGCGGAGCGGTGCCTGAGACGGCGGGGCCCAGCGGAGCGGTGCTTGAGATGAAGGGGCCCAGAGGAGCGGTGCTTGAGACGGCGGGGCCCAGCGGAGCGGTGCTTGAGATGAAGGGGCCCAGCGGAGCGGTGCTTGAGACGGCGGGGCCCAGCGGAGCGGTGCTTGAGACGGCGGGGCCCAGCGGAGCGGTGCTTGAGATGAAGGGGCCCAGCGGAGCGGTGCTTGAGACGGCGGGGCCCAGCGGAGCGGTGCTTGAGATGAAGGGGCCCAGCGGAGCGGTGCTTGAGACGGCGGGGCCCAGCGGAGCGGTGCTTGAGATGGCGGGGCCCAGCGGAGTGGTGCTTGAGACGGCGGGGCCCAGCGGAGCGGTGCTTGAGACGGCGGGGCCCAGTTCAGCGGTGCCTATCTTCACGGCGGGGCCCTGTTCAGCGGTGCTCTTCTGCACGGCGGGGCCCTGTTCAGCGGTGCTCTTCTGCACGGCGGGCCCTGTTCAGCGGTGCTCTTCTGCACGGCGGGCCCTGTTCAGCGGTGCCTATCTTCACGGCGGGCCCAGTTCAGCGGTGCCTATCTTCACGGCGGGGCCCTGTTCAGCGGTGCTCTTCTGCACGGCGGGCCCTGTTCAGCGGTGCCTATCTTCACGGCGGGGCCCTGTTCAGCGGTGCTCTTCTGCACGGCGGGCCCTGTTCAGCGGTGCCTATCTTCACGGCGGGCCCTGTTCAGCGGTACCTATCTTCACGGCGGGGCCCTGTTCAGTGGTGCTCCTCTGCACGGCGGGCCCTGTTCAGCGGTGCCTATCTTCACGGCGGGGCCCTGTCCAGCGGTGCTCTTCTGCACGGCGGGCCCTGTTCAGTGGTGCCTATCTTCACGGCGGGCCCTGTTCAGCGGTACCTATCTTCACGGCGGGGCCCTGTTCAGCGGTGCTCTTCTGCACGGTGGGCCCTGTTCAGCGGTGCCTATCTTCACGGCGGGGCCCTGTTCAGCGGTGCTCTTCTGCACGGCGGGCCCTGTTCAGCGGTGCCTATCTTCACGGCGGGCCCTGTTCAGCGGTGCACATCCAGTAGGTTCAAGGGAGCCAGACCTGGCCTGGACTCCGTGCTCAGACGCCCTCCGGCCGTGATGTTCCTGGGCCCTTCGGTGACGGAGTCCTGGGCCCTTTGGTGTCCTCCTTTACAGCTGGGATGTGGCATGTGGGGCCCACCTGCTCCGCGCTCCTGCTGGCTGACATCTCCGCCCTGCTGCCCTTACGCTCCTTAGATGGGGCTCTCGGGCCCTTGCCTCCCCTAGACGTTGTGGCTGGTGAAGTGGGCGAACTCTGCTCCTTGGGGGCAGCCGTGTCAGTCTTCGCACGGCGGCCCTTGTGTTTCCTGGTCCTCTTGCCGGGGGGGGCTGGATGTGTCCTTGCTGCTGATGGAGGTGTCACTGCTGGCAAAGGGTGGGCTCCAGAACCCATGCACAACAGTGACACCCGAAGTTGGGCTGGTGGTGGCTGTGGTGCTCTTGGGACTCTTTGCAGATGGAGGGGGTAGGTCATCGGAGGGGAAGAGGTCAAGATTAGCCAGGAAAACATTTTTAGGGCCAAGGTAAAAGGTAGGAGAAGTGGAGATGGAAGTGGAGGAAGAGGATGTGGTTGTAGGAGAGTCAGGTGTGCTGTCATTGGGTGAAGGTGCAGGTGCTGTAGGCTGTTGTGAGGTGGATGTCTGTTGGGTGGGTGTCTGCCTGCGTTTGTGTGTCTTGGAAGGGGTGGTGACAGACACAGTGGGAGAGGACACAGGGGACGTGTAAATGGCAGTGGGGGTGGTGACTGCACGCGTGCGGACTGTACAGGAGGGTGTGGTGGTGATGGAAGCACTGGCTGATGTTGGTGTGCATGCAGGTGTGAGTGGAGACGTCACAGGGAGGGAGGAGGGAGACGAGGAGGAAGGGGACACAGGGGTGGTAGTGACTGTTGGGATGTCTGCATCTGTGTGTTGCTTGGGTGAGTGTTTGTGGGATCTGTGGTGCTTGTGTCTGGATGAGCTGCCCTTGGGTGTTGAGGTGTGTGCAGGCTGGTCAGATGGTGTGGATGGGATAGGCTGAGGAACAGGAGACAGAGACAGGGTGGAGGCAGTCAGAAGAGGGAGGCTGGAAACAGGGACAATGGCTGCCGTCAGTGCTGAGGCCAGAGCATTGAACGATCGTTGATGGGCAGCCTGACCCGAATGAATGCCCTCCAGGTAGGCATTGCTCCGATGCACCTCCCTTTCTACCTCCTGGATGGCATTCAAAAGGGTAGTCTGCCCAACAATGAGTGTCCTGAGGAGATCAATGACCTCCTCACTGAGGGCAGCAGGGGTAACAGGGGCAGGGGCTGAGGTGCCTGGGGCGAAGGAGACGCCCGCCTTCCTGGGTGAGCGGGCACGGAGCGTAGGCTGAGGGGCTGCTGGGAGGGCAGGGCTGGTGCGCTGGGTGGCGGCTGTACCTGTAGAGGCGGGGGGCCCGGATGTTGCCGCCACCGCTAGGGAGCTCCATTCCGAGGACGTGTCGCTGTCGCTGCTCTCACCAGCGGTCCCCGTCGTGGTGCTCCCCTCGCCCTCCGGCTCACTTGGGCCCTCGGTGTCTGTTCCTGTGCCCACCGGGGCCTTGTGGCTTGCAGCTCCCTCGTGCTCCGATGCCAAATCTCCTCCGCCTGATGATGCTAATGCACACATGCACAAGAAGATGAAGAAGAAGGGTGGGGGGAGAAAGAGAAGACCTGGTTGAGTGCATGCAATGTCAACACCGTTGGCGGAGAGGACAGACACAGGAGCCGCATGCACTAAGCCGCGCATTCGGGGCACACTACTCAGTACTTCTGACTCGGACAACAGGTCAGGAGACGACTAACGCGCACATGTGTGAGGCTGGACCATCAATAGCTGGACTTGTCACCCTACGGAGGTGGGGGCCGGGAGCACAGGGCCATGCCTAAGGGAGAGGACTACACTACAGAAAGCGCCCTGGCCTAATGTCACCCCCAACCCTCCTCCCCACCCAGATGCCTCCACTGCGCAGAAAGATAGCTGAATGTGCTGATACTCACCCCCTTGTGTCTGCTGTGATGCTCTCAAGCGCCCATCCAAATCAGGGTAGGCCACCGCCAGGATCCGGGACATCAGGGGGGTCAGGGTACGACTGGCACCCCTCCTATGTTGGGAGGCCATCCCCAGCAGTGACTCGGCGGTCTTCCTGGTTCCGCGGCGGATGTCCTCCCACCTCTTGCGGCAGTGGGTGCCCCGTCTGACGTGGACCCCCAGGGCCCGGACTTCCTTGGCGATGGCACGCCAAATCTCGACTTTCTGATGGGCGCTGACCTATGTGACATGTACAGGGTGGGAAGGAAACATTCATCAACTTACTGCATGTTAGATGTGATTGGCCCCCCCTCCCCAACCTTGCAATATAGCACATGCTCTCATCTGTCGTGCGTTGCACTCCTCATTCGCCCCCCACCCCACCAACTTACATCCACCCCACTCCACACAGGCATCGCCCATTCCATGTGCACCCGGTGTACTCACCTGTTGGTCTGGAGGACCGTAGAGTAAGGCATACTGGGGGAGGACCCCATCCACGAGCTTCTCCAACTCTTCAGACGTGAAGGCAGGGGCCCTTTCCCCAGTCGCAGCAGCCATTGTCACTTCCAGACCGAGTTCACAGCAGCACTTGCAGTATAGGTCCTCTCCTGTGGATGATCAGGTCTCGAGTGATTAAGCAGATAGAAAATGGCGGTCACGCCCGCGGCGGTGCGTACCGCGGCGGTGCGTACCGCGACCACCGGCGCACATCGTCATTGGCTCCTGAAACCCATAGGCTTCAATGTTGTCCAATGCGGCTCCGTATAGCGGTCTTCGACCGCCTACCGCCACGGTGTGCCCCGCCAGCGCAGTGACCTCACATCCCATTGTCCCACTTCACAGGTCAGGCAGCCGCCATTTCAAGGGCCCACATGGCATAATCTCTACTGCGACACACAGGCCTAGGCCTGGCATTGCCACACATACACGCCTTTCAATACCTAGATAACCGTGTGCCATGCAAGCAGTGGTGAACGTACCAGTGATTATCTTGACTCTGTGCTCCATGTTGTCCTTCCTAGGCACCGTCCGCTGGGATTTGCGAGGAGAAGGATGAATCCTCGCGTGTACCGACCGCTGGTGGACCTGTCGACAATGGAAGAACGCCACATCATACTACGATACCGACTTGACCGTGCCACTATCCATGAACTGTGTGCCCAGCTGGAGCCAGCCCTGATGTCCCCCATCCGCCAACCCACAGGAATTCCCCCTCTGGTGCAGATGCTGTCAGTCCTCCATTTTCTTGCAAGTGGCTCATTCCAGACAACAGTGGCCATGTCATCTGGAATGTCTCAGCCAATGTTTTCTAAGGTTTTGTCTAGAGTCTTGTCTGCCCTGACGAAACACATGCGGAGATACATCATATTCCCAGATGAGGTTGATTTGCCCACTGTGAAGGGTGATTTTTATGCCCTTGGACATATTCCCAACATAATTGGTGCCATTGATGGGACCCATATAGCCTTAGTCCCCCCAAAAGACGATGAGCAGGTGTACAGAAACAGGAAGAGTTACCATTCTATGAACGTCCAGGTGGTCTGTTTGGCTGACCAGTACATCTCCCATGTGAATGCAATGTTCCCTGGTTCAGTGCATGACGCGTATGTGATGCGTAATAGCAGCATCCCTTATGTGATGGAACAGCTACAGAGACACCGTGTGTGGCTAATAGGTGACTCTGGTTACCCCAACCTGCCTTGGCTATTGACCCCAGTGAGGAATCCCCGGACCAGGGCTGAGGAACGGTACAATGAGGCCCATGGGCGAACTAGGAGGATCATAGAAAGGACCTTTGGGGTTCTGAAGGCCAGGTTTAGGTGTCTGCATATGACAGGGGGATCCCTGATGTACTCACCAAAGAAGGTGTGCCAGATCATCGTGGCCTGCTGTATGCTTCACAATCTGGCATTGCGACGTCAGGTGCCTTTCCTGCAGGAGGATGGTCCAGAGGGTGGTGTTGAAGCAGCTGTGGAGCCTGCGGAGAGTGAAGAGGAGGAAGACTCAGAGGACGACACAGACAACAGGGACAGAGTTATCCAACAGTATTTTCAGTAGCACACAGGTAAGAATCAAGCACGCCATTTTACTTTTCCTGCAAGCCTCCTGCTTCTCAGCTTTGTCTATGACCCCCAGTTCTTTAAAACTGATGTTTGATTTTCCCTTCCCTTTTCAGTGCTGTATGACCCACTCCGTGACTACTGCTTGGTTAGCCCATGGACTAATGCTTATTGATCTCGGTATGTGTTCAGCACAAAGTTAACAGAACATAATTGATCGGTAATGTGTTATACATTTGTAAATAATACAGCCTGACTCCTGTTTGATTTAAGTGCATTGAGTGATTTATTTTTTGTGCTAGATAATGTTACATGATATAAACACGGTGATGGGTGGGGGTGGAGTAATGGCCATGGCAGAGTCCAGTTCTCAGTCTCACAGGTGCATTGTCCATATGCCTGTGGAAGGATAGAGCAGGGGCAGTTCAAGGTTGGACAGGGTGGCAATGTGGGACAGTGGGATGACTTCAGGGGGGGTCTCATGCTGGTGGGGGTCTTGACATCCTACTCTGTCGATTTCTTTGATCTCAGGCTCCTCTTGCGGGGTGGTGGTTCTTCAGCAGGAGGTGGGGTTCTGGTGGCCTGTCGTTGTGGTGGGGCCTCCTGTCCACTAGCGCCGGCGGAGGTGGTAGGCTGTTCCTGGCTAGGGACAGGGGCCCTGTGTGGTGCCACACGGTCCCGCAACGTGTCTTCTATACGGTTGAGGGCCTGGACTATGCTCCCCATAGCGGTAGAGATGTTTGTGAGTTGATTGGTGAACCCCAGGTAGCGTTCCTCCTGCTGTGCCTGGATCTCCTGGAACCTGGCCAGTACCGTCGCCATCGTCTCTTGGGAGTGGTGGTAGGCTGCCATGATGGTGGTGAGGGCCTCTTGGAGAGTGGGTTCCCTGGGCCTCTCCTCCCCCCCCTGTCGCACAGCAGCCCTCCGAGTTGCCCTGTTTCCCTGGGCCTCTGTCCCCTGGACGGTGTGCCCACTACCACTGCCCCCAGGTCCCTGTTGTTGTTGGGGTGGTGGGTTAGCCTGGGTGCCCTGTAGTGGCAGACACACCGCTGATTGACCTGTCCTAGAGACAGAGGCATGGGCCCGCTGGGTGGGAGCTGTGCTGTTGTTCCCAGAGGGGGTTGGGTCTGCTGTGGCCTGTGTGTGGGGAACCCACTGTCCAGAGGTCCCCGATGGTCCGGGCTGGTCGTCAGGTTCCAGGTCGACAGAGCTGCTGTCATCGCTGGGTGCCTCTTCCGGGGGGGGATGGACATTTCTGGACCCTCCTGGCCGGTGTGTTGGCGTTCGGGTCCTGCATGGGGTAAGAGAGTATGGTTATTGTTTCTGTGTGTGCTATTGCGTGCCATTGATTGGTGCCCTTGTCCCCCAGTGCTGCCATTCCCTTGGGGGAGGTGTTGTGGGGGTGTTGGGAGGGGGGGTATGTGCAGTGGTCATGCTTGGGTGATGGGTGTCCATAGTTTGTGGGGGCATGCAGGGGTTGGTGTTGGGTGGGTTGTGCTGGAGAGACATTCTCAGGGAGGATGTGTGATGGGGGGTTGGGGGTGAGGGTGGTGGTGGGGGTTAGCATGCTGGGGGGGGGGGAAGTAGTTGAGATTGTACTTACCAGAGTCCATTCCTCCGTGTACTCCAGCGAGGCCATCAGGATGCAGGATGGTTAGTACCTCTTGCTCCCATGCTGTGAATTCGGGAGGAGTGGGAGGGGGTCCCCCGCCAGTCTTCTGCACTGCGATGTTGTGTCGCGAGACCATCGAGCGCACCTTTCCCCTTAAGTCGTTCCAGCGTTTGCGGATGTCGTCTCTATTTCTGGGATGCTGTCCCACCGCGTTGACCCTGTCCACGATCCGCTGCCATAGCTCCGCCTTCCTGGCTATGGTGGTGTGCTGCACCTGTGAGCCGAAGAGCTGCGGTTCAACTCTTATGATTTCCTCCACCATGACCCGGAGTTCTTGGTCCGAAAAGCGTGGGTGCCTTTGGGGTGCCATGGGGTGGTGTGGATGAGGTGTGGGGTGGTATATATGGTGATGAGTGTGTTGGTGTGTGGTGCTTTGTGCTTCTATGTGCTGTGTGTGATGGTGTAGTGTGCCTCTGTGTGATGTAGCTCTCTATTCTGTGATGTGTCTCTCTCTCCTTCGTCTCTGATCTTCGGTCGTAGGGGTTTGTGGGTGATGTGGGTGTGTGTTTTATAGTTGTATGGATGTGTGGGAGTGTTGTTGGTATGTGTGTCAGGTGTGTGTATTTCAAATTGCCCAATGTGGCAGTGTTTTGGAGCTGTGTGTGTATTTTGAGCGCGGCGGTGTGTACCGCCAATGGAATACCGCGGTTGAAAGACCGCCGCGTGGATTGGTGGGTCAGAATGGCATGGGCGTGTTTGTGTTGTCGTGGCGGTGGAGGTTTGGTCATCTCCAGTTTTCCGCCGCCCGCTGATGCTGCGGCCTTCCTTGGATGTCGGGTTTTTGGCGGATTCACAGTTGGTGGTCAGAATGACCGTGGCGGTTTACCGCGGACGCGGCGGTAGTATGGCGGAGTTCTGACCGGCGGTATGGCCCTTTTACCGCCAAGGTCAGAATGACCCCCATAGTCTAGTATTGATTTCAGGAGATATAATTTTCATATTGTGTGTTCTAACCTTTTTTCTTACTACAGGTCTCCTTCCCAGCTGTTCCCTTCCTAATCCCCTCTTCCCCTCTTCCCCTCTTGAACTCTCTCAGTCTCTGTGATTTATCTATCAGAGTCTTGGAGCTGTTCAGTGGTGGACGTGTTGGGAACGTGCACAGACCCCGAGGATCTGGTGACTCTGACAGAATAGTGAGCCCACAAATTATTATCCTCCTGGCTTGTGTATGTTCTCAGCATGGCCACGCTAGACGAGTTAGTCAAGGCTATCACCCAGCTCCAAGCAGAGGTGGTATCATCCAAAGAATTGACAACTAGCTTAGCAGAGAGAGTGAGTCAGTTGCAAGATAAGGTAGAGAAGAAGGAACAAAGTCCCACAGGTGTGTCTTGGCCAGGTACTTCTTCTCAGGCTTCTGGAAGTAATCCGATTTCCCTAAATGTTCCTTCTGCAATTCCTTTAGCACCCCCAGAACGTTTCTCAGGTGACTCTTTGAAAGCGCAATCTTTCCTGGTTCAAGTGGAACTACACTTCACCTGCAGACCAAATACTTTTACCGAGGCCCAGTCCAAAGTAGCTTTCTTGTTATCATATCTGTCTGGGGATGCAGCTACTTGGGCAATTCTTCTTGTGCGTAAAAATAGTCCCTTGTTGTATAACTGGAGAAATTTTGTTCGTGAATTTGAGAGAGTTTTTGATCGTAGAACTGTAACACAGTCAGCAGATCGTGAATCATTAGATTTACGCCAAGGAAATCAAGACCTAGTGTCGTATTTAGCCAACTTTAACCGGCTGGTTGCCGAGACATCCTGGCCTGATGAAAAACAAGCGGTCTTGTTTTACAAGGGACTCAAAGAAGAATTAAAAGATATCTTAGCGCAAATCGATCCACAACCTACAGACTGTCAAGAATTAATAAATCTTGTCTTGAGACTTGATCATCGTTTAGTAGAACGTAAAGGAACGCCCAAAAAGATTGAAAAATATTCATGGCGCGTTCATGAGGACAGAGACTCAAGAACTCCGAAAGAAAGAACGCCGGAACCGATGGAAATTGGAACCATCAGAAGACCTTTGATCAAAGATGAAAAGGACCTCCGCTGAAAAAATTGACAATGTCTTTACTGTGGGCGAAAAGGTAATTTTGCAAAAGATTGTCCAATCAAACCAAAGAACAAGCAAGGTCCAGTTCAGAAGGTTGCAACCAATGCACCAGTCGAGTTGGAAAACTAAAACACCTGAGATGCAGAGAAGGGTTTCTCTTGGGTGTCACCGTGGACCCTTCACAATCTAGACATCTTAAACTGGAAATAAGAGTTCAGGTCAAGAAAAAGATGTATTTCAAGAAAGCTCTAGTCGATTCTGGGGCTACTGGGAATTTTGTTGATGTCCAATTGGTTCGTGCATGGGGGATCCCGTGTATTGAAAAGAAGACCCCAGAAATCATCCAGGCAGTCGATGGAAAACTCTTGACTGGAGGTCCGGTAACTCTTCAGACTATCCCCTTGTCGATGATTTGTGAAGATAAGATTCAAAGAAAGAAACATAAAGAGAAAATCATCTTTGACGTGATCCATGCTCCCCAATATGGGATTATCCTCGGCTTGCCATGGTTAACTCATCACAATCCAGAGATCAATTGGGCAGAACGAAAAATCGTGTTCTCATCGCGCTATGTAACGAACAATGTCTCCAAAAGATTCAAGTACCAAAAGTTTGCAACTCTTACATAGCTACTGCCACGGAGAAAGAAATTCAGCTGCCCAAACAGTATTCATCTTACAAAGATGTATTTGATGAGAAAGGAGCAGAGACTCTACCTCCTCATAGATCTTATGACTGTCAAATTGATCTAGCCCCAGGTGCGATACTTCACAACTGTCGTGTATATGCCCTGTCAGAACATGAAAATCAACATTTACGAAAGTACCTAGATCAATTTTTGGAGAATGGCTTGATTCGCCCCTCTAAGTCTCCTGCAGCTTCGCCTTTGTTTTTTGTTCCAAAAGCTAATGGAGAACTTCGAACTTGCATCGACTATAGGGGTTTGAACAAAGTCACCATCAAGAATAAATATCCTTTGCCCCTAATTCCGGTCTTATTGGAACAAGTAAAGAAAGCAAAAATCTACACGAAGCTTGACCTTCGAGGTGCTTATCATTTGGTCAGAATGAGAGAGGGTGACGAATTGAAAACGGCGTTCAAGACAAGATATGGCCTTTTTGAATACACCGTCATGCCGTTTTGGTCTGTGTAATGCTCCAGCAGCATTTCAATTTTTCTTGAATGACATTCTTAGAGAGTACCTCGACATATTTGCCATAGTCTACATCAATGACATTTTGATCTACTCAATGAAAACAAACATATCCAACATGTCAAGAAAATTCTTGCAGCCCTTCGAAAACACCATTTATATTGCAAACTAACCAAGTGTGAGTTTCATGTTACCACAGTTGAGTTTTTAGGGGTTATTCTTTCCCCTCAAGGTATGGTGATGGCAGAAAAGAAAGTAAAAGCCGTATCTGATTGGCCCACCCCAAAGACTGTTCCTGATGTACAATGTTTCCTGGGGTTTGCAAATTTTTACCAGAGGTTCATAAATCATTTTTCCCAGACAGTGGCTCCAATCACTAAGCTGCTAAGAAAGAAAGAAAAGTTTGTATGGTCCCCAGAAGCTGATCAAGCCTTCTCAACTTTGAAGGAAGCTTTCTCCACTGCCCCAGTCTTGACTCATCCTGATGCAAATCAACCTTTCATAGTGGAAGCTGATGCTTCAGATGTAGCAATAGGAGCCGTCTTATCATAACGAAATAAAGACACTGGTCAACTTCATCCTGTATCTTATATGTCTCGGAAGTTGGATCTTCCAGTCTTCTGTCCTAATTCTTCATTGGTGATCATTGTTCCAGGCGGTAAGACAGTGGTTGGACTGTCCCGACTCCGTTATTTAGAATTTTCATATTCTTGGTTTAAATTCTTAAATGAGTAACAGATTACTTGCGCACTACCATTTCTTGACATTTATATGGTAGTTTACAAATAGGCAAGACGCGCAATTTATTTCATAAAGGTTTGACTTTGTTATTCATTGCGCGCTACCATTTCTTGACATTCACATGGTGGCTTAAGAATCGGCAAGACGCGCAATTCGTTTTATGGTGTTTAAACATTGTTGTCCATTGCGCGCTACTATTTCTTGACATTTACATGATGTTTTACGAATTGGCAAGACGCACAACTCGTTTCATGAGCATTTAACTTTGTTGTTCATTGTGCGCTACCATTTCTTGCCATTTTACATGGTGGCTTAAGAATCGTCAAAAGAAGCGCAATTCGTTTCATTGTACTTTGATCTTGTTATTTATTGTGAGCTGTTATTCCTTGACATTTACATCGTGTTTTACGAATCGGCAAGACGCTCGATTCGATTAATGATGATTTGACTTTGATATTCATTGCGTGCTACCATTTCTTGGTATTTTACATGGTAACACTCGAATTGGCAAGACGCACGATTCTCTCCTCGAGTTTAATTCATGTTGTTTATTGCATGCTACTATTCTAAGATATTTATTATGTAATATTCGAGTTGACAAGTTATGTGATTTGTTTCCTGAATCCATATTGTGTTATTCATGGTGCACAATCCTTTTATGGTGTTTACTATATATATATATATATATGTATCTGCAATATGCGCAATTTGTGTTGAAACATTTTAAGAGTACACAGAAGGTCAGAGTTTCTAGATGCAATATTGTATGGTCCTAGTATATATTCTCAAAACATGATTTATATGACTGGTTTAAAATTTAGTCAGAATGTTTTTTCTGATTCTCATGTAAAGGAAAGTACTTGAATAAGAAAGTTTTCATTTCATTCATCTTGATTCCCCTACAGGTATCCGGCCATCTTGAAACTTAGTCATTTTAAACTTAACTCTTAGATTGTTCATGTTTTCAGAGTGACTAGGCTTAGAATCATAGTCTAGTATTGATTTCAGGAGATATAATTTTCATATTGTGTGTTCTAACCTTTTTCTTACTACAGGTCTCCTTCCCAGCTGTTCCCTTCCTAATCCCCTCTTCCCCTCTTGAATTCTCAGTCTCTGTGATTTATCTATCAGAGTCTTGGAGTTGTTCAGTGGTGGACGTGTTGGGAACGTGCACAGACCCCGAGGATCTGGTGACTCTGACAGGTTCTAACCATTGTTATTTTGGTGATGCCCTTTGGAACTCAGAGCTACATGCTCTTAATGTTTGTGGCTTTTAGAGTGTGTCAGTTGTGATGTCATAACGTGGTGACACAAGCTTTTTGCACAACATAATATTACACCAGGTACATAAAGGACCTTACATGAGGTTCATTTTTTTGTACTGGAATACTATAGAAAAAATCCTACACTACTGAAGTTTTTTTCTCAAAAGCATAAAATAATAATTTTGGTTGATAAGTTCTGTCAAATGAGTAAGTGAACAATCTTACTTTGTAAATATGAGAGGGAAAATAATCACCAAGAAGGGAATTACTTGTTTTGAACACTTTTTGTTTTATTTACTTTGTGTAGAAAACAAATACGTCAGTGCAGAAGCATGATCAGTCAGCACAGCATGGAAATGGTTACAATGGCCTGGCAAAGTGTCTGTATTACATCAGATCTTCTCACAATACTTTACATTGACATTTATATACATCTCTAGTCTCACTGAGGGGTATTAAAGAGAAGCACAGCATCAGAGTATCAGGCACAATGTAGTAAAGTAAATACTATGGCCCTCATTCTGACCTTGGCGGGCGGCGGAGGCCGCCCGCCAAAGTCCCGCCGTCAGGTTACCGTTCCGCGGTCGAAAGACCGCGGCGGTAATTCTGACTTTCCCGCTGGGCTGGCGGGCGGTCGCCTTCAGACCGCCCGGCCAGCCCAGCGGGAAAGAGGCTTCCACGATGAAGCCGGCTCGGAATCGAGCCGGCGGAGTGGAAGCTGTGCGACGGGTGCAGTTGCACCCGTCACGTATTTCACTGTCTGCAAAGCAGACAGTGAAATACATGTAGGGGCCCTCTTACGGGGGCCCCTGCAATGCCCATGCCAGTGGCATGGGCACTGCAGGGGCCCCCAGGGGCCCCGCGACCCCCCCTACCGCCATCCGGATCCCGGCGGTCGGACCGCCGGGATCTGGATGGCGGTAGGGGGGGTCGGAATCCCCTCGGCGGCGCAGCAAGCTGCGCCGCCTTGGAAGATTCAATGGGGCGGCGGTACACTGGCGGGAGCCCGCCAGTGGTGCCGGTCCGACCGCGGCTTTACCGCCGCGGTCGGAATCCCCATTGGAGCACCGCCGGCCTGTCGGCGGTGCTCCCGCGGTCCTCCGCCCTGGCGGTCTTTGACCGCCAGGGTCAGAATGAGGGCCTATGTGTGCTGGGTATGGTATCCAAATCTCCAGATAGCATATGCAACTCCTCTGTCTTCTCCAACACTCCCATGTGCCACAGGATTACATGGTGACAGACTGCTTGCTTCCAATGTATGGCAGTTCTAGAGTAAGCCAACAAAAGACATAGAGCAACAACCCTATGATGCATGTCTCCCTTGGATAGTCATAAGGTAGGAGCCAATATACATTGTGTACTATTACTACAACATATCCTTCCAGTTACAGCATTCACCAGGGCTACCACTCCTTTCCAATATTTGCTGACCATCAGACATGACCTTATCCTATGTTTTAACCCTTCTATTCCCTCACAGCATTTGGGGTAGGAGTCCCTATGGCATGGGTATTATATTATGAAGATTCACCTCCATAAGGTGTGTTCTATGGAGAAGTTTGTACTAGACAAATTTAAATATGGATTTTCCAGATACCCTCTTAACACACTCACATGACCCAGTCTACTCAGTTTTAACAAGAAGCATTCCACGGACTCTGCCTCATTTAAGTTTTGAGGATACTCACCACCAAGGCCTGTCTTTTATCAAAGCTCTGTACATGAGAGATATAGCATGCTATCCTGCAATCGCCTCACCACCGCAGCTCCCTTGATGCCAGAAATTCTTAGCTTGATGCCTTTGATGCCAGAAATCCATGTCAGCCCCACCACCTGGGACAGTCTTGCCTAATTCAGGAATTCATCCTGCTCTATCCCAAGAAGTATCTGGGGGCTGTCCAACTCAACAAACACTGTTCTCAAACTACTGCCCCATCTGAAATTCACTTTGTAACAGTTGCATTTGCTTTCAGGTTATAACAATGATAGAGTCCACACAGCGGTGCACCAGAATAAGGGCACTTCCCACTCAACCTCTGTACACATTGTTTCTACATCTGTTTCATGATATCTGCTGGATAATATACATTCATTCAGGCGTGTCTGCCAAGGGGAAGTGTAAAGCTGATTCAGTTTCAGAATAATATCTGTTCCTACTGATAGAGAATACATTTTAGCTCTGCCTCTTGTGTTTCAGATCTCAGCAGACTGTGACAAGTTTGTTATAATTGTAGTAGAAATATAGAAATCTGCACTGACACACATTTTAAATGTGCTATTTGCTGTATTTCACATTTCGACATAAGTACCTTTTCAATTACATCACAAGCTAGAAGGTTAAAGTTGATGTTAAAGTGTAATTTAGACTCTAAACTAATAGTTAATATAGAAACAAATTTAGATTTCTTGTGTTTAATGAAAGACTAACATTATTCAAATGCATTTGATATTTTCTTGTTTTAGCATAACTGAGGCTTACAGAGGTTACATTTCGCAGTCATGTAAATGTGCTGAATTGTTTATTCACAACGTGAAGCCTTCTTTCAGATTTCGTTCTCATGAGAAGCGAAGTCCCATTTGTAAAACGTCTATTGTTTAACTGTAGAAGAACTGTATTCATTTGGCCTTGAGAGTCCTGTAATCCAGGAACATGGACTGAAATTGTATATAAATTGTTACAACCCATTGGAGTTACACGGAAGAGGACATGTTCTCATGGCAGACCTGGGAGAATGTTGAACTGTTGCAGCCTGGAGTCAGATGATTTATCCTAATTGGATGATGCCTCTTTAGAATAATATGAACTGACCCTGGTAACCAGTTGGAAAATTTCATGTAGATTAATATGTTGTTCCTGATCAAACTTTGCTCTGATGCAGTCCAGAACCAGTCCTGTCTTGACACTTTTCTGATGCTTGCAAATGCCTTGCTGACCAGATGCTTTGCTGGCGAACCTTCATTGAGCCTTGTATCCTTTGGAGAGGTATCTTCCTCTCTGCCATGTACCCCTGCCCCTTGACATGCCCTTTCAGGTTAGACTCTCCATCATGCTGATGCTTATTTTGTAATTTTTAGTTAGTGTCCTGTAGCCTTAGGTATTCTATTTTCCAAATAATTTTCTCCCTTCTTGCATTTTTGTATTTTGCCCGCATGTGTTTCCCCCCACACATGTATTTCCCCTATTTGGTTAGCTGTAGGGTTGACGTATGCCAAAGGTTATTGGCTTGATTTAATTGAATTGACTAAATGATTGTGCAATCTTAGCTCCATGTGATTTCTTGTGTCTCAGATATTTCTTTTGACTTTCTGTATCATTCTTCTTGAATGCTTAGTTTTATTGATGTTAATAGGCCTGAATTTATTCTGCCACCTTGGGCAACTCTTGCTAATCCTGTATGTCTGTGTCTTGGTTTTGGTCATAGTCTACATGACTTTGAGCTTGTGCTTGTAATAAAACTTTGAACTATATTACTGATTGGAGTTTTCCTTCCGTAAACACATTGGTCATGGTGTCTAAATTATTTGGGTGGCGTTGAAATATTTTTTTATTGTTCACCACACATCTTAATGGTTCAAAAGGTCCGTCAACCACGTTGTGCATTTGATTCCTGTGAAGGATGAAAAATGCATCCACACCAACAAATTATTTTCAACATTTGGCTACTCCTCGAGCCAGCTGCCCACTCACTGCAGTTGTGAAACCAAAAATAAAGCATAAGGTTTGCGAGGGCAAGCCCACTCTGCTCAACATAGCCTTCCAGCATTTCTATTTTTGCATTTCTATTTTTTTCATGGAGCAAGACATAACCCACTCCAAATAGGTGATCAAGCTCCTTAAACACAACTCAGGATCAGCCTCATATCTTTTTGCAGCACATATTGATACCTGGGGAGTATCACCATGTCAAACATTCCTTCTTCACCCTACATATATGTCAATATTATAGAAGAGGAAAGTGGGAGATTTATAAAAAATAATCATGAGAATTTATTTCTCCCATTGACTTTTATTTAGGAAGATGCAATTTCACCCTATAATTGAGACTAGAACAAAACTGAGTCGGAGAATCCTAAGAATAGCTACCCCACCTTCAGTCCACACTATTGTGAGGTAAATGTGCCATCTGTAGGCATTAAGTGCTGAAACTTGCCAGACCAACTTCAAAGGGTCTTCAGTGCCCTCCTTGCACCATCACACCCATCATGATTATTGCAGATAGGGCCCCAAAATTACTAAATTGATGAAGCGTTCACGGTAGAACTCCTCTGCATTTAACATTACCACATGATTGCTGTCCTCCCCAACCACCACCTTTATGCCTCATTCTGACCTTGAGATGAGTGAAGGACCTGTTAAGTACCACATACTAATACAATATCAGGAGTTTCAAACACAAAAAGAACACATTAATGTTAGATGTTAAGACAGATCTTTATATGTGAGGGGAGAGGAAGCTTGTCACTAGAAGCAGAAAAACACAAATATGCCTCAGTTTAGAGGTAGCTCCTGCATTACAGTCTCTGGGGCCTTTCCAACTCCGCAGTTCAGCGATGATTATGTCCTGCCAAGAGAGTAGTGGACTATAATCTGTTCTGAACTTGGTGGACAACACAAAGCAGAGAGTACAGTCCCATTGCTTTGTGATTCTTAGCTGTCTCTAATGCAGTGTTTTGGGACTATGGTACTTGTAATATGGTAGATGGGTTATCTGTCATGTTTTGACAGAGTATAACATCCACCAAACTCTAAATAAGGCTTAATCCCTAACTGAGATATATTTTAGAAGGCTATTTCTATCTAGGCTTGTTTATTTCTACCCTGTCAAAATATAGTCCAGTGACTGTCTTGTGGACTGTGGCTTTTGTATTCTTTTCCAGGGGTGTGGAATTTAGTAAAATATCTACTTGTCCATGGGACAGTTTGCTTCTTAAATCCACTTGTAATGTAAAAAGATTTAAATTTTTTGGTGCCATGTAGTGCAGCTACAAATTATGGCAGCAATCTCATTACGTAAAAGCTCTGATAATAGCCTCTCTGATCATGCCAGGGCCAGTACTATAGTAGGGCTTGAATACTTCCAATTTCAATCCCTGCTAAAGCACTTTCCTTATTTTGCTACCTTTCTGCAGATCTACATACTGGGGCTGGAGGAAGCAATACGCAATAGTTCTAGGGCTGGAATTCCTTTGAGTCTGCAAACCTACTAACATGCATGTTTTAAGGAAGTTCACCAGCTCTTCCCTAATCTTTTCCCATACCGAGAAAGCTTGGAAATTTACTCCTGACAATGGCAGAAATAGAAGCTCTTCCAGGATTGGGAAAAAAGTGGTCAGAGGGAAAGTGAACTTGTAACGCTCAATAGAATTTCACATGAGCAAATCTACACATGCATATTTGGTCATGCTAAAATACAGTTCACTGAAATTTTCTAGGAGTATGATCTCCTGTTCTACTTCTGTAAGTTCATGCAAATTCACAAAAGCCACTAATTCAAAGACATATACCATGGGTGCACTTTTTTGTGACTTTCTTTAAGAACTGGGTCCCTAATTAGATCTGGCATTAATGAAGATATTTTGTTTTTATTAAAATTCTATTTCTCTCTCTATCTATTGGCTGGCTTTACTGTGAGTGATCGCATTCTGCTGTTCCGCAAGGAGCATACTGACACAGAAAATAGTTTTGTTCAGTGCCAGGAACTACTGTGGCAATCAGTGGCATAACAAAACTGGAGGGGGCTCCTCTGCGAAGAACATGGAGGCCCCCCTCCAGACTCAGGGCAGGTGCTGTGATGAGGGTGCCTCCTGGAAGGGTCTCCCGCACCGCAGGGGTGCAGGGCCTTTGTTACGCCACTGGTGGCAATGTATGCTTTTTGAGACCAAAAAATGTTTTTTGTTTTTCCAGTATTCATTACAATGGTGAGGGTCTGGCAGCTCCCACAACAATAAAGTGTTACAAAAGCCATATCAGAAGAAGACACGCATTGACGAAACCAAAAGACTCACAACAAATGTTGGATGGGTTGGCTTTGCCAGTGCTTGTTTATTTTCATGCTTCCTATAATCCTGTTGAAAATGGTTACACCGATTTTCCATTAAGAATATTTTTGGGAAATACTAGCATGCATCAACACATTTTACTAAATGTCTACTGTGCTTTACTTTGTCTGTGCTTCAAAGAAATAGCACCTAAAATATCATAGAAGTGAAATGTTTTTTTCCTATTTGCATTTTTTTCTGACCATTTTATTTTGAAAGCATAGAATCATCACTCTTGCTTACAAGCTTCTGCAAACATTTGTATCTAATCAGAGAGCGTTCTGGGAGCATTATACTTAGCCTCAATTTGTTAAACTTTTCAAACATGTGTGTACACTTTATTTTTTACTGGAACCACTGTTAGTAGTGCAGTGTAACCTTAAAACATTTATTTACTGCGCACCCTAATAATAAAGACTTCATTATTGAACCATAAACACAAGTTTGAACACCATTAACCTATGGACATATGTACTACCTCAACTGCAGACAGTCCCTTCTCTGTAAGCTGGCAGCCAATGGGTTTGTGCTGTGAGGGGTTGGGCCTACTTGTCCCAAGGACAAAATAACCATGAAAACGTTTTGCCCTTGACCCCAAACAATATGTCCGGGTGTCGGGATAAAGGAATTCCACATCCCTCTTATCCTTTATTTCCCAGTCAACTAAATAGCATGATTCTAGGCAAAAGCAAATGGGGGAGGGCAATTATCATCTTGCTCATAAATCAGGTTGTAGAAACTTCACCATGGATATTACATTTACAGAGATCTGCAAAATTAGGGACTAATGCAGACAAACTGTATTTCTACCATTTTGAGCACAACTTATCTACCACCCTTTTAGAGGGATCCAAACCTGAATGAGTATAAACCGTGCTCAACTAATGAGAGCCATGGAGCTGAAACCAGTGCAAAAACTGCCTCTACGCTATTTCATCACACTGCTCAGCTCAGTAGTACGTAGCCTTTTTATCCTCGTCTGCCTCCATTAATTTTTCAGTTAATGCAAACAAGGTGCATGTGTTCAGTGAATGCATTCATTACCCTGGATGCTGCTGGCGCAACTGCCGTTCCTTGCTTCTGTCACTTGTAATCCTGGTTTGTCCTAGTTGGTGATAAAATCGCATTTTGGAGTCAGCTAGCTCTTGTTAAGCTCTACACATCTACATGTAGGCTACCATTTACCCCTATTGTGGGATTTGGATTCTCCTAGATTGCAAATTCTGGGGTCAACCATTTTTCCTAGTTGTATGCATTCAGTCCTGCTGATGATCTCACTTATTCATTAAATTGGAGACTGAAACGATGCACCTTTTGCATCTTGTTTATCAAACTAAGGAGAGCAAAAACATCAACTATTTGTGCTATTTCCAGCACATATGGGCGCTAAGCAAGAGCGAACTAGCACATATAGTGTGTCTTCATAAAAATATTGCTCTTGTTGGACATACATTTGCATGCTACTTTAACAAGCCCATATGTTTTTACATATTAAAATGACATACTGACTCTATGCATAATAAAAACTATGCATAACAACTGTTATCTATACATCTGAATTAGTTTTCAAAGTTCTTATAAGCTATTGTCTGATTATGTCAACATTTAGGGCCTTTTTATGACCTTAACGGAGGAGTTTCCTCCATCACAAATGTGACAGATATCCCTTACGCTGTATTACGATCTCTATTGAATATAATGGGATCATAACACGGTCGACAGGATATCCGCCACATTTGTGATGGAAAAACCCCTCCGTCAAGGTCGCAATAAGGCTCTCAATCTCAATAGGATTTCGCTTGTATATTTATCATTTGTTTGTGTTGATTTCTCAGTTATTGCGTAACAAAGGTCAAATGTTACATCACCCTCCTTCTAAATCCAGTTCATTTTTAAATAACTTTCTAACCACTACTAAAACAATCTTTTAGAGCACCTTCTTTGTATTAATGAGTATTAACTCCTTTCATGTCTTGGCCGAAATTGGTAGCGATTACATACATGCCAATCAGGCAGTGTTATGTTCTCATTAAAAGATAGGCTTTTTACATTTTCTGTAATGCTCTCTAGTGTAGACTGAACAGTATGGATGCCAAACATCCATTTTGCTTATTTTAATTTCTTATATTACGTACAGGAAGCTACAGAAAGCTCACTATGCAAAATCCTCAATTAAATTTAAGCCTTTTCTTGCTAATAAAAGAATGCATCATGTAAATTCGTGACTCGACAAAGAGAGAGGCAGGAATGTGAAAAATGTTTTTTTAGCTGAGGTTTAACAGGAACAAAAATGAAAGAATGAAAAGAGTAGAAAAACAAGTCAATAGAAAGGTCAATCCCAACAGGTCTTATAAGCCTAAGTGCTATACCTATTAAAAAATGTCCTTGCTGCTCATCTCTTTCAGTTTATTCCTGATTTTACAAGCGGGTAGTCTGACGTTTAAGGTTATATTACGGTGCAAATAGAGTTCCTATTGGTCTAGGGTTTGTAGGGTTCCTGTTGTGATTGGCTGTCAAGGCTAGGGTTCTGCTTGGTACTATGGCTAGGGTTCCTATTGGTCTAAAGATTTTTAGGGTTCCTGTTGTGATTGGCTGTCAGGGCTAGGGCTGTGCTTGGTACTAGGGCTAGGGTTCCATTGGCCAATAGGGTTATTTAAGCCTAGGGCTCAGGGAGTCTCAGCCCGGGCGTCGAGGCTAAGGGTGGAGAGGACAAGTTTGGTTGCCTGTTTGGGCCAGGTCAGGTTTAGGGCAGGTAATGCAGCCCAATTTTCCATTTTTCAGCAGCTACCTTAATCCCTCCACATCCTCCAACATCCAAACACAATATCAGCAAAGGCATCCAACTTGTGCACCACAAACTTCATACAGATTTCAATGTCTCAATAACAACCACAAAACCCCACATACCACACCAGTGCACATATCCACCACAACTACAACACTAAGACACCTTCATTCTCAGACCAAACACAATTGTGTCCATTACGACTAACCCCTCCACCCATTGCCCACATAACACAAAGCCACATTCTTCATAACTTTCATCCACAGGGATGTGGAATTCCTATCGCCTGACGCCCGGGACATCTTGTTTGGGGTCAAGGGCAACAAAGTTTTATGTTTACTTTGTCCTTGGGACAAGTAGGCCCAACCCTCTGCAGCACAAACCCTTTGGCTGCCTGTTTACAGAGAGTGGAACTCTCTGCAGTTGAGGTAATGTGTTTCCAAAAGATAATGCTGTTCGAACTTGTATTTATGGTTCATTATTTGAAAGCCTTGATTATTAGGGTGAGTGCTGTAAATAAATGTTTTAAGGTCACACTTCACTACTGACGTTGGTTCCAGTACAAAAAAAAACAGCTGTGTATACACATGTTTGAAAACTTTAGGCTATGAGGCTAAGTATAATGCTCCCAGAATGCTCTCTGATTAGATGCAAATGAAGTGTCATTTAGTAAAATGTGTTGATGCATGGTAGTATTTCCCAAAAATATTTCTAATGGAAAATCAGTGTAACCATTTTCAACACGAATATGGGAAGCATGAAAATAAACAAACACTGACAAAGCCAACTGATCTGACATATTTTTATAAGTCTTTTAGTTTCATCAATGCGTGTCTTGTTTTGACATGGCTTTTGTAACACTTTATTGTTGTGGGAGCTACCAGGCCCTCAACATTGTAACAAACACTGCCAAAAAAAACCCCCAAATTTTTTGAACTCTAAAAGCACACGTTGCCACCAGTGGCATAACAAAGGCCCCGCAGCCGCCCTCCAGGGCGCCCCTTTAGCACAGCACCTGCCCTGAGTGAGTCTGGAGAGGGGGCTCCTCCATGTTCTTTGCAAAGGGGCACCCTCCAGTTTCGTTACGTCACTGATTGCCACTGTAGTTCCTGACACTGAACAAAACTACTTTGTGTGCCAATATGCTCTTTGTGGAAGAGCAGAATGCAATCACTCACAGTAAAGCCAGCCAAAAGAGAGAGAAATAGAATTTTTTATTAAACAAAATGTCTTTGTTAACACCAGACCTAATTAGGGACCAAGACTCACATGTAGGTAGCTTTTTGCATGTCACAAACAGCGACTTTCGTTGTTTGCGATGTGCAAAAAGCACATTGCGATGCACAAACCCAGTTTTGCGATTCGTCCCTTCCTAATTGCGACTCGCAGTGCAATGTAGGATTGTTTTGTGACCGCGAACGCGGGCGCAAACCAATCGAAGTTTGCACCCATTTCAAATGGGTGCTAACACTTTCGCAAAAGGGGTCCCCATGGGACCCCTTCCCCATTGTGAATGTAACTGTAAACATTTTTTCAGAGCAGGCAGTGGTCCTGCGGACCACTGCCTGCTCTGAAAAAATGAAACAAAAACGTTTAATTTTTCGTTTTTGTAATGCATCTCGTTTTCCTTTAAGGAAGCAGTCACAGACATGGTGGTCTGCTGTCTCCAGCAGGCCACCATCCCTGTGAGGGCTGCTATTCGCAAGGGGGTCGCAAATTGCGACCCACCTCATGATTATTCACTAGGTGGGCATTTGCGAAGCCCTTGCGAATCACAGATGGTGTCAGGGACACCATCCTACATTCGGATTTGCGACTCGCAATTTGCGGGTCGCAAATCTGAACCTACCTACATGTGGCCCCAAATTCTTAAAGAAAGTCACAAAAGTGCACCCATGGTATATGTCGTACCCCTATAAAATATTTGTGAACTGTATTTTAGCATGGGTAAATACGCATGTGTAGATTTGCTCATGTGAAAATCTATTGAGCATCTGCAAGTTCATTTTCCCTCCGGCCACTTTCTTCCCAACCCTGGAAGAAGTTCTAATTCTGCCATTGTCAGGAGTAAATGTCCAACCTTTCTTATTATGGGAAAATATTAGAGAGAAGCTGGTGAAAATCTTTAAAACATGCAGGTTAGTAGGTTTGCAGAATCAAAGGCATTCCAGACCTGGAACTATTGCTTACTGCTTCCTCCAGCCCCAGTATGCAGATCTGCAGAAAGGTGGCAAAATAAGGAAATTGCTAAGAGGCACCCTCATGTACAGACCACCAGGACCCCGCACCAAGTTCAGCGAAGACATCGCAGACTTCGTCAACCCCCACGCACTCTCATCCACCGACTACATCCTCCTAGGAGACCTCAACTTTCACCTGGAGAACCACACCGACAACAACACCACCGCCGTTCTAGACAACCTCGCCAACCTGGGACTGAAACAACTGGTCAACACCCCCACCCACTACGCCAGACACACGCTCGACCCCATCTTCTCCTCAAGCAAACACATCACCTTCAGCCACACCACCGAACTCACATGGTCGGACCACAGCTGCGTCCACTTCAGCTTCAAGAAAACCACTGTGCATCACCACACCCGGCAACCACCAAAAAGACACTGGAACCGAATCACCACAGAACAACTCGCAGCAACGCTCTCCCTGAACCAACCCACCAGCACCAGCAACCCCAACGAGGCCGCCAACAACCTCACCAACTGGATCTCCGACTGCGCCAACCTCCTGGCCCCTCTGAAGACCCAAACCAACACCAACAACCACAAGAAAAACTCCTGGTTCACCACTGAACTCAAAAACTCCAAGAAAGAATGCCGCCTCCGCGAGAAGACATGGCGCCTCAACCCGACAGAGGAAAACCTGACAGCTCTCAAGGACACCACCCGCCAACACCACCAACGCCTCCGCACCGCACGAAAAACAGCCTACCAGAACAGACTTGACAACAACGCCCACAACAGCAAGGACCTATTTGGCATCGTCAAAGAGCTCTCCAACCCGGACGCAGAAACCAACCCCATCCCTCCTTCACAGGACCTCTGCGACTCCCTCGCGACCTTCTTCCACCGTAAGATCACCGACATCTACAACAGCTTCACGACCACCAACATGAACCCGCCCCCGGAAGCCGCAAACGACATCTCCACCATCCTCGCCTGGAACCCTACCACCACCGAGGAAACCACCCGCGTCATGAACTCGATCCACTCGGGATCACCCTCCGACCCCTGTCCTCACCACATTTACAACAAGGCCGACAACATCATCGCACCCCACCTCCGAGACGTCATCAACGCCTCCCTCACCACCGCTACCTTCCCTGAAAGCTGGAAACACGCAGAACTCAACGCCCTCTTAAAGAAACCTACAGCAGACCCCACCGAACTCAAAAACTTCCGGCCTATCTCCCTCCTACCGTTCCCCGCCAAAGTGATTGAGAAAATCGTCAACGCTCAACTCACCGCCGCCCTGGAAACCTCCGACTCCCTCGACTCCACTCAGTTCGGATTCAGGGCCAACCACAGAACCGAAACCGCCCTCATCGCAGCCACGGACGACATCCGAGCCCTGACCGACAAGGGTGAAACCGTGGCCCTCATTCTCCTGGATCTCTCTGCAGCCTTCGACACGGTCTGCCACCGCACCCTGATAGACCGCCTCTTCAGCGCCGGCATCAGAGGCAAGGCCCTGGAATGGGTCATCTCCTTCCTCTCCGGAAGAACCCAGAGAGTCCGCCTCCCCCCCTTCAGATCCGCAGCCACGGAGATCATCTGCGGCGTACCCCAAGGATCCTCCCTCAGCCCCACCCTATTCAACGTCTACATGACCCCCCTGGCAAACATCGCACGCAAACACGGACTCGACATCATATCCTACGCCGACGACACCCAGCTCATCTTATCCCTCACCAACAACCCCACATCAGCAAGGACCAGACTGCACGACGGCATGAAGGAAGTAGCGACCTGGATGACAGACAGCCGACTGAAACTGAACACAGATAAAATGGAGGTCCTCATCCTCGGCCCTACCCCCTCCGCATGGGACGACTCCTGGTGGCCCCCCGCCCTAGGCAGCACTCCCCAACCGACCAACCACGCACGCAACCTCGGCTTCATCCTGGACTCCTCCCTCTCGATGACCAGACAGGTCAACTCGGTGACCTCAGCGTGCTTCAACACCCTCCGCATGCTCCGCAAGATCTTCCGCTGGATCCCCATCGACACCAGGAAGACCGTCACCCACGCCCTCGTCACCAGCCGCCTGGACTACGGGAACACTCTGTACGCCGGCATCACCACCAAGCTGCAGAGGAAACTTCAACGGATCCAGAACGCCGCAGCACGACTCATCCTGGACATACCTCGCCACCACCACATCTCCGGACACCTGAGAAAACTCCATTGGCTCCCGGTCAACAAGAGGATCACCTTCAGACTCCTCACCCACGCACACAAAGCCCTCTACAACCTCGGACCCAAACTCATCAACACCCGCGTCTCCTTCTACACTCCTCCGCGCACTCTGCGCTCCACCGGTCAGGCCTTGGCAGCCGTTCCCCGCATCCGCAAAACCACCGCCGGAGGAAAATCCTTCTCTTTTCTGGCAGCGAAGACCTGGAACTCCCTGCCCAGTCACCTTCGCGCCATACCCGAACACCTCCCCTTCAGAAGGCAGCTCAAGACCTGGCTCTTCGAGCACTGACCCCCTCCCCCCCAGCGCCTTGAGACCCTTATGGGTGAGTAGCGCGCTTTATAAATGTGATTGATTGATTGATTGATTGAGAGCTCTTACATAATGAGATTGCTGCCATAATTTGTCGCCACACTACATGGCACCAAAGGGACAAGTAGATCTTTTTACAGGATAAGTAGATTTGAGAAGCAACCTGTCCCATGGACAAGTAGATATTTTAATAAATTCCACACCCCTGCATCCATCTAGATACAAACTCCCTGCTCATACAAAACACCAGCACTATATCCTCTATTTGCTCCTACCAGACCCCTTTTTATCATGACAACATCTATACTCAGCCTTCCATCACAACATCCACCAATACCCTCCTTATCTTTTTACCATTTATACATAACCAAACAATCCTTACACTCCACTCCACCACACATATTACCTCTTCCAGCAATCAATTCTAACTCAAACTCTCTTATCTCTTGTCCATACCTTCCTACACACCTCATACACTCTTCTCCAAAACAAGTCACCACCCCCTGTGCTAGTCAAACACCACTCACCATCAGTAACTCACACACAAATCCTTTACAGGAAACTACTACATCAATATCTGCTCTGACTACTCCACAAAAGCTAAACAAACCACACACATCAGCACATCAAATTAACAAAAAACTTTCATAATACTTTCCGTCACACCCATTCCCACCCTCATGACTACACAAATAATACAAAGCCTTACTAATCTTTACTCCAAAATTCTCACTCCTCACAGACATCTCCCATATACACCCCAACAAAGAAACATTCATTCACCTGCCTCTCATCCATTGCACAAATTAGAGCCTTAGATTATGATTCACATGCTCCTCCACCACCCCAACCCATACTCCTTCCACCCTAAACAGACACAAACAAAATAAACAACATGCCACTCTTAACAACTTCTCATTCCCCTGTCTATTACACAACAAGGCTACTCTATAAAAAGAACTAAACTCACCATGTCATTCTCAGCCACCAAGCCCATCACCCACACACAGACCCAACAAAATGCCTCCTAAGCCTGCTGGACAAGGATATAGAAAGACAACACTATTATGACCCTCATAAAGTTATCACAACTAATAACACACCTACTACAAGCTTAAAATATACTGCTCACCCTTCTCCAAAACAAAATGACAACACCACCAAAACACATTTTCTAAACTGCCTGCTCATAAATGCTCAATCACTCTCAAAAAACAAGCACCACATCTATGACCTGCTCGCTGACACACAACCTGACTTACTATTCATAACTGAATCATGGTTGGGAGATGACATGTCCCCAGTGTTGTATGAACTCCAATCTCTGCATTCTTCGGGGCCTAAACATTTGGTTTGACAAACCCAATATGGCACATCCAAAAATTATCACCACTGGCCTAGTCACGTTGACCCTATATCAGATTGTACAGAATCCCACTCACATCGCTGGAACTAGTTACCGTTCAAAGCATCACAGCAGTCACATGGTCAGACCACCATTTGGTAACTTTTCAATATAAAACAAGACCCACCCAAGACCACCTTACATACATACATCTATCGACCATGAAACAAACTCAGTTTTGAAGACTTAGAAACATAACTAACAGCCAACACAGATCTAGACACAATAAGTTCTGTAAAGTTCTCAACGAATTTCAAAAACCTAAATGCATAGAAGGAACTCCTCCCTTTACTCAAGAATTCACATACAAACTCCAAAAACAAAGGAAAATCACCAGCCCCAACCTGTTTCCTAAAATCCCCTCCAAGAGTAAGCCAACCCAGCATCTGCACTCCTTCAAACAAATATCACAAAGTGAAATTTATGGATTTGGTCAAAGCAAACAGGCTTTCCGGCAGCCCTTTCGGCCCTTGTCCAGCACACATCTTCAAAAACATCCTTTTTATCTACTTCTGCTGCCACACCTGTAAGAAGAATCATCAATAATTCTTTAACTAAGGGAACCTTTCCTGAGGACCTTAAAAAGGCACGCATACACCTGTTATTAAAGAAAACAAAGTTGGACCCATATGACCCCAACAACTACAGACCAATTACCATTGGACCTTTACTGGACAAACTGATAGTAAGAGCAGCATTCACCCAGAAGATAACTCCATACTTCAGACTATCAAATTTGATTCCGCCCAAGAAGAGGCACTGAAACTGCAGTCATTGCAATCTGGGATGATATTAAAAACACAGTCAACCGCAATGGAGTTGCTGCAGTACTTCTCTTGGACCTCTCAGCTGCCTTTGACCCTGTTGACCATGACACCCTATTTCAAAGAGTCCACAAAGCCGACATAGAAGGAAATGCTATCGACTGGATTACATCCTACTTTCAAAACAGAACAAATGTCATCTATTCTCCCCCTTTCTTGTCCAAACCCTACTTCACAAAAGCAGGGGTCCCTCAAGAATCAATCATCTGACCTATGCTTTCCAACATCTACATGTTGTCATTACCAGAACTGATCAATTAATTTCAAGTCACATGCTACCACTATGCAGATGACACACAAATAACTCCTTAAATTGGAAAATCACAAATATTCAGTTGCCTCAGAGTCGTTGATCACTGGATGACTTGGAATATTTGCTCATATATAAATAGATGCTCTTTATTGCTGGTTTTCATTCTACTTCGTTGGTGTGCCAAATGCACACATTTTTCTGAAATTCTAGTAAAGCTAAATTGTGTTCATAATTGGCGTGTGGTCCTTCATTGAGCGTCCTTATTGACTTATATCGAACAGATCAGGTGTCAATCAGTCACCTGGATAAGACAATGGCAATTCCGTATACCCCTGTGGAGTACGACATATATTCATTGACAGATATATGCATTGGTTAACTGTATACAAAACGCATATCTCAATTACTGCAGCATGCTCACATTAAGACATTCAGGAAACAAAATATAAATGAGCAGAATACTTTAGAATATAGACATAGTGCAAGCATAATAATCAATCATAATAGAGCAGAGAAACAAAGGCCTTTCATCCCTGAGTGGAACTTAACTTTATCCACAAATGCTGGGAAGCCCTCAACCGCCTGCTTGGACCTCTTTCCCCCTCAAGCGTCACGGTCTCAGAACAGCACAACCAGGGAGGCAGCGATGTGGGCTGGGCGATGGCAGCTTACACAACTCCATCTGCAAGCTTCAATCCCCTCACCCGCGATTCAGTACTTAAATAACCTGAAGCTTGGATTCTATCTCGCATCTTCTAGCTATGTTATCAGCACATGTCCCTTGGCTGCTCTGCTGTTCCCTAGCCATTGTTTTTTCCGTCCTTTTCCTGTACTCCCTTTCTCAGGGTTAGAACGACCTTCGTTTCTCTCTCCTACACTTTCTGCTTCTTACACATGCAGCTGCGGATAATTTTATCTATGGAAGGTTGGAAAACAAGCTTGAAAACGACATCGTGGACTTTTACATGTTTCAGGTTTCGGCAGGCATCACGCTCATCTACACTGTTCAAACTAATTAACCCTCCGTGTCACAATGTCTTCTGCACCTTTCCCTACAATGATCACTCCAACCCTTAGATGAGCGTGATACATGTGAAACAAAATCATTTATTTTGATGTTTCGCTAGCTAGGTTGCTACGAATACTTGTCAGCATTATTCTAAGCGCTTGCATTTTAGTATAAAGCTGCTTAGTACGTACATATAGTCTACATAGTATAGTCAGTAACATAACACAATGATAGAGTCCACACAGCGGTGCACCAGAATAAGGGCACTTCCCACTCAACATCTGTACACATTGTTTCTACATCTGTTTCATGATATCTGCTGGATAATATACATTCATTCAGGTGTGTCCGCCAAGGGGAAGTGAAAAGCTGATTCAGTTTCAGAATATTATCCGTTCCCACTGATAGAGAATACATTTTAGCTCTGCCTCTTGTGTTTCAGATCTCAGCAGACTGTGACAAGTTTGTTATAATTGTAGTATAAATATAGAAATCTGCACTGACACACATTTTATGGATCAAATCTGTTTACTATTTTAGACAAATCAACATATAGACCAAACATATCACAATATAATAAACACGCCACCGGACCCCATGTTGAAAAACTCTCCCTCAGCCCCCATGAGCTCGCCCCTCTTATTGCCAAATCAGAAGGCCCCTTTAACAATCTCATCCAGGCTACTCATGAAAATTACTGGGCCCCTCAGTAGGTCCTTAGCGTTGCGAGCCAAATCTCATGCTTGTAATACAGAACACATCATGAACAAATAAAACATAGAACATTAACCGTGCTTCCCTTAAGTGATCCCTGCCTTTCATCTTTCCAAACCCCCGCCCTCTCCCCACCTCAGTACTCTCATTCTCTACCGGAATCCATCCGTTATGCACGCGCCCAATAGTTCAAGTCAGCCCCAAGACTCGCAAATACACGGGGCATGTGAGCTCTGTAAATTCAGTGTGTAAGATCTGAAGAAACGGCCTCCACAGCACGGGCAATTCACCCATTCGCTGCTGGGAGGCTAGGGTAAGCTTCTCCATCGCCAGAATGAACCACAGTTTCTGCAGCCAAGAAACATATGTCGGTACTCTATCAGTGCCCCACAAGGCATTGAGGGCCAAGGCCATCTGCTGCCCCTTCAACGATCGCAGGGGGAAGGTGAGGGGGTTTGGCACACCCAGCAGGATATACGAAGGGAATCTAGGAATTGTAGTGTTGAACGCTGCATCAAGCTCGTCCACCACACTCTCCCAGAATCTATGGAGCTTGGGACAGTGCCACAGCAAATGCACCAGAGAACCCCTCCCTCCACAGCCCCTCCAACAGACATTAGCTCTAGTGGGATCCCATGCATGCATCCTTGCTGGGGTGTAGTACCAGTAAGAAGTCACCTCATAAGCTGTCTCTGTCCCAGCTGCATTAAAGGCCGTGTGATGTATTCTATAAAAGATATTATCCCACTCTTCATCAAAAAGTTCCCTTTCCAGCTCCTTTTCCCATCTCAACTGTCCCTTAGTTTTAGGCGGGTGCCCCTCACCCTGTAAAAGCCTGTAAAGTTCTGAAATAGCTCTTTTATCATCCTTCTTCATCAGGAGCCACTTTTCAAACGGTGTTAAAGGCCTGTCTATTAATGCTCTATTAGCCGGCAACAGGGCCCAATGCCGAATCTGATAGTACGTCATCCTATCCGCCTCTGTAAAGCCGTAGGCCTCTCTCATCTGATCAAATGGAATCACCCCTGGCTCATCAAAAATGCTCCCCACCCTTTTACAGCCTCCCTCATACCAGCGCCGCAGTCCCTCCCCTCGCAGCCCTGGCTCAAAGTCTGGATTTGCACCTATGGGGGTCATTGGAGATGGAAACGTTGTCAACCCCATCCGGCCTGCCACCGCGTCCCACACGCGCAGCGTCGCTCCTGTAATCGGGGAAGAAAAGAGTCCCCCCACCCTGTGCCGTCGCCTAAGCCAGGGATCTTTCCATATATGAGATCCCGCCACCGCCTGGTCCATAAAGCACCAGTGTTTCTCAGTAAGTGGACGACTCCACTCTAGAAGGAAATGCAACTGTGTCGCCTGATAATATCGTAAGAGGCAGGGAACCGCAAGCCCCCCGCCCCCTTGGAGCGACACAGGACTCGCCGCGGAATCCACGCCGGACGACCCTCCCAAATATATCTCATAATTGTTGCTTGAAGAGTCGCTATCGTCCGGGGAGGTGGGGTCAGCGGCAGCGCCTGGAACACATACAAGACGCGCTGCAGCACCGTCATCTTTACCGCCGCCACCCTGCCCAGCCAGGACGGTTTTAGTCTCCCCCAGGTCTCTAGGTCCCGCTTTACTTCCCAAACTAACTTTGCATAGTTCAGGCTTGCTGTCTTCACAGCCGTAGGCACCAGGTCAATGCCCAAGTAAGAAAGACGCGAGGACGACCAAAGAAAGGGGTAACGGGCCCTCAACACCTCCTCTCTCTCCGGGCCTATGAAACGTCCAGGGACTTGGGACTTCTGCATATTCACCCGAAATCCGGAGACCCGACCTAACTCATCAAGTATTCCCATAAGCGATGGTAGGGACGCCAGGGTAAGGATCACATCATCCGCATATAAGGTGATGAGGTGATGTTCGCCACCGAACTTTATGCCAGAGACTGAAGAGCTATCGCACAGGCGCTGCGCCAAGGGTTCCATATATAGCGCAAACAGAAGAGGAGAAAGCGGGCATCCCTGTCTCGTCACTCGCTTTATTGGGAACGGCAGGGAAAGGGTACCATTGACTTGGACCGCAGCTCTAGGGGACCGGTAGATACAACAAATCCATGCCATAAAGCCGGGCCCCATTCCGAACCGCTCCAACACTTTAAAGAGATACGGCCAATGAACCCTATCGAACGCCTTCTACGCGTCAATAGACAGGAAGAGTGCCTCCCGGCGAGAACGCTCCGTTTTATCTAGCAAATGAAGCAACCGCTTCGTATTATCACTGCACTGGCGATGTGGAATGAAACCCGCCTGATCTGGGTCCACAAGACCCGACATGTAGAGATTAAGGTGATGGGCGAGTATACCTGTAAACAGTTTGGCATCTACATTTAGAAGCGATATCGGCCTATAAGAAGCACACTCCTCTGGGTCCTTTCCTGGCTTATGTATAACTGCAATGGTAGCATCAAGCATGCTGGGCGCTAGGGTTCCCGACTCCCGAAAGGAATAAAAAAGCTGCACTAAAAGTGGCACCAGTTCCGCGCAGAACGTCTTGTAAAAAAGTGCTGTAAAACTGTCCGGGCCTGGGGATTTCCCCACCTTTAGGCGCGAGATCGCCAAAATGACCTCTTCGGCCCCCAACGGCTGATCCAATAAGGACGCCTTGCGCTCCCCCAAGGGGGTAATTGCTACACCATCCATAAATGAGTCTGGAGCCACACCATCCCTGTCGTCCTCCGCATAAAGCCCCCGGTAAAACTCTGCAAGCGTCTCTGCAATCCGATCGCTTGTTCTTGCTTCCATTCCAGATGGGGAACGGACCACCTTTATCGCCGATGCCGCACGCTGCACGCGCAACCGATGCCCCAAGAGCTTCCCACACCTGTTACTCCCAATATAATATTTATGTTTAAGACGCACTATCGCGTACTCCGCCCTGTCCCAATCTAGGCGTTTCAGTTGCTGCCGCACCTTCTCAAGCTCCCTCCAAATTCTGGGTGCTCCAGTAGACTTGTGGGAGCGCTCCAGTGCTGCCACCCTCTGCTCCAGGTCAACTCTCTTCTCCCTCCTTGCCCTATTGTCTCTAGCCGACAGCGCAATGACCTGCCCCCTCACCACCGCCTTCAGGGCTTCCCAAAGCGTCGCCAAACGGGTGTTCCCGTCGTCATTAAAACTCAAGTAGTCCTTGATTACAGACTGGATCGACTCTACCGTTGCCTCACTCTGAAGCAGCGAATCTCTAAAACGCCAGCCCAGAGTCCCTCCCCCAGCCACCTTCACTGTGAGCTCTACAGTAATAGGAGCATGGTCCGACAGCGCCCGAGGCTCTATCGTAGCCTCACTAACTCGCGAGATAATCTCCTTTGACGCCAGAAAAAGGTCTAACCGGGCATATGTCCTAGTCGCAGCTGAGTAAAAGGAGTAGTCCCTAAGAGCAGGGTGCATCTGTCTCCACACATCCTCCAATCCACACTCAGTCAGCCACTGGCGCCCGCTGCTGTCAACGCCCCAGTCTGCCCACAACGGTGGCCGGAGCGGTCCAGCTCATTATCCATCACCATGTTAAAATCTCCCCCCACCAAGATGGCTCCATCCGGTGAGTGTAGAATTGGGGATACAGCCTGCCTCAAGAAGGCTTCCTGCTGGGTATTGGGAGCATACAAAGAAGCAACCGTGAATACAAAGGCCCCAAGTCTTATTCTGAGAGCTAGAAGCCTCCCCTGTACCTCGTGTATCTAGGCCAGTACTTCCCCATGAAATGATCTAGAAAGCAGAATCGCCAAACCTGCATGTTTCGTGGGAGCTGAAGACCAGAATTGTCCAGGGAACCACTTTGAGCGCATGCGATATGTATCCTTATGCAATAAATGTGTCTCCTGCAACAAGCAGATGTGGCTCCCAGACCTCTCCAGGCCTGATAAGATCGCTAGCCTCTTAGCCGGACTATTGAGCCCATGGACGTTTAAGCTTACGCACTTAATAGACATGCAATTGTGAGGGAAGAACACTCAGTAGCTGAGGAGTCGTCCGGGGGAACCATAGCCCAAGACAGCACCACAACCCCTTCAAACAGCAGGGCCAGTTTACTGCCCCACTCATTGACCAGAATCCCAGGGAAGCACACCAACAAAAAACTATAGCGCACAACAGGTGCATACAGCCAACCAGTCCTCTCACGTCCATCTCCATAGAGGCAAAGTCTCAACAGGGCCACAGAACCTCCCAAGTTCGTCCAGCCAAGTCCATTGCCTCCGCCGCCCAGGCCCCTCTTCCACTGCCACAAAACCTTGTGCCACACGATCCATATCAGTTCAGCTCTCCTCGGCCACAACTCTGTTACGCACTGGTCCCAGCAGCCACAGAGCACAACGCCGATTGACGCTCCGACATCTGCTCCACGGCTGTAGGACTGTGTTGCTTCCTCCGCCTCTCCCTCCGCCTCCAATGCGGGCGGTCGTTGTCAGCCAGGTCCCGGTCTCCTCCCAGCTCTTGACTGTCTCCCTCCAGGTGCAGGATCTGATATGCCTCTGGTAGAGATTTCACCTGTCTGAGCCGATCCTCCCATCGGAAGACAAGGCAAAATGGATGGCCCCATGAGTAAGACACATCATGTGCTCTCAGATGCTCCGTGATGGGCTTAAATTCTCGTCTTCGCTGCAGAGTCCACACCGAGAGGTCCTGGAACAGTTGGAGCACGTGTCCCCTGAAGTGTATCTGCGGGAGATTGCGCGCCCTTTGCAATATGCTCTCTTTAAGTCTGTAATTGTGTACACAGGCAAGTATGTCTGGCGGGCGTTCACCAGCACCTCCAGCCCGGCCTGCCCGATGGACTCTGTCCAGCATGATTTCCCTGGTCTCCTCCAGCCCAAGTATCGAGCGGAACAGCACCACCACATAGTCACCAATATCCTCCTTCTCCGCCCCAGCCGGCACTCCTCTAATGCGGATGTTATGCCTTCTTGAGCGGTTCTCCAAGTCCTCCACCGCAAGTTGTAAAAGGTCCTGCTGTTCCCTAAGTCGGACAACCTCTTGTTGCAGGCCCGCCACTTCCTCGCTGCGGGACATCTCACCATCCTCCATCTGTGACACCCGCTCTCCCAGGGACGTGACCTCCCCTCGCAGCTCCTTCACCTCCTGAGAAATGTCTCTGCAGAGTTCCTGTATGTCACCCCGGAGCGAATCAAACAGGGAGGTGAGAAAGCCCTTCGTAACAGGGGCCTCCTCCTCCTCTACCATCTCGCTGCGTTCCTCCGGGGACTTCATCACTGACTGGCCTTCAACAGCACCCCCTGGCACTGATTGCGTTCCAGCCAGCATGTCCCTGACTGATCTCTCTTGCTTTGATTTAGATGCTGCCATCACTCCAGTGTCTCCGCTGAGCCTCCTCAATCACCCAACCTGGGCCCCTCACAACGTCTCCTGGGGACCCGGCCTCACCAAACCTCGTACTTCACCAGCCAGTGCCGTCCTGTCGCTTCCGGGCTCCCAAATGGCAGTGGCACATCAATTGAGGCTGCTATGGGCCGATCGCACCTTCGAATCGCAGCCCAGCCCTGCCTCGCCTCTCTGCTCACCTCTCTCCAGTGCCTGGGTCCCCCCGCGGGGACCCCGCCTGTCTACGGCCTCGTCTGGGATCTCTGTCCAACCGGAGGCCCAGGCCCAGCAGACCCCCAAGTCTAGGTGGCTGTCAGCGCTCTTCTCCGCACAGGGCCCCTGCCGCGATACACTACGCCGTGCTGCCACAGCCTTGCCTGTGATATCTGCTTCTGCTCTCGCCGCCGCGGGCCTCCAAACCTGGGCCCTCCACGAGGCCCGACCTCTGTCGCCACTCTCCCGGGCTTCCGGCGCTAATCTAGGCCGCGCAGCTCTGCGCCTCTGCCCCGGGCCGATGCCGACGCCCACGATCTCCGCGGGTCACCTCTCGCCCCCCAGGGCCTGCCGCTGCCTCAGGGCTCCCCGTAGCCCCGCTCGTCAAGGTCGCAAGGCTGCTTTCGGGGGGCCCAGGCGGCGGAGCTCAGACAAACACGTCCGCTCACGCCGCCATCTTGGCCACGCCCCCCCGACACACATTTTAAATGTGCTATTTGCTGTATTACACATTTCGACATAAGTACCTTTTCAATTACATCACATGCTAGAAGGTTAAAGTTGATGTTAAAGTGAAATTTAGACTCTAAACTAATAGTCAATATAGAAACAAATTTAGATTTCTTGTGTTTAATGAAAGACTAACGACTGAAAGTATGAGCAAATGAGAAAATGTAGTTCTCTGTTATACTTAAAGTTATGCAATAACAAGCTTTTTTTCATTTTATTGAAATGTTTTACTTATACTTATGAAATATTAATAATGATGAATTTATAAGTTGCATATTATACGTGTTTTATTGACAAGCATTATTCAAATGCATTTTATATTTTCTTGTTTTAGCATAACTGAGGCTTACAGAGGTTGCATTTCCCAGTCATGTAAATGTGCTGAATTGTTTATTCACAACGTGAAGCCTTCTTTCAGATTTCGTTCTCATGAGAAGCAAAGTCCCATTTGTAAAACGTCTGTTGTTTAATTGTATTGTATTGTATTGAGCATTTGTAAAGCGCATTCCGGCCCTAGGGCATCAAAGCGCTAACTGGGTGAGGCAATGAAGAACTAAGCAGAGGAGCTCCCTAACTTATTGAGGAAACAGCCAGGTCTTGACCAGTTTCCTGAAAGTTAAATGATTATGTTCTTGCCTTATAATCAATGGTAGAGAGTTCCAAATTTTAGCGGCTGCGATAGTAAAAGCTCTATCTCCCCATTTTACTTTCTTAGTACGGGCAATTTGAATTTGATAGGCACCGGCCGAACGCAACAAGCGATTAGGCTTATGCCATTTCAGCTTGGTGGTTAGTGTTGAAGGCCCAATCCCATGAGCCGCTTTGTGAGTGATGCAGAGGGCCTTAAAAGAAAGCCGATGGATAATCGGAAGCCAGTGTAGATCTTTAAGGCCACTCTTAACAGAGGCCCCACAAGGCAATTTTAGTAGCAGCCTGGCCGCAGTATTCTGCATCAACTGAAGTCTATGCAACGATTCTTTGTTCAAATTAAGTAAAAGCGCATTCCCATAATCCAATCTGGAAATGACCAGGGCCAACATGACGGTGGTTCTACTGGTCTGAGGAATAAAAGGGAGATTTTTTTTTAATTTCTTCATTGTCCACAAGCAGGACTTAATTATCAAATTAACCTGAGGTTTAAATGACAAATGCTCATCGAATACTACTCCTAAATTTCTTGAATGAGACCGTGGAACCGGAAGCGTCCCACACTCTTCCGGCCACCAGCTAGAGGTCCAGTGAACCCTGTCAATTCCGAAGCACAAAATCTCAGTCTTTTCGCAGTTGAGTTTCAACCAGTTGGACTTCATCCAGTGACTGACTGCTGTCATACAGGCATTAAAGCGAATAGCCACTTCTTCAAGATCATTATCAATAGGGATAATGATTTGAGTGTCGTCCGCATAAGAGGTAGGAATGAAGCCAAAAGAGCGGACCAACTCCGCCAGTGGTGCCACGTACACATTAAACAACGTTGGGCTCAGAGAAGAGCCTTGAGGAACCCCACACGGCAAAACATAGGAGGAAGACCTAAGATCACCACAGCTAACTGTGGCCCGCCTATCAGATAAAAAAGAGCCAATCAATTCAAGAGCCCGGTCTCTAACACCTACCTGAAACAGGCGGTCTAGCAGGATATGGGGAGCAATGGTGTCAAAAGCCGCCCACAAGTCCAACAACACCAGAAAAACACCCTGCCCCTTATCCACCAGTCTACGTATGGTGTCAGATGATGCAATGAGAGCGGATTCGGTGCTGTGGGCTTTCCGAAAACCATGTTGAGAGTTGTCCAAGCCTTTAGAGCCCGATAGGAAATCCACCAGTTCCGTATTAAGGTGTTTTTCCAAAATTTTAGCCGCAAAGGGAAGAAGGGCTATAGGACGTAAGTTCGTCAAGTCATCAGGTTTACCCGCTGCCTTCTTTTTTAGCGGAATGATGGTAGCTTCTTTCCAAACCCTAGGGTAAAGACCTGATGCTAGCACTTCCTGAAAAATAGGGGTCAACATAGGAACCACTAACTCTGGGACTAATTGGAGAATAGCCGGGGGGCAGGGATCCATAGGGGAGCCCGATTTGCTTTCCCGGAGCAGTTTACACAGAGCCTCCGAAGAGGGCATCTTAAAGTGAGAAAGTAAAAATGGGTCGTCTGGCGCCCCGTTAGTAGACCCCTCAGGGTGCGGAAGAACATTCAATCATGGGGACAGGCTAGTTAATGTCTTCTCCAGCCTAAAGCTGGAATACATGTCTAGCACCTTACCATCAAAAAATGTAGCTACTTTGTTGCAGAAATCTTGGGAATTTTCTACTCTGGGTAACCCTGACGGAGTGGTAAGAATGTTGACAGTTTTAAATAGTTCTCTGGAGGAGTTAGCTGCTTCATTGATTTTGCATGTGAAATAAACCAATTTAGCTACTTGACAGGCTTTTTTGTAGTTGTGGAGTGCCAGCTTAAGATCCGCCCTCTCGGTTACACCAGGGCTGAGTTTCCAGCAGCGCTCTTTCTGCCTGTATATCCTCTGCAAAGATTTTAGGGCTTGGGAAAACCAGGGTTGATTAGGTTTCTTCCTAAAGCGAGGAACAAAGATTCTTATGGGTGCTAGCGTATTCATCGCTTGTTCAATACCTAGATTAAATCTAGCAAGTGGAGGCAGCCTGGACAGCTTGGGCTCATTCCAGTTAAGTAGAAGTGCCGCTGTCAATGGTTCTGCTTCAATTTTCCTCCAGGATCTTATCCGTTTTTCTTGGGGAGCAGACATTAGGGGCTGCTGCTGGGCCAGAAATTTAAATGTCAGAAGGGCATGATCTGTCCATTCTAAAGGGGTAGTGGAGAGATAAAATGATTCTTCAGGACGAGTAAAAATCCCATCAAGGGTATGACCAGCTCTATGCGTGGCCATCCCATCCTTTAAAACCCAATCTAATGCCCCCATAAGGTTGAGAAATTCCACAGCCAACAAATCCCGAGTATTATCAAAGTGAATGTTAAAATCTCCCAGAATAATAGCTTTAGGAGCCATGATTAACGGTTCCAGTACAGAGGTCCATATCGAGAGAAACTTAGCAACAGGGCCAGGGGGGCGATAAATTAGAAGGCCTTCCCAGACTAAAGCTGTATCACGAAGCAATTTAAAGGCCATAGCTTCACAAACCTCTGTGGTGAGACTCGCATTATTCCAAGTACACGTGAGCTCAGACCTACAGATAATGGCTAGACCTCCTCCTCTGCCTGTATTCCTATCCACCCTGTAGAAGGAGTAGCCAATAGGAGTTGCTTCGATAAAGTCAGGATCCGAATCAGGCCTTGCCCAAGTTTCTGTTATAAAAAGACAGTCTAAGTTGAGGGTACGAATAAGTTCATTAATTTCAAATTTGTGTTTAGGGAGGGATCTAACATTTATAAGAGCAAAAAGACCCCCCGCTCTGCCGTCCTTTGCCATTTCCCCCAGAACTTGTTCTATATTATTCATACCAATAGCTCGAACTCTCTGGGTTGCTTCCCCATCAAAGATGGCATAGGCACCCTCCAATTGCACTGCGTGCACCTCCAGGCGCACGCAGTATCTGGGTTCAGCATATAGGTGCAGCGAGGGTCTGCCAACTTCTTGAGTTTATCGGCAGTGTAACTGAAGTTTCCAGAACCAGAGACAAGGTCCCTGGCCATCTGGCCTGTTCTGGCGCGGACGAGCGCAGACGGGCGCAGACGGGCGCAGACGGGCTTGCCTTTGGCGCGCCAGCGGCGCGGCCGCGATTTTGCCGGCATTTATCCCCCTTGACCCAACCACTAGACCGCAAACCGCGGGCTGTGCCGAAAAAACGGAAGTGAGCTTTATCCAGCCCAACTTCCTGCCTCCAATATTTAGAGGACCTTGATTGTCCCAATCCCTCCCGTAAATGCCTCAATTCCGCCGAGAACAAGCTTTTCTAATCTTCATAAACTTCCCACACTATTAAAACAATCATGCAAGCTCAGGGTTCAATGTATATAAAAACAATAAATTGTTAAGTGCAGATTCAAATTCAAACAAGATAATTATAAAACATGAATGACAGGAACTTTTAGTTAAAAGATCGATAAAAACAGCCTCAATTGTAAAAGACGCGCTCACCGCAGTCTGCGCGGCCGCGATTTTGCCGGCATTTATCCCCCTTGACCCAACCACTAGACCGCAAACCGCGGGCTGTGCCGAAAAAACGGAAGTGAGCTTTATCCAGCCCAACTTCCTGCCTCCAATATTTAGAGGACCTTGATTGTCCCAATCCCTCCCGTAAATGCCTCAATTCTGCCGAGAACAAGCTTTTCTAATCTTCATAAACTTCCCACACTATTAAAACAATCATGCAAGCTCAGGGTTCAATGTATATAAAAACAATGAATTGTTAAGTGCAGATTCAAATTCAAACAAGATAATTATAAAACATGAATGACAGGAACTTTTAGTTAAAAGATCGATAAAAACAGCCTCAATTGTAAAAGACGCGCTCACCGCAGTCTGTAACTGTAGAATAACTGTATTCATTTGTCCTTGAAAGTCCTGTAATGCAGGAACATGGACTGAAATTGTATACAAATTGTTACAACCCATTCGAGTTAAACGGAAGAGGAAATGTTCTCATGACAGACCTGGGAGAATGTTGAACTGTTGCAGCCTGGAGTCAGATGATTGATCCTAATTGGATGATGCCCCTTTAGAATAATATGAATTGACCCTGGTAACCAGTTGGAAAATTTCATGTAGATTAATATGTTGTTCCTAATTAAACTTTGCTCTGATGCAGACCAGAACCAGTCCTGTCTTGGTCTGAGACAGACACTTTTCTGATGCTTGCAAATGCCTTGCTGACCAGATGCTTTGCTGGCGAACCTTCATTGAACTTTGTATCCTTTGGAGAGGTATCTTCCTCTCTGCCATGTACCCCTGTCCCTTGACATGCCCTTTCAGGTTAGACTCTCCATCACTCTGATGCTTATTTTATAATTTTTAGTTAGTGTCCTGTAGCCTTAGTTATTCTATTTTCCAAATAATTTTCTCCCTTTTTGCATTTTTGTATTTTGCCCGCATGTGTTTCCCCCCACACATGTATTTCCCCTATTTGGTTAGCTGTAGGGTTGACGTATGCCAAAGGTTATTGGCTTGATTGAATTGAATTGACTGAATGATTGTGCTATCTTAGCTACATGTGATTTCTTGTGTCTCAGATATTTCTTTTGATTTTCTGTATCATTCTTCTTGAATGCTTAGCTTTATTGATGTTAGTAGGCCTGAATTTATTCTGCCACCTTGGGCAACCCTTGCTAATCATGTATGTCTGTGTCTTGGTTTTGGTCATAGTCTATATGACTTTGAGCTTGTGCTTGTAATAAAACTTTGAACTATATTACTGATTGGAGTTTTCCTTCCGTAAACACATTGGTCATGGTGTCTAAATTATTTGGGTGGCGTTGAAATATTTCTTTATTGTTCACCACGTATCTTACTGGTTCAAAAGGTCCGTCAACCACGTTGTTCATTTGATTCCTGTGAAGGATGAAAAATGCATCCACACCAACAAATTATTTTCAACATCTGGCTACTCCTCGAGCCAGCTGCCCACTCACTGCAGTTGTGAAACCAAAAATAAAGCATAAGGTTTGCGAGGGCAAGCCCACTCTGCTCAACATAGCCTTCCAGCATTTCTATTTTTACATTTCTATTTTTTTCATGGAGCAAGACATAACCCACTCCAATTAGGTGATGAAGCTCCTTAAACACAACTCAGGATCAGCCTCATATCTTTTTGCAGCACATATAGATACCTGGGGAGTATCACCATGTCAAACATTCCTTCTTCACCCTACATATATGTCAATATTATAGAAGAGGAAAGTGGGAGATTTATAAAAAATAATCATGAGAATGTATTTCTCCCATTGACTTTTATTTAGGAAGATGCAATTTCACCCTATAATTGAGACTAGAACAAAACTGAGTTGGAGAGTCCTAAGAATAGCTACCCCACCTTCAGTCCACACTATTGTGAGGTAAATGTGCCATCTGTAGGCATTAAGTGCTGAAACTTGCCAGACCAACTTCAAAGGGTCTTGAGTGCCCTCTTTGCACCATCACATCCATCATGATTATTGCAGATAGGGCCCCAAAATTACTAAATTGATGAAGCGTTCACGGCAGAACTCCTCTGCATTTAACATTACCACATGATTGCTGTCCTCCCCAACCACCACCTTTATGCCTCATTCTGACCTTGAGATGAGTGAAGGACTTGTTAGGTACCACATACTAATACAATATCAGGAGTTTCAAACACAAAAATAATAAATAAATGTTAGATGTTAAGACAGATCTTTATATGTGAGGGGAGAGGAAGCTTGTCACTAGAAGCAGAAAAACACAAATATGCCTCAGTTTAGAGGTAGCTCCTGCATTACAGCCTCTGGGGCCTTTCCAACTCCACAGTTCAGCGATGATTATGTCCTGCCAAGAGAGTAGTGGACTATAATCTGTTCTGAATTTGGTGGACAACACAAAGCAGAGAGTACAGTCCCATTGCTTTGTGATTCTTAGCTGTCTCTAATGCAGTGTTTTGGGACTATGGTACTTGTAATATGGTAGATGGGATATCTGTCATGTTTTGACAGAGTATACCATCCACCAAACTCTAAATAAGGCTTAAGCCCTAACTGAGCTATATTTTAGAAGGCTATTTCTATCTAGGCTTGTTTATTTCTACCTTGTCAAAATATAGGCCAGTGACTGTCTTGTGGACTGTGGCTCTTGTATTCTTTTCCAGGGGTGTGGAATTTAGTAAAATATCTACTTGTCCAATGGACAGTTTGCTTCTTAAATCCACTTGTAATGTAAAAAAAATTACATTTTTGGGTGCCACGTAGTGCAACGACAAATTATGGCAGCAATCTCATTACGTAAGAGCTCTGATAATAGCCTCTCTGATCATGCCAGGGCCAATACTATAGTAGGGCTTGAATACTTCCAATTTCAATCCCTACTAAAGCACTTTCCTTATTTTGCTACCGTTCTGTAGATCTACATACTGGGGCTGGAGGAAGCAATACGCAATAGTTCTAGAGCTGGAATTCCTTTGAGTCTGCAAACCTACTATCGTGCATTTTTTAAGGATGTTCACCAGCTCTTCCCTAATCTTTTCCCATACTGAGAAAGCTTGGAAATTTACTCCTGACAATGGCAGAAGTAGAAGCTCTTCCAGGATTGGGAAAAAAGTGGTCAGAGGGAAAGTGAACTTGTAACGCTCAATAGATTTTCACATGAGCAAATCTACACATGCATATTTGGTCATGCTAAAATACAGTTCACTGATATTTTCTAGGAGTATGATCTCCTGATCTACTTCTGTAAGTTCTTGCGAATTCACGAAAGCCACTAATTCAAAGACATTTACCATGGGTGCACTTTTGTGACTTTCTTTAAGAACTGGGTCCCTAATTAGATCTGGCGTTAATGAAGATATTTTGTTTTTATTAAAATTCAATTTCTCTCTCTATCTATTGGCTGGCTTTACTGTGAGTGATCGCATTCTGCTGTTCCGCAAGGAGCATACTGACACAGAAAATTGTTTTGTTCAGTGCCAGGAACTACTGTGGCAATCAGTGGCATAACGAAACTGGAGGGGGCTCCTCTGTGAAGAACATGGAGGGCCCCCCCTCCAGACTCAGGGCAGGTGCTGTGATGAGGGTGCCTCCTGGAAGGGTCTCCCGCACTGCAGGGGTTCAGGGCCTTTGTTACACCACTGGTGGCAATGTGTGCTTTTTGAGACCAAAAAAAAGTTTTTTGTTTTTCCAGTATTCGTTACAATGGTGAGGGTCTGGCAGCTCCCACAACAATAAAGTGTTACAAAAGCCATATCAGAACAAGACACACATTGACGAAACCAAAAGACTCACAACAAATGTTGGATGGGTTGGCTTTGCCAGTGTTTGTTTATTTTCATGCTTCCCATAATCCTCTTGAAAATGGTTACACCGATTTTCATTAGGAATATTTTTGGGAAATACTAGCATGCATCAAAACATTTTACTAAATGTCTACTGTGCTTTACTTTGTCTGTGCTTCAAAGAAATAGCACCTAAAATTTCATAGAAGTGAAACGTTTTTTTCCTATTTGCATTTTTTTCTGACCATTTTATTTTGAAAGCATAGAATCATCACTCTTGCTTACAAGCTTCTGCAAACATTTACATCTAATCAGAGAGCATTCTGGGAGCATTATACTTAGCCTCATTTTGTTAAACTTTTCAAACATGTGTGTACACTTTATTTTTTTACTGGAACCACTGTTAGTAGTGCAGTGTAACTTTAAAACATTTATTTACTGCGCACCCTAATAATAAAGACTTTTCATTATTGAACCATTAATACAAGTTCGAACATCATTAAAGTATGGACATATGTACTACCTCAACTGCAGACAGCCCCCTCTCTGGAAGCTGACAGGCAAGGAGCTTGTGCTGTGGGGGGTTGGGCCTACTTGTCCCAAGGACAAAATAACCATGAAAACTTTTTGCCCTTGACCCCAAACAATATGTTCGGGTGTCGGGCTATAGGAATTCCACATCCCTCTTATCCTTTATTTGCCAGTCAACTAAATAGCATGATTCTAGGCAAAAGCAAATGGGGGAGGGCAATTATCATCTTGCTCATAAATCAGGTTGTAGAAACTTCACCATGGATATTACATTTACAGAGATCTGCAAAATTAGGGACTAATGCAGATAAACTGTATTTCTACCATTTTGAGCACAACTTATCTACCACCCTTTTAGAGGGATCCAAACCTGAATGAGTATAAACCGTGCTCAACTAATGAGAGCCATGGAGCTGAAACCAGTGCAAAAACTGCCTCCACGCTATTTCATCACACTGCTCAGCTCAGTAGTACGTAGCCTTTTTATCCTCGTCTGCCTCCATTAATTTTTCAGTTAATGCAAACAAGGTGCATGTGTTCAGTGAATGCATTCATTACCCTGGATGCTGCTGGCGCAACTGCAGTTCCTTGCTTCTGTCACTTGTAATCCTGCTTTGTCCTAGTTGGTGATAAAATCGCCTTTTGGAGTCAGCTAGCTATTGTTAAGCTCTACACATCTACATGTAGGTTACCATTTACCCCTATTGTGGGATTTGGATTCTCCTAGATTACAAATTCTGGGGTCAACCATTTTTCCTAGTTCTATGCATTCAGTCCTGCTGATGATCTCACTTATTCATTAAATTGGAGACTGAAACGATGCACCTTTTGCATCTTGTTTATCAAACTAAGGAGCGCAAAAACATCAACTATTTGTGCTATTTCCAGCACATATGGGCGCTAAGCAAGAGCGAACTAGCACATATAGTGTATCTTCATAAAAATATTGCTCTTGTTGGACATACATTTGCATGCTACTTTAACAAGCCCATATGTTTTTACATATTAAAATGACATACTGACTCTGCGTAGTAAAAACTATGCATAACAACTGTTATCTATACATCTGAATTCGTTTTCAAAGTTCTTATAAGCTATTGTATGATTATGTCAACATTTAGGGCCTTATTACGACCTTAACGGAGGAGTTTCCTCCATCACAAATGTGACAGATATCCCTTACGCTGTATTACGATCTCTATTGAATATAATGGGATCATAACACGGTGGACGGGATATCCGCCACATTTGTGATGGAGAAAACCCCTCCGTCAAGGTCGCAATAAGGCTCTCAATCTCAATAGGATTTTGCTTGTATATTTATCATTTGTTTGTGTTGATTCTCAGTTATTGCGTAACAAAGGTCAAATGTTACATCACCTTCCTTCTAAATCCAGTTCATTTTTAAATAACTTTCTAACCACTACTAAAACAATCTTTTAGAGCACCTTCTTTGTATTAATGAGTATTAACTCCTTTCTTGTCTTGGCCGAAATTGGTAGCGATTACATACATGCCAATCAGCAGTGTTATGTTTTCATTAAAAGATAGGCTTTTTACATTTTCTGTAAGGCTCTCTAGTGTAGACTGAACAGTATGGATGCCAGCCATCCATTTTGCTTATGTTAATTTCTTATATTACGTACAGGAAGCTACAGAAAGCTCACTATGCAAAATCCTCAATTCAATTTAAGCCTTTTCTTGCTAATAAAAGAATGCATCATGTAAATTCCTAACTCGACAAAGAAAGAGGCAGGAATTTGAAAAATGTTTTTTTTAGCTGAGGTGTAACAGGAACAAAAATGAAAGAATTAAAAGAATAGAAAAACAAGTCAATAGAAAGGTCAATCACAACAGTTCTTATAAGCCTAAGTGCTATACCTATTCAAAAATGTCCTTGCTGCTCATCTGTTTCAGTTTATTCCTGATTTTACAAGCGGGTAGTCTGACGTTTAAGGTTATATTAAGGTGCAAATAGAGTTCCTATTGGGCTAGGGTTTGTAGGGTTCCTGTTGTGATTGGCTGTCAGGGCTAGGGTTCTGCTTGGTACTATGGCTAGGGTTCCTATTGGTCTAAAGATTTTTAGGGTTCCTGTTGTGATTGGCTGTCAGGGCTAGGGCTGTGTTTGGTACTAGGGCTAGGGTTCCATTGGCCAATAGGGTTCTTTAAGCTTAGGGCTCAGGGAGTCTCAGCCCGGGTGTCGAGGCTAAGGGTGGAGAGGACAAGTTTGGTTGCCTGTTTGGGCCAGGTCAGGTTTAGGGCAGGTAATGCAGCCCAATTTTCCATTTTTCAGCAGCTACCTTAATCCCTCCACATCCTCCAACATCCAAACACAATATCAGCAAAGGCATCCAACTTGTGCACGACAAACTTCATACAGATTTCAATGTCTCAATAACAACCACAAAACCCCACATACCACAACAGTACACATATCCACCACAACTACAACACTAAGTCACCTAAATTCTCAGACCAAACACAATTGTGTCCATTACGACTAACCCCTCCACCCATTGCCCACATAACACAAAGCCACATTCTTCATAACTTTCATCCATCTAGATACAAACTCCCTGCTCATACCAAACACCAGCACTATATCCTCTATTTGCTCCTACCAGACCCCTTTTTATCATGACAACACCTATACTCAGCCTTCCATCACAACATCCACCAATACCCTCCTTATCTTTTTACCATTTACACATAACCAAACAATCCTTACACTCCACTCCACCACACATATTACCTCTTCCAGCAATCAATTCTAACCCAAACTCTCTTATCTATTGTCCATACCTTCCTACACACCTCATACACTCTTCTCCAAAACAAGTCACCACCCCCTGTGCTAGTCAAACACCACTCACCAGCAGTAACTCACACACAAATCCTTAACAGGAAACTACTGCATCAATATCTACTCTCACTACTCCACAAAAGCTAAACAAACCACACACATCAGCACATCAAAATAACAAAAAACTTTCATAATACTTTCCGTCACACCCATTCCCACCCTTATGACTACACAAATAATATAAAGCCTTACTAATCTTTACTCCAAAATTCTCACTCCTCACAGACATCTCCCATATACACCCCAACAAAGAAACATTAATTCACCTGCCTCTCATCTATTGCACAAATTAGAGCCTTAGATTTTGATTCACATGCTCCTCCACCACCCCAACCCATACTCCTTCTACCCTAAACAGACACAAACAAAATAAACAACATGCCACTCTTAACAGCTTCTCATTCCCCTGTCTATTACACAACAAGGCTACTCTATAAAAAGAACTAAACTCATCATGTCATTCTCAGCCACCAAGCCCATCACCCACACACAGACCCAACAAAATGACTCCTAAGCCTGCTGGACAAGGATCAAAATATAGAAAAACAACACTATTATGACCCTCATAAAGTTATCACAACTAATAACACACCTACTACAAGCTAAAAATATACTGCTCACCCTTCTCCAAAACAGAATGACAACACCACCAAAACACATTTTCTAAACTGCCTGCTCATAAATGCTCGATCACACTCAAAAAAGAAGCACCACATCTATGACCTGCTCGCTGACACACAACCTGACTTACTATTCATAACTGAATCATGGTTGGGAGATGACATGTCCCCAGTGTTGTATGAACTCCAATCTCTTTATTCTTCGGGGCCTAAACATTTGGTTTGACAAACCCAATATGGCACATCCAAAAATTATTACCACTGGCCTAGTCACATTGACTCTACATCAGATTGTACACAATCCCACTCACATCGCTGGAACTAGTTACCGTTCAAAGCATCACAGCAGTCACATGGTCAGACCACCATTTGGTAACTTTCCAATATAAAACAAGACCCACCCAAGACCACCTTAGATACATCCATCTATCGACCATGAAACAAAACTCAGTTTTGAAGACTTTGAAACACAACTAACAGCCAACACAGATCTAGACACAATAAGTTCTATAAAGTTCTCAACGATTTTCAAAAACCTAAATGCATGGAAGGAACTCCTCCCTTTACTCAGGAATTCACATACAAACTCCAAAAACAAAGGAAACTCACCAGCCCCAACCTGTTTCCTAAAATCCCCTGCAAGAGTAAGCCAACCCAGCATCTGCACTCCTTCAAACAAATATCACAAAGTGAAATGTATGGATTTGGTCAAAGCAAACAGGCCTTCCGGCAGCCCTTTCGACCCTTGTCCAGCACACATCTTCAAAAACATCCTTTTATCTACTTCTGCTGCCACACCTGTAAGAAGAATCATCAATAATTCTTTAACTAAGACAACCTTTCCTGAAGACCTTAAAAAGGCACGCATACACCTGTTATTAAAGAAAACAAAGTTGGACCCATAGGACCCCAACAACTACAGACCAATTACCAATGGACCTTTCCTGGACAAACTGACAGAAAGAGTAGCATTCACCCAGAAGATAACTCCATACTTTCAGACTATCAAATTGGATTCCGCCCAAGAAGAGGCACTGAAACTGCACTCATTGCAATCTGGGATGATCTTAAAAACAGTCGACTGCACTTCTCTTGGACCTCTCAGCTGCCTTTGACACTGTTGACCATGACACCCTATTTCAAAGAGTCCACAAAGCCGACATAGAAGGAAATGCTCTCGACTGGATCACATCCTACTTTCAAAACAGAACAAATGTCATCTATTCTCCCCCTTTCTTGTCCAAACCCTACTTCACAAAAGCAGGGGTCCATCAAGAATCAATCATCTCACCTATGCTTTCCAACATCTACATGTTGTCATTACCAGAACTATCAATGAATTTCAAGTCACATGCTACCAGTATGCAGATGACACACAAATAACTCCTTAAATTGGAAAATCACAAATATTCAGTTGCCTCAGAGTCGTTGATCACTGGATGTCTTGGAATCATCTCAAACTGAATGCTTCCAAAACGGAAGTACTCACATGTGTCGACTAGAAAAATTATGACCCACTGTGCGCCTGACCTGAGGATCTGGGACTACCACCTCAAGTATCTAAGGGAGTTAAAAACCTTGGAATCACAATGGACGCCAAGTTAACAATGAATGCCCAAGTGGACAAATTAGCACAATCAAGCTTCATCGCCTTGAAACCTCTGCATCTTCCCCCACCTCGGATTTTCACACAAGGGCCAGGCTAATATCTCTCTTGTACTATCTAAACTATATTACACCAGTGGCCTCTACCATAGGTCATCACTATTATGAAAAAACGACAACACATTCAGAACTCGGCTGCCAGACTACTACTACATATAAAGCCACAAGCCCACATCTCCCCTGCTTTGAAGAACTACATTGGTTACTGGTTGCCACAAGATCCACTGTCAAGCTGCTATGATCTCCCAAACAACCCTTCTAAATTCTCCCTCACCTTTCTCTCCTCTGATTCATCCAAAACCCCTGTACTACTATGATCTCCCTAACCCCTTTTCTACAGACTCTTCCCTCCTCCATCTCTCCTTTACTCATCCCAAGCCTCATCCTATTACTATAAACTCCCAATTAGCACTTCTGGTTTCTTCCCCCCTATATCCCTCCATTATTCTATTCAAACCTACTAACAAACTCACATATCCTCTGCTCAAATCAACTCATACTAATACTAATTCTGCACTCATATTTCCCTATACTAATCCACCACTAATGCTTTTGGGTTCCGGAGTAGCGTGCCACTCGCTGAAAAGCACTTCAACGCCTCATCAGGAGTAGTTAGCGCTATATAAATACAATTACGTTTACAGCTACAAAAGAAACCAACAGCAAAGGCAAAGCAGACACCAGGACATGAGGGTAAAAAGACAATCACAAATGAGAGTGATTCAGAAGATGAGTTCATAAATCGCCTTCTGATGAACGGTCCCCTACCATGTCATTCAGTTGAGACAGAAACAAGTAGTGAAGCAGTACAGAATGTAGTCCCAAATGTGCCAACTCCTCCAGTTGCACAGATCCTGAATCAAACAGTTCCTGGTTCCAGAGTTCATACATTGTCTTCTGATGAATCGTCCCCCACCATATCATTCAGTTGAGACAGAAAAGAGTAGTGAAGCAGTACAGAATGTAGTCCCAAATGTGCCAACTGCTCCAGTTGCACAGATCATGAATCAGCCAGTTCCTGGTACACCTGCTATTTCAATGACACAAGTGCCCATGGTTTATCCACCAGTTCCAACTGTTAATGCAGCACAGTTCATTTCAAGTCCAGTTGTAAATCATGCAGTACTAAGCCCAGTTATGATTTAAGTATTGCCAAGTCATAATCTGAATCAAATGGTGCAGACACCTAATGTGATTATGCATGTGAAGAATTTCAATCAGAATCAGCCTATGCCTGTGTATACACCAGTGCAGACAATGTCAAATTTTACCCCAAATCAAACAGGACAGACTTTCAGTGCTGTTTTATCAGGTTACAGTACTGGAATGACAAACCCACAGTCAGACAAATTAGATGGGTTCAGATGCACTAACAGTTCCTGTGCCTACAGGTCCCATTGTTCCCTTGTATACTTCAGGTAATCCTGGAAGTAATGCCCATTCAATTAACATTTCAGTAGTTCCTGAAATGCCACTTGCATCTGCTGAGATATCACCAATCAGCACGCAGAGATCAGTTAATTCAAACAATTCAGAGATGGAAAGATCACCTTCTTTTGGTTCCCCTTTGACTGTTACATGAATTGCAGAACCTAACCAGATGTTAAATCAGGCAGGGTGAGTTCTTGATGCGAGGTTTCCACAGGGAACCCCACTTCCTTACCTGCCCACGATAGATCAGATTACGAGTGTACATTGCAGTACCCTGCAAGATGTGCCCCAGAGAAATATTAGTTTGCAAGTTCTTTCAGCGCTACAGTTAACTTGTTGGTTAAGCAATCTGAGCCCGCAAGGTGCAACAAAGGGTAATGTTAGATCGGAAGAACCACCAGAGAGAGACAGGACAGTGGATGTGCCGAGCTTGCGATTGGAATTAAACAAATTAATTATGGGAACGCCATATGGAGCAATTGGAAATGTACACAGGTGCTGAATTGCGATTCATGTGTAAGGATGTTACTCAACGTGCAGGACAGACTCATAAGAAGTTAACAGAATTGGCTGAGAAATATGAAATGGATTTAGAAAAATCAAAACCTTTAAAGAGAAGTTACAGATTAGAGTTTAGCACCAAAGATGATATTAACATGAGATCGCCTGGAATGAGAATGCACATTAAGGAATTCATTACATACATTCAAACATGGGGAGAATTAGATAAATGGGAAGACAGATGAGCGAAGTAAAGGGATCAGAAGAAAGCAAAGCAGAATTTGTCTTCAGCATGAGGAAATCAGGCTGAACACAATGTAAAAATGATGCCTATGAGAGAAACACCAGTTGGAGGTTATGTTCACGTACCCTGGAGTAGGAGTGATATACTATCATTCACTAATGATTAACTGAGATCAGCAGCAACTCTTCCGCTAAGGCGGAGGAGTGTCGCCCCACTGCTCTGAGTAGTGCAAAAAAGGAAAAAAATTATAATAACACAATGTTATTATCTTTTTATTTTTCAGTGCAGAGCCAGGTTAGGGTGGGGCTGGGCATTGTCACAGGGAGAAGGAGTGGTATGTGGTACCATAAGTGCGCATGACAGTTTGGCCAAGTGTCTTAGGCTGGCCAAACAGACATGCGCCCTTAGCATTTCTCCACTGACTGTATTGCACAGCTGGGTGGAGAACATGCATAGGCTCCCACTCCCTGTCTGAGCGCCAAACCAGGCTGCTCAAACCAAATCACGATGCTGCTGTCATGCAGATGAATGGAGAGTTGTGATTGGCTTAGGGGAGTCTGGAAGCCTGTGTGTTTCTGTGCTGCCAGGAAGAGAAGAAGACTGAGGTGAGGCGGCGGCAGTTCACAGATAAGTGAACTTTTATTTTTTTATTTTTTTAACTGAGCGACCCCACCACCCTACCACTACTTTTCCAAAGCGGCCGCCAGTGCCCGAGATTGAAAGAGAAGCAAGTGGAGTGGTGCAAACAGACAGAAAGATTTGTGAAACTTTCAAAATGCCTGTGGGAAGATTTAAATACATTTTTTGACATTTTGATTCCAACTGACTTGTGGACTGAGTGCAACAGAAATGTTGATTGGCCAGAGCGTGAACCTCGGAGAGATCTAGTAAAACGTGCGCCGCCTGAAGAGGTGATGAAAAAGTGTTATAGGATAATTGAATTTGTGAAGAACAAAGAGCCCCAGAAAGATATTGATTGGCAAAAAATTGACAGGACTTAATAGGAAACAGAAGAGTCTATTCATGCTTATTATGAGAGATTGCTGCAAGCTTTCAAACAGCATAGTGGTACAGAGAACATAAGGTGGAAAGATATGGGTCATTTTGTGATTAGGTTTGTGTAAGGATTGAAGCCGGACATTAGTGTAATGATTCAGCAACATTTGATTTGTTGGCAGAACAAACCAATTGATGAGATCTTGCGGTATGCAAGGTACTGTAGCAATGAAATTGAATTGAAACAGAAAAAGTTGATGGTGATGCAAATTAAGGCTGCAAATAGAGGTGGTAAATACAAGTGGAATGCAAGGTGTGAAGCAGCAGGTTAGCAATGTGGTTCATCCTAGAGATAGAGGATGTGGTGTTCAGGTAGATCAGAGTGGAAATTTGGTCAACGTTCAGTCACTAAAGAAAATAAATCCATGTAATGCTTGCGGATGTTTTGGTCATTGGCGGAGGGAATGTCCCTTTAATAAAGTGAATAATTTGGTACAGAATGCTAGAGTTGCTCAGACTCAAGGTAATAATCAGGTTTAAATTCAGAGAGTCCAAAGACCCCAAATTCTGAATGTACAAGTGTACCCAGTACAACAGATGCAGATACCACAAGCCCCTATGACACAGCAACAGGTGATTGTTTCTCAGCAAAACATTAATCAGATGGCAAAAGTGAACACAAATCAATTGGCAAATGCAAATGTGAGCTAGATTGCTTCGCAATTTCCCTTAATTGATTTAAGTCATGAGGAATTCTTAGAGACACTTTACAGTGATAGTTATGATTATGAGGATTGCATGTTAGCTGCCTCCTTAGAGGTAGATCAAAGTGGGCCCTCTGTAAATGCCAACGTTATGAGACACAATGTGTCATTCTTGGTTGACTCTGGAGCTACACGTTCCACTTTCAGAACTGCAGAAGTGCCAGACTTGCCCCTATCAGGAAGGAGAATTCAGGTTGTAGGAGTAGCTAATAAGCAATTGAGAAATCCTGTAATACAATATGTAACAGTAAAAATAGGTTTGTTTGAAGATGAGCCCTTATTTGTGGTGTGAGCTTCAAGTCCATTAAATCTGTTAGGACGTGACCTGTTGTGTAAGCTAAACTGTTGTATTAGCTGCACACCCAAAGGAATAGAAATACAAACAAATGAAGAAGAGTATGTCCCTTGTAAAATTGTAGAACATTACCCACTTGTCTTGCTGTATCCAGTGATGACATGTAATGATTTGCCCAAAGAATTGCAGGAGAAAGTTTTTCCTGAGGTTTGGGATTTTTCAAGAAAGAATATAGGTCTTATGAAAGGAACTGAGCCTGTCAAATTAACAGTGAAGTCAAATGCAGCGTATCTGAGGATAAAATCATAGAACATGACACCCAAGATAGTTGCAGGAATCACACTCTTGATTGAAAGTCTGATTGAACAAGGTGCTTTGAAGGAAATCTTCGGAAGTCCTTGTAATTCCCCTATTTTCGGGTTGCGGAAGCCCAGTGGAAAATACCACATAGTTCAGGATTTGAGAAAAGTGAACAAGATTGTTGTTCCATGTTGTCCTGTGGTACCAAATCCAGCAGTGATTTAATTTCAGATTCTGTGTGAAGCAGAATGATTTACAGTCATTGATTTGTGCCAAGCGTTCTTCTCTATTCCCTTACATGAGGAAAGCCACTTCCTCTTTACCTTTAAATTTGTGAGTAATATTTTAACATGGTGTCGTACAGTTAACCAATGCATATATCTGTCAATGAATATATGTCGTACTCCACAGGGGTATACGGAATCGCCGTTGTCTTATCCAGGTGACTGATTGACACCTGATCTGTTCGATATAAGTCAATAAGGACGCTCACTGAAGGACCACACGCCAATTATGAACACAATTTAGCTTTACTAGAATTTCAGAAAAATATATGTATTTGGCACATCAACGAAGTAGAATGAAAACCAGCAACAAAGAGCATCTATTTATATATGAGCAAAGAGTTAATTGACAGATATATGCATTGGTTAACTGTATACGAAACGCATATCTCAATTACTGCAGCATGCTCACATTAAGACGTTCAGGAAACAAAATATAAATGAGCAGACTGTTTCAGATTATAGACATAGTGCAAGCATAATAATCAATCATAATAGAGCAGAGAAACAAAGGCCTTTCATCCCTGGGTGGAACTTAACTTTATCCACAAATGCTGGGAAGCCCTCAACCGCCTGCTTGGACCTCTCTCCCCCTCGAGCATCACAGTCTCAGAACAGCACAACCAGGGAGGCAGCAATGTGAGCTGGGCGATGGCAGCTTACACAACTCCATCTGCGAGCTTCAATCCCCTCACCCGCGCTTCAGTACTTAAATAACCTGAAGCTTGGATTCTATCCCTTTCCCGCATCTGCTAGCTATGTTATCAGCACATGTCCCTTGGCTGCTCTGCTGTTCCCTAGCCATTGTTTTTTCCGTCCTTTTCCTGTACTCCCTTTCTCAGGATTAGAACCACCTTCGTGTCTCTCTCCTACACTTCCTGCTTCTTACACATGCAGCTGCAGATAATTTTATCTATGGAATGTTGGAAAACAAGCTTGAAAACGACATTGTGGACTTTTACATGTTGTTTCAGGTTTTGGCAGGCATCACGCTCATCTACACTGTTCAAACTAATTAACCCTTCGTTCACAATGTCTTCCGCACCTTTCCCTACAATGATCACTCTTCCCCTTAGATGAGCGCGATACATGTGAAACAAAATCATTTATTTTGACGTTTCGCTAGCTAGGTTGCTACGAATACTTTCAGCATTATTCTAAGCGCTTGCATTTTAGTATAAAGCTGCTTAGTACGTACATATAGCCTACATAGTATAGTCAGTAACATAACACAAACAATCAATAACCAAATTAAAGGATGTAACATTATATTCAGCATTTTTGTAGCTCCTGGTGCCCAGCCCAGGAAAATATCATACCAGTGGTGCTCCGTTACTTGCTGGATGCGTGAAGCAGTATGCATAAGCTGTTTGGCGTCTATGGTCATCTGTATGGCAGTATCCTTGGTGTATTTAGCTGCCATATCAAATTTAGCAAATGTGACTTGTGCATAGTGCCTGATTGCCTCTAGTCTGAGTAGCTTAATAACAAGCGGGATGTTCCATTCTAACGGTGCTTACATTTGCATCTGTAATGTGGTTGTGATGAACTTAGTCGGTCGGCATAGGATGTGAGTACTTATGTCAATAATGCTGGTAATATTGCACATACACATTACTTGCTCTTCGGTGGTTTGTACAAATCCGTTAATGAGTAAGGGATGATTGGTAACATGACATATACTCTCGGTCCCTATCTGGTATAAGTCTGTGCCATTAATAGGATAAGGTAACCATTCACATTCTCCTGGTATTGGGTGAGGGCATGGATCTAGCACCTGTCCAGTGTGGGTACATACCCACCCGTTAGACCAATCTGCACATCTAGTGGGATCTACAGTGTGATTTGTCTGATCACTCCACTTTTTGTCAGTATGGGGTATCCACCACTCTTTACCTATCACTATGGGGAGCAATATAAAGGGGCACCATATTTCAGGAGGAAAATCACTTCTTGCTATATCAAAAAGAGCATAACACATTTCTCCTTCACAATGAAACTGTATGGGCTTTACCCATATCTCCTCGGACAAATGCAATTGTTGTCTCCAATATTCACCTTGGAGCTGTCCCCATTCCGCTTTAAAGTCTGCATATTGTTGATTAACAATACTTTGCCATAGTATACATTGGATGCCCTTGGACACCGTGTGTGTGTTTTGAAAACTTTTTCCAAATTGCTCATAAGTACAGTTATGCCATTACCAATCACGGTACAACCCTCGTAGGATCTTCCATACTTCTTGTGAGCGTGTGGGCCCCCATTGGGAAATTACTTTTATGGCCTCTCCTGTACTATATCCTGTAGATGATAACTTATTCCTAATGGCTTCAATATCAAAATAATTCAGGGCCCCTACCCCTATTCCGGTGGTCCCGGCTGTCAAGGATCCTAGATCTCTTCTAATGCGTAGCTTTGGCAAGGGCCATAGCTGTGGTATCCATGGTGTGCATAATGGATCATACTTTGAGACATTCTCTTTAGCAATATTTATCTGTAACACAATACAGTTAATTATGCTGGCATGCAAAGCTTGCTTACATCCTATCCTATATCGAACTATGGAAACGTTGCCTAAGTTGCTAACAATTCGTCTTTCAGTTACATAAAACATGAAAGCTGGGGGTTTGGAATATCGAGCTCCTTTGGTTCCATTGTTCATTGTAACAACCACCATATGTCCTGGTAAACTACTTTGTTTGTTAGAACAATCATAGGGTTTGCATGGATATGCCTGTGCTGGTGTATAAGGTACAATGGTATCACAATATTTGCATATCATGTTCAGGGTATAATTCAAAGCTTGTACTATTGCTGGTGTCCCTTGCAATTCATTTAGTCCGGTAGCATGTCGGATTTGCTGTCCGGTTACCTTCCAGGTCACAGCTTTGGCAGCCATCCACTTGCCTCCAGGTACTTTTACGTTGCAAAGTGAAATCTTCCCCTGGTCATCAGTTACGTTAGCGGATTGAGATGCACAAGTGACATAAAGGTCCGTAACGACATTCTCTGCTACATTCGGTTGAACCCAGATGTCATTGTATACGACGTGGGGTAAGTCTCACTGCAGGTGCAAACACAGGTACATTAGAGTTCCTTAAAAGCACAATATATGTACTCCCCACCCCTTGACTCAATATCTCTCCTGCTTCTGACTTTTTCCCTGGATGATGCACCCATACTTTTCTTCCTGTGCTTCCAAATCCTCCCTCACCTCTCTGGGTGTTATTGGTTGGGGCAGGTCTCTCTTCAATATGGGGGGTGTACGTTTGTTCACAAATCAATTGTGCAAGTCTGTCATGTGCTTGATATAATACAGCAGCATTTCCTTGGTTCACCAATACTACTTTAACTTCTCCTCTATAGTCTGGGTCTATGACTCCCCCAAGTACCGACACTCCCTTGATGGCTAGGCTGGATCGAGGGGCAATTCTACCATATGTTCCGGGTGGTACTCTTACTCCTATTCCTAGGGGAATGGTTTTCACCTGTCCTACAGGTACTTCTCCATCTTCTGGAGCAAACAGGTCCAGTCCTATACTGCCAGAAGTAGCCTGCAAAGGTAATCGAGCTCGAGGGCTCGTTTTCCAGACAATCATTGTATGGGTGGTTTCTCTATCATGCCCTGTCATCCGAATGAAAGGAGTCTGCTGCCCAACTGGTCTGTTGTTCAATTTGAATAAGGCTTTGTCTAAATTACTAATTCACCCTTTTAGGGTCTGATGTGCTGATAACTTTTTTTGCTGTTCTTTCAACAATCAGTTATATCTCTCAATCATGCCTGCAGCTTGTGGATAATAACTAAGGTGTAATATCCACCGAATTTCCTATTCCTGGGCCCAGTCCTGCACTGCTTTCCCTGAAAAATCTGTGCCCCTATCTGTTTGGATCTCATCAGGTACCCCATAATGTTTTATCAGGTAGTTTAGCCCTCGCAAAGTGGACTTCTGGTCTGCAGACTTACAAGGCATACCCAACATAAGGCCAGAGTAGGTGTCCACCATGGTCAATACGTAGCTTTTTCCTCCTTCTTTTGGTAGCAGCCCGATATAGTCCAATTGCCACACCGTAGCGGCTGCAGTTCCTCTTCTGATATGACCGCTAGGCTTCTTTTGCAAGGGCATTTGTCTAACCGGATTGCATGTGGGGCACTCCTTTACTGCTTGTTACACTTGTTCTTTACTAACTGGTATTTGTTGTTGCTGTGCCCATGCATAAGTGCCATTTTCTGCTAGATGTCCGGATGTTGCATGGGCCCAGTTTGCTAAAGCAGCTTCGGCTTCCTCATTGATGACCACTGTTCGTGTTTTGGCCATCTGATCTGCAGTATTGTTGAATAGAGATGCAAGCTAGGTGTCCGATGGGCAATGGGCATCCACATGTCCCACATAGATGTAACATTTTTGCCCTTTCTCCCACATCTCTTCCCATAGCTGCTCGCCTCCCCAGATGGGGGTGCCTTTAATTTTCCATCCATCTTTGCGCCAAGTCGGGCCCAGCTTACTAGTCCTTGGTAAGAGGCCCAGCTGTCAGTGTACACAAATGTTTTCTCTCCGATGGGGGCCTGTTCGATCACTGCTGCTACCCCCTGCAGTTCTGCAAGCTGGCTTGATCCATTATCTCCTCCTCTCAGCAACAGCGTTTCTGTAGCAGGCCGGAATGCGACTGTTTGCCATTGTCTTTTTCCTTGATGGTACCGGGCAGTGCCATCCGTGAACCATGCCTTTTGTCGTTCCTCTTCAGTTAGTTGTTCAAAAGGTGGGGCTGTTTTAAACGGTGAAGGTTCCATTTCAGAAGGTTCTGGCGAGGGGGCCATTGCCTGCAAGTCCACTGTACCTAGCATATCTTCTTGTAACTTCAACACTCCTGCTGGCCCCGGCTTTGCCCTCTGCTGCAGGTACTATTTCCACTTCACGATGGTAGACTCCTGTGCCATGCCTACTTTAGTGCCAGCCCCTCCTTCTCTTATCAAGCCTAGTAAGGGGACCCGTGTTCTTAAGGTAACCGGCCTGTCACCAGTCATTCTTTCCGTTTCCACTAATGCCCAACATGCCCCTGCTAGTTCTTTCTCTAACGGGGTGTAATTTCTCATGGATGGTGTTAATCTCTTTGACCAGAATCCTTGTGGCACCCTATTTTTCCCTTGCCTCTGCCATAGGCTCCACATCACTACATCATCCTGTACTATTATTTCCAGCTCAAACAGGTCTCCTTCTGTGATGGGACCTAACGCAAAATTGTTCTGTAATGCATCTTTTGCCCCCTTAAAGGCCTCTTGCTGTTCAGGTCCCCATTGGAAAGCAGGCATTTTTTGTGTAACTTGATATAATGGTCTCAGTATTAATCCTAAGTGAGGGATATGTTGTCTCCAGAATCCCATCAAACCAATAAATCGTTGTGCTTCTGCCTTAGTTGTAGGAATCTTTAGCTGCTGTACCATATCAATCACTTTCTGTGGTATTCTTTTTACTGGCCCTGACCAAATATCGCCCAGGAATTTCACCCCTTGTGCAGGGCCTTGGACCTTTTTCGGGTTAATAGCTCATCCCCTTTGCTTTAAGTACTCAATTAACCTTTCCAGTGTGTCTGAGACTTGTTCTTTGGTTTCCCCAGTGATCATGATGTCATCAATGTAATGTGCAAGTCGGGTGTTCCCTGCCGAGAAGTTGGCTAAATCTCTGGCTATTAGTCCATGACACAAGGTGGGACTATGTAAGTATCCCTGGGGCAACTTTCTGAATGTGAATTGTCTGTTCTACCAGCTTATTGCAAATTGGTCTTGACTTGCCTCATCAATGTCGATTGAGAAAAAGGCGTTTGCTAAATCAATTGCAGCATGCCGTTCCCCCACATCTTTGCTCAACTGTTCCACTAGCGTGATGATGTCTGGGACTGTGGCTGCCAAGGGTGGAGCCACTTTATTCAGTTGTCGATAGTCAACAGTCATTCGATAAGCATCATCTGGTTTCTTTACGGGCCATATAGGAGAGTTAAATGGGCTCACGGCCAGCCTGAGCACACCTGCATCTAGCAGCCCTTGAATGGTTTCTGAAATCTCTTTGTAACCTCCAGGTATGCGGTACTGTTTAATGCACACTGGCTCCTTTGGAGGAGGCACATGTAATGGGCTCCACTTTACATGCCCGATCAGAACTGTCATAGATTTCTTTATATGTACGCTCCTCACACCAAAAGTAAATGTTCCCCATTGCGTGTCAATAGTTTGCCTAGTAACAAATCCATGCCAATAATGTATTCTGGTACTTCAGCTATTAATACCTCTGCCGAGAACGGGGGTCCTTTACCATTTGACAATTTGAGATTAACAGGTTTAGCCTCTGTCTCAGCACCCCCGTAACCATTAATGATCACACTTTTTCCTGGCAGCCTCTTGGGGTTCCCATTTATCTGAGTTACTTCCACACTTGTAACGAGCAGTGCCATAACATGCTGTGTTCCTTTTTGCCAATAAATAATAAGAGGTACATATGGCCGCCTGTCCCCGGGGCTTACCTCTTGCACTGCTCTGACTCCCGGGGTTTGGCCTGACCTTCATAATAAGGGGTCTGGGACTTCCCAGCCATCGCTGGACAAGTCGGGATATAGAGTTGAGACAGGCACCTTCCTATTTTTCCCTGACTCTGCTTTTTCTTTCTCAGACTCTTCCATTGGTGGTGCTGAGGGCTGCTTTTCATCGAATGCCTCCTTTTCTTTCTGTCTACGCTGCAATGCTTTCCATTTATTAAGCAGATAAGGGGTAGGCTTCCCGTCTATCTCCTCTTTCTTCACCCCAGCATTCAATAAATCTATCCACATCTGTTGTCTGGTCACTTTTATTGTAGACTCTCCTCCCTTATACTTATTGTCTTGCCCCACAGCTCTTGCTGATTTTTGCCTGTCAAGCCCTTCCAATTGTGCCATATATAATACCACATCCCCCACTGGTCCTCCCTGAGCAGGTCCTAGAAGAGCCAACAAGGCACCTTTCATATGCGGAGGGGCATTCCTGATCAGTCGTGCTCTGATCCCTGCTGTCACAGGTTCAGCGTCAGTCCCTAAAAATTGTTGGGAATACACTGCGTTATGCATCCCCATTTCTCGTAGTTGTTCATTTGCCTCTGAAATTGTATGCCAAGGGCCCCAACTCTCTTCCACATCTATAGCAGTTGGATACAATTGCTTCACTCCTTCCATCAACCAACTCATTAGAGAGAAAGCTTTTTGCCCCACGCACATCGTAACCCTTGCCCTAACATGGCATGGGTAGTTACTGATCCCATTTTCAAAAGTTCAGTTGGTGATAAAAATGTACCATCTGCTCCAGTGCCCCACAATCTCACCAACCATTTAAACAAAGGCTCTGCAGGCATTTGCCTAAACATACGGGTTATCACCAACAACTCACTCTGTGTATAATCTCTTACTAAACGAGAATTCTGTATTTGCCCACCATTCACTCCCTTTGATTTGTTTTACACGAGTGGGCGAACCTCCATTACACTTCCCTTTCCACCTTCAACTCCACCTACACTTTCCTTTCCACTTTCAACTCCACCTAGTTCTGCTACACGTACTTCCACCTCATCCTCCCAATTCCAATCATCATCATTATCCGAGACTGTTCCATCCCAAGTATAAGGATCCCAGTTTTCTTTGCGTACCAATGCCCTCACTTGCACAGCTGAGGGTATTTTAGGCTTCTGCCTACTCTTCTGTTTTGCTACTCGTACTGCTAATGCGGTGCACCTTGCCTCCATTTGATCACCCCGAGTCACTGCACTTTCTATAGTCTCTTTCATAAGTAACTGCCTTTCCTGCAAGGCTGCAACCTCATCCTGCAGCTTCCTTATTTCTGCATCCTGGGTTAATGTTTTCCTGTACACCGTACGGAGCGCAGACAGGTAAAGCCATCCCACTTGCCCTGCTGCTTTCAGCTCCAGCTTCGCCCCTCTTAGTTTCACACTCTCAACCGCATCTTCCACTAAGAGAGGAGTCACTTTCTCATCTAGTGCTTCCCATAAAACCGGCGCTGCCCACCGGTTCAGGAGTCCTGCCACACCAGAGAACGGGTCAGTTGCTAACCACCCAGAATGGACCTGGCTTCTGCCCCATGCTGCCTTCCGCTCTCTGACCCACTTTTCTTATGTCCCCAAAGAGGCATTATTGACTTATACCCCACTTCTGGTACCAGGTGACTGATTGACACCTGATCTGTTCGATATAAGTCAATAAGGACGCTCAATGAAGGACCACACGCCAATTATGAACACAATTTAGCTTTACTAGAATTTCTGAAAAATATATGCATTTGGCACATCAACGAAGTAGAATGAAAACCAGCAATAAAGAGCATCTATTTATATGTGAGCAAAGAGTTCATTGACAGATATATGCATTGGTTAACTGTATACGAAACGCATATCTCAATTACTGCAGCATGCTCACATTAAGACATTCAGGAAACAAAATATAAATGAGCAGAATACTTCAGATTATAGACATAGTGCAAACATAATAATCAATCATAATAGAGCAGAGAAACAAAGGCCTTTCATCCCTGGGTGGAACTTAACTTTATCCACAAATGCTGGGAAGCCCTCTACCGCCTGCTTGGACCTCTCTCCCCTTCGAGCGTCACGATCTCAGAACAGCACAACCAGGGAGGCAGCGATGTGGGCTGGGCGATGGCAGCTTACACAACCCCATCTGCGAGCTTCAATCCCCTCGCCCGTGCTTCAGTGTTTAAATAACCTGAAGCTTGGATGCTATCCCTTTCTCGCATCTTCTAGCTATGTTATCAGCACATCTACCTTGGCTGCTCTGCTGTTCCCTAGCCATTGTTTTTTCCGTCCTTTCCCTGTACTCCCTTTCTCAGGGTTAGAACGACCTTCGTGTCTCTCTCCTACACTTCCTGCTTCTTACACATGTAGCTGCGGATAATTTTATATATGGAATGTTGGAAAACAAGCTTGAAAACGACATTGTGAACTTTTCCACATTGTTTCAGGTTTCGGCAGGCATCACACACATCTACACTGTTCAAACTAATTAACCCTTCGCATCACAATGCCTTCCGCACCTTTCCCTACACTGATCAGCCGTCAATCTTTAATCAGATTTTGAAGAATAACTTAAAGACCCTTGAAATGCCCTATCATTCAGTCTCTTTGCAGTATATTGAGAACCTTTTGGTTGCATCAAATACTCAAGAAGCATGCAGAAGAGATATCATATCACTCTTAAATCATTTTGGGGAAAATGAACGTAAAGTTTCTCCAGCAAAGTTACAGTACTGTAAAAAGGAAGTCCAATATTTGGGTCACCACATAGAGAAAGGTGCAAGGATGGTGTCCCAAGAGAGAATTTCAGCAACCATGCAGTTACTCAGAAGGAAGTCAGAATGTTTCTGGGAATGGTTGACTACTGCAACCTTGGGAAGTGTTTGATCTCAGACCTGCTAGGTTTCTTTGCTCTACACTGTGTAAATACAAGCATGACACATTGGTTAAGTACAAAGACATACAGTTTTTGCCTTATCATTTGCTGAATTGTCTTACAAATTAACTGTGAAGAGCATAAGTGCAAGATTCTCTTTTACACAAAATGGAAAGTATGTCAAGGTTTTTGGGGTGCAATTCTTCCCTATTCGATCACAGGGTTAAATAATGTCACTCCTGAGGCAAGGTTTGTCTGTCTTTGGCACTTAAAGCAGAGCTTCTTGTTTTAGGCCACCAAAGTTCCAGTCTCTAGTTTGTGTAGCCAAGAAGAATGCTCCAAGGAATGTACTCTCAGTGTTATACAAAAGGTGCAGTGCATTGACCATGTTTGATGTCTTGGGTGCAGCCGAGGATTATTCCAAAATTTCTCCTTTTTCCTTTACCGGTGCAGGAGACCAGCAAGGCGAAGTCCAGCTGACTGGATAGGCAAGATGAAAATCACACCTGCAGTCGGAAAAGGTAAATAGTCCACTCATCAGGACTGGAGCTGTTCCAAGCAGGAAGGGGTGAAGCCAAGCAAAGGTTTCAAGAGATGGGAACATTATTTATACTATTGTAACCAAAATGTCTAACAAATCTCGTTAGAATCACTAATCTCGCAGGATTTTCCATAAATTCAAAATGAGGCTAGTACAAGAAGGCCCTAATGCCAAAAGAGTTTTAACACAAAACAATAATTGTGGCAACATTTGGCAGAAATAATACTGTTGGTAATATTGCAACAAGAAGTGGAGGGAAGGGCCAGGGGGTCACTGATATATAATATTACATTTGGCCACGCCCTGATGGGAAGTGAAGGGAAGAGCTAGGGGGTCACTAAAAGAATCAGAGGGGAATGATCAAGGGCAATCACAGTGGAATGGTGGTGGAGGAGCTAGTCCAAGGGGAGCAGAGAGCGCATGCAGCATGAGTCATGGCAGTTTTCTCCCAGGGCATGGGGGTCATTTTCCAGTTTCCACTGCCTTTTACCGCCAGGTTATCCCTGGCAGTTATGGACAGTGAAAAGTTGCCATTTGCTCACCCACTCTAAATAGGAGTGGTGGACAACCGGCTACTTCTCTGACAGCCCTTAATCCGTCACACCATCTGGAGTGTTTGTCAGCAGCCGAAACAGAGTATGCTCTGCCGTTGACATACTGAAGGCTCGATTGACTCTAAATTAGGCGGGCGGTACTTCAGTATAGCGTAGAGGGTACCCTTTCACCTTTACGACAGAGTACCCACTCCACCAAACTCTAAATTGGGCCCTTAATCCTGGTACACTGTCCTCCTGACTCCACCTCCCTCTTTCAAGCTTAACTCCTCTCACCCTATGCATACTTTCAGCCTGCCTCATCTGTCTACTCAGGGCACATTACCCCTCATCTCCACCAGCCACTGTACTTCCTTGCACCTCATGACAGTCTGACCAGTCAGAATTTGCCTTCACAGTCTCCACATCAGCGTGCCCCTGCTCAGCTTGTTCCAAACTCTTCATGCAAGTTCTATTCAGACTGTTGCCTTTTTTTAAGGCTAGCTCACTCTTATTCTGGCCTTCCTCTCAGAAGTCCACATGAGCTTGCTAAGTTGCTTCTCAGGGTCTACCTCTCTGCCACTCTGTCTAATGTTCTTCTGCCAATCCTCGCAGCCTACCTTCCTCTGTCTACCCCTCACTTGTTGCCATGGCACTGCTCACAGGATTCCCTGCTTTTCATCTGCCCACCTTCCATGCAACAACCCTTTGTTCCTGCCTCCTTATAATTCTGTCCGTACATTACTTATCACCGCTCAACATGCTCCCCTCAGAGTGCCCTCTGTAGAGTGCTCCATCAGCTTTTTCCCTAACATCAACACTAGGGATTCTCCCTCCTTCCTGTCTGTCTTTCATCATTCTAAATGACTCAGTCTCATCACCTCTGTTTGCCCATGAATTGCTCATGCTCAACCTGAACCCCGCCAAGCATCTGACCTCATTCATAGTCTACCTCCTTCCTCAGCAGCCAACCACACTCTTCAACTGCACCTCTCACAGAGCCTATGTTGCTTCAGCCTTCCTTTTCAGCTACCCCTCAGTCTCCATTCCCTCTAAGCCTACTACTTCTGTGTAAGTGACACAGCAATGATGCATGCCTGTGTGATGTAACTGCTGTTCCTTCCTGTGGTGTTCACCTAGTCATTCACAACCTCTGGTGACTAAAGACCATGGCAGGCTGGCACAGCGCTGTCTGTGGTAGCCATGACAGAGCTCCTTTGTGCTCCTTCGTAACTAAGCAGAAACAAAATCCTATTCCTGCAGAAAATCTTGCCACTAACTTAATCATCCAAAATGTTTTAATATGAACAGTAACTAATCTGTAATAAACATCTTAATTTGGTACACTACAACCACCACCTAAATATATTAACAAACACAAATGTTTATTATTGCTGTAAACCATTATGACATGAAATAGCTATTTTGCAATAACAGTAGCAAACGGAATGGTGAGAAAAGTGCACCCAAGTGAAAAAGCCACCACATAAAAAACAATCAAAGAATTGCTAGTATTTCTCCAATCTCTGATGTATCTCAGAAAGACAGCCTCCTATAAAGCTTAGACACATTTATCCGTACAGTAACTTTTCTCATTCAAATCATAACAGGTTAGGTTTGTATTTTAGACTGTCGATGACGTTTCGACCCTAAAGATGGATGTTTACTGGAACTAGCCCTAAAATTAAAAATATCTTAAATAAACGGACAAGCAGCAACATGTTAACTGAATTTAAAGAAAGTAAATAATTACGATGTCCTGCCCTGCTTAACTTTAGGAACACCATCATTTTTAAAGACATCTTACAACAAACGTGCAAAAATATGATAAAGTCTCTTCAGAATTCAATAAGTGTATTTCATTAATATGTAGCACAAATTAAACATGTGTTTAGAAACATTCATACTTCCACTCATCCTGACAACAATCCTAATTGTGACCTAGGAGGAGGCCTGTGTTGCTTTTTTTATATATATATGGGCAACTTTATAGTTTATTAAATCAAACACACACATATCGTGAAGTCATGTATTTTAGGGCCCTCTTCTATGTGATTATGGAGAAAAAGGAGAGGAAGTTAAATAAAACAATTGCCTAGGATCACACAATTTGGTCAAGCGAGGAAGCCAGGATTGATCCCAGGTGTTCTAGTTTCACATTATGTAATTCAGTCACTAGATGTACATGCTTTGCTTCCCCTACAACCCACTTTAGAAACCCCAATCCCACCAACCGCCACTTTGCTGGCATCAATGCAGCCCTCGGTCACGCACACATTTAGGCCCTTGGGAAAATGTTTGCGAGTTCCCATGATCTATTTCATTAAGTGAACGACTGGAAGCTGGCATGGATGCAAGCAAGAGCTCACACATGGTTAGAGGATCTTTACCAATTTGTGGAGCAGAAGATTGAAAACCAACAGATTGGCTATTGGGATGGACACAAGAAGCCACGGGCCTATTTGTCTCAAGCAATGGGCTTGCATTAAGGAAGAAGCGATAAGGATGTGTTGGATGAGGCACATGTTTTGAAAGATATTATACATGAACTGAATAGAAGAGCCTGATGGTGCAATAGACCTCCATCCGTATTCACTAAGCCCGGCACCATGTGTTTGTCAATGAGTTCTAGACGAATACGGTCTGGAGGAGTAGCACTAGATCAACGGTACTCAAAGTACGGCCCGCGGGCCGCCAGCGGCCCCACGGACCTAACTTGGCGGCCCGCGAGACGCACACCAAACGCAATAAACAATGGCCGCCGTATGTAAACATAGAGGAGGGCCACGGGAGCATGCTCCCGCGGCCCTCCTCTATGTTTACATACGGCGGCCATTGTTTATTGCGTTGCCCTGACGATCGTGGAAGCCAAAGCCCCATAAAAGTCAGCGCTTGCAGCTAACTTTTACGGGGCTTTGGTCGTCTGCTTGCTGTCACCGGCTCCACGTCTGCTGCCCGCCTGCCTGCTGTTCCAGATTTGTGGCATCTTTACAGTGCTTTGAGTCAGGTAAGGCTCTTTGGTTATTTATTTATTTGTTTTTAATGTAGTGTGTGTTACTGGGGTAGGCGTGTGAGCAGATTGCGCTGTGTGTGTGCGCTGTGTGTGTGTGTTACTGGGGTGGGGTGAGAGCAGATGGCGCTGTGTGTGTGCGCGCTGTGTGTGTTACTGGGGTAGGGGTGAGAGCAGATGGCGCTGTATGTGTGCGCGCTGTGTGTGTTACTGGGGTAGGGGTGAGAGCAGATGGCGCTGTATGTGTGCGCGCTGTGTGTGTTACTGGGGTAGGGGTGAGAGCAGATGGCGCTGTGTGTGTGCGCGCAGTGTGTGTTACTTGGGTAGGGGTGAGAGCAGATGGCGCTGTGTGCAGATGGCGCTGTGTGTGTTACTGAGGTAGGGGTGGGAGCAGATGGCGCTGTGTGCAGATGGTGCAGTGTGTGTTACTGGGGTAGGGGTGAGAGCAGATGGCGCTGTGTGTGTTACTGGGGTAGGGGTGAGAGCAGATGGCGCTGTGTGCAGATGGCGCTGTGTGTGTTACTGGGGTAGGGGTGGGAGCAGATGGCGCTGTGTGCAGATGGCGCAGTGTGTGTTACTGGGGTAGGGGTGAGAGCAGATGGCGCTGTGTGTGTTACTGGGGTAGGGGTGGGAGCAGATGGCGCTGTGTGCAGATGGCGCAGTGTGTGTTACTGGGGTAGGGGTGAGAGCAGATGGCGCTGTGTGTGTTACTGGGGTAGGGGTGAGAGCAGATGGCGCTGTATGTGTGCGCGCTGTGTGTGTTACTGGGGTAGGGGCATTGTTTTGAAAAAGGGGGTGGGGTGGTTGTTCCCCCTCTAAGCCCCGCCCCCTCTAAGCCCCGCCCCCCGCTGTCACTTCAGTGCGGCCATCGGCCGCAAACCATACTGCAATTTTGGCCCCCGAGAAAAAGTTTGTGAGTACCCATGCACTAGATGATATTCTATAAGCATAAATGATATCAGAACGCATAAGAGAAACACAGCCCCTCTGGGATGCAATCCAATGGATGACCTCATTGATAAGCCAATCAACATCTTCATGCACCCTGACCCTGAGTTTAATCGTGTAAACCATGGCATCCCGCAGTCTTACGAATGGGCATCCGGACTGAATTCAGGAAAAGGAGGAGTGTGCCTACTCATTAGCCGACCTTCCAGTAAAGTATCAACCTTAAAAGGTGCAAACCCCTCCCTCCTGTGATGTTTATGGGGGGGAAGGTGGACAAAAGAAGGAGCGTCAAGGTTTGGGAATGTAATATGTGGGGCCCAGGCAAGTGGAGCCTCTATCCTAGTGGATTGGCTCACTAAGATTCTTGTGGCGCAGTCAGGGCTTAATTTGAGCTTGATGTTTCCGGTGCTGAGCACCGGAACTTATTTTTAGGTCCGGGGCTTATTCTTTTGCCTCAAGCATTTGCTGCGAGAAAAAGACACATATGGTAAAGACGGATGAAGGCAAAAAACGAAAAAGCTTCATAAACGGTGAAAGTAGAAAGCTGCAAGAGCTGAAGGGGCTGGAGTAGCTTTATATGGGTTAAAGAGGCCCGAGATGGCTCCAGGATTACGCCGCCTCAGTACTCCATGTTCCCACATTTATTTGCAGCAGCCGCGTGTTTAATATGATGGCTTTGAGCACCGGCACCTTTTTATTTACAAATTAAGCACTGGGCGCAGTTATAACCCGCCATGGACAAATCCCTAGATATATGGTTCCTCGCCATCGGAAAGAGTTCGCAATTAAGGTTTTGAGTCGTCCTGTCTCCTCTTTTAATGCGCTTATAGCGAGGAGAATTTCTTGTGAAGGGTGTATGAGTCGTGGCAGAATCCCAGTGCCACACAGGTCTGGCCAAATCTGCTGGTTCGCTGTCTGTGTATCCTTAAGGTTTTGTAACACGGAAACCTGTTACTACACAAAATGGTGTGGTTAGATAGTTCACTTTCTGTGCTGATGTTAAGAGCTTTCGGAGAGGGAGTTGGGCCAAATACAGATGTATACTTAGGAGAAGAAGGGGGTACAGGTAAAGTACATGTATCAATATAGTTTAAAATACGTGTAATCTGTAGACACGTGGCGCAGCGCTGCATTCAAAGACCACGCACAGACCCTTTTGTGTTGCAGCCACACTCGGAACTGCGTCACCACAGTTCCGTCCTTTATTTGTACCCTCGTGCTCCGTGCCCCTCCCGGACACGTTGAGCACGTTAACGTGATACAGAGAGCCCGTACGGCTCTCAGTTCCTCTTTACATCTCCCCCATGTTTTACTCCACATGGGGAGAGCTTAATCACCGGAATTTAAATAAACAATAAACGTAATAACGCTACACACTTTTAAATGCCACCCCCATTCTGTTCATCATGCAGGGTATTTATGCTGTAGCAAACTGTTCACCAAACGAAATCTTTTAGATGACTACTCGGCGCCGGATTAGGGCGTAAGTTATATCTTCCCTTTCTGGTGTTAACACTTCCATGTTCCGGAACCGAACCAGGTCCCACCGGGTCGATCCCAGCAGGCTCGAGGCCATTTTTTCTCTCTTCACTCAGAGTAGGTGACTCCTCAAAGGTGTCCTCGATCTCTTCACTTTCGCTGGTGAACTCTCGTAGACCAGCCCTTTTAAAATGTGACACATTTCTCGTGACTCTTTGTCTCCCTCGCGCTGCTGTTATCATGGATCCTTTTATGCCGATCACCTCCCACACCTCAGGCTCAAAAGGCGTTCGGAACTTCCATCCTCCGCGGCGACATCGCACAACCACTCGATCTCCTTCTTGGAAACTCCTAAACTTTGATCGACGTTGGCTACTCGCCCTTAGGTTGGTGGCTTTTCGCTTGTTTTGAGTAGCTTTTATTTCCAATGCTGGAGGTTTCCATTTAGGGTAGGCGGGAATGTAATCGCGCGGAGACACCTTGAACATCAACGATGAGGGAGCACAACCAGTCGTGCTATGAGGGGTTTGACGGTAAGCACTTAAAAATTGATAAAGACATTGTTCACTGTTCTCATTTTTCTCCACTCCAATCCTAAGAGCCCTATTCAGAGTTCGCATGAACCTTTCTACGTCTCCATTGGCTTGAGGCCAATAAGGCATTATCTTACGATGACGAATCGCCAGTCCATCGAGATATGACTTAAACTCTTGTCCATGAAAGGGGGGACCATTATCCGTTCGGATTTCATCCGGCAGACCAAACAAAGCAAAAGTCTTTTGTAGAATGGGTCTTATATTTTCAAACGACGTCGACGCCACCACCTCCACCACTGGGAATTTGGTATAAGAGTCGATTAACACTACCGTCAGTCTTCCATCTGGGAAACTCCCAAAGTCCATGCTTACTTTAGCCCACGGTTTCAGAGTGGCCGGTTCAGTTATTACTGGGCAAGTCGGAGGTAGACGTGATGACACACGAATGGCATTTCCCTACCATCTCATCCACCTGCGTATCCATTCCTGGAAACCAGACCTTAGCTCGTAACCTCGCTTTTGTTTTGGCAGCCCCTTGATGTCCTTGATGAGCCAAATCGATGACCCTTGACCAGAGACACTGTGGAAGCACAATTCGTCGTCCTCTTAGAACTAACCCATCACCATCCGTAGACAGCTCATCTCGCACCCTCCAGATGCTCTGCATGGCCACCTTTTGCACAGGGCACGACACCTGGGTCTTCTATAGAAAATACTTCCATTGTTTGCGACCTAAGGCCTCTTTGACGCTATTCAACAGCATATCGTCCCGTGTGGCACTCACAATGTCAGTCACGAGGAGAGCATTTGGACATGCCGACTGTACCACCATGCTCACAAAAACTTCCGTATTCTCTTCTTCTTGTTTCTGGTGACCATCAACAATATCAGGAGACGGATGTCGAGACAGATAATCCGCCGGATTATTAGCACCAGGCCGATACACCACTGTGAATCTATACGGCTGAAGCAAAACAGTCCACCGCTCTATTCTCGGAGGTGCAAGACGCGGACTTCCCATAAACAACGGGACCAGAGGCTTGTGATCGGTTACTACTGTAAACTCATGTCCATACAAATACAGATGAAAATGGCGGCATGCCCATCGAATTGCCAACGCCTCCCTCTCGATCTGAGCATATCGGGTTTCCACCGCCGACAACGCCCGGCTGGCGTATGCAACAGGGATCCACTCCTGATGTCGCTGTTCCTGTAAGAGCACGGCTCCAAGCCCAACGGGGCTCACGTCAACTACCACTTCCGTTTTCCTACTTGGGTCAAAATATGCCATTGTTGCTTTATCTAGTAAGGCATTTTTAATCTCTATAAAGGCCTGCTGAGCACTGGAAGTCCATTCCCACCGGTGCTGCCCTTTCGTGAGCTGTCTAAGCGGTTCAGACATGGTGGCAAGTTGGGGTATGAATCTTCCACAATAAGTAGCCATTCCCAGAAAGCTACGAACTTCTGTTGGGTTCAGCGGAACAGGGGCTTGACGGATGGCTTCAGCCTTCCTGGGATCCACTTGCAAACCTTCTTTAGAAAACACGTACCCAAAAAACTCTACCGAGTTTTGAAAGAAAGCACACTTCTTCTTATGCAGTGTTAGCCCTGCTCCAGCCAATCTTTTCAAGGTCGCCCTCAGATGACGATGGTGTTCTTCTCTAGTTTTAGAGTATATCAGAATGTCATCACTCAAGTTAATGACTCCTGGTAATCCGGACAGTGTTTCTCGAATTGCATTCTGAAACACTTCGGCAGCTGACGACACTCCAAAACTTAATCGTTTGTACCGTCGCATCCCTACATGCGTCGAGAAAGTAGTAATGTTCCGACTTTCCGGCTCTAGTTCTAGCTGATGGTAACCGGCATTAAGATCTAATTTGGAAAACCATTGGGCTCCATTCAAATCGGCAATAATATCGTCCATAGTAGGGGTTATATGTCTCTCTCTCTTGATAGCCTTATTAGGCAAGCGCATGTCTACACACAGACGGATCGCCCCCGGCTGTTTGGGTTTCGGCGCTATCACTAACGGTGACACCCATGGTGTCGGCCCATCCACTTTTTCAATGACTCCTTGTTCCTCCAAAGACAGCAGCTCTTTCTCAACAATCGGGCGAAGATGAAACGGCACTCGACGATGTCGCAAAGCCACAGGGACTACATTGGGATCTATATGCAATTTGATGCACCTTCCTTTCAAACGACCCAGTCCTTCAAACAGCTGCGGAAACTCCTGGAGAAGGCGTTCCACTTGATTATCATATATTTGACGCGCAAAGAACACCAACTCCAAATCTTCGGCCGTGTGACATCCTAGCAACGTGCCACGATCTCCAGCTACCACATAAAACTTCGCCTCTGTCGATCTGTTTCCACTACTCACAGCCACTTCTACCGTTCCTTTAAGGGGGAGTGGATCTTTACCCCCATAATTGTATATTTTAGTTGCTGTCATGGTAAGTGGCGGGGCAGGTACCCGCTTTTTGAAGAGGGTTTCATCCATGACATTGACAGACGCTCCCGTATCAATGAGTACAGACACCAGCGTGCCATTGATGTGCACCTCACTCATGGGTGGGGGTCTCCTTTTCCCCGGCTTTCCTCCCGTAAAGGATATTACAAAAATGTCTTCTTCGTCGTCCTCTTCACAAACTGGACCACTCGCCATCGCTTGATCCCTTGCATCCTCCACACTTTTCGATACAGCCGGGACATTCGTGTCCCTTCCTTTCGGCTCTCCTGGCTTGTTCCTCCTGGATCTGCACACCTTCGCAAAATGATTAGCTTTCCCACAGCGATTGCACGACTGACCTTTGGCCGGACACCCCGCATTCTGTCGATGTTCATAACCACAACTCCCGCAGACTCTCTCACCGGGTTTGCTGGGGTTCATCTTGCGAGGTGTGGCCGGACGTGTCTGGATAGCCTCCACTTGTTCCTCTTTGACTTGAACTGCACGAGTCGAAGAAGCAGCAGCCAAAGACTGTCCTCTCACCGCCGCCATCGCATCAGCTCGCACTGCCGATAACTCATGTGACCTCGCTAAAATCAGAATATCGTCAAGGGACATGCCCTGTTGCCGAAGGATAAGCTTTCTTAAGGCATTGGACCAACATCCTTGAATAATCTGCGCTCGGATTTCTTCTTGCTGGTTCAGTCCCGTGCACGAACTCGCTAGTTTCCTCAATCGGGCGTAAAACATATCCATAGACTCTACTTCAGTCTGTTGCGCCTGTCTCAGTTTGAACCTTTCATAATCCGAGTTAAGCTGAGGATCAAAATATCTATTCAACGCAGTCACTGCTGCATCAAAGTCCGACCTTTCACCTGTATCCGGCAAAGAATCAAACAACTCTTGTAGCTCGTCTCCCCCCATCAGCAGCATCACCGACCTGCGCACTTCACCATCCGTTTCTCGGGTTGAACAAAAATAGTTTTCTAGGCGATTAATCCATAGACGCCACCTTGGCGCAGCAGTGGCCGGGTCAATCAGTTGGCTAAACGGTGGCAAAGAGGTAATCGAGGAGTGAACGCTATTGTTTAGTGGAGCTGGCAGACGGGGATTCCCTGGTGGTTGAGGGGGATTGGCATTGTTTGCATTGTCTGGCGGTGGTGCACTCATTTTTACACCCCTTCAATATAGTGTCTTTCCCGAGTCAATAATGTTCTTTTCTATTCTTTTCTTAACTGTGTTTAAACTCGTTGTTTTGTTTGTTGTTCTTATTTTTTTCAAAAAAAAACAAAAACTTTTTTTTATTTTTTTTTATTTTATTCAACACGCTCCCACATGCGTGTCAGTTTTACCTCTTCAGCACATCCGCTGCCTCCTCCAGCAAGCGGAGTGCTTTTTACGGCCTTCCAGCCCGACGTGGCAGACGCGCTGCCTCGCTCCAGCGAGCTGAACGCTCTTCAAGGCTTTACAGCCCCACGTGGCAGACGCGCTGCCTCGCTCCAGCGAGCAGAGCGTTTTTCAGGGCCTCCCGACCCCACGTGTCAGACGCGCTGCTTCGCTCCCGCGGGCAGAGCGTTCTTTCCTTTTTTTGTTTTTGACGCGATCACTGCCCCACGTGGCAGTCGACACAAAGGCGGGGCCTGGGCCGGGCTTCAATTTTCAGCTGCTCCGATAGCAGCGAGGACACGCCCGACGGGGCGGGGCAGGGCTCACCGTCTTGGGCTTCCCCGATCGGGAAGCCAAACCGCACCGCTTTCGCCGACGTAGGACTCTACACGAGGCGCCCGGGCACCACCAGCGGCCGTCGCCTCCTCCCAGCGGCCGACACCACACCACGTGGTCTTCTTTGTTTTTTTTGTTTTCCGGGGCCAACACCACACCACGTTTCAGGTATGTGTTACACCTCAACCACCTTACGATAGTCGCTTAAGTGTAACGCAATGTCTTCGATCCCACTCGTCGCCATTGTAGACACGTGGCGCAGCGCTGCATTCAAAGACCACGCACAGACCCTTTTGTGTTGCAGCCACACTCGGAACTGCGTCACCACAGTTCCGTCCTTTATTTGTACCCTCGTGCTCCGTGCCCCTCCCGGACACGTTGAGCATGTTAACGTGATACAGAGAGCCCGTACGGCTCTCAGTTCCTCTTTACATAATCTTCGAAGTGCTCTTCTGAGATTTTCCTCATTAATAAGTGTATCAGTTTCCTAGGTTGTGTAGTTGTCTGCTCGACCATTTTAGAGGTTTTTGGGGTTTATGTGGTCAAAGAGGCCCTCTACCGCCTTTCTCTTCCCCATGTAGACTATATAAGAAACATAGGGCTTCAAGATTAAAAAAAAAAAAAAAACTAAAAACGAAACTTGAAACTTAAACACTAAAAATAAACAAGAACATTAATCTTTAAAAAAAATACGAAGTACAAACACATTGCCCATAGTATATCAAAGAGAGCGTTGGTCCTAGTTTACTGCAATCCAAAAGAAGCTTTGTAAGGATCACAAGACTAAAAATAGTGCTTTATAGGAAAACAAGCGGAAGGGGAACCTATCACATAATGATCAAATAAATAATATCAAAAGTGTAAAAAAAATTAAAAGAAGATCAAGGGGGTGACCCAGGCCACTTCCGGTCATCCCGCAAAGTAGGTGTATGTGAAGCGCTTTAAAGTACGAGGGGGCAAGGTCCTCCTCCCCCCTGCGCTCGCTCATCGGAGCCACCCAGGCACAGGGAATGGGGCCTCGGGGGGGGAAGAGGAGGAACGAGGAGTTCCCCCCCTGGGGTTTTTGGGACAGGTGGCACGACCCAGGACGTGGTTGGACGTCCGGGGTGCCAATTAAGGTGGGTGGGATGGGTATGTAAACGGCCATTTCGTGGGCGCAGGCACGATTTTGGAAAGGTGACCTTGTGGCCAGGGGGTAGTCAGGCGGGCTCTGTGTTGTTCTTTCCACGTGGCTGGTGTCGTGTAGGTGGATAGCGATAGTAAAAAAAAAAAATATATATATATATACTTAAATACGCTTTTTTAGCTTGGTAGGTGTAACACCTTGGCGGTGATCGTGTTGATATACGGCAGGATGGAGGTTGAGGCGAAAGTCCTGGAGGCCGTCGCGCTGTTGCGTCAGGCGGGCCGGATGGATTTTCTGAAGGACGGAGCCCTGGCGCCGGGGCGCCCGGCGCGCAGGGCCTCCGCGGGAGTCGCGGCGGCGGTTGCCGCATGCTCCCCGCCGCGGGTAGCTGGAGCAGTGAAGGTGAGAGGGGTGCCCCGGGGGGCGGGGGCGAAGGGTGTGTTTGGGGAGGGCAAGGGGAGGTTTTCAGGGCAGGAGCGTGGTCGGGGATCCCCAAGGGTTTCCCGGGAGGCGGGGCACGGTCCACCGCGGCAGAGCTGTAAACGAGCTCGGAAGGGGAAGGCGGGGCCGCAGGAGGCAGCGCGGCGCAAAGGGGACAGAACCGAAGGAGTCGGGGCGCTCGAGGCGAGCGCCGCAGGTAAGTCTGAAGGGGGGAAGGCTGACGCACGCCAGGCGCGCGCGGCCGTCTCAAGTGAGGTGCGGAAGGCCAGAGGTGCTACGGGGGGCCCTGGGGCAGTTGCAACCTCGAAGGGGTTGTCGGTGTCGGGCCGGGGGCGGCGGGGCCAGGGTGGGGCACCTCGTGTAGAGGAGGCAAGGGTCCTGGAGTTGGGGATTAGACACGGGGAGGGGGAAAAAAGGGGGACTGCAGGAAAAGAGGTGGAGAGGGACCCCAGGGTCCCAATGTCTGAAAAATGGCCAACCATGCTCCAGTGGAGCAGCGACGAGGTGGGAGGGAGTACAGAGGGGGGTAAGTGGTACAAGGGGGAGGGATCCGTAGTGGACAGATCTTTGGGGGCCCCCAGGAAGGAATATAGGTCTGGCATCTCAGAGTCTGAGGTCCTGGGGGAGGATGATGGGTTGGATGAAGAGGGCTTGGAAGGGGAGGAGGGTCTAGGGGTCAGAAGTCAGTGGGATATTGGTTCTTCCCCCGGCACACCAGACCTTGTTTGGCAGGGGCCTTTGGATTACGAAGACGACGACCCAGGCAAGCAGGACGCGGCTCGAGTGCACTGGGAAGAAGGGAAGGCTGGCCCTGGGGCGGCTAGCTGGATGGCATCAGCAGGATGGAGCAGGCGACGTTATGGGGCTGCGGACGCTTTTTCTGGGCTGTGTGGAGGAGAGGGTATTGCGCCCCCCGTCGCCGCCGGCCAGGAGGAGCAACATCCGGGCCCGTCCAGAAGGAGGTCAAAAGACAGAGGGGAGTATTCCGGTTGTGCGAGATGCGGTGGCTCAGGTGTAAGTGCTGTGGAGCGGGAGGAGAGGTCAGAAGAGAGTTTGGAAGAGGGCGAGTTGCACAATAGTGGTAGTGAGTATGAGTGGTGGGAGAGAGGAGGGCGGGGAACGTCTAACCCTGTCCGTCAGTCATTGCAGGTACAACGGTCGGGTATGCGGCACGGGGAACGTCGCAGAGAGCGCAGGGGAGGAGAGGCATGGACGGTTCAGGAGCGGCCCCCGCTGCTATCTCCACGTAAGGCTTCTTCATGCTCAATGATATCGGTAGCGTCGGAAGCGAGAGAGGAGTCAGTGCGTTTAGTAAAGGGAGTCTATATGCAGGACACGGGGGTCTCAACGGAGAGCGACAGGAAGGCGACGAAGGAGGGGCAGGCTGCGATTTCGGGAAAAGGGGGGAAGGCGCAGCGGTTATCAGGGCGGAGAAGGGAGCGAAGGAGGAAAAGGAAGGGGAGCTGTCGTCTAAAAAGGTGAAGTTGCCCTATATGGGCACAGCAAAACCTCTGGGGGCACACTTTATGCCGGCGACAAAGGAAAAGATTTGGAAAGGGGAGTATGTGGACATATTAAAATTGTTACATCGGGAGATCAGGGCCAAGGAGGGCTCCAAAGAAGAGGAATGGGAGCTTTCTAAGCAGCCAAAAGTGCCAGTCACAATAGAGAATTGGATGGCGGCTTTCTTGATATTCGCTAGCGTGCATTGCGAGCGATTCCCGGAGAGGTCTGTATCATTATTTAAATATATGGATATCATAAGGAAAGCGCAGCTTAATTATGGTGGATATGCGTGGCGCCAATATGATGAGGAATTCCGGGCGCGCATGGCCGCGGATTCGGAGGTGCAATGGGGGGAAATTGATACAGACTTGTGGCAGCACACCATGGGGCCAGCGAAGTTTGGAAAAACGGTGTTTACGGTCAGTGGGTTGCCCATAATATATCGGCCCTTTCGGGAGCGCCCCACCCAAGGGGTTGGGTCCGGGGGCTCCAGCCCCAATAGATCTAACAGTGCAGGGACCGGACGGTCGGGATCGTGCTGGGATTACAATAAAAGAATATGTACCAGAGAGTACTGTAAGTTCCGGCACGAATGTACAAAATGCGCGGGTCGACATCCGGTCACAGCGTGTAGTGGCCAGCAGAACGCAGCCAGCGCAGGGGGAGCTGCAAGTGGGAGTCAGGGGGCTACGTATGGAGGAAAGGAGGGGCAGTGCCAGTGGCAAGGCGTTACAGGAAAAGGCTATTACGCCGGTTAAGGTCGACCAGTTACAGGCATGGCTGGAGGGTTATGGCAGGCAGGATGAAGCTGATTTATTGGTTCGGGGTTTTCGGGAAGGGTTCAGGTTGGAATACCAGGGTCCGCGGGAGCATCGGTGGGCGGAGAATCTTCGATCCGTGTGCGGAAGGGAGGAGCTGGTCCAAGGAAAACTGATGAAAGAGGTAAGGGAGGGTCGCATGGCGGGTCCGTTTTCTTGTTGGCCCTTGAAAACCTCATTGTGTCGCCAATTGGCATAGTTCCGAAAAAAGAGGAAGGACAATTCCGGTTAATTCATCACTTGTCCTGGCCAGAGGGGGCCTCAGTGAATGATTTCATCCCCAGAGGAATTCACAAAGGTGTTGTATGCGTCGGTGGACGTAGCGGTCCAGATGGTGGATCAGCTGGGGCCGGGGACTTTGATGGCAAAGACTGACATTAAGTCAGCTTTTCGGCTGCTTCCGGTGCATCCGGATGACTTAGAGTTGTTGGGCATCCAGTTTCGGGGGAGCTGGTACGTGGACAAGGCACTGCCTATGGGGTGCTCCAGCTCGTTTGTGCTGTTTGAGCGATTTATCACGGCCCTGCAGTGGATCTTTGTGAGAATTCCTGGTCACCAAGGGGTAACGCACTACTTGGATGACTTCTTTTTTGCGGCGCCAGCGGACAGCCCGCGTTGTGCGGTGGTGCTGAGCTGGTTTATGGACATCATGGGAGACCTGGGTGTGCCTCTGGCTCCTGAAAAGACAGTGGGGCCAGCTACGGCGCTGTCGTTTTTGGGTATCGAACTGGATACGGTGGCAGGTATAGCGAGGTTGCCTGCCGATAAAAGAATGGACATGATCAGCCGAATTTATGAAATGTTGCGGAGGCGCAAGGTCACGGTGCAGGATGTGCAGGTGTTGTTGGGACATTTGAATTTTGCGTGTAGGGTGGTGCGAGAGGGTAGGAAGTTTTGCAGAAGACTTTCTCTAGCGCTGGCGGGGCACGAGCTGCCCCATCATCATGTGCGGTTGAAGGTGGGAGTGCGGGAGGACATGCGCATGTGGGCAAAGTTCTGGGAGTCATTTAATGGTATTCCCCTGAATGTCTGGCGGGAGTGGGAATGGGATGCCCAGCTGTTTTCGGATGCGGCGGGTTCAGCAGGTTTTGGGCTGTACTGGGAAGAGCGTTGGTGCGCAGAGGAATGGCCATGGGAGGGGAAGCATGGTGGCCGTAGCATCGAGTTTTTGGATTTTTTTCCGCTGATTGTAGCAGTGTGCTTGTGGGGCGGGGAACTGAGGCATTCGCGGGTGCTATTTCGTGTAGATAATTTGGCGGTTGTGCAGATGGTCAACCGGCAGTCGGCGCGGGAGGCATGATTGTTGCAGCTGCTACGCGTTTTTGTCCTTCAGTGTTTGCGGAATGACATACATTTTAGTGCTAAGCACGTTCTGGGGGTGAATAATGACATCGCGGATGCTTTGTCTCGTTCGCAGTGGGAGCGTTTCCATGGTTTAACCACGGGCGTGGCGTTGAGAAGAATTTGCATGCCGGAGGCTTTGTGGAGAGTAGGCGATCCCGGTTGCTTCGACTGGTTATGAACTCTTTGGCGCCGTCTACGCGGCAGGCTTATGCGAAAGCATGGGAGGAGTTCCTGGGATCTGGGGCTCGACGGCAGGCGCGACAGGAGGAGGTTGTGAAAGATGTGGTACAGTTCATTATGGATTTGATTGGTAAGGGTCAGTCGAGAGTCACGATTTCGGGTAAGTTGTCGGCACTCGGGATCATGGGTAAGCTGGTATGGGGTTACCCTCCATCGGGGGGGGGAATTGGGAATGAGAATATTGCAGGGTTGGGAAAAATCTTTTGGGCAAAAGGGTCAGGAGCGCCAACCGATATCGCTGGCAATGCTAAAGCGCCTGATAACGACACTGGGAGATTAGTGCTATGATGATCACGAGGCCATTCTCTTTCGGATATTGATGTCATGGATGTTTTTCGGCGCGTTTCGTGTATCGGAGTTACTGGGCCTGTCGGAGAAATCGGGTATCTTATGGAGGGATGTTCGGGCGGTGAGAGAAGGGTTGGCGCTGTGGGTTCGGCAATCTAAAACTGATCAAAAAGGTGTTGGGGTCACGGTCATGCTTCGTCGTTATCCCTACAAGGACATTTGCCCAGTTAATTTGGATGTCCAACTGCATTCGAAGTCAGCGGTTTCGGAGGGTATGGTTTTCTGTCATGCGGACGGTTGTAAGGTGACTGCGGCGCAGCTTCTGGCGGTATTGGGAAAAGGGTTATCGGGTATGGGCTTCGATGCAGCGAGATTTGGGACGCATTCCTTTCGGATTGGGGTGGCTACAGAGGCAGGAGGCAAGGGTTGGGATAGAGAGGAGATGATGGCGTTGGGTAGATGGAGGTCGGATTGCTTTAGGTGGTATGTGCGGGTGGTGATTGTTAAGGGAACGTAGGGAGAGGGAGAATGGGATATTTTCATATATTTTCTCTTTTTCAGGTGTGGTCCTGGGGCCAGAAGCGGCCTACTTGGAGATATGGGTGATTGGGCACTCCTTTGTAAAATGGGCGCAACGACAGGCACGAAGGACTGCTGCAGGGGGCAACCTGGGATTTGATACGGAACGTTATCGGGTGACGTGGATTGGGAAAAGGGGAATGAAGTGGGAAGAGCTGGTGCCTCGGCTTCAGACCACACGAGGGAGGGGGCATTGTCCGGATTTACTTTGTGTTCACTTGGGGGAGAACGATTTAGTAAGATCCACAGATTTGAATTTGCTGAAGGTCATGAAAAGGGATCTACAGTTGGTGAGTGAGCAGTGGAAAGGTTGTCACATTGTTTTTACGGCGTTTATACCGCGTCGGGTGTGGAGAGGAGCCTGGAAACCGGGGGCCATCGAGAGGGCCAGACGTAAGATTAATAAAGAAATGAAGGGATTTTGCAGGGGCGCGGAATATCATTCCTGGAGCATGCAGACATACGGTTTGAGGACGTGGAGTTCTTTAGGGATGATGGGGTGTACTTATCTTTCGTGGGAATGGAGTTATACCTTTTACAGTTGAGGGAGCAGCTTAAGAGTTTACTACAGGAGCCCTAGTGGGGGGGGGCAGAAAAAGTCAGGGCCTTTTTCTGGTGGCGGGGACAGCTGCAGGGCAGCTATTAAAAGCTCGGGGGGAGGACGGAGCTGGCAGGGAAAGTCAGGTATTAGGACGGGGGAACATTAATTAGACAAGGACAGGCAGGAGACTGCTCAGTAGCGGACAGGTTCAAAGAAGCGGGTAGGTCGGGAGAAAGTAAAGGAGACGAGAGGAAGGAAAAGACAGGTCGAGAAGAAGGGGGGGAGGGACCGGGGTAGGGGAGGTGGAGGGGTGGGGGGAGGTGATTCGATGTCTAGTGAGGTCTTAGTTTTGTAAGGCAAAGGCCAAGGGGGTAGGTCTAGGGGCACCTGTTCCAATAAAGCAGCCTTTTACACACACAAACGAGTCTCGGTTTGGTCACTCTGTCCCAATGGGGCCTCGGGGGGAAGAGGAGGAACGAGGAGTTCCCCCCCGGGGTTTTTGGGACAGGTGGCACGACCCGGGACGTGGTTGGACGTCCGGGGTGCCAATTAAGGTGGGTGGGATGGGTATGTAAACGGCCATTTCGTGGGCGCAGGCACCATTTTGGAAAGGTGACCTGGTGGCCAGGGGGTAGTCAGGCAGGCTCTGTGTTGTTCTTTCCCCACCCTCCCTCCCTCCCTCACGTTATGCTGGTTTATGGGTTTGCTTGGATCAGGTGTCCGCTTTTGTTAGGTAGGCGTCGCTTGGACAGGTGCTTGCCAAGGCGGGGACAGCTGCAGGGCAGCTATTAAAAGCTCGGGGGAGGACGGAGCTGGTAGGGAAAGTTAGGTATTAGGACGGGGGGGAACATTAATTAGACAAAGACAGGCAGGAGACTGCTCAGTAGCGGACAGGTTCAAAGAAGTGGGTAGGTCGGGAGAAAGTAAAGGAGACGAGAGGAAGGAAAAGACAGGTCGAGAAGAAGGGGGGGAGGGATCGGGGTAGGGGAGGGGGAGGGGCGGGGTAGGTGATTCGATGTCTAGTGAGGTCTTAGTTTTGTAAGGCAAAGGCCAAAGGTCTAGGGGCACCTGTTCCAATAAAGCGGCCTTTTACACACACAAACGAGTCTCGGTTTGGTCACTCTGTCCCAATTATGAGGCCTGTAGTCGAGAGTGCTCCTTTGTGCATCCCGTGCAGCGGGTGTAGGCAAAGTGCTTTACAGCACGAGTGGGGCCAAGATCTTCCTCTCCGGCATGATCGGTCTTCGGTGCCGCCCAGGCGCAAGGAATTATGGGCCCTGTAGTCCAGAGTCCCTCTTTGGGGGCAGTATTTCACAAAGTACCCCTGTAACACAGTGGGCGTTTTTAACTGTTTTGTTCTCCCCTGGGGGTACTTTGGAATTTTAGGCAGTGCCGTAGATGCTTGGATGACCCTTCTGTTATACAGATCGAGCTGGCGTACACGTAGTGCCAGTTCAATCTCAAATGGGTATTCAAACATTTGCAGGGAACTCTGCCTCTGAGCTAGCACTGTATTACAGACACTGGTGCAGAGTTAATGGATTAGTTAGGAGGCTCAATGGCTGTGTGCTGCAGAGAGGTGGCGCACAGTCAGTACATCTCATGAAGCTGAAGCTGATTCTGAAAGCAGGGTATGGAGGTATCATGAACCCCCAAGGCACTTCAATGCAAATGAGTGCAATGACGTATTGCACCACTTGCATGGGAACTCTGTCCCTTTTGTAATGCAGACCAGGTTTCCACCTATAAAGTGAAACGTGGACTGGTGGGTTCAAACAGCTGGTCCACCTTTCGCTAGTGTGGGTAGCCAGTCTGCCTTTTACTAATGCGTAGCCCCAGTGCAGATGTAAGTTTGCGGTTGCCCTAGAGGCAGCTAGTTAACTGTAATAGAGCACACTGAACTGGTCGTAAAACAAGCCGTGGCAACTGGTGCAATCATGTTCAATTCACGTGTTAGTCCTCCTTTCTAAGTGTCTAACTGGCAATCATAATTATTAGGTCACCATTCATTGGCACACATTAGCAGGGGGTAGGTTCCAATGTGCGGATTGCACATTTCCTTTTTGTACACAGGTTTATGGTAGGTAAAACCTGCCAAGGATCTTGTTGACAAATAGTGTGAAATTATAATTTGTCTACGCTCAAATACGTACTAGATAGCAAAATCCGGATTTTTGGGTATTTGCTAATAAAATCCTCACAAGGCTTTACCTCTCGAAAACATGTTGGCAAATAACATGAGGCACACAATTTGTGAATGGGCAAATAGTGCATATGCAACTACAGCATTATCAAATTCCACCTGATTAAGAATGTTGTTTCTGGCATAAGCTAGTGCTTTTGTCCTAAACAGAATTGGGCCCTCATTATGACCCTGGCGGTCGGTGATAAAGTGGCGGTAATACCGCCAACAGGCTGGCGGTAACTACCTCCAAATTATGACCATGGCAGTAAGATCTCTGAAAGACAGCCAATGTACCACACTGACCTCTAGGGCAGAAACAACAAGGCACCACAGCGGTAGTTGCTTACAGCCAGGCGGAAGTCAAAGTTCCGCCCACCATATTATGACCAAACAGTCTGCCACCTTTTCAGGGGAGGTACGAACGACATCAAAAGTCTGTCGGAAACATAGCTCAGAAGTGAAAGGACTCACCATTGGAGACACAGGGAAGAACCACACCATAGGGAAGAGGTCAATGGTGGAAAGGAAAAGTTTCTTAGGGACATTAGGGCAGGAAGAGGGAGAGGGAATAGAAGTGGAGGATGAGGGAGTGGTTGTTGGAGGTGTTTGTCTGCTGGATTTGGGTGCAGGTGCATGTACTATATGCTGTTGTGAGGTGGATGGCTGTTGGGTGTCTGAGTGCTTGCGTTGGTGTACTTTAGCAGGGGGCACAGACACAGCGGGAGAGGACACATGGGACGTGTGCATGGATGTTGAGGAGGTGTCTGCCAGTGAGATGTGTGTTCTGCTTGGTACTGTGATGATGCAGGCAACAGTGGGTGCTCCGCCTGCCATAGACCCCCAGGGTCCACACCTCCTTGGCGATGGCACACCATATACCCTTCTTTTGATGGGCGCTGATCTGCAGAGGCAATACACACAGGAAAACACCATTAGAAAAACAGTCCAGCCAGTTACACATATGTCCCACCATACCCGTTTCCATCACCATTGCACACACATAGCCCAGCACACAACGTGTACACCACAAAGAGGACGTCCACCTACCCCCCTTTCACGAGGCCTTCACACACAACTCCATGCATTCATGCCACATGCATCGTGCCCACTGTGTACTCACCTGTTGGTCTGGAGGCCCATACAGCAGTCCGTACTGGGGTAGGACCCCATCCCCCAGTCTCTCCAACTCCTCCAAAGTGAAGGCTGGGGCCCTTTCCCTGGTCACACGGGCCATGGTAGGTTCTAGACACAGGTCACAGCAGCACAATCAGTGTAGGTCCTCTCCTATGGAAGGTCAGGTAGGAAGTGAGGAATCAGATAGAAAATGGCGGTCACGCCCGCGGCGGTGCATACTGTCACTGCAGGCATAGATCACCATTGGCCACTGTTACCCATAGGGCCCAATATTAACCAATGAGGAATTGCATTGCGGTTCCCGACTGCCTCCCGCCACGGCGCACAATGTCAGGGGAATTACCTCATTTCCATCTGTTCCTCCACACAGGACAGGCGGACGCCATTTCGGGGGGGGGGGCAGCCCTATGGATTCATGCTGCGTCACAGGAGAAATAGGCACATAATGCACAAATCACCCTGACCCTTTACAACTTTACAGAATGCAAACTCCTGTTGTGGCTCCAATGTTCAGTTTGTGACAGCCTCCTCACTCGTGTCCCTTAGATACCTACCGCTGCGGATGAATAGGAGATGGAGACATACCCCCGTATACAGACCCATGGTGGACTTCGCTACACTGGAGGACAGGCACAATATCCTCACCTATAGACTTGACAGGGCCATAATCACAGAGCTGTGTGCCAAATGGGAGCCTGACCTGATATCTGCTATCTGTCACCCCACTGGGATCCCCCCTCTTGTGCAAGTGCTATCTGTACTCCATTTCCTGGCAACTTGTTCTTTGCAAGTGACAGTGGGCTTGGCTGCAGGAATGTCACAGCCAATGTTCTCAATAGTGGTGACAAGAGTGTTGTCTGCCCTGATAAAACACATGTGGAGCTACATCGTTTTCCCCCAGGTTGAGGATTTGGCCACAGTGAAGGCAGAGTTTTATGCAATGGGACATATCCCCAACATAATTGGGGCGATTGATGGTACACATATTGCATTTGTCCCCCTCCGCCAGAATGAACAGGTGTTCAGGAATCGTAAGAGCTTCCACTCCATGAATGTTCAGATGGTGTGATTGGCGGACCAGTACATCTCCCACGTCAATGCTAAGTATCCTGGGTCGGTGCATGATGCCTTTGTCCTGAGGAATAGCAGCATCCCAAATGTGATGGCCCAACTACAGAGGCACAGGGTGTGGCTAATAGGTGAGCCTTGGTCCCCACCCAGTGTATGTTAGTGTATGCCCCTGGTGTTAACCTCATAGGATTGTGTGTGGCTAAATGTTGTCCCTCAGTATTTGCAGGTGACTCTGGTTACCCAAACCTATCATGTCTGCTGACCCCTGTGAGGAATGCCAGGACAAGGGCAGAATAACGTTATAATGAGGCACATGGGCGAACCAGAAGGATCATTGAAAGGACCTTTGGCCTCCTGAAGGCCAGGTTCCGGTGTCTCCATCTAACAGGTGGATCCCTGTGATACTCACCCAAGAAGGTCTGCCAGATAATAGTGGCATGCTGCATGTTGCACAACCTGGCCCTCAGATGCCATGTCCCTTTTCTGCAGGAGGAGGAGACTGGAGATGCCCCTGTGGCAGCAGTAGACCCTGTGGACAGTGAGGATGACGAGGCAGAGGATGAGGATGAGGACAACAGAACATCAGTTATACAACAGTACTTCCAATGACACACAGGTAGGGCAGGTAGGGCAGTGTAACTTTACATTTCAATGACTTTGGTTGTAATCTGTGTGGCAATGGCATGCTGATATTTCCCACTTCTATGCCCACTTACTGTTCCCTCTGGCAATTCATTTTGCAGATGTTGGTGAATTGACATATACTTTTGGTGTGATCACTACAGCCAGCTACAGGTAATTAATCTATGCTCATCCTATGTACAGTTAACTTGCAATGTGTGTACCTGTTTCAAAGAATACATATTTGATATACATGACATACTCCAAATTGATTTTTTTCAAAGGGTGGTTTTTGAAGTGCTGACATATAGGGGGAAAGTGCAATGAGATGGGGTGATGATGGAGGAAAGTCCAGGGTATTGTTCCAGTCTGTATGTAGCACAGGTGCATTGCCCAAGGGGACATGGGAAGGGGAGCAATAGCAGTTCAAAGTGGACAGGGTGATTGAGTGGGACACAAGGGTGACAATCAGGAGAGTCTCATCTGGCGGGGGCCTTGGCAAGTGTCTCTGGCCTCTGTCTGGATCACAGGGAACGTTTGTGGGGTGGTTCATCTTCTGCAGGAGGAGGGGTGCTGGTGGCCTGTGAGTCCTGTGGTGGGGCCTCCTGGCCACTAGCGGCAGTGGAAGTGGAAGGATGTTCAGATGTCTGTGGCTAGTGGCAGGGGCCCGCTGGTGTGAGACTGCCTCCCTCATAATGTTGGCCATGTCTGCCAGCACCCCTGCTATGGAGATGAGGGTGTTGTTGATGGCCTGCAAGTCCTCCCTGATCCCCTGGTACTGTCCCTCCTGCAGCCTCCTGTTCTCCTGCACGTTGTCCAGGATCTGGCCCATCGTGTCCTGGGAATGTTGATAGGCTCCCAGGATCTCAGAGAGTGCCTCCTGGAAAGTCGGTTCCCTGGGCCTGTCCTCCCCCGGTGCACAGCACTCCTCCCAGTTTCCCTGTTGGCCTGTGCCTCTGTCCCCTGAACCGTGTGCCCACTGCCACTGACCCCAGATCCCTGATTGTCTTGGGGGTGAGGCGTGGCCTGGGGTCCCTGTAGAGGTGGACACACAGCTGATTGACGTGTCCTGGGGACAGAGGTGTGGGCCCTTTGGGTGGGTGCTGTGCTGGTGTTTCCTGAGTGGGAGGCTCTGTGGTGGTATGGGACTGTGCCTGGGTAACCGACTGTCCGGAGGTCCCTGATGGGCCAGATTGGTCCTCCAGACCCAGGTGTCCAGAGCTGCTGTCATCACTGTGGGCCTCTTCTGTGGGAGGACTGGATGTTGCTGGTACCTCCTCTCCGATGACGTTGGGGGACGGGGACCTGTGGGGATGTAAGTGCAGTGTTATTGTTTCTGCGTGTGACATCTTGTGCATGGATGTGTTGCCCTCTATGGTTGTAATTGCCCTGACAGCTTTGACTTGTGTGAGTAGTTATTTCGTGAGCTAGGTGATTGTCTCTAGTGTGCATGCTTTAGTGATGGGTGTCCATGCAGGTCTGTGATGGGGGTCCGTGCATTGGTGTTAAATGCAGCGCTTGGTATTGGGATGGGTGGGTTGTGATGGTGGGGTGTATGTGAGGTGGTGGAGTGATAGGGGTGAGGATATGGGTGGAGGTTTGTGATGGCATGCAGGTGGGGGGGGTGTTAATAATAGAGATTTGACTTACCAGAGTTCAGTCCTCCTGCTACTCCTGTCAGGCCCTCAGGATGTATGATTGCCAAGACTTGCTCCTCCCATGTTGTTAGTTGTGGGGGAGGAGGTGGGGGTCCACCGCCAGTCCTCTGTACTGCTATTTGGTGTCTTGCTACCATGGAACTCACCTTCCGCCGTAGGTTGTTCCACCTCTTCCCGGTGTCATCCCTTGTTCTGGGGTGCTGTCCAACAGCGTAGACCCTGTCCACGATTCTCCGCCATAGCTCCATCTTCCTAGTGATGGATGTCTGCTGCACCTGTGATCCAAATAGCTGTGGCTCTACCAAGATGATTTCCTCCACCATGACCCTTAGCTCCTACTCTGAGAACCTGGGGTGTCTTTGTAGTACCATGGGTGTAGTGTGAGTGGTGTGTGTGAGGGTGTGTGGGGTGATGTGTTGCGGTGTGTGCTGTAAGGTGCGTGGATGGTGTATGGGTGGTGGTGTTATGTGGCTCTGGTTCTGTGGGTCTATCTCAGTTGGCAATTTGTTTTAGTTGTAAAGGGTTGTGGGTAGTGTGTGTGTGTTTTATAGTGGTGCGGGTGTGTGGGTGTGGTGTGTGTATGTGTGTCAGGTGTGTGTAGTTTGAATTGTCCAAGGAAGTGCTGTTTTGTATGTGTGTGTGTATTTTGAGCGCGGCCGTATGTACTGCCAATGGTTTACCGCGGTTGAATGTCTGCCACAGCGATTCGTGGGTCATAATGCTGTGGGTGTAGTTCTGTTGGCGTAATGGTGTGGGTTTTGGTACAGCCAGTTTATCACTGACCTTTGGCTGGGGGACTTGTGTGTGTGGCTGTATAGTGACGGATTGCTATGTGTTTGTCATAATACGGGTAGCGGTAATCCGCCACGTCGGCAGTATGTTGGCGGCAGTCAGCATGGCAGTAAGCGGGACTTACTGCCAATATCATAATGATGGCCTATATTCATTTGGCCTAGAATGTATTCCGCTACTACTGAAATCTGTAGCCGAAGGTGGAAATGCCAAAAGTCCTTGTCTATATCCGTTAGAAATTGGGATATCATCCCCCCCACCTCGTTGATATATTGAACTGCATAAATGTTATCCATACGAAGTAAAATACAACAGTTTGTCTTCAAATAGCAAATGACCCTGCCAAGAACTCCAAGCAATTTATATGGAGGTTTAACTCCACTTGAGACCAACAGCCACTGTGGTAACAGAACCGCATCTCGCACCCCAGCCACACCTGCTGTAATCCAACTCTATCACTATCACCAGCGAGCAACCAAATATGGCTCTGCCTTTGCAGGCCTCCTTGTGCCCCAGCCACTACAATAGTTTGGTCTGGCTCCATTTACAGTAGCACTTGGTCTGAATAGCACAGATCTTTCCTCAGATGTTGAATCTTCAGCCATTGAATGTCTCTGTAATGTAGAGGACGCAGGAAGATTGCCTGAATGGATGATGCCACAGACCCACTGTCCTGGCCAGTGATCTCAATAAGGCATTCTGGTAGGACAATGCTAACCTCAATTCCTTTTTGATCATCTTCACTTTCTGAGCAGGCAACCCGAGCTGCGCCTTCACCAAATCCACTTGAAATCCTATCAAGTCTATTCATTGACTCAGTGTCAGAACAGATTTCTGAGAGTTTATCACTAACCTCAGGTTTTGTAGTAACTGTATTGCCCATGGCAGATGTGCAATTACCGTCTGTTGATCCTGGGCCATAATAATTAGATCGTCCAGATACACAATCAACCGCACTCCCTTCATTTGGAGAGTCTTTACTATTGGCCTCATTAGCTTGGTGAAACACTATGAAGGGAGGCCAAAGGGACAGTGAAGTGAAGCACCTTGAATTCGTAGGAAGTGTCTCGCAGAAAATGTCTGTGTGGTGCGAAGATTGGTAACGTCAAGAAAGAGTCTTTGAGGTCCAGACATACTAACCAACCTCGCTCCTGAAGGAGGTCCTTCAGAAGATGCCTTCATCTTGAAGTGCCTGTATATTATCCCAACAATGATTTCCTGCAAATGTAAAACTAATTTGAAGCTTCCACCTTTCTTTTCTACCAAGAAAATGGTGTTGATAAAACCTCTGGGATGGTGGGAAGATAGACAAATTGCTTCCTTCTGTAGAAGCTCTTGAATTTTGAAAGTAATAACATTCTGCTTACACAGGGAAAAATACAGCTGTTTGGAAGGGTAACATTGGTGTGGGGTTCCATTAATCTCTAGTTTATACTCTTGAATGGTCTGTAGGATTCAGGCATCCTTATGATTGTTCACCAATTGTTTAGGAATTGTTGCACATAGCCTTCCAGTATAACTTTGGTCAGAGGAATAAGTATCACCTGTAATGTTGGAGTCTGCTCCTCCTGAGGCCTCTCCGCTGTAACCCCTTTTGTTGACAACTCCACGGTTTCCTCTCAACCTGGATGGGAAGAAGATGCTTCCCCTTGGAGAATCTTACCATCCTATACGTCGTTGGGAAGCGTAACCTCTCTGAGGCCCTTGAAATAGACCATGACCTGTGATTGACCTCGAAATCACCTGGCCCTGCCTAAAAGGCCTGAATGAAATATGTTTTTAATTACAGTTGGTCCCTGTCAAGTGCAATGAAACTAGTCACAATTTTACTTAGGTCCTAAAAAAGGGAGTGCCACAGCCCCTCTACCACTGGCCTGACTCAAAACCTGCTAGGTTGTTCCACTTGGGGTCAATTCTCATCAGAATTGATCAACAGCTTTCAGTCGAAATTGCATAGATGGAGTTATCAGACTGCCAGATCGCCCTCTGCCCCCAGTCCACAAGGATGTCTAGGTCTATTACTCCGCTGTGTTTTTATCTTTATAAGCTATCTCCAGGATCTTCACTAGTGGTCCAGGTATATCTAGCATCTTCTCCTTGCAACTACACCAAGCACTGTCAAAAACGTTCTTAGTATCTTTGACATCTTTTTTTCAGAAATTTGGCCATACTATGGTTCACAGTTGGTGTTTCGGTCACCTTCCCTGGAAGAACAGACCTTTGGCATTCGGCCTGCAAGCAGATTCAGACTTCTGTTTCAAAACTCTTGCAAATGCGTGATTGTAAATTCTTCACCATCTCTAGAGGAGCAACCCAGTCGGAGGAGTGGGCATGGATGATCTCATCTGGATCGAAAACTAACATCCTCAAATTGTTTTTGAGCATTGGAGGAAATGAATCCACACTGCTGAATTTCCTTTTTCTCTGTTCTGGTTGATCATCTTCATGAGCAGAATGAGACTGAGATGATTTGTCAGTGTCATCCCAACAATCACTCTTGTCAGGAGATCTAGAACCAGAGATCTTGGATACATCTGGTGCACTGTAGCTGCGATCTGCAAGAAAAACATTGGAGAGTTTTTCCCAGCGCTTCTGCGTTTGACCATTTTGTGATTTTGCTGTGGACTTTGAAGGCTTACGGTGCTAGTGTTAGCGCGCCTGTTCCTTAGTAAGTAAACTTACAATGGGACGCGTATAGGTTGATGAACCATTTGATTCGCCGCATGGAGTATCCTAGTTAGGCTAAGAGCTGATACACTAATGATTAATACCCAGTCCAATAAACATTAGTCATCATTAACAATGAATCAAGAACACAACACCCTCCAGTCATGAATAACCACAACTTATTATACATTTTAGTTTCTATTCCCTATTGGTTACAATACTAAGTCATGAAAATTAGTTCAAACTTAATTTGAGTCAACAAATCTGTATTAATTCATTAAAAGGCGCCAAAAACATAACCTAACCAAAACTTGCATCAGAGTACATTCTAAAGCATTAGCATAAGTCAACAATCGAATCAGGAATGAATAAGTCAACATATGTAACAGAGTTCAGCAAATCAGTTTGTCAATCATTTGTCTCTGTGTTGTCAATGTCATAGGGTAGGAACTTCACCTAAACCAGATTAGCATCAGCATGTGGGACTTCATGCGAAGACAGTTTAGAACATAAATTTAGAAAAACATCTAGCTAATAGAAAACCTATTTAAACAGCGCAGTTGGTACATAGAAAGAAAAGGCACAAAAGTTCATTCAGTCGCATTGTCATATCTACCTATCCTCTGTATGGATCAGTAACAAGTCAGTCTTCATCCTCAGGTAATCAATCGATCAGCATCACATCAGGCTCTCAAGAGCATGAGCCCAATGATAGAATGTCTCAAATCTTCTTCGTTCTCGCAGTCTCTCCCTTAGCATAAGCACGTGACATCTGTCTCTATCCATCCATCTAGCTGTAGTTTTTTCCTCTTTGTCATGGCATTATATCAAAGTCACCCAGAATATCCCCCAATTCCTGATTGGTCAATTAATCATATGATTTTACTTTGTCCAATAATTTTCATAATTCAAATCTCTGAATTCTAATATTACACAGTTCTCAGATTGTTTATTGGTTCACTGTACGATGTCCTCATCATCCGACTCGTCAGATATCGAAAATGTTGCATCCTCTTCTGCAGTCAGTGTCCCTATTGTTTGAGTCCTTGGAAAGTACACTCAGAGCACTTTACACACTGTTTGCTACATTCTAGTTCCATTGTCTCCTGTCCGTCGGTTCATGCAAAGGTTTCTGCTAAGCAAATTTTATTAGACAATGAGCAGTTCACGGTTAGTCTGATTTGTCAGCATCTTTTCATTGGACGTTAATATTTAGCTTCTGCACGAGGCCTAGAAAACCTATGCCACGACTTTGGCTAAGTTAAGCTCTACAATATAATACAAAACATTAGTTATATCTCTCAATATGACATACTACTACGTTATTTTAATACATTTTCAATATTTCATATATGTTAGTTGTTCTTAATTCGTGAATCTTGGCGACCGCTCTCCGAGGTCACAACTTCAAACGTGCACATTATTTTTCTACGTTAGTCATTTTCTACATTTTTTCATTATTCAAAATGCACATTCATTAATAATTTCTAATTTGCGTTAACAATCCCTCCTCTGATGACTAAATATGTCATCACACTACTTTTTCCTTTTATCATTCACAATTCTGTTTCTTCAGCATTTTGTCTTCTCCTTAAATCTTCCCTATAGATTCTTTTTCTATTTCGTTCTTCCCTACTCTGATTATTTTTAGACCTTTTCAATTTAATCCTTTGGCACAATTGACATAATCCCCATATTCCTAATCTGTGAGCAACTACAAACAATATTCCCTGTATGATATTTAGTAATACCCCATTCCATATGTTACGAAGCCAATTCCCCACTGAAGCAAATCCTTTCCTTACTTTTTCCCATACACCTGGTTCTCTCAACTCCTTCAAACCACTACTTGAGTTAGTCAGGTTAGTAAGTAAGTCTCTTATCTCCATACTAATGTTAGGGATGTATGAACAGCAATGCCTAGAGTTAAGCATTTTACAGACTTCGCCGTCCTTCGCTAGAAGGATGTCTAAAGCAAGATGATTTTGAAGAGTCATAGCTCTCTCTGCAGCCAATTCCGTATCTATCAGGAGTATTGCCCCTGTAAAATTTGTCAGCATGTTATCCACAATAGTAGACAACTTTCGAATCTTGATCGAATTCAGGATGACTCCCAGTGAAGAAATCACCGCACCAAATATATCTCCCACTATCGCAGAAGAGGATTCCCTCCTCTGTCTCTTATGATGTAATTCAGTCAATTTCGGAAACCTTTTCAAGTCCTCTATCTGGTAAATCTTTGGGAACACTATTCCCAAATAACATGTCCCATACTATCCTCTTGGAAGACGGTAATAAGCATTAAGTCCACAAATATAGTAAATTCCCGGAATCGCAGGGTCCTGACCATTCAACATAAAAGTCCAATTACTCTGAAACAAAAACACATGCCTACATTCACTCGTTCCCACAAATAAAGTGTTAGTGCGCGACTTTGGCTACATATACAAAGCTTCCCTACATGTAATGCGTCTAAAGCAAATTTTCCTTGCGTCTTAATTGCAGTGTAAGTATAATCATTCATGTAAGTCCTTTTCTGTAAGCCTTTTTCTAAATTCTCCTTTCATGCTTTTCTCCTTTCATCAGTATGCCCTAAAAAGCTTTTCTCTAAAGGTGTAAGCAAGCATGTAAGATTGTTTTTATGTGCATATGCCGTTCCAAACGTTAGTGTAAGCTCAAAGAATCCTCTTACCAATACTATATCATGATCCTTAGCTACTCTACTCAAATACCTAACAATAGGAACAAAAGAAAGCACTACATCATAGTTAGAGTAAAAATACTGGATATACTCTTGGTCATAAAACTTTGTTAGTAGCAGACTACAACTTATCCTGTAGTTAGTGGAAGACTATGATACCTAACTCCTTCCTCTACCGATGAAGGAATTTGCGTACACACGAGACAATCCCTTGCATCCATCGTCTCAACATACTCACTCAACAACTGATAGAAGACATTAGAAGAAAGTTCTCCTTGAGCATTACAGTAGTATAATCATGCAAATATTTCTCATTTGACTTAAACTTCTCCAAAGCGTTTAGTGTAGTAGTTTCAAAAGCAGTAATATGGATGGCCCCTTTCGCATCAAGCACAGACATACCCACAATCACTACAATAAACAAAATCCCACACATAATTGGGAATCCAATGCTCATATATTTACAGCGCTTAGCATCCTTAACTTGATTATTGAACTCAGCCATGATCTGTAAAGAATCAGAAAGCAGAAGTAACTTAGGAAAGTGCAGCAAAAATCGAAAATAACATTTTCTTCTGTCAGCATTTCAGTTTCACATCCAGGGACCCTTATCCTTGTCAATATTGATAACAGCTTGTCACATCCAGTTTTCAATGTCAAATCAGGTTATCAATGTCTTTTCCAGTTATATTTCAAGAGTCTCTTTTACCAAAATATTTTCAGATTGGTTCAACAGTTCAGCTCCTTGATCACCTTCAAATTACATCAAAATACTGACTCGGAACCGCTCTATCAAAACAAAAAGACATAAACTTGTGCCGCCATTCATTTGTAGCTGCATATGCCCATTCAGGACCTGCTTATCTTCGACTTGCTGTTCTCTTCCTTTTCAACTTTCGCTCACCACTCAATTCTCCTTCACTTAATTCTTCTCTTCTCGTGGTATCTACTTCTCCCTCTATAGTTTAATTTATGACCACTTCCTTTCTTTTCTCTACTCGTGACTCAGCCCAATTATCTCCTTTCTTCGAACCTTCGGTCAATATTTTTCTCAGAACTGGACTTTCCTCCTTTTCTTTTTCTATGGTGCTTTTTCTTGATGGACCTGCAATAGGCTCAGGAGGAGTTAGATCACTTTGATTTTGATCCAACTCTACTCCCTCCCCTTCTTGGTCTGGCACTTGCTCTGTTTGTCTATCAGAACCGTCTGCTTCTGGGAAAACCCCTGCTGAGCTAGGTTCTCCTACTGTATCCGTCGAGATTGATTCTTCAGCACCCTCCTGTAATTTTGCACTCTCGTCTCTTACAGGGGTGATAGAACCATCTTCCACAAGCTCTTGTTCAATATCAGGCTCTCTTTGTTCTTTTTCTGGTTCAGGTGCTGCAACTTGGTTCACGATTGTTGGTGCTCCCAACAATGCTTCTTCATGATCCAGTGAACATGCCACTTTCTTCATATGACTTGCGTGAATCCAGTTCAGAAGTCCTGCACACGTTACAGCTGTTGTGGTTGTCAGAATCACCTGGTAGGGTCCCCGCTGCAAGCCTGCATGTTCCTTAGTAAGTATACTTTCAAGGGTACGCATATAGGCCGATGAACCTTTTGGATCGCATGAAGTATCCTAGCTATGTAGTAATCGATGAACATCTATTATCAATGTAATCAATCAACAACCACTACGAGACTCATTAAGCATGAGACAATATATCAACATTACATGAATAATCACAACTCAATTATACTTTTTATCAATTTTATTTCCCTGTTAGTTACAATGCTAGGTCATCAGGTTAGATCAAACTTTATTCAATCAACTCAAAATTAATCATTAATGACAACCAATAACATATTCTAATCAGAACTTGAGAAAACATATGCTCGAATGCTTCAGCATAAGCCAGCAAAGATGAATATGGCAGTATTAATAGCAGGGTTCAGCAATCAGTTCGTCAATCATTTGTCACTGTCAAAATCACCCCAAAAGACCCTTACCTAACCGAGATTAGCATTAGCATGTGTGACTTCATGCAAAACAATTTAGAAAACGTAAATTTGGAAAACATCTAAATAAGAGAAAAACTATAAAACAGCGCAGTTGATACCTAGAAAGAAAAGGCATAAAGTTAATCAGTCACATTGTCATAGCTACCTATCCATGAAATGGATCAGCAACAAGTCAGTCTTTGTCCTCAGGTCATCAATTGATCAGCAACGCATCAGGCTCTCAAAAGCATGAGCCCAATGACAGAATCTCGAACCGCGTCTCTTGACGTCATCAATTCTCCCCTCGCATCTCCCGCATCTGAAATTTTGGCCCCTTGTCATGACTTTTTATTAGAGTTTTTCAGTCCATCCCCCTAATTCCTAATTGGTCAATCAGTCCTCCATAAGTTGCGTTACCTAATACTTTTTATTTTACATATCTATGAGTTCTAGTATTTCATCTTTCTCAGTTCATGGATTGGTCCACTGTACGATGTCCTCATCATACGGCTCTCCAGGTATTGAAAATGTTGCATGTTCCTCTTCAGTCAGTGCCTCTATTGTTCATGTCCTGGGAAAGTACATTGAGCCTACTCCACACATAATTGTATCAATTTGACTTCATCATCTCCTGTCCGTCCGTACATTGCAGAAAATTCTTGCTAAGCACCCAGTTCATGGTCGGTTCATAGGCACTAGCCACTTCTACAGCGTGCATTTATTAATTCTACTTCTGCATGAGGCCTGGCAAGTAGGCCACAGCTTCGGCTAAGTTAGCTTCTACAATAGATTACAAAACATAGGTTATACATCTCATTATGTCACATTACTACATCATTATTACACATTTTCATTATTTCACTCATTTTTAGTTCTTTTAGTACAAGTTCGTATATGTGGCTGACATACCCTCTGGGCACATTTTCCAAAAACATGCACATTAGTATTCTCTACGATTAATTTCTCTATGAACTCTTATATATCATCAGATATATGCATTTATGAATAATTTCTAATTAGCATATCTGTGTCAACAGTCCCTCCTCTGATGACTAAATATGTCATCACACCTTTATTTCCCCATCATTTCACAGTTCCCTTTCAGCTGTATTTTGTCTCCTTCTCAAATCTTCCCTATAAATTCTTTACCTGTTTTGTTCATCTCACCTCTGAATATTTTTAGATCTTTTCAATTCTATCTTTTGACATAATTTATATGTACCCCATAATCCTAATATGCAAGCAGTCACAATTAATATTCCTTGTATGAGTTTTAATAATACCCCATTCCAAATTTGACTAAGCCAATTTCCCACTGAAGCAAATCCTTTTCCAACTTCCTCCCAAACACCTGGTTCCTTCAATTCCTTCAAATCCTTAGTTGAGTTAGTCAGATTAGTGAGTAAGTCTCTTATCTCATTATCATTGCTCGGAATATACGAACAACAATGCCTAGCATTAATCATCTTACAGACTCCGCCGTCTTTCGCTAAAAGAATGTCTAAAGCAAGGCTATTTTGAAGCATCATAGCTCGATCCGCAGCTAATTCAGTATCTGTCAGGAGTATTGCCCTTGTAAAATTCATCATCATGTTATCCACAATAGTAGAAAACGTTTGTATCTTGATCGAGTTCCGAATGACACCCACTGAAGGAATGACTACACCAAAGATATCTCCCACAATTGCAGAAGAGGTTACCCTCTGTCGCTTATGATTTAATTCAGTCAATTTCAGAAACTTCTTTAAGTCATCTACTCTACTGACAAAGGAATTTGCATACACACAAGACAATTCCTCGCACCCATCGTCTCCACATACTCACTCAACAAGCGATAGAAAACGTTTGAAGAAAGCTCTCCTTGTGCATTAGTATAATCATGCAAATATTCTCATCTAGCTTGAACCTCTCTAAAGCTGTTAGTGTAGTAGTTTCAGGATCAAAAGTAATAGTAACTCTTTTCATATCATGAACGGACATTGCCATAATCATTATTATAAACATTATTCCACACATAACTGCCAATCCAACACTTATGTATCTACAGTGCCTAGCAACTTTATCTTGATTATTTAGCTCAGCCATGATCTGTAAAGAATCAGAAAGCAGAAGTAACTCCTATACAAAGTGCAGTAAAATCACAAACTCTTCTCTCACAGTTCCATTTCACATCCAGGAACCCTCTGCCTTTGTTAAAATCGATTAGCAGCTTGTCACATCCGGGTTTCAGTGTCGAATCAAGTTATCAATGTCTCTTCCAGTATTATTTTCAAACAGTCTCTTTTAGGATTTTTCAGATTAGCTCAACAATTCAGCTTCTTGATCACCTTCAGGTTACATCAAAATACTGACTCAGAACTTCTCTATCAAAACAAAAAGACATAAACTCATGTTGCCATTCATTGGTAGTTGCATATGCCCATTCAGGACCTGCATACCGTTGACTTGCTATTCTCTTTCTTTTCAACCTTCGATCACACTTAATTCTCCCTCACTCAATTCTTCTTTTTTTCTCGTAGTATCCACTTCCACCTCTATTGTTTCATTTATGACCAGTTCCTTTTTCTTCCCTATCTGTGATTCAGGCCAATTATCTCCTTTTCTTGTTCCTTCTGTTAATATTCGTCTCAGGATTTGACTCTTTTCCTCCTCTTTGTCTGTGGTGTTTTCTCTTGATGGACCTAAAACGGGCTCAGGAGGAGTCGGATCACTTAGACTTTGATCCGTCTCAACTGTTTCATTCTCTTGGTCTGGCACTTGCTCTGTCTGCTTTTCAGCACCATCTATTTCTGGGAGAACCTCTGCTGAGCTAGGCTCCCCTGCTGTATCCGTTGAGATTGGTTCTTGCATACCCTCTTGTAATTCTTCACTTTCGTCTCTTACAGGGGTAATGGAACCATCTTCCACAAGCTCAGGTTCAACTTCAGGCTCTATTGGCTCTTTTTCTGGCTCAGGTACAGCAACCTGTTTCCCTGTTGTTGGTGCTCTCAACAACGCTTCTTCATGAACTGGTGGACATACCACTCTCTTTGTATGACTGGCTTGTATCCAGTTTGGGAGTCCTGCACACTTCATAGCTGTCCTGTTGTTAACACCACCCGGTAAGGACCCCTCCAACGCGGTTCCAAACAGGTCTTGCGACAACGACCCAGTCACCGGCTCTCAGGTTGTACCCTGGATCGTGGATGGGTGGCAGGGTGGAGGCCTGCACCTGCTGACAGAAAGAAAAAAACACATTAGCCAGACCCTTGCAGTAGTCCAACACCATATCATCTGTAATATTCACAAGTGCATTGGCTGGAACTGCTGGTAATCTCATTGCTCTGCCCATGAGGATTTCATGGTGCAACAGCCATGTTTTCCTGTCAGTTGTGTTTCTCATTGACATCAACACCAAAGGCAATGCATCGGGCAATTTCTGATTCGTAGCATTTCTCCCGGGGAGAAAACAAGCATTTGCAATGGAATAGGTCTCACATTTTCTTGAGTTAGAGTTATTGGCATTGTAAATTCAGAACTGGACTTTTCTTGCCACATAAATTGGCCAACCCTGTCTCATAATTTCATCTTTTCCTGCCATGTTTTGGTGGTCACTGGTGAGCTCTGACATCAGAAATCACAAGCATTTGAGGAGAGACGAGAAGGTGACTGCACTACCTTGCATTGTGTAAACATCTGAACAGAAATTAGAAAATATGGCTGAAAAAGTATTTTCTTTTTATTTTAACAGAATGAAAAGTCCTTCAAGCCTTCTTGGCTTGCATTTCAACAAGCAGAGCAGCCTGAGAAGAGATAAGCAATGCCCTGTGTTAGATGTCCTGCGTGCTGGCAGGGAGGGGCACTGGAGAGAGAGACTCGGGATGCGAGGCTAAGCAAGTTTCACATCATTGCTTCTAGGCTTAGCTACATTCTACCAGAAAGGGCATATTGTGGCTTTCGTGAGCAGTTAGCTAAATGACCGGGTGTTTCTTTTGTAAAATAAGCTTATTTTAGGAGCCAGAGGTAAACGAGGACAGCACTGGAATAAAGCCAAAGCAAATGGCAGCTACATGGGAGGAGATGGGAGGAGCGGAATGTTGCAATAAAACACAGGCAGCTACCAGCCTAAAACATCCACAATGAAAGGGGAGCACCAAAGAAATAACAAAAATAGTCAGTCATAACAACAGATAAAGAAACCAAAGTGGAATAATACAGTAGTTGGTCCCTGCTCAGAAACAGAAAAAGGAGGGAGAAAAAGGTAGAACTTACCGCTAGTTAGCAAGAATTTTAAAAGGACACTGCACCCAACAAATGAAATTCCTTTAAGCCATAAGAAGTATACTAAAAGTATACACAAGGTCGAGCGTTTACACTCGACCTAACAAGTAACAAACATACGTACCAACATTTAAAAACTGGAAAGTTGGAGATTTTGAAAACAACTGGGGAATGTATTTTTCCCATTGACATTTTAAAGTAGAAGCTATTTCAAGCTGGAGACAACTAGACATTTTTGGCTTAAAAATCAAGAGCCTCCCTCCTGAATAGGGTCTGTTTGCATGTATGAACAAACTAACCATAAATCCACCAATCATGTAATCCTGTCAGTATATCTATGTATGATATCCCTTCCTTTTCCTTTTTTTCTAAGGGCCATTGTTTCTACTCTTGGTCACTGTTTGACCTCGCCCTCTCTGCAGGGTCACATCCAAACCTTTTGCCTTTACCCTCCACTTTTTTGCTGAATCCATTTTTGTTGTCCTTAGGACTCTTTGCACTTCACCACTGCTAACCAGTGCCAAAGTGCTTGTGGTCCCTACTCTAAATCTGGTAGAATTGGCTTATGCCCAATTGGCATATTTAATTTAATTTAAGTCCCTAGTTAAGTTGTAAAACCTGTTCCCAGGGCCTGTAAATTAAATGCTACTAGTGGGCCTGCAGCACTGATCGTGCCACCCACTTAGGTAGCACTTTAAACATGTCTCTGGCCTGCCACTACAGCCTGTGTAGGCAGTTTGAACTGCCATTTCAACTGTACAAAATAAACTTTTTGCCAGATCCAAACCTTCCTTTTTAATACATATAAGTCACCCCTAGGTTAAGCCCTGGACAGCCCAGATGGCAGGGTGCAGTGTATTTAATAGGTTGGACATGCAAGTTAAAGTTTTACATGTGTTGGTAGTGAAAAACTCTAATTTGATTTTCACTACTGCAAGGCCTTCCTCTCCTATATGATAACATTGGAATTTCCCTATTACATTTTATAAGCTGTAATGTCCAAATGAGAGCAGGTCACCAATTCATGTTTGGTGTCTTTGGAATTGTAGTGAATAATCCTGTCTTATGGTAAAGTGGTATTTTAAGTTACAATTTGAAGACAACACTTTTAGAAAGTTGGCATTTTCCTGCAATATCCTTTATTGCCTGAGGCCTGTTTCTGGGTGGCATGACTGGGTGTTGATGGCAGCTGGGCTTTCTGTATTCCTCCTAGACAGCTACACACAATAGAGAGTTTAGCCTAGATGGGCCATCACTGGCTACATCGGAGGGTGGAGTTAGGCCAAGCCCTACTTACACTTGGACAGGCGGTGCCCTGCCTCCACACAAAGGACTGCATACCCCCTGTAGTTAGTCTGGAGCCCGGGCAGGGAAGGCAGGATGCTTGGGGACTTCAGAGGGAATTCTAGAAAGATCTCCCACCTTCCAGAGGAAGGATATCAGATATAAATATTGGACCTTAGACCCACCTCTTCAGTACACTTCTGGACCTGTGGACACTCTGGGCCTGATTCAGACCTTGGCGGACGGCGGAGGCCGTCCGCCAAGGTCCCGCCAACAAATGACCGCACCGCGGTCTTCGGCCATTCAAACATTTCCACTGGGCCGGCGGGCGCTCTCCACAAGAGCGCCCGCCGGCCCAGCGGAAATGCCCCTGCAACGAGGACGCCGGCTCAGAATTGAGCCGGCGTAGTTGCAGGGGTGCGACGGGTGCAGTTGCACCCGTCGCGTATTTCAGTGTCTGCAAAGCAGACACTGAAATACTTTGTGGGGCCCTCTTACGGGGGCCCCTGCAGTGCCCATGCCATTGGCATGGCACTGCAGGGGCCCCCAGGGGCCCCGCGGCACCCCCTACCGCCATCCTGTTCATGGCGGGTTTCCCGCCATGAACAGGATAGCGGTAGGGGGTGTCTGAATCCCCATGGCGGCGGAGCGCGCTCTGCCGCCATGGAGGATTCAATGGGGCAGCGGTAAACCGGCGGGAGACCGCCGGTTTACCCTTTCTGACCGCGGCTGAACCGCCGCGGTCAGAATGCCCTTGGGAGCACCGCCAGCCTGTTGGCAGTGCTCCCGTGGTCGGTGACCCTGGCGGTCACCGGCCGCCAGGGTCAGAATGACCCCCTCTGTCAGGAAGGAATGCTATTTATACACACACACACATACATGCAGTCTTTGTAAAATGTTATTTAACAGAGGGGGAGATGTAGTGTCTTGCAATTTTTATGACGGAACGCTTTTGACTCTGAATGGACCCTGTGGCAATGTGACATGATTGTTAGAGTGGAATGAATTTAAAGATCGGTTTCATTGGAATGCAATGACAGCTTGACTTTCCTCACAACAATAGAAAGAAGACTGAGAGAAACAGGAATGGGGGCCATCTTTAATTGGGCTCACATTCACCACCCCCGGCACATAATACTGGAATGAGGACTGTAAAGCAGGGTGCGGTGCAACAGGGTGCGGTGACCATCTTGGACTGGGCTCACACTCACTGACCAAAACAACAGGTCTGGTAGCCATGTTCAAACGAATCAGCTCCTCATCAACTGCAACCCATCGCTCAGTCACCTCTCCTCAACTAAACCCAACACACTATTGGGATCAGTCTGTAAAAAGTTGGATCCTTACACACTTCTCATCGACAAATTTCAAACACAATACCTCTGAGATCTATTTGTAAGAAGTTGGATCCTGGCATTAGCCCCGAACATGTCAACATCGGCTGCTACCACCTCCTCCCCAACGCCCCTTTCCAAATCCGGCACAAATGCTTTCAAGATCAAATGTCCCCCAAATCTTTCCAAACATGCAATGAAAAACTTGAAACACAGGTTCTTGAGAGACTTCCTGAAAACCCTCTCTGCAGACCAATACCACTGCTAACGCAAAGGCTTTCTTGAAACTGACCTCCTCCTCTTCAAACACAACACTGGCCTATGGATTATATCCTTACAAAATTTTCTTCCATCCTCTTCTCACTCCAACATCCCCTTTGGAACCAAACCTAATGCTGCTCCCCATTTGGCCTCTCGGGCAACCTTTCTATATATCCATTTACAACATTGGAAAGATCATGTTCCAAGCCAATGACACAATCCTGAACAAGATCAACTTAGTTTATCTCACCCTCAGGCCCTCCTACAACCCTCCACAGTCCCCCCACCCACTCTCCTCCACTTTCTGTCCGCCCAGACAACTTCTCTCACCCTAGACTCTCCTACAATCTGTAATGCTTCCCACAGCCCATAGCTCACCATCAATTCCAGACCTTGACATCCCTCCCACAAACCATCTCCGTACCATTCCTCTCCAACCTTCCACAAACCATTATCTCTCACCCCAGCTGCTGTCAACACGCTTCTTTCATCCCTACAGTCGGCTCATTTGTCCCCCCCTTCCTCCTCTCCTTTTTGCCTCCTGATCCAACATATCCAAGCACCAAGCACCAGACACCAACAACCACCACTTCCCGACTCTTACACCTCAACCCCTCAGAGTCCATTGCTGACAGTCAACCCCAATCCTCCCACAATTACTGACCATCACTGGCCTCTTTTCAACAAGCTCCTTTCCACTTTTGGCTCTATTCCAGCCTGGTGACTCTCTTTCTTCCCGTCACTCCTATCCTCATCACCCACTGTGGACGGTCCCCCCACATCTTTCCAGCATACTGAAAGAAAGCCACCTACCCAGACCCAAACATACACAGCCTCCCAGGGGAGTGGAATTCCTATAGCCAATGTCCAGGACATATTGTTTAGGGTCAAGAACAACAAGATTTATTGTTTATTTTGTCCTTGGGACAAGTAGGCTCAATCCCCTCCAGCACCAACACTTTGGCTGCCAGTTTACTGTAACACATTATGGAGCCAGGAAGGGCATTATCTGCAGTTAAGGTAATATTTGTGTCCACATGTTAATGCTGTTCAAACTTGTATATGTGGTTCATTAATGCAAAGCCTTTATTATTAGGGCGAATGTTTCAAGGAAATGTTATAAGCTCGGACTGTATTCATGACAGGGCTCCCAGTATAAAAATATGTACACGTTTCCAAAGTTTAAAAATATGAGGCTACATATAATTCTCCCAGAATGCTCTCTGATTACATGCAAATATTTGCAGATGCTTAAACCAAGATTAATGATTATTTGGTTCAAAATAAAATGTTCCTAAAAAAATGCAACTAGGAAAGAAACACGTTTTGCTGAATTACTGTGAAATTGTAGGCACTATTTCTTTGAAGCATCATTTAGTAAAATGTGTTTAAACAAGCTAGCATTTAAAAAAATAGGTGAGAAGCATTGTGCAGATCGTGACAGATTGCAACGCCAAAAGAATCCACTTTTTGAGGCAACTATGGAAGGACCACATGAAGACGTAGTAGAAAATGCACAAGTCATGCTGCAGACAGTCCAACAACAAGCTCAAGAGTTACAGCAATTGCGGGCTGAAAATACTACACTAAGACATGTCCTGTCCTTCCGGTCAATGGATGTACCACCCGTATCTGCTGCTACACCTCAATACTCTGGGGATCCTCAGAAGATAAAGGAGTTTCTGGGTGCCCTAACAATCTTCTTTGCCTTTGGTCCGCTACAGTTTTCTTCCGATAAGGCAAAGGTGGGTCATCTGATCAGTGCCTTGTCTGGCTGGCCCTGCATAAGCTTGGGCGACTCCCTTGGTCTCTGCGGAAGATCCTGTCCTGAATAATTATCCTGCTTTCGTGAAACTTTTCAAGCAGGTGTTTGAAAGACCTGGAATGGAAGCAGCGGCAGAGGAGGCCTTATGTGATATACAGCAAGGCAATCAGGACGTTTTACAATACATAACCCGCTTCAAACAGTTGGCAGCCGAAACCACTTGGGTGGAACGCACCTTTGTAACCTTGTACCGCTGAGGACTGCATGAAGAAATCAAAGATGAATTAGTACATTCTACTCCAACCCGTTCCGCAAAGTAATTAATGGACCAAGCCATAAACACAGAATATAGATTATGAGAATGCAAGATGGAAAGAAGAACACGAGTACCATATCAGCCTGCTGTTAACCGTACCATCAGTCGGCGAACTGACAAAGTCCATTCTTAAGCTTCTCCATCCTCTACAGAAGAACCCATGCAGATTGATCTCATCCGTGGTCCGTTATCTGAGTCTGAAAAAGAGGATAGAAGACGAAAGGGTCTTTGCCTTGATTGTGGCAGGGCTGGTCACCTGATTCGTGGTTGCCCTGTTCGTCCTTCCAGACCTTTGGGAAACGCCAACGCACGTCCCCTGTAAGGAGGAGGGGGATGGGAGGAGCTGAGGTACCGTCAATATGTTCCTCCAGAGAAAATATGTCGACCTTGTTTATCCTTTCGGTCACGTTACAATGTTCACAAGGTCAGGAAGAACAACTCTTTGGTCTTGTAGACTGTGAGCCAGTGGAATCTATTTAGATGAGACCTGGGCTAAGAATAAGGGTGTTCCACGTATTCCTAAGGAAACCCCAGAGCAAGTACACACTGTAGATGGCTCCCCTTTAACCTCAGGGCCTGTGGTTGCTTCCACTCCTACACTCTGTTTGAATTTTGGAAGGCACCAAGAACATGTTACTTTTGATCTTATATCCTCGCTGCACCACACAATGATGTTAGGAATACCTTTGTTAACTCGGCACAACCCCTATATCAATTGGGAAATGAGGACAATATCCTTGACATCTCAGTTTTGTCAGCCAAATTGCTATTCTACCAACTCATATTGGTCTCCCAAAGGATTCTATCAATCATCTAAGAATACCGATAACACTATAAATACGATTCAAGGAATACAAGATTGTTACCAGAAATACTTTGACATCTTTCATAAACCAAGTAAACCATCTTACTCAAAGAATACCTACATAACAATTTAAAGAATGGGTTAATTGCCCCTTCATCATCTCGTGCTGGGGCTCCTCTTTTCTTCGTGCCTAAGAAGACGAAAGATCTGCGTCCATGTGTCGATTTTCGCGGACTCAATAAAATAACAATCAAAGATTGCTATCCCTTACCTTTAATTAGGGATATACTGGATGCCATCCAGGGAGCCAAGATGTTCACTATATTAGATCAAAGAGGTACCTATCATCTTTTACGTATCAAGGAAGGAAATGAATGGAAAACAGTCTTCCCAACTCTTTTCGGACACTATGAATATTGTGTCATGCCTTATGGATTAACCAATGCACCTTCTGTTTTCCAACGATTCATGGATTCTGTATTTTCTGACTTGTTAAATCACAAGGTAGTAATCTATCTGGATGATATCTTGATATATTCCCATAATCCTGAGCAACATACTAAACATGTGCTACGGGTTTTGGAAAGACTCAAAAAGAATCAATTATACTGCAATCCAGAGAAGTGTGTATTCCACAAGACCGAAGTGATGTATTTGGGGTTCAGTATTAATCAAACAGGAATATCCATGGACCTAGATAAAGTAAAAGCCATCCTTGACTGGCCTTCTCCATCTTCCGTAAAAGAAACTCAGTGTTTTCTTGGGTTTTTGAACTTCTAACGACAATTCATTCAGGATTCTACCCACCAACAAAGTTTCATCACCCATACTATTAAAAAATAAAATTTGAAGAAGGGATTTGTCTGGACCGAAAGTGCTAAACGGGCCTTTTAGGAGCTAAAGAAGTCCTTCACTCAAGCATCCATTTTGTGACATCCTGATACTACTAAGAAATTTATAGTAGTGACTGATGCGTCTGAAAGAGCCATAGGAGCGGTTCTACTTCCAGAACAAGACGATGATGGATTAGAACACCCTATATTTCATCTCTCTCACATTCTGACAGAAGCAGAACAAAATTACTCAGTACTGGAACGAGAATTACTTGCTCTCAAAGTAGCATGTAAAGAATGGAGACATTTCTTGATGGGCACTAGAGAGCCTTTTGAAGCCAGGACTGACCACCACAATTTACAATGTCTTCAAAGCTTCCAGTGCTGTAATAGTTGTCAAGCAAGATGGGCCTTCTTTTTTAGCCAATATGATTTTGTGATAACTTACATACCTGGGTCCCAGAATCTAATGGCAGATGCATTATCCCGTCGATATCCTGACATCGCCAATACCTCCTCGCCACACATCATTGAGTCCAGTAGAATCATAGAGGTTACTCAATCTTTTCTGGATCGTGTTAAATCTGAGTACCAGCTCCTTCCACTTGAAGAGTGGAATAAAGTGACACCTCTCTTAAGAAAAGAACAAGACTACTTCTATCATCAAAACACCCTTTTCTTACCTACTAAAAAGGTACAGACCGAGGCATTACAAATGTTCATGATTCTCCGGTAGCTGGGCATCGAGGAATCAAGAAGTCCCAGGAGCTGCTTCAATGTTCTTTTTGGTGGCCTTCCCTTAAGAACCATACGGAAACCTATGTTCCAGCATGTCCAGTATGTGCCTAGAACAAAATACCCTTCCCACAGATTTCATTTGTTCCCTACCGTCTTCTTGTGGTAACCATGTCATCATGGTAACTGTTGATTCCTTCACCAAGATGGCACATTTCACAGCCCTAAAGAAATTACCAACAGCCCCTAAAATGAGTCCCATATTCATGCAAGACATTTTTCGTCTCCATGGTCTTTCGCAAGAGGTAATTTCTGACAAAGGGCCACAATATGTGTCACGATTTTGGAGAGCTTTTTTTGCCTTATTAAACATTGATGTGTCCTTGTCCTCTGGTTTTCATCCACAAACCAATGGTCAGACTGAACGGGTGAATCAGGAACTTTAACAATACCTGAGATGTTATTGTAATGCCACTCAAAGTAATTGGTCGGATTTTCTTGCCCTTGCTGAATTCTCCGATAACAACACAGTGTATAGTGCAACCAGAGCATCCCCTTTTTATTGCACCTATGGTTTCCATCCTAGGGCCATGTCCATTATTCCTTGTAAGACTTTGCTTGTTCCTGCAGTCACTTCCTTTGCACAACGAATCCACCAAATCCAAAGCCTAATCCATACCACTCTTTTGACTTCTAAATAAGCAATGAAACGGAAGGCGGATTGTCAATGTCAGAAGGCACCCTAATATCAAGTAGGACACAAGGTGTGGCTTTCCTCCAGATTTCTGCCCTCACGGTTTTCTCTAAACAAATTCAAACCTCATTTTTAATGACCCTTTCAGGTACTGCAAGTGTTGACTCCTGTTGCTGTTCGCCTAAAACTGCCTCATACCTTGAGAGTTCATCCTGTTTTTCACGTGTCCCAGTTAAAACCTTCCATTCTTGATCCGTACAACCGACATTTTCAACAACCTCCTCCCCTTTCTGTGGATGGCCACCCTGAATATGAGGTGCAGGAAATCTGTGATTCCCAATTTTTTCGGAACAAACTGCAATTTTTGATTCATTGTAAGGGTTATCTCCTCAGTGATTGCTCTTGGGAGGATGCCTCATCCGTCCATGCCCCCCGTTTGGTTCGCCTTTTTTATTCCTGTTGTCCTGACAAGCCTAGGGCCTCGGGGAGGTGACCTACTGTGACGCCGCGTTTAACCGCGGTGTCTCTTTTTTCAACCGCTGTCGGACCGCGACTCCGATTATCGGAGCGCCATCCTCTGCGTGTTTACACAACATTTACAGCGCAATTCTGGAAGCACATTTCATGCTTCCGGTCGTATCGTCCTTACCTGTCTCTATGACATTTTTTCATGCTTGTTGGTGGTGGACACCTTTTCTTTTTCCTTCTTTTCTTCTGTTTTTTCTGTGCACTTCGTCTTTTTCTTTCTCCTGGTTTCCATGCTGTCTTCTTGCTGGTTTCCATGTTGTCTTCTTTCTGTTTCTTTTTCCCAGCATGCCTTTTCCCTTTATACTGCTACTTTTTTTCCATTCTTTTCTATGGGCCTTTCCTAATCCAAGATAGTGTTGTTCTCTCTTCCTGTGTTGTCACATCCTGTCTTCCAGTATATAAGTCATTCAGTTCTGATCTGCTTTGCGTAGCAAACACTTCCTCTTGGTGGTGATCTTCGCTCCTGTTTGTCGTGTTTTTCTCCAGTTCCTGTTGCTCTGATTGAGATTTTCAGGTTGTTTCCTTTTTTCACTCCTGTTTTTCCCTCTTTTTCAGGAGTTCCGGTTTTGAGGTTTTTCCCATAATTATTTTTTTTTTTTCCCTCTGGTACTCCTTCTGGTGGGTACGGTCTGCTTAGGCGTTTTCCTGTCAAGCAGCACCGTGGCTACTAGAAAGGGTCACCCTTATCTTGGTCTATCCAGAACCAGCAGAAGACCGGGTGTTATTTCAAATTCTTCAGTCAAAGGTGAGAGGCATCGTGCGGATCGTGACAGGATATGATAATCTCCAATTCCCATCACCTAAAGACATATGATTCCAGTCGACTGGTATGATCACATGCAGATCCTGTTTCATCTAACCAGTTCTTACACCAAAACATTTGGGCAACCCACGGAAGAGAAAATATGGTTTAGAGACACATCCAACCTTGACACAGAAGCCATGGCCATCATGGCCTGTCCCACCCTAATTGCGATCACACCTCATCTTTACATCAACAAGGCCACTAAAAAGTTCAACTCCTACATGGAACCGCTTATTGACAAATGTGCACCCCTGAAATGCATATTATCCAGACCAAAACCCTTAAGGCCCTGGTTCTCTAAAGAGCTTTATGAAGAATGAAAGCTTATCTGAAAATACGAGAAAGAATGGAGAAAAGAAACATCTTTCCTGAGTATGACTAAGCTTCGCAAAGTGAGAAAACAATGCAGAGAACAAATCCTCATAGCCAAATTCTCCCATACCAGATCCCTTGTGAATTCTGCGAAGAATAGACCAAAGCGCGTGTTCAAGGTTATTGCACAGTCTTCTAACCCCTCTATCTCTCCTAGGCCCATCCATGGCCCGTTGCAATGACTTTATGTATTTCTTTGATAAAAAGTTAGAGATATCAATATTTCGCTTCCCATCAATGACTCCCTTGAAATGGTTCAGTCTCTATCAAGCAAAGCACTAAAATGATGGTCATCTTTCTCTCCAATCTCCGAGCAGGACCTACAATGCACTATCTCCGAGCAGGACCTACAATGCACTATCACCATCATCAGGATGCTATTCCAGGCTCTTTCAGCAAATCTCTTGCAACACACCTACTTCTTATATGGACTACAATGGTCAATTCCTCTCTCAAACAGGGCCTCTTCCCTGAACATCACAAAATGGGTCAAATCACTCTGTTCTTAAAAAAAAAAAAACCAACCTCTTGATCCACAGAACCTGATCTACTGCCCAGTCTCCACACTCATATTTTTAGGCAAAATCATCGAAAGTTGTGAATCATCTCAACTAGCCTCACACATTCAAACAAAAACCTCCTAGACACTCTCCATTCAGGTTTCCACCAGGGTCACAGTACAGAAACTGTGATCCTCCAAATAGTCGATGATTTCCTTAGAATCCTCGATTCCCTGCAACTCCTGCCTCCTGTTCCTCCTGGATTTAACCGCCTGTGTCGCTATTTAGATTTGACCATCATTTGACCATCTACTCCATTTTGTGCGAGTGGCTCCATTTTGCGCACTGCTGACAGAGTGGCGCAGGTGTTTTTCCTTACAAAACTTGTTTTTCTCTTCACCAGCGAAGAGTCGGGCAGTGCTGGAACATATTATGTGGGATACAGACTTGATAAGAGTTCACAAGGCTGAGACTGTTTTTACCAGAGGAATGTACAAATCTGTCTCAGAACAAACATTGGGAGTCTGGCCAGCTTCTACAGGTGTTTTCAACGTAGATGAAGTACCGACAACGTTTAATTTCATAAAAGAGGGTGGGGGGTTTCTACAACCTTCTTTTTGAGGTGTTTAAGGTATGATAGATGGGGAGACTTGGCTCTCAGGTAGGTGCTCACCTGTTAAGTGGACGCACTGCCCAGGATCTGATTTGTGATCGCGATCGGGTCTCCTTCCTGACTGATTTGAGGGCTCCCTCAGTCGTGCTGGCGAGGATGATGAATTCAACTCAATCGGTAAAGTATTTTAAATCTTGATTATTTAGCTCATGTATACATGCTCTGTTGATGCACTGCACATTGCTTTCTAAGTCTCGACCGCTTGATATATGCATTAACCTTTGTATATTCACATGCTCTGTTGTATTTGAGTTATGTGAATATTTTCATATATTTGTATAACTTTTATTTGATATTTTGGAAGTGCCTTAAATTAATTATTCAGACTATGGAGGTCATTACAACATTGGCGGTAAAAGGCGCTTACCGCCGTGCAGAAGACCGCCAATACACCGCCGCAGCCGCGGGATTCCGCCACAGCTATTATGACCCACAGCACGGAATCTGCCGAAATTCAGACACCCACACAAGTCCGCCACACCAAAGGTCAGTGATAAACTGGCGAAAACAAAACCTCCACCGTCACGCCAACAGAAACACGCCCATGCTATCACGACCCACGAATCCACGCTGCGGTCTTTCAACCGGGGTATTCCATTAGCGGTACACACCGCTGCGCTCAAAATACACATACATCTCCAAAACACCGCCACATTGGACATTTCGAAAGACACACACCTGATACACATACAAACACCACTCCCACACACCCAACACAATATAAAACACACACCCACATCACCCACAAACCCCTACGACCAAAAACTGAAGACGAAGGCGACAGACAGAGACTACAGCAATAGACAACCCCACCACACAGAGGCACACAACACCATCACCCATACAACATCCACGCTCAAAACACCCCACACCACCACACATCACCACACTCATCAACACATACAGCACCCCACACATCACCTACACCACCCCATGTCACCAAAGACACCCCAGGTTTTCCGAGGAGGAGCTCAGGGTCATGGTGGAGGAAATCTTACGGGTAGAGCCACAGCTATTTGCAGCACAGGTGCAGCACACCTCCATAGCCAGGAAGATGGAGCTATGGCGAAGAATCGTCGACAGGGTCAACGCTGTGGGACAGCATCCAAGCAATCGGTAGGACATCAGGAAGAGGTGGAACGACCTACGGGTGAAGGTGCGTTCAGTGGTCTCCAGGCACAACATCGCGATTCAGCAGACTGGCGGCAGACCCCCACCTCCTCCCCCACAACTAACAACATGGGAGGAGCAGGTCTTGACCATCATGCATCCAGAGGGCCTCTGAGGAGTCGGTGGAGGAATGGACACTGGTAAGTCAAATCTTAACTATCATATCTCCCACCCTACCTGCATGCTATCACACACCCCCACCCTCACCCCCTCCCCTATCACTCCAACTCCTCACTAATGTACTAATAACACAAACCACACATCCCAACACCAAGCCCTGCATGACACAACTAAGCATGGACACCCAGCACTAAAGCATGCTCACTGCACATACCCATAACAACCCCCCAACCATCATCATACAAGCCCCCACACAGGAATGCTTGCACTGGGGTACACGCACACCCACCCATTGCACACCATGACACACACACATGCAATAATCATGCTCTTATACCCCTGCAGGACCACTACGTAACGTCACCACACAGGAGGGTCCAGACATCTCCACTCCACCCACAGAAGAGGCCCACAGTGACGACAGCAGCTCTGGCCAACTGGATCCAGATGACCAGCCCGGACCATCGTGGGCCTCAGGACAGTCGGTCCCCCTTGCACAGGCACAGCCCAACACTGACCTTCCACCCTCTGGTAACACCAGCACAGCACCCACCCAGCGGGCCCTACCTCCGTACCCAGGACACGTCAATCAGCTGTGTGTCCACCACTACAGGGAACCCAGGATAACCCACCACCCCAACAACAACAGGGACCTGGGGGCAGTGGTAGTGGGCACACGGTCCAGGGGACGGAGGCACAGGAACACAGGGGAACTGGGAGGGCTGCTGTGCGACAGGGGGCGGACAGGCCAAGGGAACCCACCCTCCACGAGGCCCTCTCCTCCATCATGGGAGCATACCACCACTCCCAGGAGACGATGGCTACGGTCCTGGCCAAGTTTCAGGAGACCCAGCACCTGCAGGACGAACAGTATTTGGGGTTCAGGGAGGAGCTCAGAACCATCAGCTCTGCCCTGGGCACCATCGTAGGGGTGCTGAAGGACATACAAAAGACCATGAGGGACACCGTGGCACTCCAAGGGGCCCCTGACACTAGCATGGACGATGAACTGCCCACCACCTCCGCCGGCGCTAGTGGACAGGACGCCCCGCCACAGGACCACCACACCAGCACCCCACCCCCTGCAGACGGAGAACCACCCCGCAAGCGGTCCCTGAGATCCAGGAACAGGACAGCAAGATGGCAAGACCCCCACCAGGAAATGAGACCACCCTGATTGTCCTCCCACTGTCTCCCTTTGTTACCCTGTCCAGATTGGAACTGCCCCAGCTCCACTTCCTATGCCCATATGGGCAGTGCACCTGTGAGACTAATAGACTGGACTCTGCCATGGACATTCCTCCACCATCACCCATCACCATTTTGCCACCCCCGCCAATAATTAGCACTTCAATAAACACCCTTGAACCACAAAACAATCTGGAGTCAGTCTGTGATTTTGAAAATGTGCATTAGCAATGACAGTGACAAAATGTAATGCCAACATACCTATGTCAAACATCACAAGTCCATGAAGGATGCAAGCAGATGACATACGTTGGTAACCACACCTGTGAAACCGTAATGGAAATGTACAACTCAGTTACCAAATACTGCTTCTAATTGACAGACAGGTAGAGGTAGAAGTGTGAAAGTGAATGTAATAGTAACAAAATTGTTCTCACCTGTGTGTCACTGGAAATATTGCTGTATGACTGACTCCCTGTTGTCTATGTCTTCTTCCTCAGCTTCCTCCTCATCACTGTCCACAGGATCCACAGCTGCCACAACACCGTCATCTGGACCATCCTCCTGCAGAAAAGGCACCTGGCGTCGCAAAGCAAGATTGTGAAGCATCGAGCAGGCGATGATGATCTGGCACACCTTCCTTGGTGAGTAGAATAGGGAATCACCTGTCATATGGAGGCACCTGAACCTGGCCTTCAGGAGGCCGAAGGTGCGTTCGATCACCCTCCTAGTCCGCCCATGGGCCTCATTGTAGCGTTCCTCTGCCTGGTCCTGGGATTCCTCACTGGGGTCAATAGCCAGGACAGGTTGGGGTAACCAGAGTCCCCTAATAGCCACACCCAGTGCCTCTGGAGTTGACCCATCACATACGGGATGCTGCTATTCCGCAGGATGTAGGCGTCATGCAGAGAGCCAGGGAACATAGAATTTACCTGGGAGATGGACTGGTCTGCCAAGCATACCATCTGTACATTCATCGAATGATAACTCTTCCGGTTCCTGTACACCTGTTCACTCCTGCGTGGGGGGACCAGAGCTACATGGGTCCCATCAATAGCACCCATGATGTTGGGGATATGTCCCAGGGCATAGAAGTCACCTTTCACTGTAGCCAAATCCTCCACCTGAGGGAAAACGATGTAGCTCCTTACGTGTTTCAGCAGGGCAGACAACAATCTGGACAACACGTTGGAAAACATAGGCTGGGACATCCCTGATGCCATGGCCACAGTTGTTTGAAATGATCCACTTGCAAGGAAATGGAGCACTGATAGCACCTGCACTTCAGGGGGTATTCCTGTGGGATGGCGGATTGGTGAGATCAGGTCTGGCTCCAACTGGGTACACAGTTCCTGGATTGTGGCACGGTCAAACCTGTAGGCGATGATCAAATGTCGCTCCTCCATTGTTAACAGGTCCACCAGCGGTCGGTACACCGGAGGATTCCGCCATCTCCTCAAATGTCCCAGCTGACGGTGCCTAAGAAGGACAACAGCGACCACAGAGTCAACAAATTCTCAGGTATGTACCCACAGCTACACAGAACACGACACCAAATACAAAACTCTTCCTGTATGTGTGTTGAGTGTAGGCCTAGGTATGTGTGACGCAGTAGTAAATGAAGCCATGTGGGCCCCTGAAATGGCGGCTGCCTGACCTCTAAAGTGGGACAATGGGATGTGAGGTATCTGCGCTGGCGTTGTACACCGTCGCGGTAGGCGGTCGTAGACCGCGGCGCAATGCTGCATTGGTTAACATTGGACCCTATGGGTCCCAGGAGCCAATGATGAAGTGCTGTTCAATCACTCCATACCTGATCTTCGACAGGAGAGGACCTACACTGCAAGTGCTGCTGTGACCTCGGTCTGGAAGAGACAATGGCTGCTGCGTCTGGGGAAAGGGCCCCTGCCTTCATTGCTCAGGAGTTGGAGAAGCTAATCGACGGGGTCCTCCCCCAGCACACGCTACTCTACGGTCCTCCAGACCAACAGGTAAGTACACAGGGAGCACGTTGTATGGGCTATGCTGGGTGGAGAGGGCTGGATGTCAGTAGGAAGGGGGCAGAGTTCAGCGACCATGAAGGACTGTGAATGCATGTGCCACATGGCAAGGGTAGGGATGGGGGCCACTCACTTCGACGGTGCAGTTGGTAATGACTTTTCTTCTTCCCCTGTACATGTCATGTAGGTCAGCGCCCACCAGAAGAAGGACATTTGGCGTGCCATCGCCAAGAACGTCCGGACCCTGGGGGTCCACCAGAGACGGGGCACCCACTGCCGTAAAAGATGGGAGGACATTTGCCGCTGGAGCAAGAAGATGGCGGAGGCTCAGCTGGGGATGGCCTCCCAACGTGGGAGGGGTGCCCGTCGCACCATGACCCCACTGATGTTCCAGATCCTGGCGGTGGCCTACCCGAAGTTGGATGGGCGCTTGAGGGCATCACATCAGACACAAGGGGGTGAGTACACTCTCATTCAGCTGACTTTGCGCGCAGTGGAGGAGTCTGGGTGGGGAGGAGGGTTGTGGGTTTCCCTAGGCTATGGCGAGTTACGTAGGCTAGGCCCCTTCGTAAGGCATGGCCCTGTGGCCCTCCACCCCACCTCTGTAGAGTGCCAAGTACAGGTATACATGCCCCTGTGTCATCTATGTGGACAGATGACACTCATAGCCATGTAGGCCATATCCCAGGAATTGCATCTGTAGAGGCCAAGAGCACGGCGTAGTGCAGGGGGCTGCTGTGTCTGTATTGTCCGCCAACTGTAGCGGTAAGCTATGCACTCAACCTGTCTTTCTTCTGTTCCCCCCCCCCCTTTTTGTGCTCTCCCTGTCCTTTTGTGCATCAGCATCATCAGGCGGAGGTACAGTGGCACCGGAGCACGAGGGAGCTGCATCCCCCATGGCCAAGGAGGACCACACCACAGACTCTGAATACACCAGTGGGACGGAGGGCGAGGGGAGCTTCACGTCGGTCACCGGATCATCAAACAGCGACACGGACTCGTCCGCCGATGGGAGCTCCCTTGTGGTGGCGGCACCATCTGTGCCCCCCACTTCTACAGGTACAGCCGCCACCCCCCCTACCAGCACCGCCCTCCCAGAAGCCCCTCAGCCTTCACTCCGTGCCCGCTCACCCAGGAGGGTGGGCATCACCTTCGCCCCAGGCACCTCAGCCCCTGCCCCTGTCACCCCTGCTGCCCTCAGTGAGGAGGCCATTGACCTCCTCAGGTCACTCACTGTTGGGCAGTCTACCATTGTGAATGCCATCCATGGTGTAGAAAGGGAGTTGCAACACACAAATGCATTCCTGGAGAGCATTCATTCTGGTCAGGCTGCCCATTATCGAACCCTGCAATCTCTGGCCTCAGCACTGATGGCAGCCATCGTCCCTGTGTCTAGCCTCCCCCTCCAACTTCCTCCACCCAGACCCAATCCCCTGTACCCCAGCCTATCCCAAGCCCACCATCAGACAAGCATGCACACACCTCAACACACAAAAGTAGCCCAGGCAAACATAAGCACCACACATCCCACAGGCACTCACACAAGCATCACCCACATACAGACACAGCAACATCCACTGCCTCCACTGTGTCCCCCTCCTCGTCGTCTCCCTCCTCCCTCCCAGTGTCGTCTACACTCTCACCTGCATGCACTAAATCTACAGGCACTAGGACTCGCACCAGAACACCCAGCACCACACCCCGCTCACCTGCACTCACCACCCCCACTACCATTTACATGTCCCCTGTGTCCACTCCCAGTGTGTCTGTGACGCTCCCTCCCAAAGTACACAAACACGGGCACCCACACACCCAACATCCATCCACCTCACGACAGCCTCCAGTACCTGCACCTGCACTCAAATCACCTAAAGTTACACCTCCTACAACCACCTCCTCTTCCTCCACTCCCAGACCCCCTCCAGCTACCCATCCCAATGTCCGTCAGAAACTCTTCCTCAGCAACGTTGACCTCTTTCCCACCACCCCCACCCCTCCAATTCATAGGTCCCGTAGTAGCACCTCAGCCAAAAAAAGTCTGGTACCAGTGGTGCGTGTTAAAGGTGTGTGGAGTGCACCGGCCACCAGGGCAGCCAGTGTGACACGGAGCCAAAGCACTGCCAGTCCACCCCCTTAAGGTGTAAAGCACCTTAAGTTGGAAAGTGGCCGATGGGAGAGGGTGAAGACTCCTGCTGGCAAAACAGCTCACAAGGGTCCCAGGGGAGTGCCGAGTCAGCTGTGACTCCTCCCAAGGTGGTGAAGGGGCAGAAGAAGTCTCCAAAGTCTGGTAAGAGCAGCACGGCAGAGAAGGCCGCCATCCTCCCCGCCGGCCGGGACGCCACCGCCAGCACTGTCGTCACTGGTCTGGAGACCACCGCCAGAGTCAGTGCCCTGGAGGGCAGCAGTATCGTCACTGGTCAGGAGACCACCGCCAGAGTCATTGCCCTAGAGGGCAGCAGTATCGTCACTGGTTAGGAGACCACCGCCAGAGTCAGTGACCTGGAGGGCAGCAGTATCGTCACTGGTCCGGAGACCACCGCCAGAGTCAGTGCCCTGGAGGGCAGCAGTATCGTCACTGGTCCGGAGACCACCGCCAGCGTCAGTGACCTGGAGGGCCCCGGCAGCCACAGCCCTGCTGGGCACTGAGGGACCGTCATGCCACACACCGCTGCACAGGTCAGAGACAGCAAAGGCAAGCACCGCTGAACAGGGCAAAGACCGCCATGGCAAAGCACCGCTGAACAGGGCAAAGACCGCCATGGTGAAGACCGCTGAACAGGGCAAAGCACCGCTGAACATGTCAGAGACAGCAAAGGCAAGCACCGCTGAACAGGGCAAAGACCGCCATGGCAAAGCACCGCTGAACAGGGCAAAGACCGCCATGGTGAAGACCGCTGAACAGGGCAAAGCACCGCTGAACAGGTCAGAGACAGTAAAGGCAAGCACTGCTGAACAGGGCAAAGACCGCCATGGCAAAGCACCGCTGAACAGGGCAAAGACCGCCATGGCAAAGCACCGCTGAACAGATCAGAGACAGCAAAGGCAAGCACCGCTGAACAGGGCAAAGACCGCCATGGTGAAGACCGCTGAACAGGCCAAATCAAGCATCGTTAGCCCATGTGCAGCTGGGACAGTGATGGAACTGGGACCGTCACGGGGAGCGTGATGCACTCTGGGCACCATTCCCCCTCCAGAACCAGTGGAGACCTGCATCCACTCTGTCTGTCCTTCACAAGATGAATCACTCTGGGCACCAGTCCCCCTCCAGAACCAGTGGAGACCTGCATCCACTCTGTCTGTCCTTCACAGGATGAAGCACTCTGGGCACCAGTCCCCCTCCAGAACCAGTGGAGACCTGCGTCCACTTGAGAGACTGTGGCTTTGCACTCCCCAGGATGGTACAGTGGGCGAACCACCCACTGTAGAGACTTGAGAGACTGTGGCTTTGCACTCCCCAGGATGGTACAGTGGGCAAACCACCCACTGGAGAGACTTGAGAGACTGTGGCTTTGCACTCCCCAGGATAAAGCAGTGGGCAAACCACCCACTGGAGAGACTTGAGAGACTGTGGCTGTGCACTCCCCAGGATAAAGCAGTGGGCAACCCACCCACTGGAGAGACCTGAGAGACTGTGGCTTTGCACTCCCCAGGATGGTACAGTGGGCAAACCACCCACTGGAGAGACTTGAGAGACTGTGGCTTTGCACTCCCCAGGATAAAGCAGTGGGCAAACCACCCACTGGAGAGACTTGAGAGACTGTGGCTTTGCACTCCCCAGGATGGTACAGTGGGCAAACCACCCACTGGAGAGACTTGAGAGACTGTGGCTTTGCACTCCCCAGGATGGTACAGTGGGCAAACCACCCACTGGAGAGACTTGAGAGACTGTGGCTTTGCACTCCCCAGGATAAAGCAGTGGGCAAACCACCCACTGGAGAGACTTGAGAGACTGTGGCTTTGCACTCCCCAGGATGGTACAGTGGGCAAACCACCCACTGTAGAGACTTGAGAGACTGTGGCGTTGCACTCCCCAGGATAAAGCAGTGGGCAAACCACCCACTGGAGAGACTTGAGAGACTGTGGCTTTTCACTCCCCAGGATACATCAATGGGCATGGAGCCCCGTCGTGGATCTGGCGTGGTGCTGTAATCCGGCTGAGGTGCCCCCCCTTCCCTTCCCCCTGAGGTGCCTGTTGTATTTCTATCTGATGCCCCTGCAGTGTTCTCTCCGTTTGTGGACAGGTATCTAGTGTGGGCCTCGCCCATGAATTTTGGGCCCAGTGGTCCACGGACATTGATATGTGCATACCTGCAGTACTAATCGTGATGTATGATTTTCTAATGTTTCTATATATCTGTATATATTTGGTTACTGTATTTTGATACATTACAATGTTTGAACTGATTTTCTTTTGTCTTTGCATTCTTCCGGGGGGGTTGTGGGTTGTTACTGTGCTGTTTGGAAATGCATTGGTGTGTGTTGTAGTGGGTGAGGGTCGGGTTGGGGGTGGGGGTGTTGCTTGTGTGTCCCCCTGACTTTTGCCTCCCCTATGTCGTAGGTGCAGTACTCACCATTGTCTTCGGCGCCTACGTTGCTGGTGTTCGTAGAGGAACAGGAAGACAAGCGCAGGGAGTATTTGTAGTTTGGGCTCCATGGTGGCCTCCTTCCTCGTGGAGTGTGTTAAGGTGAGCGTTTTCCCATTGCAAAAGCTGTTTCCGCCGTGTTTTTATCCACGGTGAATCCGCCCCAGAAAAGGTGGCGGATTGGCGGGTTGTGATACTGTGGGCGGTACATTGTCTTCCACCTGTCTGTTGGCAGTGACCGCCGCGCTGCTTGTCTGTACCGCCGTGGCGGTTGGAGTGTTGAAGTGGCTGTCTATGTTGGCGGTTTCCGCCACGGTCATAATTCCCTTTTTTTGCCCGCCGGCCTGTTTGCGGTATTACCGCCGCTTTAACACCGTCCGCCAGGGTTGTAATGACCCCCTAAGAGTGCTGCATTCTTTTGGCATTGTGTCCTCTTAGTATAAGTGAAAGCAGTACATTTTGGCATCAATTGCAGGATTCCAAGTAAAAGATTAAAGTATAAAAAATGTTTGCCAAAAAATCAAAGGCAGTTTCCTACATACCAAATGAAATACCGGGGTGGGAAACAGCCACTTAGAGTATGCTTGCCCAGAAGTGGTCTCACTGTGTTGGCTTGAGTGAAAACTGGAATGCGTTTTTTTTACAGATGCAGAGACAGCAAATGTTTTAGCTTGTTTACAAAAAGTGCTATTTGAAAAAAGAAAAGAACTTAGCACGTTAGGATGGAGAGGCTGGATCCCTTTATGTGCGTATCGTAAAATGGATGAGAAATGTGTTCAGTTAGAACAGGAATGTGAGCAGATGGAAAAGCAGTTATTGGAAGCCAAAAATACTTCCATAATGTTATCATGTCAGAATAAATTTTTACAAGATAAACTTGACACTTACCAGATTGTGGCTGAGCAAGCCGCAGTGCGTGTGGCGCGGTATAAATACAAGAAGAGATGGGTCAGAGCTAATAAAAGAAAGGTTCATTTATCCATTGCAAAGGCAGGGTTAGACTGGAATCCTGAGGAATGGGATGGTAAGATTTGGAATTCCTCTGAGTTTTCAGACTCTGGGGAAAAGTGTTGTCAAAATAGTGGTCAGGTTGAGCCAGGAGAAACAGAAGTGGTCCGTGCACAGCCCATATTAAGGCGAAAGATACAAGGTGGTCCGCAGGGGGAGGCAGTGATGCACTCTTTGGAAGATTACTCCCAGCAATAAATTAACTATAAAATGGTTAGGTTTTGCCAAAGACCTGGGGAAGTGTTGCTTACATGGATGGTACGATTGTTTGATACTGGAGCCTCTGGAGTGATGTTGGATGTGGGAGATGCACTGAAGTTTTGTATACTTATCACTGACCCCACTATAAAGGAGGAATTTAAGGGTCATGAGGATGAAAGATCAATTAATTTGTTACAATTAGTGGTTATGGGATGTAATCAAAAATACCATACAGAGTCAGACTCGACACCAAATAATAAGCCCTGGTACACAATGAGAGATGCTATGCAAAGACTCAAGGAAGAAGGTATGAAAACTGCTGTTCTCCTGGGCGAAGCTCACAATCTGTTGGAGGCACCACTGATCGTATCAGTGCAAAACAAAATAATTTATTTAGCACCCTTAGCTTACAAACAGGTGATAATGACTCTGTTAATTAACCGGACAGGACACACATTGAAAGATGTACCAGAGGCAGTCCGTGAGTTGGGAGAGCTGGATGAGTGAATAAAACCTGAAAGAGCCTCCCGGTCTGAAGGCCATACAGATAACAATAGGGTATCTAGGTGAGATATGTTCATGGCATTATTGAAGGATGTTGTGAAGAAAGAACAGATAGATGGAATAGATACCAAACGTCTGTTGGAAATGTATCAAAAGCGAGGGCAGGACAGGAAAGAGGGGAGCAGGAAAGTAAAAAAGTAAGATAATAAGCGGATGAGTCATGGCAATTCAGAGGTTAAGGAGGAAGACTGAGAGGGAGAGAAAAGTAGACCCTCAAGGATAAATGAGAAGGATGTTATGGACACTGATTTGTTAATTTAGGAGAATAGCGGGGAAGAGCAGTCACCCTGTATGTATCAAAGTATTTATCTGGATCTAACCTTTGCGAAGGTCAACAGGTTAAAATCAGATTAGGAAATAGGCCAACCTCCGGTACAGGGACGGGTGCGCAAGGATAATAGACCTCATGTTGACTTAGAAATTTACTGGAAAAACAGGATTGTCCAGAAGGTCCGGGCATTGGTAGATAATGGAGCGAAGGCCTCTTTGATATATGGAAATCCAAAAAAAGTTCAAAGGACAGCATTACACCATTACAGGGTTAGGTGGAAAAGAAACCCTTGCTGTGCAAACCAAGGTCCACATGAAAATACAGACAACGCCAAAACGAGAATACACTGTCTTGATAGTGCACCTTGAATATATTCTCGAAATTGATATTCTGAAGGGAATGACTCTATATTTGGAAGATGGGTGCAATCAATCCGTATCGAAGAGATACATCTCAGTGGCAGGAGTGTGGGTGGGTCATTTAAAAATACCACCAATGAAGGTTCACCCCGCCACCAAGGTGGTTCGTTTGATGCAGTATCAGATCCCGGGAGGTGGATGAGGAGATGAGTAAGACCATATGGGATTTGGTAGAAACGGGAGTGGTGGCCCCCGTCATCGCTGTGTGGAATAATCCTGTGTGTCCCATGCACAAACCTGATGGTAGCTGGAGAATGACAATTGATTACCACCAATTGAATAAACATACACCCGCTTTGGCTGCTGCCGTCCCAGACATCATCACTTTGATCAAAAAGATACAGAGACATAAAGGGACTTGGTATGTGACAATTGATATTGCCAATGCTTTCATTAACATACCGTTAGCCCCTAAGAATCAAGAGCAATTCTCATTTTCGTGGGCCGAGAGACAATTCAAATTTTTACAACTTCCCATGGGCTATGTGCATAGCCTCACCATCTATCACCAGCTGGGGCAGAACACCTGGATGCAGTACCTGTCCTTCCGGGGATGCAGCTTTCTCATATTGATGACATGATGGTGCAGGGAGAAACCCAAGAACAGGTGCAGACTCAGTTGGACAGGATTATGGAACATTTGCAAAGCAAGGGGTGGGCGATAAATCCTGAAAAGGTACAAGGACCCTCCCAAAGTGTGAAGGTCCTAGGAATTCAATGGAATCAGGGAAATAGGGAGATGTTGCAGCAGAAAAAAGATACTGGAATTTGCTACATCCCGTAAAAAGCAGGAAACCCAGTAGTCCATTGGATTGTTTCTTTTTCGGAGGCAGCATATCCCTCATTTGAGCCAGATTTTGGCCCCTTTGTACAAAGTGACTTGGAAGAAACATGAGTTTGAATGGGGAGAGCAGCAGCAGCGTGCGTTTAAATTGGCAAAGGAGGCGATTCAACATGCTTTAGACTTGTGACCAGTACAGGAAGGAGACATTGAGTTACATGTGACAGTTCAGTGGCAATAGGCAAACTGGAGTATGTGGCAAAAACAGGGAAGAAAGAGAGTGCCCCTAGGTTTCTGGACCAAAAAGTTGCCAAACACTGGAGAGCGGTACATTCCATTTGAAAAACAGTTACTGGTGTGTTATAGGGATCTGGTACATACTGAACAGATGACAATAGGGCACAATGGGGGTGATTCTGACCCCGGCGGTACAAGACCGCCGGGGCCAGGGTCGGCGGGAGCACCGCCGACAGGCCGGCGGTGCCCCGCAGGGCATTCTGACCGCGGCGGTTCAGCCGCGGCCAGAAAGGGTAAACCGGCGGTCTCCTGCCGGTTTACCGCTGCCCTTAGAATCCCCCATGGCGGCGCAGCTTGCTGCGCCGCCATGGGGGATTCTGACACCCCCTACCGCCATCCTGTTCCTGGCGGTTCGCCCGCCAGGAACAGGATGGTGGTAGGGGGTGCCGCGGGGCCCCTGGGGGCCCCACAAAGTATTTCAGTGTCTGCCTAGCAGACACTGAAATACGCGACGGGTGCAACTGCACCCGTCGCACCTTCCCACTCCGCCGGCTCAATTCTGAGCCGGCATCCTAGTGGGAAGGTTGATTTGCCCTGGGCTGGCGGGCGGCCTTTTGGCGGCCGCCCGCCAGCCCAGGGCAAATGTCAGAATCACCGCAGCGGTCTTTCGACCGCGGTGCGGTGTTCTGACGGCGGTACCTTGGCGGACGGCCTCCGCCGTCCGCCAAGGTTAGAATTAGGGCCAATGTGATTCTGAGGCCCGAGATTCCAATAACGCAATGGGTGATGAGTTCACCCAAAACTCACCGAACAGGTTATGCACAAGAAGCAAGTGTCATTACGTGGAAATGGTACATACAGAACAGGGCCCGAGCGGGATGAGTGGGAACCATGGCCATGCATGAACAGGTGGCACAAGCCCCCATGGAAGATGAGGAGGTGTTGCAGAAGGTGCCAGAGGTAAGAGAGTCACCAGTGAAGTGGGGCGCGCCATTTGAGTCCTTGTCCGTTGAGGACAGGAAGCATGTATGGTTCACAGATGTTTAGCCAAGGGGGCCAAGAGACAATGGAAGGCGGTGTCATATAATTTAGTAACAAAAAAGCTGCTTTCCAATACTGGAGAAGGAAAAAACTGTTAATATGCAGACATACATGCAGTATATCAATCCTTAAAACATTTAATTACCTGGTAAATGTCACATTTATACTGATTCTTGGTCTACTGCCAATGGGCTAGCTACCTGGCTTTCCATGTGGCACGCACATAACTGGCAAATACATTCTAGGGAGGTCTGGGGCAAGGAATTATGGCAGGAGATTTGAGAAATGTTACAGAAAAGTACAGTCACTGTGTATTTTGTAGATGCCCACTGACTCACTAGAATGGTGGTTTAATTTCCTTGCAGACCAAAAAGCCAAAATCTCAGAGGCAGAAGTGAAGACACAAGATTTTGACTTGGTGGGGATGGATAAATGGGCTCACCAAAAATATGGACACCTGGGAGAGAAGGCCACTAACAGGTGGGCAGAGATTAGAGGGATGCACATTCCCTTAGACTTGATCAACACTGTAATAATCCAATGTCCTATCTGTCAGCACATGCAACCGAGAGCTGTTCCACAGACAGTCAGGGGTCAACTAGGGAGAGGAAAGTTGTCAGGGCAGATATAGCAGATTTATTATATTGGACCAATGCCATTCAGTTGAGTATGTCAGTATGCATGTACATTGGTAGATACTTAATCTGGCTATTTGATAATGTTTTGATGTAAACATGATACCTAGTCCAATACCATTAAAACACTAGATTTGTTGATGTTGTATTATGGAGTTCCACTCCAGATCCAAAGTGTTAACAGATCCCATTTCAAAGGTAGGTTGGTGCAAGACTACTGTTCACAGCACAATATAGAGTGGATTTATCATGTTCCATATTACCCACAAGCTGCAGGACTGATTGAGAGAATGAGTGGATTGTTGAAGTCTCAGTTGAGGAAATTGTCCAATGGATCTTTGAAAAACTGGAGAGATCATTTAAATGAAGCATTACAAATACTGAACAATAGACCTTTGACAAATGCAGAGACTCATTTGATACAAATGTTAACCCAGTGTTGCGAATACAACCCCATGTGGCAACCAATACTATTACGTTTAGCTCTGTTCTGAGCAACATCAGAGAATGCAGGTCTTGATTTGCATGCTTTGAACATTTTCAGACTGAAACCAAGAGATATGGTACTCATTGAAAAAGGAGTTGGGATACAAATTCCCCTGGAGCATTTCAGATTGATTGCTCCTCGATCTGAGCTGCCACTCAAGGGTATTCAGGTCTTGGGGAGAGTGATCGATGCAGATTATCAAGGAGAAATCAAGGTGATACTATTGAACAGTGGAGATGCTGATTTGATAATACAAGCTAGAGACAGAATTGCTCAAATTGTGATTATTCCAATGAGTGGAAGAACAGTCAAAAAGGGGACTGCCCCGGCCCTTTTTACTGTGTGAGGGAAGGGAGGCTTTGGCTTCACTGACAGGAACCCCGGTGCCAAGGTGTGGGTAGAATCCCCAAATCGTCCCCCTGAACCAGCAAAAATCATTGCAAAAAGAAAAGACAATATTCTGTTAGTCATGAAACCCGGACAAGAAAAGTGGGCAAATGAACCAGCTGATAAATGTTACTTGCACGAACAATCACACTTGTCTCTTTTCCAGATCATACAATGAGGTGCCTTTGTGCTAACTGTACAATGTGGAGTGTGTTCAGGTGGTTCCAAGTGGGGTCGGAAAGGACCGAGGGACCCCAACCCTGAAGTGATCGACTGACAGTGCCGATTGACACCTCTGCTGCATCAGTCTAAAAACGTATGGATATACCTAGCACAGATTGTGCTTAACAGGCTGGACTTTTGCATGACGAATCTGAAAAGCACCACTGATGTCGTTTCCATCTGCTTAATTGCCATTCCAACTCCTGCAAGTGTTTTACTGCATATATTTAACATGCCTAATCCAGATGGTACGGTGGAGGAAAGTGATGTATGAACTCATCTATCTTTGAATGAGTGTTGCTGATTTTGCCAAGAAACCACTGATGATAAGTGGAACAATCTAACTCACTTGATTACCTGCAATGTCACCGCAGGTGACATATGTTATAATTTAACTTGTGATGCCAAAAACATTGGAAAATACGGCCAAATGTGCCTAGAAGCGGCAACAGTTCCCCCTCAAGAGATCTCATGGAAACAACAAACTGTGTCAGAAAAGAAATTACCGAATGTGTACAAATGTAAATAATAATATGTTCTGAAAACATTTAGGGGGCCATTATGACCCCGGTGGGTGGCGATAATGTGGGGGTAGTACAGCCAACAGGCTGGCAGTACTTACCTCCACATTATGACCGTGGCGGATCCGCGATGGTAATACTGCCGATACTGCCAGCCTGCAGCCCGGCGGTCCCGGCGGTTGTAATCCGCCAGGGCAGCGATGCCCTGGGGATTACGAGTCCCCATCCGCCAGCCTGTCCATGTCGGTAAACACCACCATGGAAAGGCTGGCGGTATGGAGACTCGTGGGGCCCGTGCACTTGGCATGGGCACTGGAGGGCCCCCCATGCACAGCCCCATCGCGCATTCCACTGCCCAAATTATGGGCTGTTTCCATTCGCTGGCCTAGCGGAAATGCTATAATAGGATGCCAAACATACCGCCATCACTGACAGTAAGTTGGCGCCCGCTGCTCCGGCAGTCTTTTAAAAAGACCACCAAAGTTGTAATGAGGGCCTTAGTGTCTGCTGCTAGTCATATCAAGCATGTTAAGTTACCTATTGAATGGTTATTTTCTTGTGGTAATGTCACTTACACCTATTTCCCAGCAAATATAACAGGAGGGCCGTGTACTTTCAGAAAGCTAGGACTTATGATATTTACAATGCACTCAACATTAAATATTAGAAACACAAGGGAAAAGGTTCAACTAATTGAAAACTGTGTCTCTGGAGCTCAGTTATTATCTAGAGCAGAATATGTAATCTTAGGTCATTCTATGGCAGGACTCTAAGAATTCACTGTCTATAACACACAAGTTATTGATAAACTAACATGTTTAATGGTCAAGAATATTATTCACACATCTGTTGCTTTGGCAGAACTATTACTAGCTATGCGAGGAACCAGAAAAACTGATTTACAAAATAGAGCTGCAATTGAATATTTGCTTTTAAAACATGATCATGGATGCTCAGAATTTAAAGGAATGTGTTGTTTTAACTTGTCAGACCATTCTACATCCATCCAGTCTCACATTGGAGCATTACCTGAACTGGTAAAGGGAGTGAAACAGGATGTAGACAAAGGGTGGTGGGACTTTTTATTCAGATGGATGCCTGATTTTGGTCGGTCACCTTTGTTCTATTCTAGGTGGGATAATCATGGCAATCTGTATTATTATAATGCTGTGTTGCTGTGTATAGTGTGTGCTAAATCTAATATCCATGTTTCAACTTAAAAAGATTGATTTCAAACCAGTATGTTTTGAGAGAGAATGGTCAAAGGGTGGAGTGTGATGCTATTTAGATTTGGCCATCATTTGACCATCAACTGCATTGTGTGCGAGTGACTCCATGTTGTGCCCTGCTGCAATTTCACTGAAGAGCAGGTATTTTTCCTTACAAACCTTGTTTTTTTTCTTCACCAGCAAAGAGTCGGACAGTGCTGGTGTCAGGGATCCCCAAGGCACCTCATTCGTTATCTGTCAGCATCCCCAGGGATTAGGGTTAAATCATATCTCTGTTCTTGGTTAAACCTTCATGTTTCTAAGTAAACATAATGGTGGTCATTCTGACCCTGGCGGTCTTTGACCGCCAGGGCGGAGGACCGCGGGAGCACCGCCGACAGGCCGGCGGTGCTCCAATGGGGATTCCGACCGCGGCGGTAAAGCCGCGGTCGGACCGGCACCACTGGCGGGGTCCCGCCAGTGTACCGCGGCCCCATTGAATCCTCCGCGGCGGCGCAGCTTGCTGCACCGCCGCGGGGATTCCGACCCCCCCTACCGCCATCCAGATCCCGGCGGTCGGACCGCCGAGATCCGGATGGCGGTAGGGGGGGTTGCGGGGCCCCTGGGGGCCCCTGCAGTGCCCATGCCACTGGCATGGGCATTGCAGGGGCCCCCGTAAGAGGGCCCCTACATGTATTTCACTGTCTGCTGCGCAGACAGTGAAATACGCGACGGGTGCAACTGCACCCGTCGCACAGCTTCCACTCCGCCGGCTCGATTCCGAGCCGGCTTCATCGTGGAAGCCTCTTTCCCGCTGGGCTGGCTGGCGGTCTGAAGGCGACCGCCCGCCAGCCCAGCGGGAAAGTCAGAATTACCGCCGCGGTCTTTCGACCGCGGAACGGTAACCTGACGGCGGGACTTTGGCGGGCGGCCTCCGCCGCCCGCCAAGGTCAGAATGAGGGCCAATGTGCTGTGTTACACAATTGGTTTTATCAATGCTATTTTTACCAATGCTTGTTTGCTAATGTGAGAAGGTGTAGACATGTGCTTCTAATTGGGTGTGGTGTAGACATGTGCTTCTAATTGGGTGTGGTGACTCATCCACATGTGGAAACTCAATTGCCTTAGCAGAGTGAAGCATGCCTCCCTGCTTGGCTTTGTTTTGTTTCCTGATCTCAGCATCTGATTTGGCAGTCCAGCCTCTGCTGTCATCCTCGTATTCAGGACTTTTGAGGCTATTCTTTTCTTCGTTCCTGTACCAGCTGACACCAGGCATTCCTCCAGCACTCCGGAAAAGACTGCAGCTAAATGACTAGTATTCTCCAGGGAGTTTGTTCTTTGAGCGCTGCGCTTTCCTAGAACAGCTGGTGTATTTCAGACCTCGTATTTTGGCAGAATGCTTATCTTGAAGAGACAAATGCATTTCTGAACATTCTACATTATTATTGTAGTTACTTGCCTAAATGTGCTTCAGGAAATCTGCTTGAGCTCAAGTACTACAAAAAGTGATAGTGCAATTTTAAAAGAGCATTTACGTGACTTTTCTTTCTCTAATAGCATCACTCTTGGATTTAAATTGTGTCATTCATGCCTGTGTTTCAGGTTTGAGGAATTTGCTTTTGAAGGGTTTTTCACACACACAGTGAAACCAAACCAAACTGTGCCACCCTAACTGTTTAAACCCAGAGTGGACATTTGTATTTCTTGGATTGTTTTTGTTCCTTTTAGTTTAACCCTATGCATGCAGGAAAGTTATACGTGATATAATTAATGCCCTTTTTTGTCTTTCTTGTGCATGATAAGTGCAACCACAGTTCTAATTGTAGTGTGCAACAGTGAATCTCTGTGAAGCCAGCCCTAGTGTTGCAGTACTTATTTGTTATGGTACTCAGTTTGGGTTTTTGGTAATGCAGTGTTAGTAATTGTGCTAACAGTAATTATTATCCAAGAAAAGTGCTGGAGCATCCCAGTGTTCTTCTACTGCTCCCGTGCCCATCTCAGAAAGAGAGATCCAGTTTCAAGGAAGTTGAGTGCACTAACTCTACTATCACTCTGTCAACAACAACCTGCTCCCCCAAAGATACAGGGTGCCTGGCTGGACCGGCAAGACGTGGCTGTGTTTTGCCTCTTTCTCTTCCACTCCCCCTTTCCTTTTGGGACGCCTGCCGGGGTTTCTGTGTCCACCAGCAAGTGCCGAGAGGTGTTCCAGGAGGTCGGGGGCATACCATCGCCCCTGCAGACATCCTGCTTTTCAGGTGAGTGGCCTGTCTCGACAGCTGGAACATATTATGTGGGATGCAGATGTGAAAGAACCTCATAAGGCTGAGACTGTTTTTACCAGAAGAATGAACAAATCTGTCTCAGAACAAACATTGGGAGCCTGGCCAGCTTCAATGGGTGTTTTCAACACAGGTGAAGTACAGCCAGCGTTTAATTTCATAATAGAGGGAAGAGGTTTCCAGAAACTTCTTCTTGAGGTGTTTTAAGGGGAGACTTGGTGCTTAGGTAGGAGCTCGCCTGTGGAGTGGACGAGCTGCCCAGAATCTGTTTTATGATCCCGATTGGGTCGTCTTCCTGACAGATTTGAGGGCTGCCTCAGGCACGCTGGCGAGGATGATTAATTCAACTCAATTGGTGAAGTATTTTAAATCTTCTTTATTTAGCTAATGTATACATGCTTTGTTGATGCATTGCACATTGCTTTCTAAGTCTCGACCACTTGATATATGCTTTTACATTTGCATGTACACGTTCTGCTGCACTTGAGTTACATACTTATTTTCATATGTATGTATGACTTTTATGTGATATTTGGGAAGTGCCTTAATAAATTAATTATTCAGACTTAGAGTGCTGCATTCTTTTGGGATCGTGTTCTCTTATTTTAAGTGAAAGCAATACACCGCTGCATTTGACACTGTCAACCATCATGGCCTCCTTCGTCTTCTTGAACTGCGCATGGGCTGTGGAGGTACTGTCCTCAACTGGTTCTCCTCTTACCTATCCAACAGTTCCCAAATTGTGAAAATGGGCACCTCGTTCTAGAGACCAGTCAGCGTTCACCAAGGTACCCCCCCAAGGGTTTAACCCTTTCCCCAAATGTCTTCAACCTCTACCTAGGACTTCTGTGTGTGATTCTCTGTAATTCTGGGACTCTCTTCCACCTCTATGCTGACGGTACCCAAATATACTTGAAAATCTCATCCCTGGAGGACGTTACCCTGCTTTCAAATACACTGTTAAAGATTCACAACTGAATGTCCAACCACCTTTTAAAACTCAACTCAACTAAAACAGAATTTCAATTGATCTCACCTCTGAAAGTGCTGCAGCACCGAGAAATCCTAGCTAATATCTCAGACCAAAATAGTGGAACTCGCACCTTAGGCTGATGGACCGACAAAACATTAATTAAAGAGGATGTTAATAGCACATGTCACAATCACCACAATAAACATCAATTGACTAAAACTGGCAATCTGATTACGCTGCTATGTCCACACCAGTTTATTAAGAAGGTTTGTAAATTTATTTCCCTATATTAACAATGCTAAAGTCCCGAAAATAATTCTAAAACACAACTGATACATATAAAGAACCATCAATGGTTGGTTGTAACACCTTATAAATCTGAGTTTAATCAAAGCAAGTAAACAAATCAACTTGAGAGTTATAACACAACTTAATAGCACCAAAATCTGCGCCAGTGAAATAACATACATTGGAGCAATAGATCAAAGAACGTCAATATGAATGATGAGCATGTAAAGACAAACTCCCTTACCAACCACTAATTAGCATTAACATGTTGGGCTTCATGTAAAAGTTTTAAAAACACAAATTTAGAAAAATATATTAACTCAGGTTATAACAAAAATAATATTATTATGAATCAATTAATTCAAGAGTTGCAGCTGGTCCCTGGAAAACAAAAGAGACATATAACAATTCGCAATTCATACATTACCCATAAGATCTATGAATAACAACAGGAATCACTTCAGCAAGGGGACACCATCAGTAGGAACCATCTGAAAATCTCTCAAGTCTACATGACTGCAAAACTCCCTCATTAATCTAAATTAAAGTCTCCTAAAATCTTTCAAGTCTCACCCAAAGAATAAGTGACAGAACGTTATATTAATTTGCACAAATCTCATGATTGGTCAGGACATGGGGTGTTGCACATTCAGCCAATAAAAGTACTGTTAGATAACTAAAAGTTACACATTCATAGTACACTAAGATTTAATTTTCCATGGCTTCATTGACGAAATCGTTAGCTAAACACAATTTATAACAATTTATTTTTCTCTTCCGTCTCATCTGTGGCTACATTGTACCATCTCGTCAAAATCTCAGGTTTAGGAAGAAATGTCTAACAATGTTGCATCTACTTCCATCCTCGAGGAAGAAACCACACGTTAGTGACATTTTCTGAACAACAGAACAGTCAAACTCGGGCAATGACCCAATAAATCTGACCTTGTAAGGCATAACACAAAATTCCACCAGGGTAGCTGTTTACACGTCTATAAACTATTAAACACACTCTTTCCGAGTAAGCATTGAACATTGAAAACATCTGCATTATTTAGCTAAAGTTAGCCTAAGTAGAAAACAAAATGGATTATGGTGGCCATTTAGAAAAGTCACCCGTTTTGCATTCATTAGAAAAATCACACATTAGTTCATCAAGATCAATACATTATTAATTCTACATTTCATCAGTAAAATCTCTGCTCTCACAATCCCTCCTCTGATGACTAATTATGTCATATGTCATCACACAGTTCCCAAATAAATGTATTTATTTTCTTTTTAAATTTAAAATATTGTTTCCTTCACCTTTTCATGAATTTTCTTTTTCCTTGTATTTTTCCCATAAAATGTATCCATTTGAACATCAAACCTCTTCTTATTCTTTTCAAACCTTTTCCTTTTCATCCATTTGAATAATGTATATGATCCCCAAATTCCAATTAAACAAAACACAATTATTGAAAACCATTTGACTATTTTTAATATAATCCCTTTTCACAAATTGCCAAACCAATTTCCCACAGTTGCAATTCCCTTGCCAGCTTTCTCCCAGATTGTAGTTTCAGTTAGTTCTTTTGAATCTTCTTTGTTATTTGTTACATTATTAATCAAACCTCTAACTTCTTTAGAGTTATCCAGTATATGTGTGCAACAATGACTCAAACCAAGTAATTTGCTAACTCCTCCCTCTTTTGCCAAAAGAATGTCTAAAGCAAGGCAGTTCTGAAGAGCCATGGCTCTTGTAGCAGCTAACTCAGTATCTAGGAGTATGATAGTTCCAGAATTACTCGTCAACATGTTTTCCACTATTGGAGATAACTTCTATATCTTTATTGAATTCAGAACTACTCCCACTGAGGGAATTACAGCTCCAAAAATGTCTCCCACAATGTTAGAAATTGATTCTCGCTTGTGTCTCGTTTGAATTCTTGTCAATTTAGGAAATTTATCCAAGTCTTCCAGTTGGTACATTTTCAGAAAGACTATCCCCAAATAACATGTGCCATACCTTCCTTTAGGAAGACGGTTATAAGCATTTCTTCCACAAATATAGTAAACACCAGCCACTGTGGTGGGTCCTGTCCATTCATCATAAAATCCCATTTACTCATAAACATAAACACATGTCTCTATTCACTCGTGCCCACAAACACTCTACCACTACTACTCTGTGGCCTATACATACAAAGCTTTCCCACATGCTCAGCATCCAGTGTTAATTTTCCATGTTTAGTAATGTCAGTATAAGCATAATCAAGCCCAGGTCTACGACTAATCATTCCCTTATTTATCTTAGCCTTTATTTCTCTTCTCCTGTCTTCTGTGTTATCTAAAGATTTCTTTTCTACAGGTGTTAGTAAACAGGTTAAATTATTCCTATGTGCAAAAGCAGTACCAAAGATTAATGTATGCTCACAGGAATCTCTCATAATGACTGTTGTTATCCTTGGCTATTTTATTCAAATAAACAATGACAGGCACAAACAAAAATACAACATCATAATTGGAAAATAAATATTGGATATACTCTTGGTTATAGAAACACATTTGTAAAACACTGCAACTTATAGCATAAGTTACAGGAAGACTATGATAAGTAGTTCCTTCTTCCACCGAAGTCGGAATCTGCGCAGACATAAGAATCTTTCGCGTCCATCACTTCAACATACTCACGCAATAAGCAATAGAAAATACATCAACATACTCACACAATAAGCAACAGAAAACATTAGAAGAAAGCGCTTTCTCTTCATCTCATAAACAATCACACATACAAATAACAATAAGCATAGTAATACACTTACTACCGCCAAACCAATACCTACACTGTCGTGCAGTGGCGCGAGCCAAACATTAGGCTCTGGCCGCTGCGCGCGGCATGGAGACATGCCGCGCCCTCAGCCTGTTATGCAACCTATGAGGCCCCAAATTGGGCATGGGGCCTCGTTCATTCATAGCGCGATGTGCTTTCAGGCAGGTCTAACCCCCCCCACTCACCTGTTCTTGTTGTCTTCTTCTTTTTCTTTCACTTTCATTGAGCCTCCCTTTATGTTTTTCCTTCTTCCCATCTGTTTTTCCAACTACTCTACTTGTAGAGGATTCACTTTCCTCCACGCTTCTCTCTTTTTCATCTGTCATAGGGGTAGGTCCATTTCTAACATTCTCAGGCATTTTCTCCAGTTCCTCTCTTTCTTGTTCTTGACCTGGAATGCTGTTAGTTGTTGGTAATCTCAACAGCTCATCTTCTTGTTCTGTTGGATTATTCACCTTCCTTGTATGGCTGGCATGCACCCAGTTCGGCAAACCTGCACACTTCACATCTGTTGTTGTTACGAGGATAATCCGATAGGGCCCCTTCCACCGTGGCTCCAAACATGACTTCCTCACGTGCTTTCGTATGATGACCCAATCACCAGCCCTCAAGTTGTGACCTTGACCTTGAGATAGTTGAACTGTTGTAGCTTCCACCTGATAAGAAAAAGACCGGACCACATCAGACAAGCCTTTGCAATAATCTAATACCATGTCATCTGTAATATTTACAAGTGCATTTGCAGGTATTGCTGGCAATCTCACTGCTCTCCCCATCAGGATCTCGTGAGGAGACAAGCCAGTCTTCTTGTCAGGAGTACTTCTCATTGACATTAAAACCAAAGTCAAAACATCTAGCCAATTCAATTTCGTTGATGCACACACCTTTGCCAGTCGTGACTTTAGAGTTCCATTCATCTGCTCTACAAGTCCTGAAACTTCTGGGCGGTAACTACAATGTAGCTTCTGCTGAATGTTTGAAGCTGAAAATATTAACTTTATAACCTCATTGTTGAAGTGACTACCTGTATCTGATTCTAAAGAGACCAGGAAACCGGAGAAGTAACTTAGCTACTGTAAGGCTATCATTTCTCCTTGTAGGATAAGCTTCAAACCAGTGACTAAAAATACACACAATCACCAGCACATATTTCAAACCAGCACACATGGGCATCTCAATAATATCCATTTGCATCCTGCTGAATGGACTCCTACCATACCTATGTGTCCCATGTTGACCACTGTTCCTTTACCAACATTCATCTGCTGGCAGACAATGCATCTATGACAAACTACTTCAGCAGCCTGTCTAAATTTTGGATTGAACCAAAACTGTTTAAAACTCCTAATCATTGCATCTCTCCCTACATGTGCTTGAACATGATAGTATCTGGCCATCTGAGTCAGCAAACTGTTTGGCAGAACTACCTTTCCTTCCACTGTCACCCAAATGTCATCTTCCCTTTGTATACAATTTTGTTTCACCCAATCTCTGTGCTCTTCTTCTGGAACATTGTTTTGTAAAGTTTTCAACTCTTCCAAAGTCTCAACAGTTTGCATTATAAAATGTGTATACACTTCATCATTTTCAGGCATCAGTTCCCACTTTCCATTGAAAGAGATACCATTAAAGGCACAGAATTTTGCAACCTGATCTGCATCAGCATTTCCCAAAGTCACATAATCCTGTCCTCTTTGATGTGCACTGCCTTTAACCATAGCAATTTTCTCAGGTTTCTGAACAGCTTGTAACAATTCATGTATTCTCTCACCATTTCTTACAGGTGAGCTAGAGGAAGTTAGAAAACCTCTCTGTGACCAAATTTGTCCAAAATCATGCACAATGCCGAAACAATATTGGCTATCTGTGAAGATCGTTACTTTCATCTGATCTGAAATTTGGCATGCTCTAGTAAGAGCCACCAATTCTGCTATCTGAGCAGAAAACACTCATCGAAGCCATGAAGCTTCTAGTATGCCAGTAACCGTACATACCGCATATCCTGCTCTCAGTGTACCTACGTTATCTCTCAAGCATGAACCATCAACAAAGATAATTTGATCATTATCTTCTAGGCAGGTGTCTCTAATCTCTGCCCTCGGTTTTGTGCATAATTCTGTAACCTCCAAACAATTATGTTCAGTATCATCCATTTTATCTGGATCAATTCTTTCAACTGGTAATAAAGTTGCTGGGTTAAGCACTGTACATCTCTTAATTGTTACATTGGGTGCTCCCAGAATCACTGTTTCATAACGTGTCAGTCTTGCATTGGTCAAGTACTGCGTCAACAGAATCTCTATTGAATGAGGTACCATTACTGTCAGAGGAAAACCCATCACAATATTCTTGCTCTGGGTTATAGTCTGCTCTACTGCTGCAACTGCTCGCAAACATCCTGGTAAGGCTGCTGTGACTGGATCCAAAGTAGCTGAAAAATATGCTACTGGTCGATTGACACCACCATGTATCTTTGTCAAAACAGATAAGAAACATCCATCCCATTCATGACGAAACAACAGAAAACTTTTTGTGTAATGAGGCATACCTAAAGCTTGCCATAAACTCTCTTTCAACTCAGTAAATGATTTCGTACAGTCTTCATCCATCATTATAGGATCTGAAACATCCTTATGTGTCAGCTTTTGCAAAGGTCTCAAAATAGCTGAAAAATTTGGAATCCATTGACGACAATATCTTACCATTCTCAGAAACTTCCTCATTTCTTTCTGAGTACTTGGTATTTTCATTTGCACAATGGTCGCTACTCTTTCCCTTGAGATTCTCCTGGACCCTTTCTCAATCAATTGACCCAAGTATTTCACCTCTTTTTGACAATACTGCAATTTCGTAGTGGACACCTTGTGACCATTGTCTCCCAGAAAATTCAACAATGCAATTGTATCCTCCTTGCATCCTTCTTTTGTCTTTGATTCAATCAATAGATCATCTATGTAATGCACTGGTGTCGATTGATAAGGCATTACCAATGACTCCAGGTTTTTTTTTTTTCAAAATTTGATTGAAGATTTATGGTAATTCTGAAAAACCCTGAGGAATTCTACACCAACAATAGACTCTGGTCAGGAAGTTAAAACAAAAGAGATATCTACTGTCCTCGTGAAGAGGCACAGAGAAAAATGCTTGGCATAAATCTACCACAGTAAACCATTCAGCATCACATGGAATCTGGAACATAATACAGGCTGGATTTGGCACAACTGGACAACATTTAACCACAATATCATTTATTTTTCTCAAATCCTGGACAAGACGAATCTTCCCACTTGGCTTTTTCAAACCCATTATTGGTGAATTACACGTACTACTCATTACTTCTTTCAGAACTCCTTGTTCCGAATACTGCTCTATCAAAGGTCTTATTCCTTCGATTGTTTCATTTGTCATCGGGTACTGTGCAGTCTGCGGAAATACCACATTCTCTTTCACTGCCACTTTGACTCCTTCAAATCCCTTGATCAAGCCAATGTCTTTCCCTGAAAGATCCCAAACTTTCGACTTAACCCTTTCCTGCAAATCGACTGGAAGATCTTTCATTTCAAAAACTGAAAATTAATCAAATCAACTGAATTATTCTCCTCACTTTCTGGTTCATCGAAATTAATCAGAGGAAACTCTCTGGACACTTGTTCATTGTCAGCAGTAAACACTGAATCTTCCTCATCACTGTTTGGCTCAATCTCAATTCCCTCAATTGAACAGGTGATTGAACAATTTATTTTACACAACAGATCTCTTCCCAGACGTGACACTGGACTGAAATCGCAACCAACAAATCTGTGCAAACCTTCAAAATTACTAATTTTAACAATAACTGGTTCTGTAAGAGAGTTAGTCAAATGCTTGTTTGCAACTCCTACAATCTGAACTGTCCTCTTTGAAAAAGGTAAATCTGGAACCTCTACAGATTTTACTGTTGAGTGTGTAGCTCCTGGATCAACCAGAAAACAAACTTCATGACCATGTACTTTACCCTTTACATAAGGACCTTTCTGATCCACTTCTAATAATGCTGCCATCACATACTCCTCCTCATCTGAATTTTCCAACAGCCATTCATTGTTTATTTCATCCTCAATATGTAAAGGAAATTGACTAACTGTTTTTTTTCTCACTTTTGTTTGATTTCTGATTCGTGACCACCTGTAAAAGCATCACCTGTTTTTGATCCATAGGACCCTAGGTCATTTGAATTTGTCTTGGCATGTGAATTTGTTGTGCAGGCACCATCTGCATCTGCACTTGCGGCTGCAATTGTTGTACCTGTGGCATTTGTACTTGTTGTACCTGTGGGTGTACATTTTGCATCTGCTGCATCAGCTGCAAAGGTTGAAAACCCTGCATAGTATTTACATTATTCTGTAAATTCTGATTTTGACCTGTCACTCTAGGTCCTTTCATGCTCTGATAAGAATTGACACCATTTATCTGTTGCACGACGCCACCTTGATTTTACAACGGACACTGTCATTTCCAATGTCCAATTGCCCCCCAATTATGACAAGGTAACACTCTTCTTCTTTGCTGCTCATCCTGCATCACTACTGAATTCAAATCCACATTTCTATTGACAACCGGAAGCATTATTCCAACTCAACCTCTACCTCTGCCTTGACTCTGAAACATGCCATTTCCTTGCAACTGCGGCTGAAAATGTCCCTGCATTCCTGTCTGTGCAGCCTTGATCTGCATCACCATTGCTTTCTCCTTCAACTTTTTCTGCTTCATTTCAATCTCGTCACTTCAGCATTTTGCATACTGTAACACCTCATCAATCGGTTTGGCTTGCCAACAGATCAAATGATTCTTAATCATCTGGCTAATCTCTGGTCTCAATCCTTCAACAAACCTGAACACAAAATGATACATGTCCTGTTTCTTGATTGTCTCTGTACCACTGAAATGTCTAAATGCCAACAACCTTTCATAATATGCATGAATTGATTCTTTTGCTTCCTGTGCTGTTCTATCTATGCATTTATTTGGCAAAACTTTTGTTTTCTGGAACTCAACAACTTTATAGTAATATTTCATTATTTCTGGAGATGGTGCACCTGTTTTCAAATCTCTCTGCGGCTCACTTGTTGGCCAATCCACACTCCCTTTGCACTCAATCCACAAATCTGCTGGAACAACAATATCAAAGAGTGTATTCAGGTCTTCCCACAGACATTTCGAAAGCTTCATAAATCCATCTGTCTGCTGATACCATTCTACTGGCTTCTCTTTCAACCTTAGGTAATGTAGGAAGTTGACTCTGTATGCACTATTTCAAAGTAAGGAATAGTATGCACAGAGTCCAAGGGTTCCCCTTAGAGGTAAGATAGTGGCAAAAAGAGATAATACCAATGCTCTATTTTGTGGTAGTGTGGTCGAACAGTAGGCTTATCAAAGGAGTAGTGTTAAGCATTTGTTGTACATACACACAGGCAATAAATGAGGAACAAACACTCAGAAACAATTCCAGGCCAATAGGTTTTTGTTATAGAAAAATATATTTTCTTAGTTTATTTTAAGAACCACAGGTTCAAATTCTACATGTAATATCTCTTTTGAAAGGTATTGCAGGTAAGTACTTTAGGAACAATGAATAATCACAATAGCTTATATACTTTTTACATAAAACACATTTAGCTGTTTTAAAAGTGGACACACTGCAATTTTCACAGTTCCTAGGGGAGGTAAAGTAATGTTAGTTCTTGCAGGTAAGTAAACCACCTACGGGGTTCAAATTGGGGTCCAAGGTAGCCCACCGTTGGGGGTTCAGAGCAACCCCAAAGTTACCACACCAGCAGCTCAGGGCCGGTCAGGTGCAGAGTTCAAAGTGGTGCCCAAAACGCATAGGCTTCAATGGAGAGAAGGGGGTGCCCCGGTTCCAGTCTGCCAGCAGGTAAGTACCCACGTCTTCGGAGGGCAGACCAGGGGGGTTTTGTAGGGCACTGGGGGGGACACAAGCTCACACAAAAAGTACACCCTCAGCGGCACTGGGGCGGCCGGGTGCAGTGTGCAAACACGCGTCGGGTTTCCAATGGATTTCAATGAGAGACCAAGGGGTCTCTTCAGCGGTGCAGGCAGGCAAGGGGGGGCGCTCCTCAGGGGTAGCCACCACCTGGGCAAGGGAGAGGGCCTCCTGGGGGTCACTCCTGCACTGGAGTTCCGATCCTTCGGGTGCTGGGGGCTGCGGGTGCAGGGTCTTTTCCAGCCGTCGGGTTTTTAGAGTCAGGCAGTCGCGGTCAGGGGGAGCCTCGGGATTCCCTCTGCAGGCGTTGCTGTGGGGGCTCAGGGGGGACAACTTTGGTTACTCACAGTCTCTGAGTCGCCGGAGGGTCCTCCCTGAGGTGTTGGTTCTCCACCAGTCGAGTCGGGGTCGCCGGGTGCAGTGTTGCAAGTCTCACGCTTCTTGCGGGGATTGCAGGGGTCTTTAAATCTGCTCCTCTGGATACAAAGTTGCAGTCTTTGTTGAACAGGGCCGCTGTTCTCGGGAGTTTCTTGGTCTCTTGGAAGCAGGGCAGTCCTCTGAGGATTCAGAGGTCGCTGGTCAAAGGGAAAGCGTCGCAGGAGCAGTTTTCTTCTGAAGGCAGGAGACAGGCCGGTAGGACTGGGGCCAAAGCAGTTGGTGTCTTCTTTCTTCTTCTGCAGGGGTTTTCAGCTCAGCAGTCCTCTTCTTCTGTAAGTTGCAGGAATCTAAATTCTTAGGTTCAGGGGAGCCCTTAAATACTAAATTTAAGGGCGTGTTTAGGTCTGGGGGGTTAGTAGCCAATGGCTACTAGCCCTGAGGGTGGGTACACCCTCTTTGTGCCTCCTCCCAAGGGGAGGGGGTCACATTCCTATCCCTATTGGGGGAATCCTCCATCTGCAAGATGGAGGATTTCTAAAAGTTAGAGTCACTTCAGCTCAGGACACCTTAGGGGCTGTCCTGACTGGCCAGTGACTCCTCCTTGTTTTTCTCATTAATTCCTCCGGCCTTGCCGCCAAAAGTGGGGCTGTGGCCGGAGGGGGCGGGCAACTCCACTAGCTGGAGTGCCCTGTGGTGCTGGAACAAAGGGGGTGAGCCTTTGAGGCTCACCGCCAGGTGTTACAGCTCCTGCCTGGGGGAGGTGATAGCATCTCCACCCAGTGCAGGCTGTGTTACTGGCCACAGAGTGACAAAGGCACTCTCCCCATGTGGCCAGCAACATGTCTCGAGTGTGGCAGGCTGCTAAAACCAGTCAGCCTACACGGGTAGTTGGTTAAGGTTTCAGGGGGCACCTCTAAGGTGCCCTCTGGGGTGTATTTCACAATAAAATGTACACTGGCATCAGTGTGCATTTATTGTGCTGAGAAGTTTGATACCAAACTTCCCAGTTTTCAGTGTAGCCATTATGGTGCTGTGGAGTTCGTGTTTGACAGACTCCCAGACTATATACTCTTATGGCTACCCTGCACTTGCAATGTCTAAGGTTTTGCTTAGACACTGTAGGGGCACAGTGCTCATGCACTGGTGCCCTCACCTATGGTATAGTGCACCCTGCCTTAGGGCTGTAAGGCCTGCTAGAGGGGTGACTTATCTATACTGCATAGGCAGTGTGAGGTTGGCAGGGCACCCTGAGGGGAGTGCCATGTCGACTTACTCGTTTTGTCCTCACCAGCACACACAAGCTGGCAAGCAGTGTGTCTGTGCTGAGTGAGGGGTCCCCAGGGTGGCATAAGCTATGCTGCAGCCCTTAGAGACCTTCCCTGACATCAGGGCCCTTGGTACCAGGGGTACCAGTTACAAGGGACTTACCTGGATGCCAGGGTGTGCCAATTGTGTAAAACAAAAGTACAGGTTAGGGAAAGAACACTGGTGCTGAGGCCTGGTTAGCAGGCCTCAGCACACTTTCAAATCAAAACATAGCATCAGCAAAGGCAAAAAGTCAGGGGGTAACCATGCCAAGGAGGCATTTCCTTACACAACCCCCCCCCCCAAACGAAAGAGGATGAGACTAACCTTTCCCAAGAGAGTCTTCATTTTCTAAGTGGAAGAACCTGGAAAGGCCATCTGCATTGGAATGGGCAGTCCCAGGTCTGTGTTCCACTATAAAGTCCATTCCCTGTAGGGAGATGGACCACCTCAACAGTTTTGGATTTTCACCTTTCATTTGCATCAGCCATCTGAGAGGTCTGTGGTCAGTTTGAACTACAAAGTGAGTACCAAAGAGGTATGGTCTCAGCTTCTTCAGGGACCAAACCACAGCAAAGGCCTCCCTCTCAATGGAACCCTACCGCTGCTCCCTGGGGAGTAACCTCCTGTTAATGAAAGCAACAGGCTGGTCAAGTCCATCATCATTTGTTTGGGACAAAACTGCCCCTATCCCATGTTCAGAGGCATCTGTCTGCACAATGAACTGCTTGGAGTAATCTGGAGCTTTCAGAACTGGTGCTGTGCACATTGCTTGTTTCAGGGTGTCAAAGGCCTGTTGGCATTCTACAGTACAGTTTACCTTCTTGGGCATTTTCTTGGAGGTGAGTTCTGTGAGGGTTGTCACTATGGATCCATATCCCTTCACAAACCTCCTATAGTACCCAGTCAAGCCAAGGAATGCCCTGACATGAGTCTGGGTTTTTGGAGCTGCCCAGTCCAGAATAGTCTGGATCTTAGGCTGGAGTGGCTGAACTTGGCCTCCACCTACAAGGTGTCCCAAGTAAACCACAGTTCCCTGCCCTATCTGGCATTTGGATGCCTTGATAGAGAGGCCTGCTGATTGCAGAGCCTTCAAAACCTTCTTCAGGTGGACCAGGTGATCCTGCCAGCTGGAGCTAAAGACAGCAATATCATCAAGATAAGCTGCACTAAAGGACTCCAAACCAGCATGGACTTGATTCACCAACCTTTGGAAGGTGGCAGGGGCATTCTTTAAACCAAAGGGCATAACAGTAAACTGATAATGCCCATCAGGTGTGGAGAATGCTGTCTTTTCTTTTGCTCCAGGTGCCATTTTGATTTGCCAGCACCCTGCTGTTAAGTCAAAGGTACTTAACAATTTGGCAGCACCTAATTTGTCTATCAGTTTATCAGCTCTAGGAAAGGGATGGGCGTCTTTCTTGGTGACAGAATTAAGTCCTCTGTAGTCCACACAAAACCTAATCTCTCTCTTTCCATCTTTGGTGTGAGGTTTGGGGACTAAGACCACTGGGCTAGCCCAGGGGCTGTCAGAGTGCTCAATTACTCCCAATTCCAGCATCTTGTGGACTTCCACCTTGATGCTTTCCTTAACTTGGTCAGACTGTCTGAATATTTTGTTTTTGACAGGCATGCTGTCTCCTGTGTCCACATCATGGGTACACAGGTGTGTCTGACCAGGGGTTAGGGAAAAGAGCTCAGCAAACTGTTGCAGGACCTTCCTACAATCAGATTACTGTTGGTCAGAGAGGGTGTCTGAATAGATCACTCCATCAACTGAGCCATCCTTAGGATTTGATGAGAGAAGATCAGGGAGAGGTTCACTCTCAGCTTCCTGATCCTCATCTGTTACCATCAACAGATTCACATCAGCCCTGTCATGGAAGAGCTTGAGGCGGTTCACATGGATCACCCTCTTGGGGCTCCTGCTAGTGCCTAGGTCCACCAGGTAGGTGACCTGACTCTTCTTCTCTAGCACTGGGTAAGGGCCACTCCATCTGTCCTGGAGTGCCCTGGGAGCCACAGGCTCCAGAACCCAGACTTTCTGCCCTGGTTGAAATTCAACCAGTGCAGCCTTTTGGTCATACCAAAACTTCTGGAGCTGTTGGCTGGCCTCAAGGTTTTTACTTGCCTTTTCCATGTACTCTGCCATCCTTGAGCGAAGGCCAAGTACATAGTCCACTATGTCTTGTTTAGGCTCATGAAGAGGTCTCTCCCAGCCTTCTTTCACAAGAGCTAGTGGTCCCCTTACAGGGTGGCCAAACAGAAGTTCAAAGGGTGAGAACCCTACTCCCTTCTGAGGCACCTCTCTGTAAGCGAAAAGCAGACATGGCAAGAGGACATCCCATCTCCTTTTGAGTTTTTCTGGGAGCCCCATGATCATGCCCTTTAATGTCTTGTTGAATCTCTCAACAAGGCCATTAATTTGTGGATGATAGGGTGTAGTGAATTTATAAGTCACTCTACACTCATTCCACATGTGTTTCAGGTATGCTGACATGAAGTTGGTACCTCTGTCAGACACCACCTCCTTAGGGAAGCCCACTCTGGTAAAGATACCAATGAGGGCCTTGGCTACTGCAGGGGCAGTAGTCGACCTAAGGGGAATAGCTTCAGGATACCTAGTAGCATGATCCACTACTACTAGGATGTACATGTTTCCTGAGGATGTCGGAGGTTCAAGTGGACCCACTATGTCCACACCCACTCTTTCAAAGGGGACCCCACCACTGGAAGTGGAATGAGGGGGGCCTTTGGATGTCCACCTGTCTTACCACTGGCTTGACAGGTGGTACAGGAGACACAAAACTCCTTAACTTTCTGGGACATGTTGGGCCAGTAGAAGTGGTTGACTAGTCTCTCCCACGTCTTGGTTTGTCCCAAATGCCCAGCAAGGGGAATATCATGGGCTAAGGTCAGTATGAACTCTCTGAACGCCTGAGGCACTACCACTCTCCTAGTGGCACCAGGTTTGGGATCTCTTGCCTCAGTGTACAGGAGCCCATCTTCCCAATAGACCCTATGTGTTCCAGTTTTCTTGCCATTGGACTCTTCAGCAGCTTGCTGCCTAAGGCCTTCAAGAGAGGGACAGGTTTCTTGCCCCTTACACAACTGCTCCCTTGAGGGTCCCCCTGGGCCTAAGAGCTCAACCTGATAAGGTTCTAACTCCATAGGCTCAGTTCCCTCAGAGGGCAGAACTTCTTCCTGAGAAGAGAGGTTCTCTTTTTGTTGTGTTGCAGCTGGTTTCCCAGCTGGCTTTCCTTTTCTCTTGGTAGGCTGGGCCCTTTTTCCAGACTCCAGCTCTACTTTTTCACCCTGAGCCTTGCACTGTGCCCTTGTCTTGACACACACCAGTTCAGGGATACCCAGCATGGCTGCATGGGTTTTCAGTTCTACCTCAGCCCATGCTGAGGACTCCAGGTCATTTCCAAGCAAACAGTCTACTGGGATATTTGAGGAGACCACCACCTGTTTCAGGCCATTGACCCCTCCCCACTCTAAAGTTACCATAGCCATGGGAGGCACTTTAGTCTGATTGTTAGCGTTGGTGACTGGATAAGTTTGTCCAGCCAGGTATTGACCAGGGGAAACCAGTTTCTCTGTCACCATAGTGACACTGGCACCTGTATCCCTCAGGCCTTCTACACTTGTCCCATTAATTAAGAGCTGTTGCCTGTATTTTTGCATGTTAGGAGGCCAGGCAGCCAGTGAGGCTAAATCCACCCCACCCTCAGAGACTAATGTCGCTTCAGTGTGACACCTGATTTGCTCTGGGCACACTGTTGATCCCACTTGGAGACTAGCCATTCCAGTGTTAGCTGGAGTGGAGTTAGAAGTGGTAGTTTTCTTGGGACAGGCCTTGTCTCCAGTTTGGTGTCCAGGCTGATTACAGCTACGACACCAGGCCTTTTTGGGATCAACGTTTTTACCCTTGTACCCAAAATTGTTTTGTGAAGAGGCTCTGGGCCCACCCTCCTGTGCAGGTTTTTGGGGGCCGGAAGAAGACTCTTTACTATTTTTGTTTTTGGATGTCTCAACACTCTTCCCCTGGGGAGGTTTTGTGACCCCTTTCTTTTGGTCACCCCCTGTGGTAGTCTTGGTCACCCTAGTCTTGACCCAATGGTCCGCCTTCTTTCCCAATTCTTGGGGAGAAATTGGTCCTAGGTCTACCAGATGCTGATGCAGTTTATCATTTGAACAATTACTTAACAGGTGTTCTTTCACAAATAAATTGTACAGCCCATCATAATTATTAACACCACTGCCTTGAATCCAACCATCCAGTGTTTTTACTTAGTCCACAAAATCAACCCAGGTCTGGCTCGAGGTTTTTTGAGCCCCCCTGAATCTAATTCTATACTCCTCAGTGGAGAATCCAAAGCCCTCAATCAGGGTTCCCTTCATGAGGTCATAAGATTCTGCATCTTTTCCAGAGAGTGTGAGGAGTCTATCCCTACACTTTCCAGTGAACATTTCCCAAAGGAGAGCACCCCAGTGAGATTTGTTCACTTTTCCGGTTACACAAGCCCTCTCAAAAGCTGTGAACCATTTGGTGATGTCATCACCATCTTCATATTTAGTTACAATCCCTTTAGGGATTTTCAACATGTCAGGAGAATCTCTGACCCTAGTTATGTTGCTGCCACCATTGATGGGTCCTAGGCCCATCTCTTGTCTTTCCCTTTCTAAGGCTAGGATCTGTCTTTCCAAAGCCAATCTTTTGGCCATCCTGGCTAGCTGGATGTCCTCTTCACTGGAGTTATCCTCAGTGATTTCAGAGATGTTGGTCCCTCCTGTGAGGGAAGCAGCATCTCTGACTACTATATTTGGAGACAGGGCTTGAGAGGCCCTGTTCTCCCTAGTTAGGACTGGTAGGGGGGAATTTTCCTCCAAGTCACTATCTTCATCCTCTGTGTTGCCATCCTCAGAGGGGTTGGCCTTTTCAAACTCTGCCAAAAGCTCCTGGAGCTGTAGTTTGGAAGGTCTGGGGCCCATTGTTATTTTCTTTATTTTACAGAGTGACCTTAGCTCCCTCATCTTAAGATGGAGGTAAGGGGTGGTGTCGAGTTCCACCACATTCATCTCTGTACTAGACATTATGGGCCTGATTCTAACTTTGGAGGACGGTGTTAAACCGTCCCAAAAGTGGCGGATATACCACCTACCGTATTACGAGTCCATTATATCCTATGGAACTCGTAATACGGTAGGTGGTATATCCGCCACTTTTGGGACGGTTTAACACCGTCCTCCAAAGTTAGAATCAGGCCCTATGCTTCTAAAAGTTGGAATACTTTTTAAGAATCTAAAACTAGTTCTAGGTTCTAATTCAAACCTTCACAACTTTTAAACTCTAAAAGGAAATGCTAAACAGGGACTAACACAAGGCCCTAGCAGGACTTTTAAGAATTTAGAAAAATAGCTCAAATTGCAAAAATCTATTTTTAATGACAATTTTGGGAGTTTGTCTTGTGATCAGGTATTGGCTGAGTAGTCCAGCAAATGCAAAGTCTTGTACCCCACCGCTGATCCACCAATGTAGGAAGTTGACTCTGTATGCACTATTTCAAAGTAAGGAATAGTATGCACAGAGTCCAAGGGTTCCCCTTAGAGGTAAGATAGTGGCAAAAAGAGATAATACCAATGCTCTATTTTGTGGTAGTGTGGTCGAGCAGTAGGCTTATCAACGGAGTAGTGTTAAGCATTTGTTGTACATACACACAGGCAATAAATGAGGAACACACACTCAGAAACAATTCCAGGCCAATAGGTTTTTGTTATAGAAAAATATCTTTTCTTAGTTTATTTTAAGAACCACAGGTTCAAATTCTACATGTAATATCCCATTTGAAAGGTATTGCAGGTAAGTACTTTAGGAACTTTGAATAATCACAATAGCATATATACTTTTTACATAAAACACATTTAGCTGTTTTAAAAGTGGACACAGGGCAATTTTCACAGTTCCTAGGGGAGGTAAAGTAATGTTAGTTCTTGCAGGTAAGTAAACCACCTATGGGTTCAAATTGGGGTCCAAGGTAGCCCACCGTTGGGGGTTCAGAGCAACCCCAAAGTTACCACACCAGCAGCTCAGGGCCGGTCAGGTGCAGAGTTCAAAGTGGTGCCCAAAACGCATAGGCTTCAATGGAGAGAAGGGGGTGCCCCGGTTCCAGTCTGCCAGCAGGTAAGTACCCGCATCTTCGGAGGGCAGACCAGGGGGGTTTTGTAGGGCACCGGGGGGGACACAAGCTCACACAAAAAGTACACCCTCAGCGGCACTGGGGCGGCCGGGTGCAGTGTGCAAACACGCGTCAGGTTTCCAATGGATTTCAATGAGAGGCCAAGGGGTCTCTTCAGCGGTGCAGGCAGGCAAGGGGGGGGCTCCTCGGGGTAGCCACCACCTGGGCAAGGGAGAGGGCCTCCTGGGGGTCACTCCTGCACTGGAGTTCCGATCCTTCAGGTGCTGGGGGCTGCGGGTGCAGGGTCTTTTCCAGCCGTCGGGATTTTAGAGTCAGGCAGTCGTGGTCAGGGGGAGCCTCGGGATTCCCTCTGCAGGCGTCGCTGTGGGGGCTCAGGGGGGACAACTTTGGTTACTCACAGTCTCGGAGTCGCCGGAGGGTCCTCCCTGAGGTGTTGGTTCTCCACCAGTCGAGTCGGGGTCGCCGGGTGCAGTGTTGCAAGTCTCACGCTTCTTGCGGGGATTGCAGGGGTCTTTAAATCTGCTCCTCTGGATACAAAGTTGCAGTCTTTGTTGAACAGGGCCGCTGTTCTCGGGAGTTTCTTGGTCTCTTGGAAGCAGGGCAGTCCTCTGAGGATTCAGAGGTCGCTGGTCCCAGGGAAAGCGTCGCTGGAGCAGTTTTCTTCTGAAGGCAGGAGACAGGCCGGTAGGACTGGGGCCAATGCAGTTGGTGTCTTCTTTCTTCTTCTGCAGGGGTTTTCAGCTCAGCAGTCCTCTTCTTCTGTAAGTTGCAGGAATCTAAATTCTTAGGTTCAGGGGAGCCCTTAAATACTAAATTTAAGGGCGTGTTTAGGTCTGGGGGGTTAGTAGCCAATGGCTACTAGCCCTGAGGGTGGGTACACCCTCTTTGTGCCTCCTCCCAAGGGGAGGGGGTCACATTCCTATCCCTATTGGGGGAATCCTCCATATGCAAGATGGAGGATTTCTAAAAGTTAGAGTCGCTTCAGCTCAGGACACCTTAGGGGCTGTCCTGACTGGCCAGTGACTCCTCCTTGTTTTTCTCATTAATTCCTCCGGCCTTGCCGCCAAAAGTGGGGCCGTGGCTGGAGGGGGCGGGCAACTCCACTAGCTGGAGTGCCCTGTGGTGCTGGAACAAAGGGGGTGAGCCTTTGAGGCTCACCGCCAGGTGTTACAGCTCCTGCCTGGGGGAGGTGATAGCATCTCCACCCAGTGCAGGCTGTGTTACTGGCCACAGAGTGACAAAGGCACTCTCCCCATGTGGCCAGCAACATGTCTCGAGTGTGGCAGGCTGCTAAAACCAGTCAGCCTACACGGGTAGTTGGTTAAGGTTTCAGGGGGCACCTCTAAGGTGCCCTCTGGGGTGTATTTCACAATAAAATGTACACTGGCATCAGTGTGCATTTATTGTGCTGAGAAGTTTGATACTAAACTTCCCAGTTTTCAGTGTAGCCATTATGGTGCTGTGGAGTTCGTGTTTCACAGACTCCCAGACCATATACTCTTATGGCAACCCTGCACTTACAATGTCTAAGGTTTTGCTTAGACACTGTAGGGGCACAGTGCTCATGCACTTGTGCCCTCACCTATGGTATACTGCACCCTGCCTTAGGGCTGTAAGGCCTGCTAGAGGGGTGACTTATCTATACTGCATAGGCAGTGTGAGGTTGGCAGGGCACCCTGAGGGGAGTGCCATGTCGACTTACTCGTTTTGTCCTCACCAGCACACACAAGCTGGCAAGCAGTGTGTCTGTGCTGAGTGAGGGGTCCCCAGGGTGGCATAAGCTATGCTGCAGCCCTTAGAGACCTTCCCTGGCATCAGGGCCCTTGGTACCAGGGGTACCAGTTACAAGGGACTTACCTGGATGCCAGGGTGTGCCAATTGTGTAAAACAAAAGTACAGGTTAGGGAAAGAACACTGGTGCTGGGGCCTGGTTAGCAGGCCTCAGCACACTTTCAAATCAAAACATAGCATCAGCAAAGGCAAAAAGTCAGGGGGTAACCATGCCAAGGAGGCATTTCCTTACAGGTAATAATTCGTAAAATGTAAGATATCACTTCTACTCCAGGGTACATGTACAAAATTCCCTCCTGGTGTTTCTCTCATCTGTAACATTTTCACAGGTTCTCCTGTCTGTGCCACACCACCTTTCTTTGGCCTTTCTCTTTTCGTGACCCATATGCCTTCCCATTTGTCCAAGGCTCTCCAAACTTGTACTCTTTTGAGTAATTCCCTAAGATGTGTTTTCATCTCTGCAGACCTCATGTGTGCAAAATCTTCTTCTTCAAGATTTAGGTGGTCATTCCTAGATTGGCGGGCGGCGGTCGCCGCCCGCCAAGCGGGAACCGCCAGAAGACCGTACCGCGGTCAAAAGACCGCGGCGGTCATTCTGAGTTTCCCGCTGGGCTGGCGGGCGACCGCCAGAAGGCCGCCCGCCCGCCCGCCCAGCGGGAAACCCCCTTCCACGAGGATGCCGGCTCCGAATGGAGCCGGCGGAGTCAAAGGGGTGCGACGGGTGCAGTGGCACCCGTCGCGATTTTCAGTGTCTGCAAAGCAGACACTGAAAATCTTTATGGGATCCTGTTAGGGGGCCCCTGCACTGCCCATGCCAGTGGCATGGGCAGTACAGGGGCCCCCAGGGGCCCCACGACACCTGTTACCGCCATCCTGTTCCTGGCGGTGAAAAACGCCAGGAACAGGATGGCGGTAAGGGGGTCGGAATCCCCATGGCGGCGCTGCAAGCAGCGCTGGCGTGGAGGTTTCCCGTTTCTGACCGCGGCTTTACCGCAGCCGTCAGAATGCCCCCGGAAGCACCGCCAGCCTGTTGGCGGTGCTTCCTCCGTCACGTACCCTGGCGGTCATAGACCGCCAGGGTAGGAATGACCCCCTTAATCTATAACTTCTCTTCAGGCTTTTCAATTTTGTGAGATCAATGTCATACCCATCTGCTATTTCTTGTAACTTCTGGTGTACCTTTCCTGCTCCTTTTTGTAATGATCTTACACAAGATTCCCAATTGCGCTTCAGTATATGACTCAAGTCTTGTCACACCCATTGTCCCTTCAAGAAGCTTGTTTCCTTCCATCGACAATCTTACTCTGTCTATTGAATCTTCTTCCCTATTCTGCTTCTCTAGGGTCTTTGAACTACTTAGGTCTTCTAACCATTTGGTTATTTCTTGTGTAGATAGACCCTTTAAAGAAATCTCATTTGACTGTGCACTCGAGCTTTGCTGTTGTACTGTACTCATACATTGCTGTGGAGACAATAGTCTCTTCCTGATTAGTGCAGGATATGATCCTAGAATTCCCAACAGGAGACAAATCTAATAAAGACCTGGTCTCATTCAGGTTTTGTTCCGGCCTTGGAGTTGATTTTTCCAAAACTTTATTCTGAAAGTGGACTAAAGAACTCACTCCACTATTATTACTCTGAACATATAGTGGAATAAGCGGACCCATTGTAATAGGTACTGAAATTGCATCTGGACTAGGAAGAGATCCAGTATTCTTTGTTTGCATTGTTCTCATGCTCTTTATTTGAGTAATCTGTACCTGAACAGGCTCTTACTGAATTAAACTCAGTCCTTGTTGACCTCGAGACAACACTAAATTAGTAGTCATCCTTACAATCGGAACTTCTGGATAAGTCTCAGGAATGTTTATCTCCAACTGCTATCCATTGTTCAATGAATCATTCAAACTAATCTGCATCCGAACTTGTTCACTGTTCAGGATATTCTGTGATACCCCCGATGTGGATGGTGCAGTAACTGCCACTGGTTCCACTCTCACTGGTTCTACTCTCACTGGTTCCCCGACCTCCTTGAGCTGTATATGGTGGTGGATGATTAGGAAAATCTCAGAAATGAATTCATCCTCATCCAGTTCATCATCATCATTAAACATCACTCTCTTCAGATCTTTTAATTTTCATTCATTATTTACTAAAGAACCCTTTTTCTTCTCAGCTTTTGACTCATCCTCATCATCTTTTGTTCTTGCAGGAAATAACCTAATTCCCTGTAGGGTAGCTAGTCTCAACTCTCCCTGCTCCTCGTCCCACCTAGCTTCTGCTAGCAGCTTTTCTACTTTCCTCATTCTCCTTTTGAATTTCAAAGCTTGTTGCTGTTTAGCTACTAGCTCCCAAATCACTAAACCAAATCACTAAGGCTTCATACTGAGCTGGTCTCGGAGGAGGTTTCAAACTGAACATTTTCTGCCTCAGATTCTCCAAAATCCTCAAATTAAAAGAACCATTTTCTGGAAAAGCCAGGTGTAGGAAGTTGGCTCTGTATGCACTATTTCAAAGTAAGGAATAGTATGCACAGAGTCCAAGGGTTCCCCTTAGAGGTAAGATAGTGGCAAAAAGAGATAATACTAATGCTCTATTTTGTGGTAGTGTGGTCGAGCAGTAGGCTTATCAAAGGAGTAGTGTTAAGCATTTGTTGTACATACACACAGGCAATAAATGAGGAACACACACTCAGAGACAAATCCAGCCAATAGGTTTTGTTATAGAAAAATATATTTTCTTAGTTTATTTTAAGAACCACAGGTTCAAATTCTACATGTAATATCTCATTTGAAAGGTATTGCAGGTACGTACTTTAGGAACTTTGAATCATTACATTAGCATGTACAGTATACTTTTTACATAAAACACAATAAGCTGTTTTAAAAGTGGACACTTAGTGCAATTTTCACAGTTCCTGGGGGAGGTAAAGTAATGTTAGTTTTAACAGGTAAGTAAGTCACTTACAGGTTTCAGTTTTTGGTCCAAGGTAGCCCACCGTTGGGGGTTCAGAGCAACCCCAAAGTTATCACACCAGCAGCTCAGGGCCGGTCAGGTGCAAAGGTCAAAGAGGTGCCCAAAACACATAGGCTATAATGGAGAGAAGGGGGTGCCCCGGTTCCAGTCTGCCAGCAGGTAAGTACCCGCGTCTTCGGAGGGCAGACCAGGGGGGTTTTGTAGGGCACCGGGGGGGACACAAGTCAGCACAAAAAGTACACCCTCAGCAGCGCGGGGGCGGCCGGGTGCAGTGTGCAAACACGCGTCGGGTTTTCAATGGTTTCCTATGAGAGATCAAGGGATCTCTTCAGCGTTGCAGGCAGGCAAGGGGGGGGCTCCTCAGGGTAGCCACCACCTGGGCAAGGGAGAGGGCCTCCTGGGGGTCACTCCTGCACAGGAGTTCCGTTCCTTTAGGTGCTGGGGGCTGCGGGTGCAGGGTCTTTTCCAGCCGTCGGGAAATGGAGTTCAGGCAGTCGCGGTCAGGGGGAGCCTCGGGATTCCCTCTGCAGGCGTCACTGTGGGGGCTCAGGGGGGACAACTTTGGTTACTCACAGTCTTGGAGTCGCCGGAGGGTCCTCCCTGAGGTGTTGGTTCTCCACCAGTCGAGTCGGGGTCGCCGGGTGCAGTGTTGCAAGTCTCACGCTTCTTGCGGGGAGTTGCAGGGGTCTTTAAATCTGCTACTTGAAACAAAGTTGCAGTTCTTTTGGAGCAGGGCCGCTGTCCTCGGGAGTTTCTTGTCTTTCTCGAAGCAGGGCAGTCCTCGGAGGATTCAGAGGTCGCTGGTCCCTTGGAAAGCGTCGCTGGAGCAGGTTTCTTTGGAAGGCAGGAGACAGGCCGGTGAGTCTGGGGCCAAAGCAGTTGGTGTCTTCTGTTCTTCCTCTGCAGGGGTTTTTCAGCTCAGCAGTCTTCTTCTTCTTGTAGTTTCAGGAATCTGTTTTCCTAGGTTCAGGGAAGCCCTTAAATACTAAATTTAAGGGCGTGTTTAGGTCTGGGGGGTTAGTAGCCAATGGCTACTAGCCCTGAGGGTGGGTACACCCTCTTTGTGCCTCCTCCCAAGGGGAGGGGGGTCACATCCCTAATCCTATTGGGGAATCCTCCATCTGCAAGATGGAGGATTTCTAAAAGTTAGAGTCACTTCAGCTCAGGACACCTTAGGGGCTGTCCTGACTGGCCAGTGACTCCTCCTTGTTGTTCTCATTATTTTCTCCGGCCTTGCCGCCAAAAGTGGGGGCCGTGGCCGGAGGGGGCGGGCAACTCCACTAGCTGGAGTGTCCTGCGGTGCTGGCACAAAGGGATGAGCCTTTGAGGCTCACCGCCAGGTGTGACAGCTCCTGCCTGGGGGAGGTGTTAGCATCTCCACCCAGTGCAGGCTTTGTTACTGGCCTCAGAGTGACAAAGGCACTCTCCCCATGGGGCCAGTAACATGTCTCTAGTGTGGCAGGCTGCTGGAACCAGTCAGCCTACATAGATAGTTGGATACAGTTTCAGGGGGCACCTCTAAGGTGCCCTCTGGGGTGTGTTTTACAATAAAATGTACACTGGCATCAGTGTGCATTTATTGTGCTGAGAAGTTTGATACCAAACTTCCCAGTTTTCAGTGTAGCCATTATGGTGCTGTGGAGTTCGTGTTTGACAGACTCCCAGACCATATACTCTTATGGCTACCCTGCACTTACAATGTCTAAGGTTTGGCTTAGACACTGTAGGGGCACAGTGCTCATGCACTCGTGCCCTCACCTATGGTATAGTGCACCCTGCCTTAGGGCTGTAAGGCCTGCTAGAGGGGTGTCTTACCTATACTGCATAGGCAGTGAGAGGCTGGCATGGCACCCTGAGGGGAGTGCCATGTCGACTTACTCATTTTGTTCTCACTAGCACACACAAGCTGGTAAGCAGTGTGTCTGTGCTGAGTGAGGGGTCTCCAGGGTGGCATAAGACATGCTGCAGCCCTTAGAGACCTTCCCTGGCATCAGGGCCCTTGGTACCAGAGGTACCAGTTACAAGGGACTTACCTGGATGCCAGGGTGTGCCAATTGTGGAATCAAAAGTACAGGTTAGGGAAAGAACACTGGTGCTGGGGCCTGGTTAGCAGGCCTCAGTACACTTTCAATTCAAAACATAGCATCAGCAAAGGCAAAAAGTCAGGGGGTAACCATGCCAAGGAGGCATTTCCTTACACCAGGCAACCTTCTTTCTTTGTGATCTTAACCCAATGTTTCAACCAGAGGCACGCTCCCGTACCCTTCTCCTCAATCATGATATATGCCGGAGTATTTTCTGGCAGACAAATTTCTCCCTCTCTTGCCAGAATATACTCATCACCTCTAAAGGGACTTCTTAAAACTTTGAAAAACTTCATTTTCAACAAAATCTGTTCAAAAACAATTTACTCAAGAAGTGATTTACAAAATGTATTTCAAACAAACAAAACAACTGAAAGATTGACTACAATCCCACAATCCTCTTTAGCGTTCTTGCTTTACAATTGCACTATACAAATGTTGGACTGATAGACGAATCCGTGTGCGACCCTTCTCACTAACCAACCTATCTTAGTGCGGCACAACTCACGTCACAGAAATACACACACCCTCTCAGCGCGACCCCTGAAATGCTGACAAAGTCTTCCGGCTTGACTTTTACACAACTAACACACCAAACCAATGTAGTATTAGTTCGCGAGCAAAACCTTAAACCAAAATAAGAATATATATAAGTTTAATCAAAGGAAGTAAACGAATCAACTTGAGAGTTATAACATAACTTAACAGCACCAAAATCTGTGCCAGTGAAATAATATACATTGGAGCAATAGATCAAAGAACATCAGTATGAATCATGAGCATATAAAGACAAACTACCTCACTAACCACTAATTAGTATTAACATGTTGGGCTTCATGTAAAGGTTTTAGAAACACAAATTTAGAAAAACATACTAATTCGGGTTATAACAAAAATAATATTATTGTGCCGCAAATAATTCACAAATTGCAGCTGGTACCTGTAAAACAAAAGAGACATATAACAATTCACAATTTATACATTACCCATAAGATCTATGAATAACAACAGGAATCACTTCAGCAAGGGGACACCATCTGTAGGAACGATCTGAAAATCTCTCAGGTCTACATACACTGCAAAACTCCCTCATTAATCTAAATTAAAGTCTCCTAAAATTTCTCAAGTCTCACCCAAAGAACGAGTGACAGAACGTTATATTAATTTTCACAAAGGTCATGATTGGTCAGGACATGGGGTGTTGCACATTCAGCCTATAAAACTACTGTTAGATAACTAAAAGTTACACATTCATAGTACACTAAGTTTTAATTTTCCATCTCTCCATTGATGAAATCATTAGCTAAACACAATTTATAACAATTTATTTTTCTCTTCCGTCTCATCTGTGGCTCCATTGTTCCATCTCGTCAAAATCTCAGGTTCAGGAAGAAACGTCTAACAATGTTGTATCTACTTCCATCCTCAAGGAAGAAACCACACGTTAGTGACATTTTCTAAACAATAGGACAGTCAAACTCTGGCAATGACCTAATAAATCTGACCTTATAAGGCATAACACAAAATTCCACCAGGGGTAGCTGTTTACACGTCTATAAACTATTAAACACACTCTTTTCGAATAAGCATTGAGCAATGAAAAACATCTGCATTATTTAGCTAAAGTTAGGCTAAGTAGAAAACAAAATGGATTATGGTGGCCATTTACCTGTTTTGTTAGCATTCATTAGAAAAATCACACATTAGTTCATCAAGATCAATACATTACTAATTATAAATTTAATCACTAAAATCTCTGCTCTCACAAAAGCAAAAACTCCAGTTCAAGAGTGGATGGCCAACTTTCCCACCAGTCACAAACGCTAGATCTTCCGGTATCACCCTTGATAATCGTCTCAATCTTCCCAACCACATAGCAGTAATGGCCAACAGTGCACGACACCAACTTAGACTACTTTGGGGCATCAAACAATTGATTCCGGAACAAGACCTCAAAACAGTGGTGCAGTCTCTTGTTCTCTCTAGACCAGGCTATGGAATTGCTCTTCTCTCAGGTATTCACAAAATTTACTTAGGCTTAGGTCCACTGAGAGCAACAATATATGCTGCAGCAAGCTTTGTCTTAGGTCTCGAGAAATATGACCTAATTTCCCCTGGCCTTCTAATCCTCCAATAGCTCCCCATTGAGGGCGCAGGCCCAATTAAAAATCACTTGTATTACACTGCACTCCGCCTCACCCTGCTATCTAACTGAGAAACTGGAAATCTCCAGTGCAAATAGGGGTTCCAGTAATGCCCGATCCCTGCTCCTGGAACCCTCCTCCTTCAGACGAGAATGATACATGAACCAGTCCTTTTCTGGTAGTGCCACTAGAATCTGGAACTCTCTGCTTCCCTCACTCTGTCTAACCTCCTGCCTAGCAACCTTCAAAAAGGATCTCAAGATCCTCGCATTTGACAGACATTGTGGTTAAGTCATCTACTTTCTCCACTGCCTCCTAATCTGCCTTAGTTTAACTGTTCATGCACTCTGCTCTATTGTTGTAACTGTCTCTTGTGTTAACTCCTGTATTCATATGAGGGAGCATAGCTCTTATACTCAAAATTAACATGAACTGTTTATGAACTAATGCATAATAATGCTGCATAGAAAATGTATTAATGTTGTTTCTGCTAAACGTACGCTTGAAATGTGCCCACGGGGAGTGGCCGCCAATGTATACGACGACTAATGAGATTGATAAATAATGAACTAATGGGAAGTTGATGTATGATTTTATACTAATATTAAGGGTTACATGTTAAAGATCTGCTAATAAATCATTAGGCCTTAGTTAGCATGAGTCGAGGCCTAGATGCCCGGTTTCATATTAGATGTGTTTTCCTAACGTACAGTGTGCTGACTTGCTGAAGGACATGAACTTGTATTTTTCCAAAAGTTAGAAGATGAGTGTACCCATAGTAGATCCGTTCTCATGAAATTCGACTTGCTCTAGGAAACATTCTTGCTGAATGCAACAGTGTAGACTAGATACAGGTACAAGGTCGCCTGAACCAGTACAGACAATGGAACCACTGACTAGAGATGCGAAAAGGACCACGAGAGTATGAAATAATACCGGACATTCTACCCATTGGAGATGTCAATCACAAGAACCAATAAACTACGTGAGAACTGCTATGGGGTGATAATTTTGATTAAATCACTGGAAACCTATTGGATGAAGACAGTGGGGTGCCAACCTCACCCAATTAGAAATTAGGGGACTGTACAACAGAAAAGGGATAAAAACCTTTGACCCGAGGAGCCAGAGGAGAGATGCCATTGCGAAATTTGCTATGACCCAGACACTTTGTCACTCTGCCTAGAGACTTTTGTCCAGATGTACGAACACATTTTCCCATTGACACAGAATGGGAAAAACCCTTTGCTACATCTGGCCCTTTGTTTGGTTCTTCAATCCATCCTCGCCCTTACCTTGCCCGATTCTACACTTTTCCTCCTTAAGAGGGAAGTGTCCCTTCTTACCCGTCTTGCTGAAATCTTGGCTGATGGAGAATCAACTGATGTCCTGAGGACGAAGACTGACTCTGTATGCTGACCCATTACGGAGGGTAACTATATAATGACGAAATGAAATTGTCTGTTTGCCTTTCCTTTCTAGGTACCAACTGCTTCTTTTGACAGAGACCTTAGTTAGAAGTTTTTCCAAATTGATGTTGCCAAATTGTTTTGCATGAAGCCCAACATGCCAATGCTAATTTGAAGCTAGTTAAGGAGTTCACTTCACAGACGCAAATAGAGAAATGACTGAATTTAAGCTTTGTTGAAAAACGCTCTAATAATACTCTAATGGGGTTAATCCATGCTGACGTTGTGCTATGTTCTAGCGTTCATAATTCTTGCTTTGATAAGTCTTATTCGAGTTGCCAAATTATGACAATGTTGATGAGCTTTTTGCTATTGAGACTAATAAACTTGCTATTAGAATTGTAACCAATAGGGAATAAATATCTCAAATTTTACCAATCTGGTGTGGTTATTCATGACTGAAAGGTCATGGTGGATTCTGAGTCTTATTAATGTAATTGATTAATCAGAATTGTCTTGTAATGGTGAATATTGATGACGGTACTGACATATTAATTGACATGTTGATCAGTTATCTCGTCCTAAGGTGTTTTCAATCAGGGTCAAAAGATTCATTGGCCTAAAACGAGTCCCAGAGTGAATAAATTAGCTATAAAGGGCCACTGATGTAAAAATTTGAGCTTAACAACTATTAATGAGACCCTCTGTAACTCTGTATCCTGTAAAGTGCTCTGATGCCTTTGGGCCATGTTCACTCTCTATAAAATTGCAAATAATAAAAATAAAAAAACAGGTACACAGAGAAGAATAAAGACGTTTAATATTCAACTCCATGTGTGGCGTAGTCATTGACAGGTACCCTGGCTGGGGAGGACACTTCACAAGGGAGCCTGAAAAGTTAACACACCACGCACGTCACAACTCGAGGCAAGTTCATCAATGTCTACAGGCATGAAGCTTTCCAAATCACACAGTGTTGGGTGTAGCTGTTGCCATGCTGGATGGTTTGCACTCCTTCTATAAGCTGCAATTGTGTTTGAAAATTCTTAACGCCTCAGCTACAGCATTTTTTATTCTGGCCTCATTGCCCTTAATAGAATAGAAACTTTCCCTTCGGATAGTTTGGAAAAATAGGCTGTTCTGGTTTTGCGCACGCTCTATGTCCTACTTCTATGTTTGGTTTCAGGTGAGTCCTTCTTGAGTAGAAGCCTGCTGGTCCGCGTCATGTCGCTCAGAATGAACGGGAGAACTCTGTCGCTATTTGTAGAGACAGAGATAGGACAGCGTTTGTCAGTCGGATATGTTTTTCCGTGTCAGCCATGTCTGATTGTAGTAATTCTAAATGTGTTTTTAAGATATGTAGATGTACTTGAATAGAATACTATTAAAAAGTGACTGAAGTTAAACTACGATTTAATTTAATGCATGAATAAAACTTTAAGTTAAACTAGCACTCGATTTGTTATTTACATTCTTGAGCTGTCAATTTTTTTAGTGGGCGAATACGTGTCATTTTATACTTTATTTGATATGCATGTTGAGATTGTGCGTGGGGGGGAAAAACAGTTTTATTTTCAAAGGCGACTTTTAAGTAAGCAGTAAAATGCTAGTATTCAAGATGGCCTCCAGCTTGAACCTCTTGGACTGCGCTAAGTGGCCTCGGTGGTGTTGGTATTTTTTCCATTTCTACCTTCGTGTCCCCCGACGTGTGAGCGCGCGCCTCGCGCACCTTTTCCCTATGTTGTTATCGGTACTCTGTACTGAGCGGTGTGGCGATTGTGAGCCGGTGGTCAGAGAGAGGCAGCTACTGGAGCGCGCTACCACCGGACTGTCTTGCTCGAAATCTCCCTTTCTATTTTGTGGAGCGGCTCTGGGTCCGCTGTGGTAACTGATTTAGCCCTGTGCTTCTGACCATAGCCTTTCGGGTACCTTGTTTTTGCGCGCACGGATCCCCCACCTAGCGCCACCCTGAACCCCGCCGCCCCCACCTCCGGGAGCCTGGCCCTTACCCGGCCGCCGCGCCGGGGCCGTGCTGGTGGAGGGCGAAAGTCTAGAGGGGGGCGTTCTAAAGCCGAAGGACCATTGACTGACCCCAGGGGGGCGACGGGGGAGCAGCAGGGGGCTCCACCCGCCCCCTCAGTAGAGGAAGAAGTGGAGGAGCCCCCAGGGGACGTGAAAATGAACATCGAGAACTTCGAGGCTCTGAGAGAATGGCTTACCCGTACCCTGGAACCAATGTAAGTGAAGGATGGGGTGGTGGTTGGGGAGTCTGAAGAGGGTTCACACAGTGTTCGGGAATAGCTATGGGGGTGTGTGGAGGTTACGTTAGAAAAACTGGTGCCCTCTGAGGTTATTTGGCAATCTGGGGTTGATTCCTCCTAATGATGACAGTTACTCCTGTCTGCTTCATACGATCCTCACTGACACTCTGCTACATGTGGTGTACACCTAATCGGCCGAGAGAGATTGTCAGGCGGTATAAAGTACACAGACGTTGTTTATTTCTCGCTTGAGTTAATCGTGATGAGATGCGTTTTCTTATATTTCATAGTGTGACAGATGTCGACGTTTTGCCTATTTAACTAGCAGGCTTACTTACTGCCGCACACTTACTGTAACACTTTCTCGAGTGAATTGCTGAGTTGTGAATTGGGAGGTCATCCTGTCACTTTCTAGACAGTTAAGATGCAATGGACTGCTACCTGCGCATAAAAACGAAATGTTGCGAAACTTTGTCACAATACACATAGTGACGTTTACACATACCCCCTCCCCTTCCATTTTCGACTTTATACGAGCAACAGAAAAAGCTTTCAGAAGTACTAATAATAGAGAGACTTAGGCTTCGAGTATATGTTGGTGAAGTCGAGTACAATATTTGATTGGGCAGAGCACGTGCTTTTTTCTCCTGGAAAAGGGTGTTCGTATTGCACTTTTTGCTTTGTCTGAATTCTTATGCACAGCTGGATTAAGTTGTTTATGACGGCATGCCGACATCAACACTATCAATCTTATCTGTTTAGTATGAAGCGCTCAGATGAAGGTTGTAAAACCTTATTTATTGTAAAAAGCATGCTAAGATCTGTAGGTGTCTCTATGGGTGTATTACTCTTTATTACACCCTGCAGAGAGGTATAATATTCGATGTAATCTCACATACTACTGTAGCAGGCAAGGGTTTTAGTTTTGCTTACACCTTCTCACAACCCCTGGGACTCGAAGATTGTCACAGTGATAATCCTTTTTTGGCTATTTTGGCAGATTGTTTCATTTTGGCAAATGTAATTTTGTATACATTTTTAAATTTTACAACTGTATGCCAGATAGTTGCCTTGTGGCAAAGTTTACACTCCATACAGGAGCTTGATTTGGTTATGATGGCAAGCCACTTATAAATTCCATAGGGCTTTTAATGTCTCATTGATTTACAGGGCAAAGTTGTGTCCAGTGCGATAGACCTGATAGATCTGCGTCATTATACGAAGTGGTGACAAAGGCAGTAGGCCTGTTTTTATTTTTGTGAAAAGCAGTTAAAGCCAGTAGATCTTTCATGATTGCTTGTTATCTCACAGTTACAGGCTACAGAGAGGTGTTTTGATAAATGAAATCTCACAGATACTATATAGTAGGCCAGTAATTTGTTGTTGGTCATCCCTTTTGACAAACCTTGAGGGAAAAAGCTTTTCACTTCCAGGCCCTGAAAAATCATCAAAGTCAAGTACTTCTGTAATCTATTTAACCTAACTAATGTGCTCTTACCCATAAACCGGTCCCAAATTGTGTGATCCTGGCAAATGTTTTACTTCACAGAGCTGTCTTTTTCTTAAATATCACATACAAGAGCATCTTAAAATAAGCGACTTTAGCTTGTCTGCTCTACAAAAAAACCTCTGCTATGATATAATAGGCTAATCTTCAGGAGTAATGCATATCTAGCCCTTGTACAGGGTACACATGACCCCTGACTTGCCTCTTTGTTCACTAACAGCATTGTCGTCAGAGCGGGAGCAGGAATGTTTTTCAGCCCATGTTTTAAAAACCTCCACGGTTAATAAATGTGTTACTGAAACATAATGCAGTAGTCATTTACAATCGGCGCATTTTCCAATTAAATGGCGAAAAATTCCCGTTTGACATGTAGTTTTACAGGTATAACTAAATTGCATGCTAACAATAATGTTAGGAAATCTCTACATCACCATGTAAAGTGTTGTGATTTTTGCTCCTATTGAACTTTGTTTCCACTGCACGTCTAAATTACAAATAAAGTGCCTTTCCAAATCATGATACATTTTGAAATATTTGTACGGTTCATTTACAACTTATTTACATATGTTGTGTTAGAAAAAAAAATAACTGACATCTTACAGCCTTTCGTTTCACGATGATTGTCAGACAATTTACTTTACAAAATCCTCTAACTTTTTAGTCGGAGAAAGAAAAGTGTAAACCATTCTCCAGGATAAAATAAGCAGCAATTTGTATGAAGACAAAAGCTGACATTTGACCTCTATCTATAAATGCATAGCAAATATGATAACATAAAAACAAGATTTAAAGAATCTTATTATTGTTCATTGACTTTCTGAATGAACAGAATACCAGTTTTTTTTTTTGCCATTTCAAGCTTTTCACCAGAATGGGTGAGAAGGCCCTGTTCACCCTGATAAAATATGACTCGTCATAGTGAGTGGGCATGTTTATTTTTAGGGTCCTGGCTGTGATAATCCTTGTAATGCCCTTGGGAGAAGGTCTGTGTATTGTTTTCCCAAAGGTAATGGTGCACATATTTGTAACTGTATAACAGTAAGCATGATGGTTTTAAGCTTATGCTCACTTAAGTAGGTCTGTGTTGGTTCGTTGAAAAAAGTTATGTCAGATGTCGTAGGTTTGATCTGTTTATTATAAAATGTTATGACATAGCCAATAGGCCTGATTTACCTACTGTGAAAAGCACATGCTGAAGGCAATAGGCTTTTGGAGTGGATTGTAATTACACTGCTAAATAGAACCCACCCCAGCTGTTAATGACTTACCAAAACACAATTTTCCTGTGAAATTTCAGGAGGCATGCAATGCCTGCTATTTTAAACAACTTTCCTCGATAAAAGAAACCAATAGTTAATGGTTGTTTTATTCCCCAACCATCAGTGAAGCTACTCTTCTGCCCAACGACAGGATATTTCCCCACCCAACTAAATTGTGTCATCAAAAGCACATACTTTATTTCGTCAACCCTCCTTTTTCTTCATATTCAGTATGTACACTGTACAAAAAACTGTCTTTTTTTTTTTAATAGACTATAATGTTCTATTTATATTAAGGATCAAGCAGTATATTAAATACATATTACAACTGACTTCCCTCTTAGTTCACAAATGGATTGTCATCAGATTAGGAGAGTGGGGGAAGGAACATTTCTAAGTGAATTTTTAAAAGCTTCAACTTCTAATAAAGGTCTCTCAATGTAATGATAACTATATGTATATTATCCATTTGCGGGTGCCACTGGGTAGTTATGGTTAGGACCACTTTTCCACTGCAAAAGCATTTTTTGGTTTGCTAAGAACTTTGGCACATCTGAATCTTCATGAAACTTTCTAAAAAAACAAAACTTTCATTCACCTCAGCTCTTCCTGCAAACTCCCTGGGTGGTCTGTCAAACAGGGGCAGAGTAGGGTCACTAAGTGCATTTTCCCCATGCAGTTTTCCATAGGAAAACTAGACATAGGTAAAACCAAAACAGCTGAGTGGAATTACACCAAATTTGGCAGAAAAATAGATCTTGGTCCAGGAAGTTTGCTTTTTGTAATTTGGTGTAAAGCCGTTCAGTAGTTTTTGTGAAATTAATGTTCAGAGTTTATGTATATATCATCCATGAAGCTGACAGATCAAGAGGTAAGATCTGACTTGCTGCCACCACATCAGCAAAGATGTGATGGCAGCTACTTTAGGATTCCTGTCCTGAAAATAAGAAATTGAAAACATATAGGGGCAGGCTAGGGATCCTCTGCGCACCCAGGCCTGGTGGGAGGGTCCCACAAGGACCTCCCGGGACCAAAACAGGATCTGCAATCCTTCAAAAAAGAGAAGGGGCAAAGTTTGATTCCTTTCATTATTAACACTCCTGCTTCACCCCTCCAGCCGCCCCCCAGCCCGGTGCAGGTTTAAAAAAAAAAAAAAATGTTTGACAAGGGGGGCATGCAGCCCCTCATTCTGAGGCTTGGAAAGGCCCAAGGGACCTATTCTTAGTGCTGTGTCCTGTTTTGTGAGGGAGGGAGGTGTACACCATCCCAGGGACTCCTTCCCCCAGGGCTGTATGCATTTTCTTTCAGGCAGGGGTGTCTAGCACCCATGCTGGAGCCAATTTGGCCCGGGGACCCCATTCTCCAGGGCTCGATGTATGGCTCCCATGGGGCAAGTATAAACATTTTTATTTAAAAAAAAAAAAAGTTATGCCCGCAAGAGCTGGCTGGGAAGAATGCCCCTGCTGCGAGAGCAGAGACACAATCTGGTCCCCCAGGGCTGGGGCATAAGTGTTGCTGACTCATGCCCCTCAACCCTTCACATTGTTCTCATCAGTGATTTAATTTGAGATGTTATTGGTGTTGCTATAAATGCTATGATTTAATTTTAAGTGATGTAATATAAAAGGGTATAAGCTTTGCAAGGTAGAAGGGTGCGTTATAGTTAATGTAGTGTGGCTAACAAGTTCACAGCACTGTATAAAGAGGTGTGTGAGCTATAGGAACTTTATGGCATGGCGTAAATTAAAATTTTACTTAATGTCAGTAGCCATCATGTAGTTATAATTAGGTTAGACTTTCCATAGAAGAGCGTTTTTTGTTTTGCTAATAAATTTGGCGCAGTTTGATGAATCTACACAACTTTCCAAAAAAAGTTCATCCACCTCGGCTCGTTTCAGGCTAAGCCGTCAAGCAATGGCCAGAAAAAAGGGAGGTCCCAAAATGCCTTTTTCCACATGTAATTTGCCATGGTAATTGTACGCATTTTAGTGAAAACAGCTGAACAGAATTGCACCCTATTTTGCAACAAGCTAGATCTTTACTTGGCGTGTTTTTTCTGATTTGGTGTAAATCTTTTAAACTATTTTTGAGAAATTAAGGTTTAAACGATGGAGATATCTGGAAGGTTGATCCAGCAGTAGTCCCTGGGGGTGTAAAAAAAAAAAAAAAAGACAGAGCAGTCCGATTGGTTGAAAGGGCTTTTTTTTCCCCATCGCCTGCTTTGGTAGTGCAGGACTGAGAGGTCCCGAGGGATTGGATTGGTTGGTTGCAACATCAACAGAAATGCTGCAGTTGCCATTACAGGATAATGGGACAAGGTCCCCATGTCCTGAGGTTAAAAAACAAAAGGGGGTAAAGTTTGGAAGGTAATGTACCCTGACCACCTAGACCTAGTGGGACCCCCAGGTCCAAACTAAAAAGCAAGTTTCATCCCATGAGCTACCGCAGGACTCTTGCAGAACCCAGCGTGGTGCTCCTGTGTGGTCCTGCAAGAGTACTGCAAAACAAATGTGGGGTGGGTGTACATTTAGGGGTTGCACAATCGTGGGCGCAGGCCTGACATGGGTTGTTGTGCGCAGGGTCTGGCTGCAGGCCAGGCTACATGGTCAATACCTTGCTGGCGGTGCATGGAGAATGTAGAGTTAGGTGCATGGCGTGGCCACAAGCCATGGCGTGGCCACAAGCCATGCCCTGTTGCCAACCCTCTACTGCTCATCAAAAGGTACGCTCAGTGAGAGTTGAGTCAGTTTGATCAAAACCCTCCAGAAATTCGCTGAAAAATACCCACAACTAAATAGTGTCATTATAGTTCAGCATTGTAACAATATAAATCTGTTGTTTTTAAGTAGAAAAAACCTGACATTTACAAGTTATAGTAAACTGAGCTAACTATAACGTGTGCCACTGCAGTGCACTGCCTATGTCTGCACATATTTCATTATTTATGATATGTTATCAGTAAAGTTATCAATAATGTCCTTTAAAATTATTGTGACACTCTTCATTAGGGTTTTAGCCTTGAAATAATTCTACACACTACATTTGTGGACAATTTCCTATTCACCTTAGTGGGATGATTAACTCAATGCTCCACATGAGCTGCATTTTTTTAAGTGAAGAGGTTCACAGGCATTTGCCACTGTTAAGACACTTTTTTTCTTGGCCCTATGGACTACGCTCTGTAATTTAGTAAGATATATTGCACACATTCCTGAGATGAGCACAGTGGTATTCAGCTGTAAAGCCATAGTTATAACACTGCTGAGAGATAAATCATTGAGTGGGATACCCCCCCAACATTCTACATTATGCAATAATCTCCAATTCTTCCAGAAACTTTAACAAAGTTATGGAAATAAATATCCACACTTTATAAACACCCTTGCTACATAGAATTTGTTTAGAGCAGAGCATTACATCTATTTAATATGATTTTGTGTCTACATATCCACGAGTGGATGATTGATTAAGAACAGAAGGTTTAGTCGTTCTCATAGATTGTTTGGAGCAGACTTTGACTTTAAGTCTTAACCCAGTTCCAAACATTGCTCTGCCATCCGCATTAGGAGTGCTGAGCCATTATCTTCTTTAAAAGGAAATAATTGCACCCCTAACTTTAATGATTTGTAAATGATTAGGCACTTAACTTTGAACATACTCTGTCATCCTTGTGTCCAGGGCTTATGCTATTTCAAGCTATGGCTACATGCATTTATTCTCAATGTCTCTATATGACTATTTCAGGGGTGTGGAATGTTTAATAAATCTACCTGTCGTGTGAAAATTTTAAAAGAAATCTACTTATCACTATGGTTCCATGTAGTGTGGCGACAAATTATGGCAGCAATCTCATTGTATTATAGCTCTGATAATAGCCTCTTTGATTATGCCAGGGCTAATACTAAAGCCAGGCTCAAATACTAGCAATTTCCTTATGCTGCCACACATCCGCAGATCTACAAACTGGGGCTGGAGGTAGTGGTAAACAACAGTTCCAGGGTTGGTATTTCCTTTTGAGTGTGTGCAAACCTAATAACTTGCATGTTTTAAGCATTTTCACTAGCTCTTGGCCAATCTTTTCCTTTACTGCGTATGGTTGGAAATTTACTTCAGACAAGAGCAGAAGTAAAACTTCTTTCTTTAAGAATTCAGCCTCTAATTAGGTCTGACATTAACCAAAACCTTTTGTTTGTATTAAAATTCTCTTTTCTTTTCGCTCGCTCTCTTTCGCTCGCTCTCTTTCTCTCAATATGTTTTGGAAATACTAGCATGCATCAACGTTTTACTAAATGAAATAGCACCTTAAATTTCACAGTAATGGTAAACCTTTCTAGTTGCATTTGTGTGTACATTTTATTTTGAAAGCAAAGAATCATCAATATTGCTTTCAAGCTTATGCAAATATTTGTGTCTAATCAGAACACTTTGGGAGCATTTTACATACCCTCATATTGTTATACTTTGCAAACTTCAGTATACACTTTTATTTTTTTACTGAAACCACTATCAATAGTGTAGTCCGACCTTGTATTTATTTTGAGCGCTCACCCTAATAATAAAAGCCTTGCAGTAGTGAGCCATAAATACAAGTTCAGACAGCATTAACAAATGGACAGAAAAAATTACCTCTACTGCAAAGAATTCTCTTTTATTCTTCATAATGTGGTATTCTAAACTTACAGCCAAATGGTTTGTGCTGCAGGCAGTTGGGCATACTTGTCCCAAGTACAAAATAAACATGAAAACTTGTTGTCCTTAACCCCAAACAATATGTCCTGGACGTCGGGCTATAGGGATTCCACATCCCTGTTATTGTGTTGTCTGTGGATTCATTAATGATGTTGTTGCGTAGGCTCTCATTATTCTAATGAGACTACTGGATTTGAGCGGCAGAATCATCTGCGAGATGGGGGAGACTAAGTCTAACCCACTACAGGAGACACCTGTTGGCCTGATCTGGGTTTTGTTCTGGCTACTAGCAGTGCCTTCCTCTCTGCCCAAGAGCAGGGATGCTTCGGCAGCCGAGTGCATGACACAATTGACTCCTCAGGGAAATCATGGTCACTTACATTAGTCTCACATATACAAGGACTTTCAGAGGCAGTATATGTTTCAATAAGGTTTTAATGAAGCAACAGCATCTTGGGTAATAAAGCATGTACTGCAATAACCAGGACGATGAAGCGTGGCAGGAATAAAATTGTGACGAGGAGAGTAAAGCATAAAAATAACGTTACCATGGTGTCATTAGAGTCAATAAATTAATTCCTACCTAGGCTATGTTATAGCACAGCATGTTAAGCTCTAGTGCTGCCCTTCAGGTTCCCCTGGAAAGACATCATCTCTCATACCTGAGAAAGAGGCCTGAAGTCTGCATAAGCAGCTGTAGCGAAGCGTTCAGCAATCAGTATACAGTCGTTGTCATCTGGCTGGAATCTCCCTCTAACGTGCATGGGACAGAGAAGTGTTTTTATAATAAAACAGCTGATGTTCAGAGAAAATGTCCCTATGTAAAGATGTGTATGTTTCCATGAATACCAGAGACAAAGCGTTACCACGTTTACCGGCAACCTATCTTACTACAGCCTTGAGAGAAGCACTGAGTGAAAGAAATGTCTTGTAGGAACGCAGTGCTGGCCTAGGCAAAGAGCAGCTAGATAGAGAAAAATAAAACAAGACCGCAAATGTGGCTATTGTTAAAATAATAAAGCTGGATAAAATATATTTAGGTGAAAGTGCACAGCGGCATGCCTAGTGTGCTCAAATAACGTGCATGGAGCCATATCTAAAATGGGTACACAACAATGTGATGCAATTTAACATGCCATGAGTGATGTAATGTGATGTCATAAGCAGTGCATGGTGGGGGCTCAAGCTATAGTTAGGTCACTAAACAAGAACTAGTGAATTAGAACTAGAACTAATTTTTATTTTGTTTTTAAACAATAGTTTTTAGGTTGAGTGTAAGTGTTCAACCTTGTTTATACTTTTAGTATACTTATTATGGCTTAAAGTGATTTCATTTGTTGGTTGCAGTGCCCTTTTAAAAGTTCTTGCTCGCTAGTGGTCAGGTCCGGCTCCTTTTCCCTCCTTTTTCTGTTACAGAGCATTCACCAACTACTGTATTATTCCACTTTGGTTTCTTTATCTGTTGCTCTGATGGACTATTTTCATTATGTCTTTGGTGCTCCCTTTTCATTGTGGGTGTTTTAGGCTGGTAGCTACCTGCGCTTTATTGCCGCATTCTGTTCGTCCCATCTCCTCCCATGTTGCTGGTATTTGTTTTGGCTTTATTCCAGTGCTGTCCTCATTTACCTCTGGCTCCTAAAATAAGCCTATTTTACAAAAGAAATAACCAGTCGTTTAGCTCACTGCTCACAAAAGCCACAATGTGCCCTATACCTAAAAGTGATGATGTGAAACTTGCTTAGTGTCGCATAGCAAATCCCTCTCCTCGCACACAGGGCATTGCTTATCACCTTTATTGGGCCTTGAATCTTCTCAGGCTGCTTAGCTAGTTGAATTGCGAGTCAAGAAGGCTTGCAAGGGGATTCATTCTGTTAAAATAAAAGAAATATTTTTCCAGCTTTATTTTTCAATTTCTGTTCAGACATTTAGAGATAGTGCAATCATCTTGTCTTTCCTCAAGGGCTTGTGATTTCTCATGTCAGTAGCTGCCAGTTAACACCAGAACAAGATAGGAAAAGATGTAAACTCACACCCTAAGGTAACTATAACTTGTGTCGTCTCCATGCACTGCTAATCACCCCACATATTATATCACCCATGACATCTTTAATAAGATCACTGATAATATCAGTGTAACATTTGCAGTAAAATTATTTTGCAGGACACTTTGCACGGCAAGGGCACGAGTTATAGTTACTTGAGCTAACCCTAACGATAACTACTGAATTTCTATGGTTTTGTGCGAGTAAATTCAGATCTTAACTATAACATCCCTGTAACCTTTGTTTTTTAAGTCACCACTTAGTAGGTATAGTTAGAACCTAGTTTCCATAGGAAATGCTTTTTTGTTTTGCTAATAACTTTGGTGCTGTTTGACCATCTTCAAGAAATTTTCAGAACTAGTGTGCTAGTCACTCCATCTGCTGTCTGTAAAGTTTCGGTTTGATCTGTCAAGCTAGGGCTGAGGAAAAAGGGTGGGTGCCAAAGCAGGTTTTCCTCATAAAAATTCCCTTAGGTATTTTAGACATGACTACAGCCCGAACCGCTGAACGGAGTTACAGCAAATTTGGCACAAACCTAGATCTTGGTCCAGAAAGAGTGCCTTTTGAAATTTGATGTAAATCTGTTCAGTAATTTTGGAGTTATTAAACTAAAAATGTGTATATATATGTAAATACCCGCAGATCAGGGTGGAATTGTAGATCCACGCGCCAACAGCAATGCTGTGATTGGCTGGCCGCAACCTGAGAGTAAAGTTGCAGACACTATTTTGTTCATTGGAACTCCCTTCCCAGTGGGAAACTAAAATGTAAGTGTTAGAAAGGGTGAGGTTAGTGGTACTCTGACCCCATGGGACTGATGGAGTGGTCTGTGAGAGACCCCTCAGGGGCAAGAATTAGTCCCAAAATGTTTTTTTTTTTCATTTTTAGCACAGGGGGGTCCACCCAGATCCTCATTGATTCGGGTGAGTCAGCGGATCCAGGGCCCAATTTAAAAAAAAAAAAAAAAAACACTCACTCACAGACCCACTTATTCGCTTACACACCCACTCAGACACCCGTATAGTTCCTCACACCCACAAAACCACTCAGACACACACAGCACTCACTCATCCACTCATTCAACCAGTTAAACATCCGCAAACTGACTCTCACACTCACAGATCCACAAAACCAGGCACTTGCACACCTACTCACAGACCCACACAGCCACTCCCACGCCCACTTACAGATCCCCCCAACCAGTTACACCCACTTGCACACTCCAACCCAGTCTCTCTCACACACCCAGTCACACACACACACCCACGTTACAGGGGCATTATAGTTATAAAATAAAATTAAAAAATGTTGAATTTCACTGAAAAAAACAAAGAATGAGAATACTGTGCATGGCGGTGGTGTAAGTTATAGTTACCTAAAGGTACTTGTAAAATCTGAACCTAACTATAACATTCCTATAATCTTCGTTTTTTTCTGTGAATAACTATATAAATACACATTTCTAGATGCCAATGGATTATCTGTGGAATGAAGAAACAAACCTGAATGATTTGATTCACTGGCCTTACAGAGCACTCTGTCCAACTCTGATGTACAACCCACACTTTTAACATAGAACATAGAAATAGGTTATAAGAGTTTGAGGGAGGGGCAGAGTACATCCAGACACGCCCCTGATGTCTTAGAAGCATTTTTGATACAGTAATTTATACCTTAACTAGAGCTATATTGTCATTCTTTGTAACATTTGCATCAAATTGTTACACCAAGAGACAAGAGTTTAACATCCGTCTCGCATCGTGATCACCAGGTTCAGAACATATTTTTTCTAGGTATGCTGCTACTTTTTAAGCTATGAGTTGGGGCAACGCTACGCACTATGCTCATGTTGCATATGATGATTCTTTGCTCTAAAAATGAGGAAGAGTTGTGTGAGATTTTCAAAACTGGCCATACATTAACACATGCCCTGAAAAAGCGGTTTTGTATTGTCAATATACAGTGCAACACATGTTGACAGTTTGAATTTTTCTGATAGTTCTTTGACACAGATGTGGTGTGATGCCTTAGATGGCACTGATTATTAATTAATATATATGATTGTATCAGAAATACTCAGTGGCTTAAGGGATTGTTAAAAGAAACCCTTTTATTTTTATATTTTGTGGGCAAGTTAAAGGCTGTTATCATACATATGCTGTTTGAGTTGTTTTTCATCTGAATGTACTTAACTTCCTCTCTTCCCACAAACTCAGCCTATCTCAAGGCCCAATCTAAAACTAAATTTACACGTAAATACATTTTTATATGTGTGCATACATAGAGGAACTTTGGGCAGCCCACTTGTGCTAATGGTCTGTAAGAGTTCCATTGAGACCTTTTTTATTTTTAGCTTTTTTTTCATTTTCAAATGGTCCACGGGCCCAAAACAATGAGCTAATCATTTAATCTCCCTTTGCCCAAGGACAGCGCCTGGATACCCCCACCCCTGTGCCCCATGCCATGCTGTTCATGAACAGTATTGCTGTCAGTTTCACAGTGCTTGCTCAGCCAAGAGATACATGCACATCGTCCTAACACCTATACCAATGGTTCCCAACCTCTGGTCCAAAGAAAATGAGATCAATAAAAATGTTATACATAAAGTGGCTAAAATTACAATTGAAAAATTTAAAACATACAGTAATTGTCAAGGAATATGATATTGGAGGCTACAAATGAGATTGGTATCCTCAGATTGATTTGTTGGAGCACTGCAGGTGTAGCAAACAGAATACAGTATGGATGATGTGTGGCTGTCTTTGAATTGGGAAAAGCTCCAACCTTCCTATTAACTTTTTCAGTTATATTTGTAAGTGAAAGAAAATGTGTTATCATTTGTTTAATGAATGGTTGGTTGTTTTTGTGTGTATTGTTTTGCATTTTAAATAATTGCTAATGTTTAGGGCGAGGTCCCTGGCTTCCAATAGTAACTCAGTGGGGGTCCCCTATTCCCAGTAACGTTTCGCTGGGGGTTTCTGGGTTCCAGTAATGATGAAGTGGGGGTCCACAGAATTCAAAGGTTTTGTGAGCCACTGCCATATACTGTTTGGGTACAGGATTTCTGCACCTTCTAACCTTTCTTGAGGACCCCTCTATTGTATCCAAGTGAGGGTTCTCTAAAAAGTCCACTAAGTACTCCCAGGCGCGCACACAGTCATTTCTTGAAGCAGGACTTAATTTTTAAATCTTGCCCGTTGAACAAGTTCTTCACTCCATTTAGCTAGTCTGGGGCCTCTGCTGGCCTTCTAGTGCATTGCAATTTCTCACTTTGCAACAGTCAATGCCACATCCTTAAATCTTTTGGTGGTTAAACTATTGGTCAAGTGCAAGACAGCCCCCAGCAATCAGGCCATATGGGAGCAGGAAACCGCCTGTTGAGTAGCACCATTAACACAATCCATCACCCCCTCCCCGAACCCAGAAATGAAGGGGCAAGCCCATACTGTATGAAACATTTTTAGCTCAGAGTTCACCACATCTTGGACCTCGGCTGTCCTATAGTACCTGTTTATTTTACCAGGGGCGAGGTAAGCTCTGTGCAAAAAACTGAAAATGTATTAATTTAAACTTAGCATTTCTAGAGACTGTGCGAAAATTCTTGAATGTAATTCCAATCTGTATCCGGGATCTGAATCTGAGTCACCCTCCCATTCTCCCATAGGTATGCTAGTGGAGTTATAATATCTTCCTTCATGGTCCTATACTGTTGTGGAGCCATTTTAGTTATAGCTCTATGCATGCTATTTTAGTATACTAGGCCTGCCGCTGTTCTCTCTAACCTAGATATATTTTAATCAGCTTCATTTTATTATTCTTGCAATAGCCACTTTTGCCACATTAAAACATTATTGAAACAAATACTGCCTCTGTTTGTCATTGTGTATTTGAGACTAATGTAATTGAGAGAAATGGATGAGACCTGAGAGACCTCAGTTTCCCTGAGAAATCAATTATATAATGCGCTCGGCTGCCCAATCATCCCTGCCCTTGGGTAGAGATGAGGCACTACTAGTTAAAAGGAGCAAAACCTGGATTGGGGCGACAGGTGTCACCTGTAAGTGGGTAAGACTCCCAGACCGCAGGTGATTCTGCAGCTCAAAATCCAGTAGTCTCATTAGAATGATGAGAGCCTATGCAACTATACAAGCATGTAACCGATTTAATTTGGCCCGTATTAGTACACCCTGGCTGACAGCACTTGTGGTAGGATGTTGGATTGGTCTGGCCCTCACAGTGTTTCCTAACCATCTCAGCTACTTCTTGGTGCAATAAGAATTATCTTCTTAGGAGCCCAGACTCAAGGGATAAGTCTTTAAATGGGAAAAGCACTCCGTCTCTAAAGAGATCCAGCCCACACCCCATAGGTGGCTCACTCCGTGAGCCTTGCTCCATCAGTGCCAGCCACTCCATTGGCAGGTCTGGTGAATGCAGCCCCCGACCGCAGGTCCTCGGAAGGCAGCGCAGCCAACAACACTGAGCAACCAGTAATGCCTGAGGGCCATCCCCGAGATGGCAATGGAGATGCAAAAGGATCTGAAATGGGTCTTGTGTTTCTGGAACTCAGCGGGCTACCTCTCCTCCAGGGTTCAGTTGGTGATAAATCCATTGGTTAAACCAGTGTAGTTGTGCCACTAGGTTATGTTACCAAGTCCAGTGCAGCTAGATCCCCATTTGTCACTGGGTGCTCTAATTTAGACATCGCCACCTTACTGCTACCCGCTCTCAAACTAGCTTGGTCATCAGTACCTCAAAGTCTTGGAAGATCCGATGGGGTATAAGCAGTGGCAACGTATAAATAAATAAAAAGGAGTGGGGGAAGCGCCACCATCTTAGCCATGGCAACTGTACCAGCCACGGACAGTTGTAACGATTTCCAGAAATTTACACTTGGGCACAGTGCTTGTACAGACCCTCAACATTGCCATCCAGGAGGTCCTGAGAGTCTGGTTAGATTTTTAACAATTAAGTACTTTTGGCACGTCCCTTCCCACTTCATCCCTCTCAGTTCTCATGGTGGAGGCATATCCCTAAAGAATGGGAACAGTGATATTTTTGCCAGTTAATGCATAGGCCCGACACCCAAAGCGCTCCAGTAGTTCCATTGTTTCCACCAGGTCCGCATCTACATCCTGTAAGAGTAATAAAATATAATTGGCATATAAAGCAGTACGGTGTGATGTACTCTGGACCTCCAGCTCTTGATAGTATATGCAGGAACATGAACTGCAGGCTAAGGGCTCTATTGCCAAAGCAAAACGCAATGGGGAAATTGGGCTTCCCTTTCTGGGACCACGCCCCACCACACATAGTGCCGAGATCGTCCTACCTGTTTTCACTCTCTGTAGGCCTTGAGTAAAGGAGCCTAGTCCATTGCCAAAGCCTGGCTCCAACCCCATCTTCGTCTTCACACGATAGAGGAACTTCCAGCTCAGACTGTCGAATTTCTATTGCTATGATAGCTGCTCTTGGTTTATGCATTGTGCCGTAATCCATGAGCTTCAGAAGCCGGCAGATGTTAAATTCTATATTGCGGCCTGGTATAAATCCCGCCTGGTCCCTATGAATCAGTCAAGTGGCAAGCAGCCAACACTAAGTATCTTGTAGTCCAGCATGGACAACAGGAGTTTTTAGTCTCCTTCATATTTTCATGTAAGCATAGTTGTGAGGCCTGTCTCCGTTCATAAGTTTGTATTCAATCGTAGACATTTAGAGATAGCCAGCAGCTCCCGGGTATGATTTACATGAGTTTTGGATAGCTTTATCTTGATTTAGTTCCTACGGCAATATGCATGTGATGCAGGCATGTAAGTGAGACCACTCTCTCCTGGACCGACCTGCGAGGGACAACACAGCACTTAGTTTGAGAATTTAGCCACTGAATGGTGCCTAGTTGCAGTGTGAGGAGTCCCCCGTTCAATTTCGCAAGGAAGTCTCTTTGATTTGAGAGGACGCCGTTTGGTGCACACACGGCCTATTCGGACTAGCATCTTTATAGCCCTAACTTACAGTCCAGTTCCTTCCTTTCCAAAATTGTGACAACAGTAACTCTACAGGAGTGCAATCCTTACCTTTTTCAGTATGTTTGGACTCGTGAGATTATTTTGGGCTGCCAGTCAGTGCAGTTAAGCACCAGCACTGGAGGCAGCAGCAGCACACCGGTTTCCCAGGTGACTTTTTGCTCTCACCCAGTTTTTACCACAAGCATGAGATTTACGTAATAGAATCGCTCTTTTCCACATGAGTCTAAATATTACAATACCATCAAAATAGGCTTAAGCACTTGAGGTGTTTTAAGCATTTTAAGGTTAAGATGTGCATCGTTCCTGTTTTAGGTCACATGAATGGTCCTGTAGATATTCACATTGGTGTATCATCTGTCACTCTACAGTGTGGTGCTACCTGTTTTTCACTTTGGGGGGGAAAGGCTCTGAGTTGACCTTAGACTTGGTTTTATATATGTTTTTGTTTGATGCATTGTTGTATGTATTGTTTGATTATTAGGTACTTTGTTCTTCCCAACTCCTGAAGAGGCCCATAGTAATGATGGGGCTTAAACATGTTGACCAGTTTTGATTGGAGGGGTCAATTGAAAGTTCAAGAAACGTTATTATAATATGGACATATGTTGTAAAAGGCTCAGGGAAAAATATTACCCATATATATATATATATATATATATATATATATATATATATATATATATATAATGCTATGGAAGGACTACCACACACGTGGATTACACATGAAACAAGGAGCAAAACCTCATTATGATTCAAATAGTTGGAAGATTAAAGACCGTTTTGATTTGTTCTTACTTGTTTTGTTTCTTTGATTTTTATGATGTCAAAATATAGTCCAGGTACAATTTTTATAGTTGAGGAGAGAGGGTGACCAGTTGAAAGTTGGGCAAATAAATGCATGTACAGAAATAATATTGATATCCCTATGATAAATTAATATTTCATTGTTGCATGAAGCGATGTATGATTTATCCGTACTATATACCATGTTTTTATTGACTAAAGACTTGTGCCACTTTAGGGGCTGTTAGGCAGAAAACACTGAGTAAAACTCCGGCAGAAGACTGTCTGAGCCGGGAACCTTAATACATGACGGGTCACACAGGGCCCCTTTTATTCCTGTTCTGTAATTGGCAATTTCATAGCCTCTTTGGTTTCATCTTGGATACTAGACGGAGCAATCCCTCCTAGGAATTCTTCTCACGGTCATGAGCAGCCACCCTATACAAGTGTTTATAATACTTAACCCCTTCTGTGCCCAGGACGTAATGGTTACGTCCTGAGGCACAGTGCTGCTGTGCCCAGGACGTAACCATTACGTCCTGTGCACAGAGCCCTGAGGGAGCGCTCTCGCTCCCTCTGTGGGGTTCCCCCCCACCCCCCCAAGTCAGGGATGGAAGGGGAAGCCCTTCCCCTCCCACCCCCGACCCCCCCCAACCCCCCCTGTGACGTCAGCGCGCGCTGATTAGTCACAGGGTCTCCCCCATCGCGCTGGAAGCAGAGCTTCCAGCGCGATTGAAAAAGAAATGCTTTTGCATTTCTTTTTCAATCCCATGGGGGAGGCCCCGAGAGGCTTCAAAGGGAAGGAAATGTATTTCCTTCCCTTTGAAGTCTCTCACAGGTTTCAAAAGCCGGATTGCTTGCAATCCGGCTTTTGAAACCCCACTAGACACCAGGGATTTTTTTTTTTCTTCTTGAAATTGGCAAAAGGGAGCGACCCCTTGGGCAAGGGTCGCTCCCAGGGGGGCATTTTTTTAGGAAGGCCTTTTCTGCCCCCCCTGGGGGCAGATTGGCCTATTATTAGGCCGATCTGCCCCCAGGGGGGGCAGAAACCTCTAGGCACCAGGGACCATTTTTTTTTTTTGTGATGAATTCTTTTTTTTTAGGTGGGGAGCGATCCCTTAGGCAAGGGTCGCTCCCCTACGGGGCAATATATATTTAGGCCATTTCTGCCCCCCTTGGGGGCAGATTGGCCTATTTTGATAAGGCCAATCTGCCCCCAAGGGGGGCAGAAACCATTAGACACCAGGGAGTTTGTTTTTGCGCGCGATTGTCACGCAACAAAGCGACCCCTTTGGCAAGGGTCGCTCCCAGGGGGGGCAATTTTTTGGGAAGGCCTTTTCTGCCCCCAGGGGGGGAAGAAACCTCTAGGCGCCAGGGCACATTTTTTTTTTGTGTTTTTTTTTTTTGTTGTTCTTTTTGTTTTTTTTTAGAGATGGGGAGCGACCCATCAGGCAAGGGTCGCTCCCCTGGGGGGCAAATTGTATTTAGGCCATTTCTGCCCCCCTTGGGGGCAGATTGGCTGAGTTTAGGTCAACCTGCCCCCAAGGGGGCAGAAACCACTAGGCACCGGGGATTTGTTTTTTGGTGCCAATGTCACGCAGGGGGAGCGACCCCGTAGGCAAGGGTCGCTCCCGGCGGGGGAGGGTGGGGGTTAGGGGGGCAAATTTATTTTAGGGCATTTCTGCCCCCCCCCCCCCCCCCCCCCCCCGGGGCCGGCTGAGCTACAGGCCAAACACCACAGGTAGGCACCTTGCAAAAAACACCTCTGTTTTCTGTGAAAAAATATGTTGTGTCCACGTTGTGTTTTGGGCCATTTCCTTTTGTGGGCGCTAGGCCTACCCACAGAAGTGATGTACCATTTTTATCGAGAGACTTAGGGGAACGCTGGGTGGAAGGACAGGGATGTGGAATTCCTATCGCCCGACGCCCGGGACATCTTGTTTGGGGTCAAGGGCTACAAGTTTTTATGTTTACTTTGTCCTTGGGACAAGTAGGCCCAACCCCCTGCAGCACAAACCCTTTGGCTGCCTGATTACAGAGAGTGGAACTCTCTGCAGTTGAGTTAATGTGTTTCCAAAAGTTAATGCTGTTCGAACTTGTATTTATGGTTCATTATTTGAAAGTCTTCATTATTAGGGTGAGTGCTGTAAATAAATGTTTTAAGGTCACACTTCACTACTGACGTTGGTTCCAGTACAAAAAAAAAAAAACGTGTATACACATGTTTGAAAAGTTTAGGCTATGAGGCTAAGTTTAATGCTCCCAGAATGCTCTCTGATTATATGCAAATGAAGTGTCATTTAGTAAAATGTGTTGATGCATGCTAGTATTTCCCAAAAATATTTCTAATGGAAAATCAGTGTAACCATTTTCAACACGATTATGGGAAGCATGAAAATAAACAAACACTGACAAAGCCAACTGATCTGACATATTTTTATAAGTCTTTTAGTTTCATCAATGCGTGTCTTGTTTTGACATGGCTTTTGTAACACTTTATTGTTGTGGGAGCTACCAGGCCCTCAACATTGTAACAAACACTGGCAAACGCCCCCCAAAAAGTTTTTGAACTCTCTAAAAGCACACCAGTGGCATAACAAAGGCCCCGCAGCCGCCCTCCAGGGGGCCCCTTCAGCACAGCACCTGCCCTGAGTGAGTCTGGAGAGGGGGCTCCTCCATGTTCTTTACAAAGGGGCACCCTCCAGTTTAGTTACGTCACTGATTGCCACTGTAGTTCCTGACACTGAACAAAACTACTTTGTGTGGCAATATGCTCCTTGTGGAAGAGCAGAATGCGATCACTCACAGTAAAGCCGGCCGAAAGAGAGAGAAATAGAAGTTTAATAAAAACAAAATGTCTTTGTTAACACCAGACCTAATTAGGGACCAAGACCCACATGTAGGTAGCTTTTTGCATGTCGCAAACAGCGACTTTCGCTGTTTGCGACATGCAAAAAGCACACTGCGATGCACAAACCCAGTTTTGCGATTCGGTAACCTGGTTACCGAATCGCAAAACGGGTTTGCGACTCGCAATTAGTAAGGGGTGTTCCCTTCCTAATTGCGACTCGCAGTGCAATGTAGGATTGTTTTGTGACCGCGAACGCGGGTGCAAACCAATCGCAGTTTGCACCCATTTCAAATCGGTGCTAACACTTTCGCAAAAGGGAAGGGATCCACATGGGACCCCTTCCCCATTGTGAATGTCACTGTAAACATTTTTTCAGAGCAGGCAGTGGTCCTGTGGACCACTGCCTGCTCTGAAAAAATGAAACGAAAACGTTTCATTTTTCATTTTTGTTATGCATCTCGTTTTCCTTTAAGGAAAACGGGCTGCATTACAAAAAAAAAAACTGCTTTATTGAAAAGCAGTCACAGACATGGTGGTCTGCTGTCTCCAGCAGGCCACCATCCCTGTGAGGGCCGCCATTCGCGAGGGGGTCGCAAATTGCGACCCACCTCATGATTATTCATGAGGTGGGCATTTGCGAAGCCCTTGCGAATCACAGATGGTGTCAGGGACACCATCCTACATTCGGATTTGCGACTCGCAATTTGCAGGTCGCAAATCTGAACCTACCTACATGTGGCCCCAAATTCTTAAAGAAAGTCACAAAAGTGCACCCATGGTATATGTTGTACCCTGTAAAATATTTGTGAACTGTATTTTAGCATGGGTAAATACGATGTGTAGATTTGCTCATGTAAAAATCTATTGAGCATTTGCAAGTTCATTTTCCCTCCAGCCACTTTCTTCCCAACCCTGGATGAAGTTCTAATTCTGCCATTGTCAGGAGTAAATGTCCAACCTTTCTTATTATGGGAAAATATTAGAGAGAAGCTGGTAAAAATCTTTAAAACATGCAGGTTAGTAGGTTTGCAGACTCAAAGGCATTCCAGCCCTAGAACTATTGCTTACTGCTTCCTCCAGCCCCAGTATGCAGATCTGCAGAAAGGTGGCAAAATAAGGAAATTGTTACAGTAGGGATTGAAACTGCAAGTATTTAAGCCCTACTATGGTAGTAGCCCTGACATAATCAGAGAGGCTATTATCAGAGCACTTACATAATGAGATTGCTGCCATAATTTGTCGCCACACTACATGGCACCAAAGGGACAAGTAGATCTTTTTACAGGACAAGTAGATTTGAGAAGCAACCTGTCCACTGGACAAGTAGATATTTTAATAAATTCCACACCCCTGAAGGAAATTTGTGGCTCCTCTCAGATTCCAGAACTTTCTGTCACCGAAATGAGAGGAAAAAGTGTTTTTTGGGCCAAATTTTGATGTTTGCAAAGGATTCTGGGTAACATAACCTGGTCAGAGCCCCGCAAGTCACCCCATCTTGGATTCCCCTGGGTTTCTAGTTTTCAAAAATGCACTGGTTTGCTAGGTTTCCTCAGGTGTCGGCTGAGCTACAGGCCAAAATCCACAGGTAGGCACTGCTTTTTATAAAAAAATGTGATGTGTCCACGTTGTGTTTTGGGCCCTTTCCTTTCGTGGGCGCTAGTCCTACCCACACAAGTGAGGTATCATTTTTATCGGGAGACTTGGGGGAACGCTGGGTAGAAGGAAATTTGTGGCTCCTCTCAGATTCCAGAACTTTCTGCCACAGAAATGTGAGTAACATGTGTATTTTTAGCCAAATTTTGAGGTTTGCAAAGGATTCTGGGTAACAGAACCTGGTCCGAGCCCCGCAAGTCACCCCTCCTTGGATTCCCCTAGGTCTCTAGTTTTCAGAAATGCACAGGTTTGGTAGGTTTCCCTAGGTGCCGGCTGAGCTAGAGGCCAAAATCTACAGGTAGGCACTTCGCAAAAAAACACCTCTGTTTTTTTCCAAAATTTAGGATGTGTCCACGTTGCGCTTTGGGGTGTTTCCTGTCGCCGGCGCTAGGCCTACCCACGCAAGTGAGGTATCATTTTTATCGGGAGACTTGGGGGAACGCTGGGTGGAAGGAAATTTGTAGCTCCTCTCAGATTCCAGAACTTTCTGCCACAGAAATGTGAGGGACATGTGTTTTTTTAGCCAAATTTTGAGGTTTGCAAAGGATTCTGGGTAACAGAACCTGGTCCGAGCCACACAAGTCACCCTTCCTTGGATTCCCCTAGGTCTCTAGTTTTCAGAAATGCACAGGTTTGGTAGGTTTCCCTAGGTGCCGGCTGAGCTAGAGGCCAAAATCTACAGGTAGTCACTTTGCTAAAAACAGCTCTGTTTTCTGTGATATGTCCACGTTGTGTTTTGGGGCATATCCTGTCGCGGGCGCTAGGCCTACCCACACAAGTGAGGTATCTATTTTATCGGGAGACGTGGGGGAACGCTGGGTGGAAGGAAATTTGTGGCTCCTCTCAGATTCCAGAACTTTCTGTCACCGAAATGTGAGGAAAATATGTTTTTTTAGCCAAATTTTGAGGTTTGCAAAGGATTCTGGGTAACAGAACCTGGTCAGAGCCCCCACAAGTCCCCCCATCTTCGATTCCCCTAGGTCTCTAGTTTTCAAAAATGCACAGGTTTGGTAGGTTTCCCTAGGTGGCGGCTGAGCTAGAGGCCAAAATCTACAGGTAGTCACTTTGCTAAAAACAGCTCTGTTTTCTGTGATATGTCCACGTTGTGTTTTGGGGCATATCCTGTCGCGGGCGCTAGGCCTACCCACACAAGTGAGGTATCATTTTTATCGGGAGACGTGGGGGAACGCTGGGTGGAAGGAAATTTGTGGCTCCTCTCAGATTCCAGAACTTTCTGCCACAGAAATGTGAGGAACATGTGTTTTTTTTAGCCAAATTTTGAGGTTTGTAAAGGATTCTGGGTAACAGAACCTGGTCCGAGCCCCGCAAGTCACCCCTCCTTGGATTCCCCTAGGTCTCTAGTTTTCAGAAATGCACAGGTTTGGTAGGTTTCCCTAGGTGGCGGCTGAGCTAGAGGCCAAAATCTACAGGTAGTCACTTTGCTAAAAACAGCTCTGTTTTCTGTGATATGTCCACGTTGTGTTTGGGGGCATATCCTGTCGCGGGCGCTAGGCCTACCCACACAAGTGAGGTATCATTTTTATCGGGAGACGTGGGGGAACGCTGGGTGGAAGGAAATTTGTGGCTCCTCTCAGATTCCAGAACTTTCTGCCACAGAAATGTGAGGAACATGTGTTTTTTTTAGCCAAATTTTGAGGTTTGCAAAGGATTCTGGGTAACAGAACCTGGTCCGAGCCCCGCAAGTCACCCCTCCTTGGATTCCCCTAGGTCTCTAGTTTTCAGAAATGCACAGGTTTGGTAGGTTTCCCTAGGTGGCGGCTGAGCTAGAGGCCAAAATCTACAGGTAGTCACTTTGCTAAAAACAGCTCTGTTTTCTGTGATATGTCCACGTTGTGTTTTGGGGCATATCCTGTCGCGGGCGCTAGGCCTACCCACACAAGTGAGGTATCATTTTGATCGGGAGACGTGGGGGAACGCTGGGTGGAAGGAAATTTGTGGCTCCTCTCAGATTCCAGAACTTTCTGCCACAGAAATGTGAGGAACATGTGTTTTTTTAGCCAAATTTTGAGATTTGCAAAGGATTCTGGGTAACAGAACCTGGTCCGAGCCCCGCAAGTCACCCCTCCTTGGATTCCCCTAGGTCTCTAGTTTTCAGAAATGCACAGGTTTGGTAGGTTTCCCTAGGTGGCGGCTGAGCTAGAGGCCAAAATCTACAGGTAGTCACTTTGCTAAAAACAGCTCTGTTTTCTGTGATGTGTCCACGTTGTGTTTTGGGGCATATCCTGTCGCGGGTGCTAGGCCTACCCACACAAGTGAGGTACCATTTTTATCGGGAGACTTGGGGGAACATAGATTAGCAAAACAAGTACTATTGCCCCTTGTCTTTCTCTACATTTTTTCCTTCCAAATATAGGAGTGTGTGTAAAAAAGACATCTATTTGAGAAATTCCCTGTAATTCACGTGCTACTATGGTCACCCCGGAATTCAGAGATGTGCAAATAACCACTGCTCCTCAACACCTTATCTTGTGCCCTTTTTGGAAATGCAAAGGTTTTCTTGATAGCAATTTTTTACTCCTTATATTTCAGCAAATGAATTGCTGTATACCCGGTATAGAATGAAAACGCACTGCAGGGTGCAGCTCATTTATTGGCTCTGGGTTCCTCGGGTTCTTGATGAACCTACAAACCCTATATATCCCCGCAACCAGAGGAGTCCAGCAGACGTAACGGTATATTGCTTTCGATAATCTGACATTGCAGGGAAAAGTTACAGAGTAAAACGTAGAGAAAAATTGATGGTTTTTTCACCTCAATTTCAATATTTTTCTTTTTCAGCTGTTATTTTCTGTAGGAAACCCTTGTAGGATCTACACAAATGACCCCTTGCTGAATTCAGAATTTTGTCTACTTTTCAGAAATGTTTAGGTTTCTGGGATCCAGCATTGGTTTCATGACCATTCCTGTCACTGACTGGAAGGAGGCTGAAAGCACAAAAAATTGCACAAATGGGGTATGCCCCAGTAAAATGCCAAAATTGTGTTGAAAAATTGGGTTTTCTGATTCAAGTCTGCCTGTTCCTGAAAGCTGGGAAGCTGCTGAATTTAGCACCGCAAACCCTTTGTTGATGCCATTTTCAGGGGAAAAACCACAAGCCTTCTTCTGCAGCCACTTTTTCCAATTTTTTTGAAAAAAACGAAATTTTCACTGTATTTTGGCCAATTTCTTGGCCTCCTTCAAGGGAACCCACAAAGTCTGGGTACCTCTAGAATCCCTAGGATGTTGGAAAAAAAGGACGCAAATTTGGCTTGGTTAGCTTATGTGGACAAAAAGTTATGAGGGCCTAAGCGCGAACTGCCCCAAATAGGCAAAAAAAGGCCCGGCACAGGAGGGGGAAAAGGCCTGGCAGCGAAGGGGTTAAAAATAGGCCTTGTTTATGTCAACCTGCGTCACCATGTCTACTCTTCAGGTATTCTTATAACTATTGAAGTAGCAGCATCATGGGCCCTGGGTGTGACAAGGCGGGCCAAAAGTAGGCTAGTTTTGTCCCCTGTGCTGTGCACTCTAGCCAGATGCCAGGGAAATAAATCCCAAACCTGGAGAACCACTAAAGACTCTAATTGCTGCCCATTGGCTGTGCACTGTAGAATCCACCAATCCAATCAAAAAGCATTCCCAACAAATCAAGAACATGAGTACCATCATATGAATATTCAAATTATTATTGGTCTTGATGATCATCTTGGATTGGACCTGGTTAACCTCTGTGAAAAATCTTCAACTTCACTCTGTGCTTTAATTCTGCTACTCCAGAAAATATTCACTGCCTAGAATCTATTTAAAAAAACAAAACAAAAAAAACAGCAATTGTTTGTTGGCTTACATTTCCTAATTGCTCTATTTTCAGGCCTGTTTTACCTGCCATATAATGTTCTTTAGGAACAAACCTACCCACAAAACTGTTCCCCCCCCCCCCCCCCCCCAAACCCCCCTTACTGACCTTATGCTGTGTTCTACCAGAGTCAATGTTATTCACCTCCTAAAGATTTGCAGATGCAGATTCGGTGGAGGCGCTTCTTCCTATCTAGCTGTTAATCACTGAAACCAGCTTCCACTTGCTTTTAGTCAACAATACAGTCACCTCTCCTTTCTTCTTCGCTGCCAGGCCTTTTCCCCCTCCTGTGCCAGGTCTTTTTTTTGCCTATTTGGGGCAGTTCGCGCTTAGGCTCTCATAACTTTTTGTCCACATAAGCTAAGCAAGCCAAATTTGCGTCCTTTTTTTTCCAACATCCTAGGGATTCTAGAGGTACCCAGACTTTGTGGATTCCCCTGAAGGAGGCCAAGAAATTAGCCAAAATACAGTGAAAATTTCGATTTTTTCAAACAAAATGGGAAAAAGTGGCTGCTGAAGAAGGCATGTGGTTTTTCCCCTGAAAATGGCATCAACAAAGGGTTTGCGGTGCTAAACTCACCAGCTTCCCAGCTTTCAGGAACAGGCAGACTTGAATCAGAAAACCCAATTTTTCAACACAATTGTGGCATTTTACTGGGGCATACCCCATTTTTACAATGTTTTTGTGCTTTCAGCCTCCTTCCAGTCTTTGACAGAAATGGGCATGAAACCAATGCTGGATCCCAGAAACCTAAACATTTCTGAAAAGTAGACAAAAATCCTGAATTCAGCAAGGGGTCATTTGTGTAGATCCTACAAGGGTTTCCTACAGAAAATAACAACTGAAAAAGAAAAATATTGAAACTGAGGTGAAAAAAACATCAATTTTTCTCTACGTTTTACTCTGTAACGTTTTCCTGCAATGTCAGATTTTCAAAAGCAATGTACCATTACGTCTGCTGGACTCCTCTGGTTGCGGGGATATATAGGGCTTGTACGTTTATCAAGAACCCTAGGTACCCAGAGCCAATAAATGAGCTGCACCCTGCAGTGCGTTTTCATTCTATACCGGGTATACAGCAATTCACTTGCTAAAATATAAAGAGTAAAAAATAGCTATCAAGAAAACCTTTGTATTTCCAAAAAGGGCACAAGATAAGGTGTTGAGGAGCAGTGGTTATTTGCACATCTCTGAATTCCGGGGTGACCATACTAGCATGTGAATTACAGGGCATTTCTCAAATAGATGTCTTTTTTACACACTCTCCTATATTTGGAAGGAAAAAATGTAGAGAAAGACAAGGGGCAATAACACTTGTTTTGCTAATCTATGTTCCCCCAAGTCTCCCGATAAAAATGATACCTCACTTGTGTGGGTAGGCCTAGCGCCTGCAACAGGAAACGCCCCAAAACACAACGTGGACACATCCCATTTTTTGAAAGAAAACAGGTGTTTTTTGCAAAGTGCCTACCTGTAGATTTTGGACTCTAGCTCAGCCGGCACCTAGGGAAACCTATCAAACCTGTCCATTTTTTAAAACTAGAGACCTAGGGGAATCCAAGATGGGGTGACTTGTGGGGCTCTGACCAGGTTCTGTTACCCAGATTCCTTTGCGGACCTCAAAATTTGGCTAAAAACACCTTTTCCTCTCATTTCGGTGACACAAAGTTCTGGAATCTGAGAGGAGCCATAAATTTACTTCCACCCATTGTTCCCCCAAGTCTCCCGATAAAAATGATACCTCACTTGTGTGAGTGGGCCAGGTGCCTGCAACAGAATAAGGCCCCAAACTTGTAGAGATAGAGGGGATAGCACAGCGAGTTTATAAGGACATATTCTTTTACACATCTTTAGACTGACTCTGCTTTGGGGACCCACATAAGTGAGGTGTCATTTTACATGGGAGAATGAGGGGAAAACCGGGGAGTAGGAATTTTGTGCTGGAGCGGTGATCCTACTAAGAAAAGTCAGGAAAATATACTTTTTTTTAAGCAAATTTTGAGGTTTACAGAGGAGTCTGGGTCAGCCAGCCAAGCGCCACCCCAAGCACACTGCCAGGCAAGCGCCACCCCACGCACACTGCCAGTCAAGCGCCACCCCACGCACACCGCCTTCCAAGCGCCACCCCACGCACACCGCCTTCCAAGCGCCACCCCACGCACACCGTTATCACTTTTTTTTTGTTTATAAACAACAAAGAAACCACTAATTATAAAATAAGCACAAAACTACAATCACAAAAGCTCTAACTAAATACATGACAGATGCCAACCGTGAAACATATGAAAATATAAAACAGACAGCTTACGCTCACGGTATTTCCCAGAAGTTTTTTTTTGTGTGGTAACTTCTATAACAGCTGGGCACACACAGCCCAGGCTTTGAAGGGCATTCGGGGCAGTACATCCGGCTCTCCCTCCGGATTAATCTCCGGGCACATACTCTACATTTCTTTGTGGGCAAGTCTTTTTTGGGAGTGGGAGGAATGTGATCTGGAAAGTACCGATCTTTCAATCTAGCCACATCCTCCACCACTTCTACTCTAGGAACTCTTGCCGGTTCCACCACAATAAGGCTTTCTATCACCGACTCCTGAAATTTAACAAATGTCATCCTTGACTCAGGTGAACAATCCTTGTATACAATAAAGGCATTAAAAGTTGCCAAATGAAATAAATGTAGGGCCAACTTTTTATACCACACATAAGACTTACGAAGAGCAGTGTAAGGTTCCAACCTCTGATCTACTCTATCAACACCACCCATGTGCCTATTGTAGTCCAAAATGCACGCAGGTTTGGGCACTTCCGCAACCTGACCCCAAACAGTCACAGGGTAAGTACTCTCATCGTGGATGGTAGATAGCATGTACACATCTCTCCTGTCTGAAAATTTCATAGCTAGCAGCTCATTATTCCGCAAGGCACTGCACTGTCCCCTCTCAAGTTTTTTACAGACTAGCTCCCTTGGATAGCCTTTCCGGTTAGAACAGATTGTGCCACAAGCAACAGTGTCCACCCTAAACAACTCCTTGAACAACTGCACTCCAGTGTAGAAATTATCTACGTACAAATGGTGACCGTTGTTAAACAGCCGTCTAGCAAGTTCCCACACAATTTTTTTGCTAACTCCAAAAGTGGCCGGACAACCAGGAGGGTCAATACTGGAATCCCTACCAGTGTAGACCCGGAAATTATACATATATCCTGTACTGCTTTCTGACAGCAGATACAATTTAATCCCATACCGTGCCCTCTTACTAGGAATGTACTGCTTAAAAACTAAACGCCCCTTGAAAAGGACCAAAGACTCGTCCACACTTATCTCTTTGCCTGGAACATAGACCTCTGAAAACCGATCCACAAAATGATCAAGGACAGGCCTAATCTTAAAAAGACAGTCACAATCAGGGTGATCTCGTGGCAAGGCTAAAAGCATTGTCAACAAAATGCAGCATACGAAGAAGAAGCAAATACCGATTAAGTGTCATAGTTGCAGGAAATATAGCCGTTGCCATCAAGGGACTAGTAGACCAATAAGAAGCCAGTGACGGCTTCCTGATCAACCCCATCAAAAAAGAGAAACCTAAAAACTTTTTCATCTCTTCCAGATATGTGAGAACCCACTGAGTAGCTCTAGACTGAGGCTTAAGTCTGGCAGCTTTGTCCTTCAAATATTGCTCTGCATACACATTTGTCTGCTCCACAATCTCTTCAAAAAATACATCGTCCATAAACAAGTGAAAGAAATGGACAGGCAAAAAGTTTTCCATATTACCTCTACACCATGGGAGACCAGTAAATGCAGGTAACTGTGGCTGCTCCATGTTTGGGGCAATCCAGGTGTCAGGTCTTCTAATGGGAACACCATTCAGCCCCAGGCTGCTGCACTCTTGGCACATCAATGTCCTCCTCTAACACAGGCCCGTCATCCTCATCAGAAGAATACTCTCGGACAGAAAACTCACTTCCAGAATCTCCTGCTTCCTCCTCTGCCTCAGATGCAGAGTCAGTGTCGTAATCATGGTCTGAAGACGACTCAAAGAGCATGCGAACAACCTGCTGAGCTGTCACTCTGCGGCTAGCCATGATCCTCACTAACAACAAATGGATTGCCAACAACAACTAGCACTAAAATAAGTAATAAACAAAGTGTAGCTTTATCACAAAGAGTTATGTTCTAAAAAAACTATACCACTCACTTCCCTGAAAAAAGCTACTCACCAAGCAACTACTCTGCACAGACACAGCAATCACCAATGATATCCCACTAAAAAGAAAAAAGAAAAAAGCAAATTAGACATATGACAACACAAATATCATTGTGCTCAATTCAAAGGACAATGTCAAACACACAATACTGCATTTAGTACACCACCTACAAACATGTCATTCATGCAGGTCAACAATACTCAGTGAGTAAATTGCTTTCACTTACCTAAAACATGCAACTATGCAAACCGAAGGACAACTACTACCAAAACCGCAAGGATCCACAGCAAAGGAAGCAAAAGCGTTTAACTAGAAGAAATAAATTGTTATAATCACAAATACAAATACTTCGCCAGTTGACAAACACCCCACCACCAAGAACTTAGAAGTTGTCCCTGGTACCTAAGTGGATCCTGCCCCCCTTGGGGTAGATGGGCGTAAAATAATTGGCCAATCTGCCCCCAAGGGGGGCAGAAATGGGCAACACCTCTGTGCCCCCTTTAGGGGTCGACCCTTCCCAAAGGGGGCACCCCCAGCACAAAACAAAAAAAAGGGAACACAAAAAAAAACATCCCTGGCGTATTGGTGGTTTCTGCCCTCCTTGGGTGCAGATGGGCCTACAAAAATAGGCCCATCTGCCCCCAAAGGGGGCAGAGATGGCCAATACGAACTTTCCCCACTTTAGGGGGGTGACCGTTGTCCAAGGGGTGCATCCAAACACACACCACACACACACACGTACCACACAATCCCTGGCGCCTAGTGTGCTTCCACCCCCCCCGGGGGCCAGATCGTCCAAAAAAATGGCTGGTCTATCGGGGGGGCCGAAACAGGAAAAAAAAATATAGCCCCCCCCCCTAGGGGAGCGACCCTTGCCCAAGGTGTTGCCCCCAAAATAAACAATAAAAACAAAATCACTGGTGTCTAGTGGATTTCCCCCCCCCCCCCGGGGGCAGATCTGCCCAAAAATTGGCGGATCTGCCCCCGGGTGTGGGGGGGGGGGGTGAGATACTAAAAAAAATTGCCCCCCAGGGGGGTGACCCTTGCCCAAGGGGTCGCCCCCAAAAGAAACAGACCTGGAGAAATCCCTGGTGGCTAGTGGAGATTCCTGCTCCACGATCGCGAGCAGGAATCTAGTGAAAACAGGCACAGGGGGAAAGGAAAAACCCTTTCCTTTCCCCCCGTGTCTGTTCCCCCCTCCCCCCCACCCCCAAAAACCTCAAAAAAGGAAAGGACTCACCTTTCTGGGTCCTTTCCCCTCAACGCGCTGGAAGCAAATGGCTTCCAGCGCGTCCGGCAACACTTGATGACGACTGCGCGCTGTGCGCGCGCTGACGTCATCAGATTGCGGGGGGGTCGGGGGTGGAAGGGGAAAGTCTTCCCCTTCCATCCCCGCCTTGGGGGGTGCACAGGGGGGGGGGGCGCGCTAGCGCTCCCCCATGTTCCCGTGCCTCGGACGAGGTGACCTCGTCCAAGGCACACGGGAACTGTAGCCTTGGACGAGGTCACCTCGTCCAAGGCACAGAACGGGTTAAAGATCTTTAGAATTGTATACTACCTTCTCTCACGTCAATGCTTTTTCGCTTTAATATGATTACTTCCAGCACCATCATCATGATGTGTTTAGCATAGGGTACTTTTATATATTAATGGGAATAAACTAGGTGAAATTGGGGAAAGGGCTTGAGTCATTGGTACACAATACAATCAGTCTGTATTTGCACATGAAAGAAGAATAATACAGGAGTTCAGCACATAGCTATGTAGGCCACACCATCACCTGTGATTCTAGTCTGCGTCTTGCATTCATCTGAGGTTTGGCTTGATTGCAAATGCACCAATTAAATATATAACACCATTCCATTGTGTAGCTCACTGGCCTCCTCAGTCTCGTTTCTGGCGTTTCTTGAGTGCTTTTAGTGGTTTCTGTGTACTGTGTAGTTATTTTCATTTTTAGGTCACAGCCTCCGAGACAGCACAGCTGTCTGGTTTGCTAAGAACATCTTGGAGACTTTCAGAAAGTTGTCCTAAGGATGCATTCTGCTCGTTGATTACCATTTAGCTTTGTGGTTTGTAACTCTCATTCTGCCTTTCTATTTGCTTGAGGCTCTCTGGGTTCAGTTTGTTCCTCCTGTTGCCTAAACTTTGTTTACTGTATTCTTCCACAAACTCGCTTTATGTAAATAGACCTTTAAATCTTGTACTTAACTGGTCATATGCTGTGCACCCGAAGACCGAGGTCAAATGTCAGGCTCTCCCTTCCAGGGAGCTTGGTGTTTATTTTTCTTTCTCTGAGGTCAAAGGTAGTCAGTTTGTGACAGACCTGCTGAGTACCCATGTAAGACCAGAAGGGATGTTGTGTGGTATTTTTTTTTTTTTTTCCTAGCACACAACAAAAAATAACGAACTGTGTTGATGTTTCAGAATATATATTAACAAGTACAAATCAAGCACATTTTCTTTGTAATTCTGACATGGTGGAAACCTAATTGAATACGATCAAAACTCATCAATACACTTTGTGATGACATTAGGACACTATCGTTTATGTGCAGTAAAACCGTATTTCAGTGCAAATGTAATGGCCCTTTCGATGGAAATGTGCTTCTGTAATGGCAGTGTGCTACCACATCATGCATAAACCACTCTAATCCACTCCATCTAACCCAGTCTACCCCACTCCACCATTCTACTGCACTCCACTCAAATCTGCCCCATTATCTTCCTGTCTACCCCATCCACGCCACTCTAGTGTACATTGGTCCAACCCACGCCACTCCACCTGAATCCACTCCAGTCTACCCCACTCCAGTTTACCTCACTCTACACTCCACTGCAATCTAGCCAAACCCACTCCACTCTATTCTACCCCACTCCAGCGTACCCCAGTCTACTCCACTCTACCCCAGTTTACCCCACTCCACTCTACCCCATCTACTCCAGTCTAACCCACCCCACATCAGTGTACCCCAATACACCCCTACCTACTCCACTTCAGTCTGTCCAACTCTAAACAACCCCACTACAATTGTCTCTCTTTGATCTACTCCACTCATTCCAATTTACCCTAGTCTAATCCACCCAATCTGCTCCACTGTTCCCATCACTAATCTACCCCATTATGCTAGACTCGGCCCCCCCACTTCACTTGCCCCCAGTCTGTCTCCCTCCACTCCAATCTATCCAGCTTCACTCTGCCCCACTCCACTGTACCCCATTCGGCTCCACTTGTTTACCCACTCCAGTCCACACAATCTACTCTACTCCACTCTACCACACTCCATTCCACTCTATCTAATATGCCCACTCAACTTCACTCTAATCTACCACATGACGCTCAAATCTACCATGCTCCAGGTCAGCTAACTCACTACACCCCAATCTACTCTACCCCAATTCACCCTACTCCAGTCTACTTCACTCTACTCCAATATACCCCATCTCAAACTACCCGACACCACTTTATCCAACTCCACTCCACCCCCCCATTCCACTCCAGTCTATCCCACCCTCTTCAACCACACCCTTCCCCAATCTACCCCCCTCTCATCTACCCCAATATAACAAGGTCCAGTCTACCTCATTCCACCCCAATTCAGAAGCAGTGTAAAAGCAAAAGTACATTAATTACCACTGTCTGTCTCTTAGCTTTCTTAATATAGATACTTGTTCACTGCGTTAATATGAAACGTTTTCTGTAGCAATAAGGAAATTTAGCATGTGAACTAACCAATTGGGCTTTCAAAGATTGCTGTGTCTTTGCGCGGCAAGATGTACCCCTTCTCATATTTTTTGTTTCTTCAAGGTAATGTGGAGTGCTTCAACTTTAAGAACATGTTAAATAGATTTCTTCTCCTTTGGGTCTGCAGCTAGAAGATTCTATCTGTTGTTAACTCTGCGCTTCATTTTGACTGGTTTGACTTTGGCTTGATGCTTTTAACATATAGACTTGGGGTTTTCACTTATCGGCCCCATACTTTCAGACTTAGTGCCTGATTTGAAGTGTGGCAGGTGGGTTACTCAGTCACATGCGTAACGGGTATCTCGTCTGCCATATTACGATGTCCATAGGATATAATTGAATCGTAAAGTGACAGGCAGGATACCCTTCATGTTTGTGATGGACATGATATTCCTTCGTCTTTTCCTACTCAGGACACACCTATACTTGTTGCATGACTCGGACTATAGAACTCGCATGAACACTTACATTTATCAGAAAGCCTTTCACATCTTTGCCAGCCTTTGGCTGGCAGATATAAGAAATACTGTTACTAAGTGACCCCTAGCTTTCACTCCTTAGTGATGCCATTACAATTGTGAAATAATCCTTTGATTTAAATACCCATGTATGTTACAATATTACATACTGTGTTTTGTGGTTGATTAAAACCAAAGACAAACAAGCACTGGCTAATCTAATTGATCTGGTCTTTTGTTTGGGGAAGTGTTTGAGAGTTGGGCAGTTCTGTCTTGCCCTCGACAGTTCTGTAAAGAAAAAAAAAACGTTTTTTTGGATTTCACAATATAGAAGCTGTAATAATGGTCCCTTCCTGAGCAATTGCATTAGTGGAGATAAGCTGTACCTTCTAAGAAGAATGTTATGTGAAGAGACAGAAGATAATATTTGTGTTGTAAGTGGTGAACTTAAAAGGTGTGCACAGTAAAATATTGCATACTTGATACTTTTGACAAGGGGTAAGTATTTTTCATCACATCTTAGGAATGGCTGTGTGTATGTGCGTGTGTTTATCTTGTGAACAAATAAAGCTGTAAATCAAAAATGTCCTGAGGGCTGCATAGTAAAACAAATTAGCATGTTTGGGCAATTAGTGAATAGCACTGCTCCTTTATAAGAGATGAGGTATCCAAACAGCAATCACTCTCTAAACAATAAAGCATAAACCAGCAATTAAAATGTCATTGTGTCAGCCGAGTATATACGATAGAGTACACATTAGCTATAGTCAGACAAAACGAAAACTTTAGCCCCATTACCAAAACCTAATGTAAATGTAAATTGGGCTGTGTAACGATTTTCTAAATAATAAGGCCTTGATGAGCAGCTCCTGGAAACACATGAAAACTGACAGAAGGCAGCTGACCCAAAATAAACTCTGTTCTTATTATTGTATCATTTTGAATAATTCATGACATTATGTTTTCCAGACAACTACTACCAAACCTATAAATTAGCACTTTGAACTAGTTCTGAAGACTAGATATCTGTTCTTGGAACTTTACCTCAAAGTAATCTGCTGTTCATCTAAAGTAGTCACATTCTTCTTGTAGGAAGTTGGCTCTGTATGCACTATTTCAAAGTAAGGAATAGTATGCACAGAGTCCAAGGGTTCCCCTTAGAAGTAAGATAGTGGCAAAAAGAGATAGTACTAATGCTCTATTTTGTGGTAGTGTGATCGAGCAGTAGGCTTATCAAAGGAGTAGTGTTAAGCATTTGTTGTACATACACACAGGCAATAAATGAGGAACACACACTCGGAGACAAATCCAGCCAATAGGTTTTGTTATAGAAAAATATATTTTCTTAGTTTATTTTAAGAACCACAGGTTCAAATTCCACATGTAATATCTCATTTGAAAGGTATTGCAGGTAAGTACTTTAGGAACTTTGAATCATTACATTAACATGTATACTTTTTACATAAAACACAATAAGCTGTTTTAAAAGTGGACACAGTGCAATTTTCACAGTTCCTGGGGGAGGTAAGTTTTTGTTTTGTCAGGTAAGTAAATCACTTACAAGTCTCAGGTTTGGGTCCAAGGTAGCCCACCGTTGGGGGTTCAGAGCGACCCCAAAGTTACCACACCAGCAGCTCAGGGCCGGTCAGGTGCAGAGGTCAAAGAGGTGCCCCAAACACATAGGCTTCAATGGAGAGAAGGGGGTGCCCCGGTTCCGGTCTGCCAGCAGGTAAGTACCCGCGTCTTCGGAGGGCAGACCAGGGGGGTTTTGTAGGGCACCGGGGGGGACACAAGTTCACACAAAAAGTACACCCTCAGCGGCACTGGGGCGGCCGGGTGCAGTGTAGAAACAAGTGTCGGGTTTTCAATGTAAATCAATGAGAGACCAAGGGATCTCTTCAGCGTTGCAGGCAGGCAAGGGGGGGGCTCCTCTGGGTAGCCACCACCTGGACAAGGGAGAGGGCCTCCTGGGGGTCACTCCTGCACAGGAGTTCCGTTCCTTTAGGTGCTGGGGGCTGCGGGTGCAGGGTCTTTTCCAGCCGTCGGGAAATGGAGTTCAGGCAGTCGCGGTCAGGGGGAGCCTCGGTACTCCCTCTGCAGGCGTCGCTGTGGGGGTTCAGGGGGGACAACTTTGGTTACTCACGGACTCGGAGTCGCCGGAGGGTCCTCCCTGAGGTGTTGGTTCTCCACCAGTCGAGTCGGGGTCGCCGGGTGCAGTGTTGCAAGTCTCACGCTTCTTGCGGGGAGTTGCAGGGGTCTTTAAATCTGCTCCTTGAAACAAAGTTGCAGTTCTTTTGGAGCAGTGCCGCTGTCCTCGGGAGTTTCTTGTCTTTCTTGAAGCAGGGCAGTCCTCAGAGGATTCAGAGGTCGCTGGTCACTAGGAAAGCGTCGCTGGAGCAGGTTTCTTTGGAAGGCAGGAGACAGGCCCGTAAGTCTGGGGCCAAAGCAGTTGGTGTCTTCTGTTCTTCCTCTGCAGGGGTTTTTCAGCTCGGCAGTCTTCTTCTTGTAGTTTCAGGAATCTAAATTCTTAGGTTCAGGGGAGCCCTTAAATACAAAATTTAAGGGCGTGTTTAGGTCTGGGGGGGTTAGTAGCCAATGGCTACTAGCCCTGAGGGTGGGTACACCCTCTTTGTGCCTCCTCCCAAGGGGAGGGGGTCACATCCCTAATCCTATTGGGGAATCCTCCATCTGCAAGATGGAGGATTTCTAAAAGTTAGAGTCACTTCAGCTCAGGACACCTTAGGGGCTGTCCTGACTGGCCAGTGACTCCTCCTTGTTATTCTCATTATTTTCTCCGGCCTTGCTGCCAAAAGTGGGGGCCGTGGCTGGAGGGGGCGGGCAACTCCACTAGCTGGAGTGTCCTGCGGTGCTGGCACAAAGGGGTGAGCCTTTTGAGGCTCACCGCCAGGTGTGACAGCTCCTGCCTGGGGGAGGTGTTAGCATCTCCACCCAGTGCAGGCTTTGTTACTGGCCTCAGAGTGACAAAGGCACTCTCCCCATGGGGCCAGCAACATGTCTCGGTTGTGGCAGGCTGCTGGAACCAGTCAGCCTACACAGATAGTCGGTTAAGGTTTCAGGGGGCACCTCTAAGGTGCCCTCTGGGGTGTATTTTACAATAAAATGTACACTGGCATCAGTGTGCATTTATTGTGCTGAGAAGTTTGATACCAAACTTCCCAGTTTTCAGTGTAGCCATTATGGTGCTGTGGAGTTCGTGTAAAACAGACTCCCAGACCATATACTCTTATGGCTACCCTGCACTTACAATGTATAAGGTATTGCTTAGACACTGTAGGGGCACAGTGCTCATGCACTGGTGCCCTCACCTATGGTATAGTGCACCCTGCCTTAGGGCTGTAAGGCCTACTAGAGGGGTGACTTATCTATACCTGCATAGGCAGTGAGAGGCTGGCATGGCACCCTGAGGGGAGTGCCATGTCGACTTACTCGTTTTGTTCTCACCAGCACACACAAGCTGGCAAGCAGTGTGTCTGTGCTGAGTGGGGTCTCCAGGGTGGCATAAGACATGCTGCAGCCCTTAGAGACCTTCCTTGGCATCAGGGCCCTTGGTACCAGGGGTACCACTTACAAGGGACTTATCTGGATGCCAGGGTGTGCCAATTGTGGATACAAAAGTACAGGTTAGGGAAAGAACACTGGTGCTGGGGCCTGGTTAGCAGGCCTCAGCACACTTTCAATTCAAAACATAGCATCAGCAAAGGCAAAAAGTCAGGGGGTAACCATGCCAAGGAGGCATTTCCTTACACTTCTTTTCTGTAACACTTTCGTAAATCTTTAATTATCTACACGCCATCTGTTCGTGATACTTTGTTTAATAATACCTTTTCAGATCTCGTACCTATACTGTACAATTAATACAAAACCCTTATGAATTTAGTGTATTTGAGTATGAGGACATAGAGACCAGCCCAAACATACAAACCTCTCACCCAGCCTCTGATAGCTCCACTTAAAACATCTTGGTGGGTGCCACCTATAGCATAATGATTCCTTTGTAATGTAGAGTCAGATTGAGACCTGACCTGTACTGTTAAGGACTGGATCCATAAAGTGATTTGCTTTAGTATTGCCAGCTCAGCAGCAAATTGACCTGTGTTCCATATAATAATCTGTATTGTGGGGGACATATTCCCAAAAGAGGAAATAGGAGGGAAAGGTGGCATAAACTGTGCTCAGGCTTCCCTTACCACTGTTCCAGTAATATGATTAAATCAGTGGCCTCAGCAGTGATATGCCACAATGATTTGAAACTGGTGCTCCAAGGTGAAAAAATGTTTAAGAAGTGTTATTTTCAGTTTTAAAGAAAGCTTGTCTTATATAAAAGGTGTCAGTATTTTAAAAATTGAGGCTAATAACACACTTAGTCACACCAAGAAGGAAAATGTAAAATGTCCTAGCTGCCTTGAATGACAGTTTAAATTAAATTACAATAAAGGAATGGTTGAGATTAGGCCTCATCCTTCCTCATCTTTTTCCACAGCAGCCAAAAACAAAATCAAGAACGTTTAGATCAAAAACTTTTTCAGTCTGTCCCCTTCTTGTTTGTGAAAAGCCTTTTCTGCCATTTTGCAAATCTCCCTGATTTAAAACAAAAAAAAAAACAAAAAAAAGCAGTTGTAAATTTTATTCGAGGCACAAAATACACTTTCACAGACCATTAACACATTCATTAATCATTAAAAATGAACCCATTGTAGAGTACACAAAGTCGCTGACATATAGTCTTAGGGAGCCATAAAAAGCTTACACCATGTGGTGGAGTCCATGTCTCTTGGATGAGTATAACACGTCTTTGGAGGGGAAAGAACCCTTGCCTCTGTGTCTCTGATAGAACTGAAACGTTCCTTTTCTGTCACAGGAAACTTTTACATTGTGTTGCAGTGCTTGGAAGTGAATATTAGGCAAGTTTTAAAGCTTGCTCACCACCAGGGCAGCCACAACTGACTATTTGAAGGTAGTCTCTGCCAGTCTGGTACTCATAATGTCTTCTAGTCCATTGGTTCCCAACCCGTAGTCCTGTGACCCCTAGGGGTCTGCAAAGCCTCCTCAGGGGGTCTGCGACTGCTTAGAAAATTAAATAACATCAACAGATTAGGTCCTCAGCTTTCAGTAATGACTCGCTGGGTGTTCTCCAGATTCCAATATTGATTTATTGGGGGTCCTTGGGTTCCAGTAATGATAAAGTGGGGGTCCACAGAAGTCAAAAGGTTGAGAACCACTGTTCTACTCTGTTATCAAAGGTAGCAGACTAGAAGCCTGGTTACAGATCTGGTGACTGCGATAGATACAGCCTGATCATGAGAGATTTTGCTTTCTAGCCTTTTATCTTGTGTATGAGAATTGTGATCCCTTTGTGACCTTTTCTTTTCCATGTAGCCCTGTAGCTAGCTGGCTAGCTCCAGCTCATCTCCTCTGTGGTCGCCATCTTTTAATTCAGAAAACCTGCTTTACTGTGTTTTTTGTTTGTATTCTTACCCACCTCACACCCATCACTATCATGCGTTCATGAGCTTGCCTTTCAAAAATCCTTTATCATTGGTAATTGCTTTATGTTTGTCCCTCCTTGGGGCAGTTTCGTTACTGCCTTGGACATCAACCCTGTTACATGGATAATTGCACGTTTGCTAATATGTTTGACTGCGAGCAAACTTCTTTTACTTTTTGTGTGTTTCGTTTGCGCTTACCTTCGTTGAGGCCGTGGCACTTTTGAATCTGCTCACTTATGTCAACTGTTTTACTTTTCATTTTTCTTTAATTTTCAATGTATGTGGCAAGAAAAGTCCAGTTAGGAATTTACAACAGTAATAGCTCTAACTCGAGCAAACGTGAGACCGATTGTATTGCAAATGCTTGTCTTTCTTCTTCCAGATAGCACATTCTGGCGTTCAGCCGAGCTTTGTCCCTTTGTCCCTTTGTTCATGGTAGGCTTTATTTTCAAAGAGAGCATAGCTCCAGTTGTGTACCGCAGGCAATCATGCCTTGTGCCACAGACTCAAGCCCTCGCTCCACTGAGGCTCTGAAAGCACCTAACCTACACTAACACCGAATAGTGAAACCCTTAATTTAAGGGTAACAGCGGTGTGGAAATGTTTTAAAAATCTACTTTTCCTAGGGACAGAATGTTACAGAAATCTACTAGCTCACTAAATACATTTACTTGCCCAAGTTATTCCCTAAATTACTCAAATGGGTTGTCCCAGAAAGAACCTATAAGGCGATTAATTCGCCATTCTATGAATTGTATTTCAAATTTAAGCACAAATGTGCACTGTATAGTTTTGCACCCTTGTATGCAACACTATTGTACTAGCTACCTGTACAACAAGTGTGGAGCTCTCTTTGTGAACTCCATGCTTAGTTCACCAACGAAAGATTTTCATTTGATTAGAAATGGTGCTTAGATACTTGGGTCCTGATTTAGTGGATGGGTTACTTCATTACAGCTGTGATGGACATCCTGTCAGCTGTATTACAAGTACCGTTGGATATGATTCACTTGTAATATGGTGGGCAGGCTATTCGTCACAGTTGTGATAGAATATAACCTGTCCTCCGAACTCTTAATCAGGCCCAAAGTGCTTGATGGTAACTATTGTCCAGTACTTGTATAAATCCAGCAGTGTCTTGTGTGCAGTCTGTTCCAAATTATGTACCATACAGCCCAGAATTGAGTTCTCCAACCTAAAGCCACCCAATAGTGGTCCTGCTGCAAAGTGCTTCACATTTGATGTTCTGAAAAACATGACTGAAATGACAAATGACAAAACTGCGTTTTCAGTAGAGTTGTTGAACTGTTAGTGGGGCAGCACAGAAACTTAGAGATGCAGTCGTTCAGTGGGGTAGTATTCACACTTCATATCAGGGCTGACACACCATTTATGGGACTTGAGCATTATTTCTCTGCAGATCAATCATATTTAAATTGAACCCTTACAAAATTTCCAAGCATGACTGTCACTTTGAAAGGCGTACTGTGTCAGTAAAGATACCAACGTTTGAATAGACACCGGATCTCCTCCTTTTACCTTCCAGGGCAGACGTGATGTTGTTATATTAGGTTGTGCATAGGGCAGCACCAGCACATTCTTCTCTCACACAAGAAACGTGTACAGTTCAGGCAGCAACAGGACAAAGTTTTCTAGGGAACTTAATAGTGGATTGCAGCAGCAGTGCAAGTTTGCCTCACATGAAAAGATGAAGCACAGCAGTAGATGTGCAAATGTGTCTCACTAGAAATATGTAGCACAGGCAGCAGCTGTGAAACCTACAGTCACACACCACAGATATAGCACCAGCAGTACAACCATTCTAGAAATGGCAGAAGGCAGTGAGCGAAAAAATACAAGAGATTGGGGAGAGGGGTCATTTGGATGGAGGACTGGGGAGCCCTTCTGGATTCCTTGCATGGTTCACGCCTATCATGGGCACGTTTGCTTAGTGAATCGAGAACTCCAAACGCTAATCTAAGATTATCTGGGCAACGGAACAACCACCCAGAAGCACAGCCACTTAGGTTTCGTTTATACACTGCCATAGTCGACCATGACCTACTCTCTTCTGCAGCCTCTCTTGTACCATTTAGTTGATAAACCGGAAAAACGTTAGGAGATGGGGAATGGAGCTCAACCAATTTAGAACACACCAACCCAGTGCACAAACAGGGTGTTGTGTCCCCTTCCCATCCCATGGACCTAGCAGTGAGAAGTTGCCGAGTAATGATCTTCGCATGCACATGGTCCTGTACATTGTGGTGCATTATATGTTTTAGAAACTTTAACAGATCAGTAACCGTCCTAACGCAAACCTCTCCACCACTTCAGCCCCACAGGATAGGAAAAGCGTGTTATTGCACTGACGACAATAATGTAAATAGTCACTAACGAGATAATAGCCTACTGCTAACGTCTTTAAACTTAGATACCCTTCAGAAACCGCCTACTCTTCAATTCCCTGGAGAGTAAAGATGCTGTGACAGATGTGGTACTTTTTCTTCACAATCTGCACACCATTAGCAAGAAGCGGTTTGGGATAGAGTGTATTGTAATTTGGGAATCATCTGCGACTTCAGAGCTGTGGCGCCCAAAGTTTGATGGGTCTTGTTTGCTCGTGTTTTGCTTAACTGTAAGAAGGGCATGCGACGCCTTTCTCTGGTTAAGCGAAGAGGCTAGGTCGGGTAATTTCTGCGCCTTGTAATCTAGAGACAGCAATCATTTGAAATGGTGATCTCCGTATTTTACATAGTTTGCTTCTGCATAGGCATTCACCCTCTCTTCAGGTGTAAAAATTGAAGTTCAGTTTCTGCCCCTGATCAGGTAAGAGTTGAGACCCTTTCTCCTTCATCCACTACACCTTCCCGCAGATGCCATCCTTTGTGCAGTAATATAATGATTGAATGGTTCATCATTTTATTAAGTGTAACAGATACGTACAAAATAATCTAACACGTGTAACTTTGCGTTATGGTGAACATATGTCTTTGCATCGTTTCGATGTGAGCTCTGTGGTTGAAATTGGGTGTCTGGGGTGACTGAGGTGAGCAGAAAGGGTTGGAGCGTGCGCCAGATTCTCACTCCCAGTATGCAGTGCTCCAGTAAGAGGAGGGAGATTGGTCTATCACAAAGAGAAGCCCCATATACCTGCAGGGGTATACCCATAATAAATCTTCCACTGCTACGATACAGTGTACTTACTGTATGTGCCGTTTCATTGACTGTTTCTATAAATCCGTGAGTCTTGCAGCGTCAAAGTTTGGTTGAAATGGGGGACCTGCTCAGCCAGACCCCAATTTACGAAGGCATGTTTGAAGTGAAGCGCTCTGGATCCCGACCGGGTCATTTTATGTGAGATTGATTGAGTTCCGTGTATTTTTTGGAGGAAAGCGAAATATTCTGAGTGCTGGATGGATCAGCACGTAATTGACAGACTTCAAAGGTAAGAGACCAAATGATGCCCTTTTAGTCATTTGTACGTAGATCTATGTTAATTTTCAGCGAAAGTCTTGCAGGAGTGTCTTTTCATAAATGAAGTATGTTTTAATTGCGTCTTGTGAAGAAGACTGTTTCTTAGTACTAAAAACTGGGACAATAAATGTAGAAAATGCGAGTAATAATTGGCTACTAGAAATCTTCTGCCTTTCCTTTTAGAGTGCCGTTCACATACTGGGGCGGCTAGGGTTGTTCAATTTACTAACAAGTTTCAAAGGCAGTGATTGGTTTATGTGTGACTTAGTGACAAAACTGCAAACTTCGAATCCGAAAATGTAATTTCTAATCCCGGCACAAAATTATCTGGTTCAGGACAAATCATCTAATTTCCCGTGTGTTTAAAATTGTAAATATTTTTTTCAGGAACGCTTAAATTATGATGTGCATGCAAGCATAACTAACATCTGTTAATAGCTTTTTTTTTTTTTTTTTCGATCTTGGCAAGTCGGCGCATTTGCTGTCTCTTCAAGACTGTTGTAATCTTACAGTGGGTTTAGAGTCCGATCGTTGTATACTATTTGTTGGCTTGCATGACACTCGTTTTTGCAACCTCTTAATTGGTCACTGATGGCCTAGATCATTTCCATTCCTGTCTGTAGAGATGGGACCAAGCACTGACGTGATTTATGTACTTTTTAACTTATAAGACCCTGCAAACAGAAGGTGTGTGACTGGCAGAAACGTGCCCAGCAGACCAAACAAACTTGCTAAAAAAGAAATCCTATAGTTAACTCGCTACTTTTATTTTGCCAAGTCTTCTTTTTCTCACTTTGTACTCATGGTTTGGTTTTGCTCATAAGCACTGTTCTCAGAAGATGTTTATCTTGTAAATATTGCAAAGCAACATTGTTTCTTTATTATGTGTAATTTGTGAAATTGTTTTAACAAATAATCGTGCAGTGCACCGCAATCCACCCACTCCAGTGCAATCTGCCCCATCCCTCTCCACGCAAATTCACCCCACCCCACCCACACCAGTTCACACCACTCAATCCAGTCAACCCAAAACCAATCCAGTTCACCCTATTCCAATCCACCGCACTCCAATCTGCCCCGCTCCAAACAAGAACAGTCTGACCCCTCCAATTTAAAATGATCTGCCCCACAATAATCCGAAACAGTCTGCCACACTCCTGTCCAAAACAATTGGCCCCACTCAAATCCAAAAAAACTGCTAAACTCTAATCCAAAACAATTGGCTCCACTCCAATATGCCCCACTCCTATCCAAAACAACCTGCCCCTCTCGAATCCAAAATAATCTGCACCAATCCAATCTACCACTTGCAATCCAAAACAGTCTGCCCCATAACAGTGTGCCCCTCTCCAATCCAGTCTACTCCAATCAGCCCAGTCAAATCGAATCCACCTCGTACCAATCTAATACTCACCCCATGCAACGCCAATCCACCCCACTCCAGTCCAATCCTCCCTGTCCAGTTCAATACACCCCATCCACTCAAATCTATGCCGCCCTATTCCAGTGCAATCCACTCTTAACCCAGTCCACCCACTCCAATCCATGCACCCTATCCCAGTCTATCCCACTCCAATCCAGTTCACCTTAATCCACCCGAGTTGACTCCAATCCAGTCTACCCCATTCCAACAAGTCCACCCCACTCCAATCCATCCGACACTAATCCAATTCACCCCACCCGACTCCTGTCCAATCCACCCCATTCAAACCAGTGCTCTACAATTGAGTCCAATTCACTCCACCCCACCACAATTCACTCCACCCCACTCTGATCCACTGCACCCCACCACCCCTGTCCCATCACTCACATTCAGTCCACCCACCCCACTTCAATCCACCTCACTCCAGTCCACCGTAATCCAATCCACATCACCCCATTTCAGTTGATGCCACTCCAGACCACCCTAGTCCACTCAATCCACCCCACTCTACCCTAGTCCGCACCACTACTCCAATCCAGCCCACTACCTCAACCCACTCCACCCTATTCGCCCCACTCAACTTCACCAGGCCCCGAAAAATATACTCACCCACTCGCTATGGCAAATCAGAGTTTATCAGGTTGAGCTATTTTTAGTGCCTACTCTTCTGGCCAGTGAACTTAAGCTGGAAAGGAACATGTTCTGTTAATTCAGAAAGTGAATGAGCAATAAAGACACCTTTTAAATCTTGTTTTTAATTTGGCACATTTGCTGTCTGTATAAGGACATGGTTCAAAGTGTTTATCTTATCCTGGAAAATGGTGTTTGGTTCATTCTCTTATTACAGTTAGAAGCTTTTGTCAAATGAGTTGTCTGACAATCATTGTGAAACAAAAGGCACAACATTTAAACAGTTTGTAGATGACTAGTACAACTAGTTCAAAACATATCAGGAATTATGAAAACATTTTTGAAAATTCAGAAGTGTGATGCAGACAAAGATTTAAATAGGAGCTAAACAAATCAGAACACTTTATTTAGTGATTTGCAAAAGACAAATATTTGCAGAAACTCGATTTCTACACATTGTACACTTCACAGTTTTATCAGTAAAACCGTGTCCGTGAGAAACTTTGTGGCCATTTCAGTGGAAAATCTACCGATTGCAAATAGGTGTGCTACCACTCTACCGTGACACTCCACACCAATAACTTTTAGCCATGCTGAACAGCAGCCACACTGGTGTACAACGTGGCAAAAACACATTGCCAAGCCAATAAATCTTGTATAGGCGAGACCTGTTGGCTTTGCCAATGCTTGTTCTCATAAATTAACTTTAGTTACCCATGATCCACTCGGATTACTTTGCAAGAACCTGTGTAAAGAACATCTTTTGCAAATTGGCCAAGAGACTAATGGGATGATAATTGCTTGGAAGTTTCGGACAACCTTTCTTGAAAACGATCTCAGCACCCTTCAATGGACCTGCCACTACCATCACATTTGAAACCCAGTTACTATAGTGCAACATGTCTGAAGAAATCTTGTCTTGGGGCCTTTGCCTGCTTTGGGGACATAACTGCTGCTTAAATATCAACAAGGGGTAGGTGAAATCCATTTTCATCAGGTCTCTTTTAAACCTCGGCTGTGCCTCTCCTCTTCAGGCTCTGAGAGTAGAGCTCGGTTCCTAGCCAATATCAAAACAGGCCAACCTTCACCCTGTTCTGTTTTGGTTATGAGGATGCAGTACCACAGAGCCAACTCCTTACAGACATGCACTTGCTGATATTAGCCACTGTAATAGCGATAGGATCCCTTTGTGAGTCATATGTCATACAGGCTTTAATTGATCTAGGACTAAGCGAGTATTGGTGCAACCCTCCTTCGATACGTGTGTCCTTTGAAGGCTGTCGTAAAGAATAGATTTTGGCCAAGTATGTCAAGCAAAGTCTAACATCAGCCATCATGGCCAGTCCATCCAAAGCCTTCCTTCTCCACAAAAATGTATTTATTGCAGAAGAATCTCTTGATCTCATCAATCCCACACTTGCAAGGGTGTATTCTTGAAGTTCAGATATGGCAATCTTGCCTGTGTATGTCTTTTCTTTATCTTGACCAACATAGTCAAACAATTTTAAGTTGTGCTTACTTGTATAGTTGCCTTGTAGAGGCCAAAGGACGTTTGTTGCTGTTCTGCTGAGTATGAAACAAACCCATATCTCTTTAGATTACTGCTATGTACCGATTATTGGGGTTAACAAACTAGGTACATGCGTTAATCTGTAAAAGCGACTCCAGCGTGCGTGTGGTAACTAAAGTATTTAAATTCTTGTAGTTGGTGTGGCTGACTCGATTCCGCAGATTAGCCTTCCTTTACAGTTAATGTCCTACTTATTACTCTAGGATTGACTGATTTGTGCTGATAGGTATTAAAATTGATCTTAAGTTGCAATTGAGTTCATTCTGACTTTATACGCTGTATGTATTGGTTGTTTATTGATTATTGCTATTTTTGATGTTAATATATTGATCGGTATGTCTTACTTTAATTGTGTGTCAATTTTTATATTTGATTTGCCAAACGTTGATGAACTTTCTTTAGTTCTGGGATATACATTGAGTTGTCTGAACACCATGGTAGAGTGCAGGCATGGCGAGTACTTAAATCCATGGTGGTAGTAAATAGTTTAATTAGCTGAGCTATCTTGATAATGCATGTACTCAGTTCTTCAGTTCCCAGGATGAGTATGAGCTGAACTTGAGAGATGCTGCTTCAGGGGGGCACCGGCAATAGAAGGGGGTGCAGTCTGAGACTTGTTTAATATGTGTACTACTGACTGACTGACTGGCTGGGTGGGAGGGGGTGTTGGGCAGGTCTACAATCTCCAGCAGTAGGGCCGCACGGACAGCACCTAAGCGCCTGGAGGTGGAGAAAAGCCATCTCTGCCCGCTGCGCGTGACGTGCACGGGACGTACCAAGCAAAGGACGGGCCGGTCGGTGCTCATCCGCGCCTGGACAAGGCTGGACTTGGCTTGACCACCCCTCTGACGCCACAGATCTGGTCTTCTTTGTTTTAAATGTGGAACCTTTGAGACACTGCCCCTTTACTTTACTATGTGTAAATGTAAAGTGGTGGGAGGTCCAGTCGACTGCATAAGCCTACCAGTATTGACACCATGTTGGAGTGGGTAATTGCAATAGTGGCAAATGAAATTGATTTTGCTGAAAGGAGGCTATTCCTGGGTCAGGTTGATGGACTGGGAGACAGGGGAGGGTGTACTTGCCCGGTTGGCCCTGGTGCTAATGGGGTACCTCTGGGGGGTGGAAGGGACTTTGTGAGCAGATTGCGGCATGGCACCATTGTATCGAACTGCCCCCCAGGTAGGGGACAAAAGCCCCTTAAGGGAAGAGAATAGACTCCCCCTCACAACCCCACCCCCCTTTCCATTCGAACTGGCCGCAAAAAGAAAAAAAACAGGGGTCGCATTGTGTCAGGACGAAATCTCAGCTAACAGCAGCAGGGGGAACAAAAGGGGGCAGTTATTTCCACTTCTGGAGCTACTGATATGGCATATGTTATCAAGCGGCTAGATCTAATTCTGGAAGCCCACCTAACCCCTATTAGAGCCCGCCTGGACTTAATTGAGTCACACCTGAAGTCTCTCCGTCAATTACATTGAGGGGCACCCAGAAGGAATGCGCTGGACCATGGCTGGGTGAGTTGCTCGTTTGGGCAGAGGGGGGGGACTGTAGGTGAACCGACTTCACAAAGACAGTTGGTTATGTTTAGTGGTATAGACAAACCCCCCCACTGATGTGTCTGGGAACGAAGTGGGCAGCAGGCAGGGGAAAGAAGGCAGAGATCTGGAGAAGATAGATGGCTAGCTAACCTACCAGTAGCATTGCTTGTCAGCGGCTCTTTCCACAGTCAGGGGTGTTAGCATTCATGGAGCTGGGAACAGACCCTTTGTAAGACTAACTCATAACATACATCGGGCAGCACCATCAAGGTTGAATCTTCCACCTGCATCTACTCCCTTTATTGCTGTTATGGCGAATGTTCCTCCTCTGCCTGCTGGGGTTGATGACTCCACTGAAAAACTTAGTTGGAAAGCCAGACATTGGTGTTTCTGGATGAGGGGCTTGCCGGACTGTGATTGTGGAAATATTATTTTGGCCAGAAGAGTGGGGTGGTTAGATGTGGGGGAAAGCTGTTTGAGGGAGATTGTATAGTGTTGAATTTTAATCAAGCAGACAGCTGGGCAACTGGTCTCTCATTGCTCATCCAAGGAGGGGGGGGGTGGGGAGAGTTAGATATTAAAGTCTTCCCTTTAGGCTTATTTTATCCTCTAGCTGGGGCATTACTGACAAGGGTTTATAATAATTCCCATCATAATTCAGGGGGGAATTCAGCACACATTTGGTGGCCTTCAATATTGTTGCAATTGAGGAGTACGGTTCAGCCATTGGGGGAGTTGGATGGTAATGATTGACAAAGTATGGCTTCTAGTGGCCATTCCCAGGTAGGCGTTATCTCTCAGGTTGAGGCACACAGTAACCAACTGCCACTACTTAAAATCTGTACTTGAAATATAGCTGGGCTGGGTAAAAAGAAACAAGATGTAGATTGGATTAGCGAAGTCAAAGATTTTGATATTGTTGGTTTGCAGGAGACCTGAGAAACAGAGCCGAATTTATTTTTAGATGGACATACTACCTTTTCGGTATCAGCAGAGCAGTCCCGGGCTGGTAGAGCAAGGGGAGGTTGTCGTTTTTTTTTTTTTTTGGGGGGGGGGGGGGGCGCTATCCCTGAATCAGATAGTGCTTGATACTAAGCATATGTTGTTGGTGGTTAAGCTAGGCTTTGAGGGTCTCCCAGGCATCTGTTTTGCTTCACTAATGACCGAGATGAAACACTTGTGCACTGGCAAATATCTCTGGAATGCACTTCTTAGTCTAAAGAAGAGATTTATTAAATCCCTTTGCAAGGTTCGTAAAGGAAGGTCAGTAGAATTGAAAGTGCACCTTTTAAAATGTGCGCCACAGTAAAGTGAGAACATGTACAAAGAATCTTCAATCTATAAACAGCAAATATATACATGCAAAGATACAAATACCTATATTTGTGTGTGTGTATATATATATATGTATTTTTTTTTGTATATACAGTGCAAAGCAAATAATTAGTAAAAAAAAATCATCACCATGGGGCACAGTTGCTCCTTCATCCTTCTTCTGCGAGCAAGTCGTTGACCCCGGTTCGACTGCAACAAGAAAGAGCGATCTAACCTCACGGGAAATATATCAGACATCGTAGTGCTGATTGAGGTCTCTGGATCTCCCCACAGTCTGCCTGGGTGTCTTATATGCTTTTAACAAACAAGAGCGGAGAGTTCTAGAAACTCCCTTCCACTCCATAAGTTTATTATTTGAGAAATGCTGGTTACTTTAGGTCAGCTTTGAAAAGAACACGTCAGGAATTGGCCAAAATCCCAAAGTGCCCTTTATCAAAACAAAACCGTTCCCTGCTGTCCTGGTACATTCTTATCAGCCTAAGCTCTTGGTGAGAAACAACACGCAAAATAAAAACATGAGCAAAAAGCACATTGTATCATGGAAAAATACTTGCAGCTTTTAACGTGGCGGTGGCTAATGCTAAAATAAAGTCAATAGGCATAATGAAGCTAGTGGTCACTAATGTGACGATGTGCTGCTAGGCTAAGTGCAACGTGGAGTCGGTGGTCAAAACACAAATATCATTACAGCATCTTTTTATTAAATTTCTGTAAGTCTTGTGGGCGGGTTTCTCCCACTGAACACCTAGGTACTCTACGCTCAGCCCTGCAGTTCCTTGAAGGGAAGTACAAAGGCCCTTCCTTTCTGGTCCTTCTGGGTGAATTTAATTTACATCTTTGTCCCATGAATTGTGATGGTTCTGAACTCCCTTTAGACAGTGATTCAGAGCTGGGTGTCCATTTTGGGCACTCGCGTGTTCTCTCGCGCTTGTGCGCTCTCTCAGCTTTTTGTATGAGTTACTGGCTGATTTTAATTTGTTATATGTTGGGGAGGGTATAGAAGGGCCACGAATAATCAAGCCTGTAAGGGTAGAGGGGCTAACATTACTATTGATTACATCTTTGTCTCTGCCTTTTTGGTAAGGTTTGTCCGTAGTTCTGAAGTATATTGGTCAGCGTTTAGAGACCATAATCCATTGACTCTTCATATGGGCTTGGGATCTTGAGTGGTCATGTCAGTGGGAACTGGCCCTAAAAATAGATTACTCCACACAACCAGGGGCATACGTTGAAATGAAGCCACGTGTTACGTGATGCTTTTTTAGATACTTTATATAATGTGATCTAACCAGACATTGAGGTATGTTTGAGTTAATCAGGCGATGACACAGTGCTTCATGAGGCTTTTGGTAGGATTTGTAAGCAGATTGAAAGTAATAAGAAGGTTATCAGGATGCTCTCAGGCCCTTTATAACCTGAAAGTGGCGCTTAAGAAGAACATTTTTGTTGATGAAAAGCCTACAAATTAGCTCTTCAAGCCCCCCCCCCCCCCCCCCCCCCCCAAAAAGAGATTAGGGCACAAGCTCGGGAAGATTTGTTGAATCCGTATATGCTAAATAATAGTGCCTTGTTTTGGGAAGTTAGTAAATGCTCTTTTCTTTTCTGGTGAGTTGAATACGACCATAGATTGCTCTATTCTGGCTGATTGGATGAAGCATTTTTCAGCAATTTATGGCAGCATGGTGAAGTGTGTGACCCTTGTAGAGCTATGTAGGGTTAGAGATGACCCTCCCACTTGGTTTATAGAAGAGGAGAATAAGGCTGCTATCGCTGCCATGTCAAAAAATAGGGCCCCATGGGCCTGACAAGGTGCTGGCTGGTTTATTTGGTGAGGACATCTGCCTCTGGGCAAAGTTTTAACTGGTGTTTTAGTAATCGTCCCAGTGTTCCAAAAAAAAAAAAAGGGGGCAAGGTCTTATCCGAAGTGTTAGACCAATCTCTCATCGATTCATCTGTTAAGGTACTGGGTAGGGTGATTTTGGCCAGATTAACAGATTGGTTAGACTATAGGAATGTTATTTCCTGCTTTCAGCCAGCTTCAGACGAGGAAGGGGTACTCTGGTCCAATTGTCTTAATATGCATCTTCTAGTTGGGTAATGTACAGTGGCCAGAATTGAGCTGTTACATTTAGCCTTTATGGGCCTGTCGTTTGCATTTGGCCAGGTAAAATAGGCTTAAACTATAGTCTATGCTCACTGATATATGGTGGATTGTAGTCTTGTTAATTTTTCCCTGACTTTCATATTGACCTTACAGCGAGGTTTAGATATAATCTCGAAGGATCCTTAAAAGCCCCAATAAAAATCCATAAAGGGGTGAGGCAGGGTTGTATCCTGGCCCCTTCATTGTTTACTTTATATATGAATAATATTATGTGCTCGGTACTAAGCTCTGCCTCTAAGGATTTTACACTGGCTCCTAGCAGATCCCCCACACTTGTTATAATCGGGATACTCAGACCTCTTGCTCCTGCAACAATATTGCAATCCAGTACACTATGCACTTTATCTTTCTCTGCGGTCACGATTGTGTTTTAAGATAGCGGTGCATACTGCCTTTATTAATGGTGAAAGGGTTTTCTAAGGCAAAGGTACCACGGTTTTTCCCTGATTTATTTACAAATGTTGCAGGCCACCACAGTTTGTGATCACGTGGCCAGGTTTTTGGAAGTGACTGTTAAACTATGGAATAGATGTTAGTGTGTCCTGAGCGGGGTGCAGGTTGTTAATATTGTAAATCATTTTAAAGTTTTTAACTCTGGAAATGTATTTTTACCATTATGATCTGAGTTTCATCTTTTATAATGTTTGTAAGTTTTTATTGTGTATTTTTATTTTACACTAGGTTAATTATGGAATTTGAGTCTTGCATGTTTTGAGATTTATTTAGAGTGTGATTTTTTTTTTTTTTTTTTTTTAATGGGTTTGAAATGATGCAGAATAAATAAATAATAAAGGTGCATTCACAGACTGAGTTTGTTTATTTATTCTTTTTTTGTTTTACTAATATGTGGCCTTCTCTCGCACACCACAGACTAGTTCTTCCCATTACACCACTAGCGCAGCCCTGTAGCTGCAATAACCTAATGTTTTCACAACCAGTGTTCACAATAGATTCTGGCAAATATGCATTTGCTTCCTGCAGATGAGAGAATGACGAAGTGCTGTACAACGTAGCAGAAAGATACTTGCATAGGTGCCAGATAAACAGCATTTTTAAAATATTCTGCAAATGCAGTGGGACTGGGCAATTTACACTTGTTGTGCCTCAGCAGTGGCATTTCACATACCCCCCCAAGTCTTTGAAGCAGTATCCTTTTGAAAAGTGGAATTTTAAGGGGAATGGTGCAATGCCGGCCTGGCTGCTAGCAATCTAGAGGCAAGCTTACTTAAAGTTATTAAGCACTGTCAAAGCAAATATATCTTGTCTATGCAAAGTGGCTGCTGTTCAACATGGCTAAAGGTTGCTGGGGGTAAAAGTGGCCTGGAGGAGTGTCATCAAGGGGAGTGGGGTGTTGTGGGGAGTGGGGAAGAGTGGAGCAGAGTGTCGTAGAGTGGAAGGGCATAGAGTTGAGTGGCATAGGGTGGATTACAGTGTCAAAGTTGAAGTGTGGAGTGGTGTAGAGGAGTGACGTGGCATAGAGGGTGTTGCATAGAGTGAAATAGAGTGTGGAGCAGAATATATTTTCATAGAGTGGAGTAGAATGACGTGTTTTATAGAATAGACTGGATTTAAGTGGCATGGAGATGCATAGAGGAAGTTACCTACCAGCTTTCTAGAGTGTAGTAGTGTCATAGAATGGCATAGAGTGGAGTAGAATACTGTAGAGGGGAGTGGCCTAGAGTAAAACAGGGTCAGTGGAGCAGTGTTTCATCGGGTATAGCATCATTGAGTGAAGTATTGTGGAGTGTCATAGAGTGGAGTGTAGGAGACCAGAATAGACTGGCCACAGAGTGAAGTAGCATAAAGTACAGTGGTGCAGAGTAGATGGTCATAGAATGCTTTGGTTTTGAGCAAAGCGGTGTAGAGTGCATTGGTGTAGAGTGCAGAGTGGTAGGGTGGCGTAGAGTGCATTGACAGAGTAGATTGTTTCAGAGTAGAGTGAAATGGCTTAGAGTGATGTGGTGCAGGATAGAGTGGAGTAGTGCATGGTGTAGTGCCGAGGTGTAAAGTGTAGTGGCGTGGAGTGGTACGGAGTAGAGTGCAGTGGCATAGAGTGTAGTCTATGTAGAGTAGAGCTTTTCAGAGTGCAGGGGTGCAGAACATAATGTTGTAGAGTTGAATATAGTGGTGTAAAGTGCAGGGGTGCAGAGTAATTGGCATAGGTGCAGTGGTGATAGGTGGATTGGTTTTCAGTAGACTGGTACAGCAGCATAGTGTAAACTGCAGAGGCTTAGATTGGCACAATGTAGAGTGCAGAGGAGTAGGGTGGCATAGGGTGCAGTGGCATTGAGTAGGTTGTGGAGTGTTGCTGGGTAGAATGCATTGGCATAGAGTAGTGGCATAGTGTGGTGCAGAGTAAAGTGAGTGCAGTGGTGCAGAGCAAGCTAGCATAGAGTGTAGTGGCATACTGTGTATTAGTTTTGAGTGCAGTTGCATAGAGTGGCGTAGACTGCAGTGACAGAGTAGATTGTTTCAGAGTTGGGTGAAGTTTGCTGGGCCAAGCGCCTGCAACACAGAAGGTTAAAAAAATGTGTAGATTGCACCTTTTGGACCCACTTTATTTCCCCCATAGTTTTGCATTTTTATGTTTTTAGACTGACTCTGATTTGGGCACCCAGACAAGTGAGGTATTCTTTTTATTGGGAGACAGGGGGAAACGCTAGGTGGTAGGAAATTCCTGGGCGGTTTGGTGATCCGGCAACTTTTCTGCACAGGCATGTGAGGAAAGTGTGACTTTGTTTTAGTTAAATTTGAGTTTTGCAGGGGGTTCTGGGTAAGATAGTGTTGGGGGATCCACGCAAACTGCATCTCTCTGGACTCCCCCAAGTGTCTAGTTGTTAGAATTGTCTGGGTTTGGTAGGTTTCTTTAGATGGCCGCAGAGCCCAGGACCAAAAACACAGGTGGCCCCCTATGTATAACAAAACAACCATGCTTTTGCATGGGGGGTACCTGTGTTTTTGTTTGTGACAGCACAGATTTCCTACCACACAGCTTTCCTCTCAGCCTCCTGATAAACATACCTCCTCACTTGTGTGGGTGCCAAAAGCAGTCAGCCTGAAAAAGTATTTAAAAAAACCTGTTATCAACACGCTTTGGTTGCCCCCTCAATCTTTTAACAATTTTTCTGGTCCTTTCCTGATGCAGGCGCTTGCCCCATCCACACAAGCGAGCTATTTTTTTTTATCGGGAGACCGAGGGTTACACTAGGAAATGTGTGCCAGCGCAGTGGTGCCGGAGCAGTGATCCCACACTTTTTTATTTTTTCTTTTTTTCATTCTTTTTGTTTTTAAAGTTACATTTGTGTTTTGCAGGAGATTCCAGGGAAGAAAACATTGAAGGATCTGCTCAAACCACACCTCCATTGGCTCCCCTGGATGTCTAGTTTTTAGAAATGTCTGGGTTTGGTAGGTTTCTCTAGAGTGCTGCTGAGCCCGAGACCAAAAACACCCGTTCCCCACCCCCCCTTGCAAAACCAGGTTATTTTGTGATGGATAACTTTAATGTCTCTACGATATGTTTTGGGCCGTTTCCTGTGGCAGGCACTAGGCCTACCCACACAAGTGAAAGTACCATTTCAATCTGAAGACTTGGGGGAATGCTAAGTGGAAAGAAGTTTGTGGCTCCCCTCAGATTTCAGAACTTTATATCACCGAACTTTTAGACAAAATGTGTTGTTTGCAAAAGATTCTAGTTGACGGAACCTGGTGAGAGCCCCACATGTCACCCTATCCTTGATTCCACTATGTATCTAGTTTTCAAACATGTACAGGCATGCTAGGTTTCCCTCTGTGCTGGTTACGCTAGAGCCCAAAATCCACAGCTAGGCTTTGCAAAAAACACATTTGTTTTCAGTGGAAAAATGTGACGTGTCCATGTTGTGTTTTGGGGTGTTTCTTGTCATGGGCACTAGGTCTACCCACTCAAGTTACGTACCATTTTAATCAGGAGACTTGGAGGGCACACAGAATAGCAGAACAAGTCTTACTACCAATTGTCTGACTGCATTTGCGCCTTCCAAATGTAAGACCGTGTGTAAGAAAGGAGTAATTTTGAGAAATGCCCTGTAATTCACATGCTAATATCGGTGCCCCCAAATTCAGAGATGTGCAAATAACCACTGCTTTTAAACTCTATATCTTGTGCCCATTTCGGAAATATATAGTTTTCCATTATACCTATTTTTCACTCTTTATACTTTACCAAATTAATTGCTGTATACCTTGTACACAACGAAAACCCATTGCAAGGTGCAGCTCATTTATTTATGCTCTGGGTACGTTAGGTTCTTGTTGAACCTACAAGCCCTATATATCCCCGCAACCAGAAGGGTTCAGTTGACTTAAGTATATTGCTTTTGAAAATCTGCCATAAAGTTACAGATGAAAAGGTAGATGAGAATGGCTGTTTTTTTTTTCAACTCCAATTCAATATTTTTTTATTTCAACTGATAATTTATATAGGAAAACCTTGAAGGATCTACACAAATGATCCCTGACTAAATTCAAAAATGTCTACTTTTCAGAAATGTATAGCTTTTCGTGATCTACCATTGGTTTCACACCCATCTATGTCACTAACATGAAGGAGGTTGAAAGCACAAAAAATAGGAAAAAAGAGGTATGTCCCAGTAAAATGCCAAAACTGTAAAAAAATGTGTTTTTCTGTTTCTAGCCTACCTGTTCATAAAAACTGGGAAGATGGGTGAAAAAGATGCTTTCTTCCTCAGCACTTTTCTTTTCGCAAGACACCTGTAAGGAAATGCCTCCTTGGCATGGTTACCCCCTGACTTTTTGCCTTTGCTGATGCTATGTTTTGAATTGAAAGTGTGCTGAGGCCTGCTAACCAGGCCCCAGCACCAGTGTTCTTTCCCTAACCTGTACTTTTGTATCCACAATTGGCACACCCTGGCATCCAGGTAAGTCCCTTGTAACTGGTACCCCTGGTACCAAGGGCCCTGATGCCAGGGAAGGTCTCTAAGGGCTGCAGCATATCTTATGCCACCCTGGGGACCCCTCACTCAGCACAGACACACTGCTTGCCAGCTTGTGTGTGCTGGTGAGGACAAAACGAGTAAGTCGACATGGCACTCCCCTCAGGGTGCCATGCCAACCTCACACTGCCTATGCAGTATAGATAAGTCACCCCTCTAGCAGGCCTTACAGCCCTAAGGCAGGGTGCACTATACCATATGTGAGGGCACCAGTGCATGAGCACTGTGCCCCTACAGTGTCTAAACCAAACCTTAAACATTGTAAGTGCAGGGTAGCCATAAGAGTATATGGTCTGGGAGTCTGTCAAACACGAACTCCACAGCACCATAATGGCTACACTGAAAACTGGGAAGTTTGGTATCAAACTTCTCAGCACAATAAATGCACACTGATGCCAGTGTACATTTTATTGTGAAATACACCCCAGAGGGCACCTTAGAGGTGCCCCCTGAAACCTTAACCAACTACCTGTGTAGGCTGACTGGTTTTAGCAGCCTGCCACACTCGAGACATGTTGCTGGCCCCATGGGGAGAGTGCCTTCGTCACTCTGCACCCGCAGCCCCCAGGACCTGAAGGATCGGAACTCCAGTGCAGGAGTGACCCCCAGGAGGCCCTCTCCCTTGCCCAGGCGGTGGCTACCCAGAGGAGCCCCCCCCTTGCCTGCCTGCACCGCTGAAGAGACCCCTTGGTCTCTCATTGAAAACAATTGGAAACCCGACGCGTGTTTGCACACTGCACCCGGCCGCCCCCGCGCTGCTGTGGGTGTACTTTTTGTGCTGACTTGTGTCCCCCCCGGTGCCCTACAAAACCCCCCTGGTCTGCCCTCCGAAGACGCGGGTACTTACCTGCTGGCGGACTGGAACCGGGGCACCCCCTTACCTCCATTGAAGCCTATGTGTTTTGGGCACCTCTTTGACCTCTGCACCTGACCGGCCCTGAGCTGCTTGTGTTGTAACTTTGGGGTTGCTCTGAACCCCCAACGGTGGGCTACCTTGGACCCCAATTTGAACCCCGTAGGTGGTTTACTTACCTGCAAGAACTAACATTACTTTACCTCCCCCAGGAACTGTGAAAATTGCAGTGTGTCCACTTTTAAAACAGCTAAATGTGTTTTATGTAAAAAGTATATATGCTATTGTGATTATTCAAAGTTCATAGAGTACTTACCTGCAATACCTTTCAAATGAGATATTACATGTAGAATTTGAACCTGTGGTTCTTAAAATAAACTAAGAAAATATATTTTTCTATACAAAAACCTATTGGCCTGGAATTGTCTTTGAGTGTTTGTTCCTCATTTATTGCCTGTGTGTATGTACAACAAATGCTTAACACTACTCCTTTGATAAGCCTACTGCTCGTACCTGGACGTCTCCTGTTCATACTTGCCAATCTGAGAGCCCTCCAGATCTGAAAATGTGTTAACCTTAAATTAAGTTGGTTCAAATTGTCATTAATATTTCCCAGATGCATCTGAACTTCTTTGGCCTTTTCTTGTGCACTCCTAATCTCCCCAATTTCTCCTAGAATCACTTGAAGTATTTCCCCCAGCTGAGTAGCATTTGGTGGCATTTCTGGGAGTTCTCCACCACAAGCAGAGCTGGCCATTGTGGACTGAGTCACATACTCTAGAACTTGCGTGGGTTGAATAGTTCTTGGCATGGCAAGATTTCCTGTGTACTCTCCTCCTCTTGAGATCCCTGAAAAGCTTGCGTAGTGTTTGGGTCTTGGAAAATCTGATCCTTTATCCTCTCCTCAGCCTTCATGGGCTGCGGAGGCACCTTGCTCTCCCCCAATGATTATTTCACAACTTGAGGCCAAACGTAGGTAATGGAGGCTCCTTGCGGACTATTGGAACTTTGCCTGGAGCCAAGTTGCTGCTGACAGTGTCCTGTGGTGACATAGAGGTGGCGCATGCCGGAGAATACGTCTCCTACGTTAGTGTTGCATTGAAGGAGAGCGGAGGCTGTTTGCTAGTGGGCAGGGGATTAGAAACCCTTGGCTATGGCTTGTTAAAATCTTCTTTGATGTCCAGAGAACATAATGGTTCAGGAGAAAGCACCTCCAAAACTCTTGAATTGGTTGCTGGACTGCAGTCCCCCTTTCCATCTGCTTGCCGAACATAATCCTTCTGCCTGTCCACCGGCTTCATGCTCTTTGAACCTCCTAGGCCAGACTGGTTATGATGGGCACTTGCGATTTTGGCTACTGTTGTTGATTATTGCAGGGGTATGTATTCTCTCTCTCTCCTGACCTAAATGCTGCTTCCTTAGAATTATAATTGGGGGAGGAGGGACATTAGTTATGAGTCATTAAGGATTTGTTTACCCTAGTATGTGGGTCCTTGAGGTCACTCTATAGTTTTCCATAAGAAATGGCAAGCCCATTACTCATTTGGCTGCTTCTACTTCTGCTAATTTTGGGTTGTTTAAAAAAACATGCTGCTAGTATAATGCTGGTAAGTTACTGTCAAATGTGGTGCCTCTAGGTGACTACTGCAGCTTGAAGGGTTGCTTTTGAGCATCTGGGTGCAGATGGACTGGACAGCAGCAAACTGCACCTGTGCCTAGGAGGGCAGTCTCTACTGTCACCAATGCCCCTACCGCTATCGGGATAGCTCCTAACATGCTCCACCAAGTATGCAGAGTATATTGTCTCCACTTTGCAGGTTAGAGTAAAAGCAAGACGGCACCTCACCTCTTCACCGCCTCTCTCCTGCTACGTCTCTTGTGCTGCGCTGTGCTGTGTCTGCCTCTTTCCTCTCTCAAACTGTAGTGATGCTTAAGCCTCGTTGGAACTTGTGCAGCAAACAAGTCCGCCACACCTTCGCTCCCGATAGCTGCACCACTGCTGAACAACAGAAAACCTCAGAGTGGCCTGCGGGCGGTTGCTATCAGATGCTGTTCCTTACGGCAGCGAGACAGTGGCCTCTGGAAGCGGCTCCTGCGACACAGAGCATGACTGGAACTGTGCACATTTCGCTCACAAGCCGAGCCGTGCTCCTGCTTTTCCTTCAGATCAGGGGTGAGAAAAACCCAAATGGGTTTTCAACAAGTCTTTTAGTTGAGGACCAATGGGTTATCCAAATGCAGCAGGCCTTGGAGTCGTTTTTTAGAGTGGAACATTGGTAAGGCCACCGACTCTCCCTTCACCCCTCTCATTCCCCCAGCAAGGCCTTACATTTCTTCTTCAGAGAATATCAAATGTGAGCAATTACAAGTAATTTTTAAACAGGTAACACATCTTTCCCTATGAGGGAGGCTAAACATGAAGCGGCTCAGGTGAGATATAACGTGCAGGATTATTTCAGTTCAAGGAAGATATTAAATCATAATATAATTCTACAAAAAAGATATTAAGAGAATTTAACGTATTGTTAAATACTTAGCTTGTTCAGTTAAATGTAGATCCAATATCAACAAACAGATTTGAGATCTTAGGCTTTGATTGATATAATATGGCTCCAGAATGGTAAATAATTGGCTAGAGGGACTTATTATACCAGCTTTAGTCCCAGTAACCCAATTACATTTGCAGAAGTTGCACAGGTTAACTATCTCCTATAATGCAAAAGCTTGCGGTATTGATGGGATACCTGCTGAAATATTTAAGCTATTTGTTGCACAATTTAGTACGTTTCTAGTCAGATTATTTAACAGCATCCTTATGGGAACCAAAATTCTGACTTCATTTATGGAATCAGTTGTTATCAGTTTTCTGATAAAAGGTAAGGCAGAGAAGGATGTGAATTCCTATCACCCAGTCAGCCTTCTCAACTGTGATTATAAGCAGTTCACTAATATTTTAACGAATTGTCTGGCATCAGAAGTTCCATCGATTATTTATAGGGATCAGAATGGCTTTTTACTGAGTCGAAAGATTGCAACCAACACGCATTATTTAATCCAGGTGATAGATTGCTTTACAGTACAGAACACTAAGGTAGCCATTGTAACACTTGACGCAAAGTATGCATTCATTTGCGTCCAATGGAATGTCCTTTTCACAGCCCTGGCAAAATTTATGCCATCCAGCTAGATCCTGTGGAAGGAGGGCTGTCATTGCCCAATGTAAAGTTAATACCAGACATTCTTTCTTGAATGGTTGGTAAGATCCTCTTCTACTGCCTCTAGCGCTGCAACTTTCAATGTAGGCACATACAAACAGATGGTGAAATCAACGGAAATTGGGCTTTTCCCTTTTCTAAAAATCCCAAGGCTACCAAAGAGGTCTAGTAGATGCAAAAACTCCTGTGCCATTGTGGAGTGTTTCACTAGACTTTGGAAAGACTTGTCAATTCCTAGGTTTCACTCTTAGCTGAAACTAGCAGAATGTATCCTGCTGGGTTTACATTTGTCCAATCATACATGTAGTAGGTGGGGTCATTTGGGTTTTTGTAGGTTACAAGATTTTTTTTCACAATGAGTTTTCACAGTGCCAGGGGCTGGTTAATGTGCACTCTAACCTTAGCACTTCGCTTTGTTTTCCAGTTACATTCAAATTAAGCATTTTTGTTCTGACTCTGTAATAAGAGATGAAACACCAGCAGTTAACCTCAGTAAAGCTTACTTTATTTCTAAAATTCAGAGTATGGGAAATTGGTACAGATAACTGCACCCCAAAAGAAGTGAGGTTGTGATCTCAGGCTTATTACAGCAAATTGAATCCTTAATCGGGTGCAGATTGAATATCTTGCAGTGGAAGTTCTATAACCGATTTAGGGCCAGATGTACCAAAGGATTTTACCCATTCTGTGTCTATGGGAAAAAGCTTTCGTACATATGGCCCTTACTTCTAAGGCTTTGCAAGCTGCTAGTCTAAGAAGAATTGTCTTTTTTCAGTAAGTGGATTTTACATTGTACCTCAACTAAGATTCATAAAATGTAGCCGGAGCAGATTCTAGATGTTTTAGATGTTACAATATAAAGGGGGACTGGCTCCATGTAATATTTACTTGCTCCCATTTATTTGAATTCTGGCTGGTTATCTTTGCTGAAATTAGCAATAGACTGGATTGCACTTTGTCTCCTGATGCGTACGGAGCACTGTTTGGGATTATGCTTCAAACTTCAGAAGTGTCAATTGGACAGCACTGGTTGGTATTCATCTCCCCGTTGGTGCAAAGATTGCTAATTCTGGGGAATTGGAAGTCGTAGTGCCCTCAGTGTCCCAGTGGATTAATAAGATGCAAAGAACCCATACTCGAGAAATGTACTAAAAAATTACAGGGTCTACCCTTAAAGTGTATGAACTTAGGAAAAACTGGGGAAAGCTGGTGTAAATAATGAATGAGGTTTATGGGGATTTAAAGAAAAGAGAAAAGTATTGAGTACAGTCATGTCAAGGTCAATTTTTGCCCAAATTTACGTTTTTTTTTATTTGCTTGATTTGTGTAGCGATAATGAATTGTGGTTTTATATTTATGCTTCTGCTACATCCAAATAAATATTTATTTTTCTTCATGACTATCAGCACCTCAAGAAGAGCATGTCAGCATACATGAACAGTTAGGTAGCAAGGGGGGAAAAACACAGAGTATCAGTTTTAGTGAAATTGCCAAAGATTGTAGCTATGTTGCCTGGGCATACCCCTGTTATACAGCATTCAGTAATTGGTGTGGCAAAAGTGTTAATCGAAGATCATACTAGATTGCTTAACCCAGAAGAGCTGTCATATGGCAAGAGGTGCTGAAAAGTTTGGGTTTATGAGTAATTAAAACTTGTAGTCATATCTGGAACGCCCCCATTGTTTGCCGAAAGCTGATGGGGTACTACGCTTAAGTATTGACTATAGACATATTAATCAGATCCTTTTCCTTGTATAAACAAGATTAAAAAACTTGATAAATCCCAGCATATTACAACCCAAGACAAGTGTAAGGGATCTTGGCAGATTCCTGAATGCTTATGTATTGACTATAGGCATGTTAATCTGATCCTTTTCCTTGAATAAATGAGACGATTGAAAAACCCGTGAAATCGCAGTATATTACAACCCAAGACCAGTGTACAGGTTCTTGGCGGATTACCGTAAGCCCCAAAGAGAAAGCAAAAATGGTCTTGTCTGTGCCTGAGAGGTGGTTCCAGTTCAGGGTGAATCTTAAAAATATTATTACCACCTGGCTCAAGCCAGGTTAAGAGTTAATCTAAAAAAGTAGACTCACAGCTAAGCAGGTCAAATATTTAGAGAATCTCCTGGGAAAAGGTCTGATAAGCAGCAGTAAGAAAATGTGGCAGCTATAAAAGGGGTCCTGTCTTGTTCCTGCAAACCAAAAACAATTCTTAAAACCTGCCTTTGTCTTATAGTATACTATTGTAGATTGAGCTAAATTTCTTCTCGTATGCAAACATACACACAAAAAAAAATCCCTGGTGTCTCGGGGGCATTTCTGCTGCCCGATCGCATTGCGAATGGGCAGCAGAAATGCTTCGAGAGACATGAAAGGAAAGGTCTTTCCTTTCCTTTTCATGTCTCTCCCGCCCCACCTCCCGGTCGGAAGAGAAATGCTTTTGCGCCATCAGACGTCACTGGGAGGTGGAGGGAGGATCAGGCGTGGAAGGGGAAGTGATACCCCTTCATCCCGGACTCAGGGGGTGTGGGAGGGAGGCCCACGGGAGGAGCGCTAGGACGTGTGCCAGGACGAGACCTGCTCGCTCCAGGCACCCACAGGATTAAAATGATTAGTCTCTGATATTTTGCTTTGCTGCTCACTATTCTGCATTAAATGCTCTTTAGACGTAGGCTTGGCTGTGTGTTGAATTTCATTTTTCGAGATGGTAACAATATTTTCTTTAAGTAACCTGAAGGGCTTGTTCCAAACTCTGAAAGAAATGTCTAGGACATACAACTGTAGGCTGCTCGTTTCCAATTTGGAAAAAAGAAACATGGCTCCAAGGTGACTTTCTTGGTCGTTTTAGTTGTAGGGTGGTATCACAAACTAGTGAATCCCTTTATTTATTTATTTATTTATTTATTTATTTATTTATTTTTTATTCATAGTTTTGCTGGTGCATTTACACGTTCTGGTGTTTTTCAAGTGTTAATAAAGCTATTGTCTACTGAGAGAAGGATTTGCCAATTCAGTGTCCCTATGGAGCTACTGGGAGTCCTACTACAGAAAATAGGCCCTCATTATGACATTGGCGGTAAGTCCCACTTACCGCCATGCCGACCACCGCCAACATACCGGCGCTGCGGCGGATTACCACTACCCATATTATGACACACACATTCCAATCTGTCACTACACAGAAACCCACACACACAAGTCCGCCAGCCCAAAGGTCAGTGATAAATTGGCGGTACCAAAACCCACACCGTTACACCATCAGAACTACACCCACAGCATTATGACCCACGAATCAATGCGACGGACATTCAACCGCGGTAAACCATTGGCGGAACATACCGCTGCACTCAATACACAGCACCTAAGAACAAGGGATGACATCAGGAAGATGTGGAACAACCTACGGGGGAAGGTGCGTTCCGTGGCAGCAAGACACCAGACAGCAGTACAGAGGACTGGCAGTGGACCCCCCCTCCCCCACAACTAACAACATGAGAGGAACAAGTTTTGCAAACATGCATCCTGAGTGCCTGGCAGGAGTAGCAGGAGGACTAGTCTCTGGTAAGTCAACTCACTATTACCCCCCTCCCTGTGTGCCATCAAACACCCCCGCCCTCACCCCCAACACCCCACCACCTCACAAACACTCCACCATCACAACCCACTCATCCCAATACCGAGCCCTGCACATAACACCAATGCACAGACCCCCATCACAGACCTGCATGGACACACATCACTAAAGCATGCACACTAGAGACAATCACCTAGCCCACCAAATCACTGCTCACACAAGGCTTACCTGCCAGGGCAATATCAACCATAGAGTGCAACACACCCATGCACAAGATGGCACGCACAGAATCAATAACACTGCATTTACATCACACAGGTCCCCCACCCAACGTCACCGGCGAGGAGGTGCCAGCAACATCCAGCCCCCAACCCCCAGAAGAGGCCCACAGTGATGACAGCAGCTCTGGACACCTGGCTCTGGATGACCAACCTGGCCCATCAGAGACCTCCGGTCAGTCGGTAACCCTGGCACAGTCCCCTCCCCCCCTCAGGAACCTCCACCACAGCACCCACCCAGCAGGCCCATACCACTGTCCCCAGGACACGTCAGTCAGCAGTGTGTCTACCACTACAGGGACCCCAGGCCACCCCACAAACACAGGACGATCAGGGACCTGGGTCAGTGGCAGTGGGCCCACGGTTCAGGGGACAGAGGCACAGGTGAACAGGGAAGCTGGGAGACTGCTTTGCGACAGGGGGAGGACAGGCCCAGGGAACTGACTCTCCAGGAGGCACTCACCAACATCCTGGGAGCACACCACCATTCCCAGGAGACAATGGGCCAGATACTGGACAAGTTCCAGGAGACCCAGCGGCTGCAGGAGGGACAGTACCTGGGGATCAGGGAGGACTTGAACATCCACACCACCCTGGTCACCATTGCAGGGGTGCTGGCAGACATGGCCAACACCATGAGGGATGCAGTGGCACACCAACGATGAACAGCCTTCCACCTCTGCTGCCGCTAGTGGACAGTATGCCCGCCGCAGGAACAACAGGCCACCAGCACCCCTGCCCCTGCAGAAGGAGAACCACCCCGCAAACAGTCCCTGCGATCCAGGCAGAAGCCAGAGAACATTGACAAGACCCCCACCAGGAAATAAGACTCTCCTGAATGTCACCCTTGTGTCCCACTCAGTCACCCTGTCCACCTTGAACTGCCATTGCTCCACTTCCTATGCCCCCTTGGACGATACCCCTGTGATACCAATAGACTGGACTCTACCCTCGAGTTTTCTCCATCAACAGCCGAGCCCGTTGCAATACCCCCTCCACTTATTAGCACCTAAGTAAACACCCTTGGAACAAATACAAGTATGGAGTCTGTCAACTGATTGACATATGTATTCGTTTAACAAGCTGTAAACATTGCAATTCAACTGTACAGTAATGTATACATAGGCATGACCTGTAGTTGGCAGCAGGGGCTAGAGTGGGGTACAGATATCTGAAAATAGAGATGCCAAAGGGTATAGTTCGTGGCCATAGTAGTGGGAAAATCAGCCTGCCATGTACAGTGTCCAACACAAAACTGTCAATGGAAGGTGAAGTAAGTGTCTTACCTGTGTGTCACTGGAAGTACTGTCGTATGATTGATTGTTCTGTTGTCCTCATCCTCTGCCTCCTCTTCGTCACTGTCCACAGGGTCCACTGCTGCCACACGCCCATCTCCAGCCTCATCCTCCTGCAGAAAAGGCACCTGGCATCTCAAGGCAAGGTTATGTTACATGCAGCATGCCACGATGAACTGGCACACCTTCTTGGGTGAGTAGCACAGGGAACCACCTGTTAGATGGACGCAACAAAACCTGGCCTTCAGGAGGGGTGAATGTCCTCTCGATTTATTCTTTTTGTACACCCATGTGCCTCATTGTAATGTTCCTTTACCCTTGTCCTGGGATTCCTCACTGGGGTCAATAGCTATGAGAGGTTGCGGTAACCAGAGTCACCTGTAAATATTGATGGATACCTGTTAGCCAAACACTAACCCTTAGGGCCATCACCATACACCAACATATACTGGGTTGGAACCATGGGCTCACCTATTAGCCATACCCGGTGCCTCTGGAGTTGAGCCATCACATATGGGATGCTGCAATTCCTCAGGATAAAGGCATCATGCGCAGACCCAGGATACTTTGCATTGACATGGGAGACGTACTGGTCCGCCAGGCACACTATCTGCACATTCATAGAGTGAAAGCTCTTTTAATTTCTAAACACCTGTTCATTTCTCTGGGGGTGAGGGGGGTTGGGGGAAACACAGGCAATATGTGTACCATCAATCACACCAATAATGTTGGGGATATGTCCCATTGCATAGAAATCAGCTTTCACTGTGGCCAAATCCTCCACCTGGGGGAAACAAATGTAGCTGCGCATGTGTTTAATCCGGGCATACAACACTCTGGTCAGCACTATTGAGAACATTGGCTGAGACATTCCTGCTGCCAAGCCCACTGAACCAGTTGCCAAGAAATGGAGCACAGATAGGACTTGCACAAGAGGGGGTGTCCCAGTGGGGTGACGGATAGCAGGTATCAGGTCTGGCTCCAATTGGGTACACAGGTCTGTGATTGTGGCCCTGTCCAGCCTATAGGTGAGGATAATGCACCTGTCCTCCATTGTTGCCAAGTCCACCAGGGGTCTGTACCCGGGGGGCAATGTCTCCATCGCCTATTCATCTGCAGCAGTTGTACTCTAGGGTGCAAAAGAGTGAGCAGCTGGTCAGTATTGCACATTTCCAAACTGTACACTGTATTGCATGTTGTGACAGTAATGTTTTTGGATAGGCCTAAATGGTGCCCATGTGTACTGCGACGCAGTTAAGTGCCATGGCCTCCCCTCCCCCTGAAATGGCGCCCACCTGTCCCGTGTGGATGGACATGTGGAAATAACTGACGTTGTGTGCCATTGTGGGAGGCGGTCGAGTATCGGCGTGCAACTCATTGGTTGTCATTGGGCCCCCCGGAGGCAGATCGGCCTAATATAATTAGAAACCACTAGACACAAGGGATTGTTTATTTTGGGCAAGGGCCACTCCCTGGGGTGGTGGGGGGGGTGAGTGGGTGGGGGGGGGGAGGGGAAACATTTTTAGGCCTTTTCTGCCACCCCTGGAGGCAGAGTGGCCTAATATAATTAGGCAGAAACCTCTAGACACCAGGGATATATATATATTTTTTTGTTACGATATATTTATATTTGATATTTTTAAGTATGGGGAGTGACCTCTTAGGCAGGGGTCGCTCCCCTGGGAGGCAAATTTTATTTAGGCCTTTTCTGTCCCCCTTGGGGGCAGATCGGCTTATTTTTTACAGGCCAATCTGCCCCCAAGGGGGACAGAAACCACTAGACACCTGTGTGTGCATGTGTGTGTTTTGTTTGGGGGGTGTGGGGCAGCCCCTTGGGCAAGGGTCGTTCCCCATAGGGACACATTGCTGTTGGCCATATTTGCCACCCTTGGGTGGAGATTGGCCTATTTTCGGAAGGCCTAGAAAGCCCACCAGAGGCCAGGGAAGATTTTTTTTTTTCAAAAAAAGAGGGTGGGGGATATGGCCATACCCCCACCTCAAATAAATGGGGCCAAAGTTGTTCTGTCCACCGATCCACACCCAGGGGAGGGGGGGGGGGGGGGTGCAGAAAGTCTGCCAGGGAATAATTAAAAAAAAACAAATAGTGGGGAGGTGGCTACCCACCAGTATGGGCATGGTTATGCCCCCACCCCAACTGAAGGGGGTAACACTTTTTCATCTCTCCCCCGCACACTAAAACATCTTATCCCACGGCAAGCAAGAGGACATTTGATTATTTGGGGTTTTGCTTTTACATTTGGGCCATGAGAGTTTGGTAGCTCTCAGAATCGTCCCACTTGGAATGGTGAGGGCTTCCCTTTTTTACTTTGGGACTGTGCTATGTAGAAAAACATTTGAAAACTAAACATCTGGTTGATTCTAGGGTGGTGTGCTTCACATGCACCCTGCACCATTTTCTTACTCACAATGCCTGCAAACCTCCAGCTTTGCTTGGAAATCACACATTTCCCCCACATTTTTGTGATGGAACCTTCCGGAATCTGCAGGAATCCACAAAATTCCTACCACCGAACATTATCTCATCTATACTGATAAAAATTCAGCTGCACTTGTCAGCCTAAAACTGTTTTTTTACACACTGCTCTTTTGGACCCGCTTTGGTTCCCCCCTCAATTGCACAATTTCAACATGTTTGTGGCTCTTTCCTGTCACAGGCACTTGGCCCACCTACACAAGTGAGATCATTTTTACCGGGAGACTGAGGGGAACGTTGGGTGGTAGGAAATTTGTCCCGGTGATCCCACACAGAAATGTGTGAAAAATGTGATGATTTTTTATTTTTTTTTTCCTTTTCTTTTTAAGCTAAATTTGAGGTTTGCTGAGGATTTTGGGTAAGAAAACATTGGGGGATCCACGCACGTCGCACCTCCCTGGACTCCCTCAGGTGTCTAGTTTTCAGAAATGTCTGGGCTTGGTAGGCTTTCCTAGATGGCTGCTGAGCCCAGGACCAAAAACGCAGGTGCACCCCCTGCAAAAACAGGTCGTTTAGTATTTGATAATTTTGACGTGTCCGGATGGTGTTTTGGGGCATTTCTTGTCACGTTCAGTAGGCCTGCCCACACAAGTGAGGTACCATTTTTATCGGGAGACTTGGAAGAACGCATGGTGGAAGGAAACTTGTGGCTCCTCTCAGATTCCAGAACTGTCACCTAAATGAGAGGACAATGTGTTTTTTTTGGCCAAATTCTGAGGTTTGCAAAGGAGTCTGGGTAACAGATCCTGGTGGGAGCCCTAGAAGTCACCCCATCTTGGATTCCCCTAGGTGTCTAGTTTAAAAAAATGCACAGGTTTGGTAGGTTTCCCTAGGTGTCGGCTGAGCTAGATGCCAAAATCCACAGCTAGGCACTTTGCAAAAAACAAGTCAGATTTCAGTTTAAAAATGTGATGTCCATGTTTGCGTTTCCTGTCGCGAGCATTAGGCCTACCCACGTAAGTGAGGTCCCATTTTTATCGGGAGTCTTTGGGAAACACAGAGTAGCAAAACAAGTGTTATTGCCCCTTGTCTTTGGCTACATTTTTCCTTCCAAATGTAAGACAGTGTGTAAAAAAGACGTCTATTTGTAAAATGCCCTGTAATTCCCATGCTAGTATGGGCACCCCAGAATTCAGATATGTGCACAGAACCTCTGCTTCTCAACACCTTATCTTGTGCCCATTTTGGAAATACAAAATCTTTCTTGATACCTATTTTTCACTCTTTATATTTGAGCAAATGAATTGCTGGATACCCTGTATAAAATGAAAACCCGTTGCAAGGTGTAGCTCATTTTTGGCTCTAGGTACCTAGGGTTCTTGATGAACCTCCATGCCCTATATGTATACCCGCAACCAGAAGAGTCCAGCAGACGTAATGGTATATTGTTCTAAAAAATCTGACATCGCAGGAAAAAGTTACAGAGTAAATCTTTTTTTTTTTTTTTTTACCTCCATTTCAATATTTTTTCATGTCAGTTTTTTTTCTGTAGGAAACCCTTGTAGGATCTACACAAATTACCCCTTGCTGAATTGAGAATTTTGTCTACTTTTCAGAAAGGTTTAGCTTTCCGGGATCCAGCGTTGGTTTCACACCCATTTCTGTCACTAACTGGAAGGAGGCTGAAAGCACAATAAATCGTAAAAATGGGGTTTGTCCCAGTAAAACACCAGAATTGTGTTGCAAAATTGTGTTTTCTGATTCAAGTCTGCATGTTCCTGAAAGCTGGGAAGATGGTGATTTTAGCACTGCAAACCCTTTGATGCCATTTTCAGGGGAAAAAAACACAAGCCTTTTTCTGCAGTCCTTTTTCCCCCTTTTTTGTGTGAAAAAAAACAAATTTTCGCTGTATTTTGGCTAATTTCTTGGTCTCCTTCAGGGGAACCCACAAACTCTGTGTACCTCTAGAATCCCTAGGATGTTGGGAAAAACAAGACGCAAATTTGGTGTGGGTAGCTAATGAGTACACAACGTTATGAGGGCCTAAGTGCAAACTGCCCCAAATAGCCAAATAAAGGCTATTATTCCCGAGGGGGAATAGGCCTGGCAGGGAAGGGGTTAACTCACTAGGCTCAAGCTAGGACAAGCATTAGCAAAGCCAGTAGGTCTCGCCTCTGGGACCTATTGGCTTTGGCAATTGCTTTTGGCAGGACGGTAAAGCATCAGGACAAACACTGGACAATATCTTTCAAATAATAAAAGAAGACACTGACAAAGTCAATAACTCACGCTTAGGCAAAACCTATTGGGTCTACCAATCCTTGCTGTAAATAGTGTGCCTGGTAATCACAATTTTGACCTGGAAGGATGAAACTACTTGCTGGACCTGACATTTTTAAAGCTGTGTCTTGAAGGTTGCGTGCAGATGTAAGCAACAGATGCATTCCTGTCCACAGCTGCACTACCTTTAGAAAATGAAGAAATGTGTGCAAAGAAACATTGTACAGGGAAAGTGCTCAGGCCTGGCTCAGAACTTTACAGTGATGTTTAGAGTAGAGCGGGATCTTCGCCGGATTTGCACAATGTAAATGGCATTCGTGTCTCATTTATTTATTCATATAGATCTGATCGCAGAGGACTCCTGGGATTCATGGAGACCTCAAATTCAACTGGTTAAGCGGCGGTGGGGACAGGATGCTTTGCAACACTTCCAGGATAAAAAAATAAATAAATAAATAATAAATATATATATATATATCGGTGTATGCAATAATGTGACACGTTCACGAAGCAAACCCCTGAATTATTGTTTTCTTTTTTTTGGGGGGGGGAGGGGGCAATTTGTAGATCCTTCTCCCCCCCCCCCCCCACCACCCCCCCAATTTACATGACATACACCATCCAGTTTCTATCCTTTGCTTTGCTGTTGCCATACAATTAAGTTTTAGAAATCAAAAGTCCCGCTATGCAAAGGGAAATAAAAACAGGACTGGATAAGACTCACTCCTTACACAAGACCTCTGGCACGCTCTGAATTTGAGAGGGTCTTTATGGTCAAACGAGATGAGCATGTGGTGTACAGAACTTGATTCTTCGGAAATATGCATGACCTAAAATATTGATTCTGTTGCTTAATGTTTTAAGAAGAGATGTCAGTTACTTAAATAGGTGACACAGCACCCCAGCTGAGAGTAAATTGTGCACCACCACCAAAAGCTGCTTAATAAATGCAACAGACGGGCACAATATACTGCGAGACAGAACAAAAACATAAATGACCACTGTAGGAAGTTGGCTCTGTATGCACTATTTCAAAGTAAGGAATAGTATGCACAGAGTCCAAGGGTTCCCCTTAGAGGTAAGATAGTGGCAAAAAGAGATAATACTAATGCTCTATTTTGTGGTAGTGTGGTCGAGCAGTAGGCTTATCAAAGGAGTAGTGTTAAGCATTTGTTGTACATACACACAGGCAATAAATGAGGAACACACACTCAGAGACAAATCCAGCCAATAGGTTTTGTTATAGAAAAATATCTTTTCTTAGTTTATTTTAAGAACCACAGGTTCAAATTCTACATGTAATATCTCATTTGAAAGGTATTGCAGGTAAGTACTTTAGGAACTTTGAATCATTACATTAGCATGTATACTTTTTACATAAAACACAATAAGCTGTTTTAAAAGTGGACACAGTGCAATTTTCACAGTTCCTGGGGGAGGTAAAGTAATGTTAGTTTTAACAGGTAAGTAAGTCACTTACAGGTTTCAGTTTTTGGTCCAAGGTAGCCCACCGTTGGGGGTTCAGAGCAACCCCAAAGTTATCACACCAGCAGCTCAGGGCCGGTCAGGTGCAAAGGTCAAAGAGGTGCCCAAAACACATAGGCTATAATGGAGAGAAGGGGGTGCCCCGGTTCCGGTCTGCCAGCAGGTAAGTACCCGCGTCTTCGGAGGGCAGACCAGGGGGGTTTTGTAGGGCACCGGGGGGCACACAAGTCCACACAGAAAGTACACCCTCAGCAGCGCGGGGGCGGCCGGGTGCAGTGTGCAAACAAGCGTCGGGTTTCCTTTAGTTTTCAATGGGAGACCAAGGGGTCTCTTCAGCGATGCAGGCAGGCAAGGGGGGGGCTCCTCGGGGTAGCCACCACCTGGGCAAGGGAGAGGGCCTCCTGGGGGTCACTCCTGCACAGAAGTTCCGTTTCGTTAGGTGCTGGGGGCTGCGGGTGCAGGGTCTTTTCCAGCCGTCGGGAAATGGAGTTCAGACAGTCGTGGTCAGGGGGAGCCTGGGGATTCCCTCTGCAGGCGTCGCTGTGGGGGCTCAGGGGGGACAACTTTGGTTACTCACAGTCGTAGAGTTGCCGGAGGGTCTTTCCTGAGTTGGTTGTTCTCCACCAGTCGAGTCGGGGTCGCCGGGTGCAGTGTTGCAAGTCTCACGCTTCTTGCGGGGAGTTGCAGGGGTCTTTAAATCTGCTACTTGAACAAAGTTGCAGTTCTTTTGGAGCAGTGCCGCTGTCCTCAGGAGTTTCTTGGTCTCTTGGAAGTAGGGCAGTCCTCTGAGGATTCAGAGGTCGCTGGTCCTGGAGAAAGCGTCGCTGGAGCAGGGTTCTTTAGAAGGCAGGAGACGGGCCGGTAGGACTGGGGCCAAAGCAGTTGGTGTCTTCTTTCTTCTTCTGCAGGGGTTTTCAGTTCAGCAGTCTTCGTCTTCGGTAAGTTGCAGGAATCTAAATTCTTAGGTTCAGGGAAGCCCTTAAATACTAAATTTAAGGGCGTGTTTAGGTCTGGGGGGTTAGTAGCCAATGGCTACTAGCCCTGAGGGTGGGTACACCCTCTTTGTGCCTCCTCCCAAGGGGAGGGGGTCACATCCCTAATCCTATTGGGGAATCCTCCATCTGCAAGATGGAGGATTTCTAAAAGTTGGAGTCACTTCAGCTCAGGACACCTTAGGGGCTGTCCTGACTGGCCAGTGACTCCTCCTTGTTTTTCTCATTATTTTCTCCGGCCTTGCCGCCAAAAGTGGGGGCCGGGGCCGGAGGGGGCGGGCAACTCCACTAGCTGGAGTGTCCTGCGGTGCAGGCACAAAGGGGTGAGCCTTTGAGGCTCACCGCCAGGTGTGACAGCTCCTGCCTGGGGGAGGTGTTAGCATCTCCACCCAGTGCAGGCTTTGTTACTAGCCTCAGAGTGACAAAGGCACTCTCCCCATGGGGCCAGCAACATGTCTCGGTTGTGGCAGGCTGCTGGAACCAGTCAGCCTACACTGAACAATTGGGTAAAATACAGGGGGCATCTCTAAGATGCCCTCTGTGTGCATTTTTTAATAAATCCAACACTGGCATCAGTGTGGGTTTATTATTCTGAGAAGTTTGATACTAAACTTCCCAGTATTCAGTGTAGCCATTATGGAGCTGTGGAGTTCGTTTTTGACAGACTCCCAGACCATATATTCTTATGGCTACCCTGCACTTACAATGTCTAAGGTTTTGCTTAGACACTGTAGGGGCATAGTGCTCATGCACCTATGCCCTCACCTGTGGTATAGTGCACCCTGCCTTAGGGCTGTAAGGCCTGCTAGAGGGGTGACTTACCTATGCCACAGGCAGTGGGAGGTTGGCATGGCACCCTGAGGGGAGTGCCATGTCGACTTAGTCATTTTCTCCCCACCAGCACACACAAGCTGGCAAGCAGTGTGTCTGTGCTGAGTGAGGGGTCCCTAGGGTGGCATAAGACATGCTGCAGCCCTTAGAGACCTTCCCTGGCATCAGGGCCCTTGGTACCAGGGGTACCAGTTACAAGGGACTTACCTAGGTGCCAGGGTTGTGCCAATTGTGGAAACAATGGTACATTTTAGGTGAAAGAACACTGGTGCTGGGGCCTGGTTAGCAGGGTCCCAGCACACTTCTCAGTCAAGTCAGCATCAGTATCAGGCAAAAAGTGGGGGGTAACTGCAACAGGGAGCCATTTCTTTACAACCACCCCTTGCATTAGTGTCATTGAATGGACATTAATCAGCACAAAACTGCAGCGAAAACTTAAGACCCTTTCAAAGTAAAACACTGGTGTAGGAAGTTGGCTCTGTATATACTATCTCAAAGTCAGAGATAGTGTGCATAGAGTCCAAGGGTTCCCCTTAGAGGTAAGATAGTGGCAAAATTAGATAATTCTAATGCTCTATTTTGTGGTAGTGTGGTCGAGCAGTAGGCTTATCAGAGGGTAGTGTTAAGCATTTGTTGTACACACACAGGCAATAAATGAGAACACACACTCAAAGACTTAACTCCAGGCCAATAGCTTTTATATAGAAAAATATATTTTCTTAATTTATTTTTAGAATCACAAGTTCAAGATTTGAAGTAAATACATAAAATGCAAGGTACTCCTCACAGGTGAGTTAGGAACTTTGAATTAGAGCAATAACCTTGTGACCGGATATCCCCGTTCACTCCGGCACACGGAACTACAGGTGACGTATCGGAATCCTCTGATACGTCACTTCCGCGTTTCCACATTGTCTGGGAAACGCGACCAGAGCGAGGCTGGCGACAGGCCGTTGCCGGGGAAACCAACAAGGATTTCCGGGACGGCACCCTGAAGAGCGGGGCTGCGCCGACGAAGGGGGGAGAGCCCGAGGAGAGAAGAGAGGAGAGGAGCGCCGAAGAAACGGAGGAGAGACCAAAGGACGCGAAAACCTGCAGAGACGGCCAGACGAGGAATCCAGGCAGAGGAGATCCCGGGTACAACGAAGCACCGGAACCGGACAACCCTGCTGAGAAAGATCGACAGACGGACCGCCCTAGCACCAGCCACGACCCTGGAGGGTCGTGGCTGAACAAGGTACGGTCCTTTTGGACTCATAGAGGGGGCACTAATCTAAAGGGGACTGGGGAGGAGACCTAGAGAAGGGGAAGGGTGACACGGGAGGAATTTAAGGGGCACTGGGACAACCACGTGTGAGACACTTTTTGCAACGCACTACCAACCCTAGACAGTGATCACGTCGTCCCCACAACTCCTCACTGGCACAATCCCAACCCTTTTCTTACCTTTTCCCCAGTCGGTAATAGTACAGAGAAAGAAAAGACGTATTAGTCCACCGCACTTACCGTCGCGTTTCTGTCCTTTTGTTTCCGGTATCACACCCTGGAACCACCCGAGGGACCAGCAGAGCAGCCACCTGAAAGAGAAACAAGAAAAACAGAGGAAACCTCCAGTCAGGGAAGAAGAAGAACAAGACCTTAATGCGGAACCCAACCCTACCTAACAAAACAAACATTTTAACATCTAAACTTTAATAAATCACTTACCTGAGCAACACCAACGCCTCTCCGTTGCCTTTATACTGTTCGGTCTGTCACAGTGGTGTCAGAAGTGGGATCAGAACCCTCCCAGACAACCGCACAGTATAAACAATGAGTGAAAGCCCCTCTTTGGAGGATATGATAAAACAACTGGCAGAAGGCCAGCGACATCTGCAGTTGGAATGGGAGGCACATCAACGGGAAGCAAAAGAGGACAGGGAAGCCTTACAGTCGGCTTTGAAAAGCCAGGCGACAATCCTCGCCAACAATCAACTGGTCCATGAGACGGCCATGAAGAAATTAACCGAGACCATTGCCGTTAGTAAGGTCCACCCCAATGTCCCATGTTCCGTGTTGCAGAAATATCAAGAAGGGGAAGACCCAGAGTCTTTTTTCACTAACTTTGAGAGAGTGGCTTCTTCAGCCCAGTGGCCTGAGGACAGATGGGGTCAGTATGTCGCTCCCTTACTTACCGGGGTATTACAAGCAGCATATCAAGCAGCAAACCCGGGGGGAACTACACCATACAAAGAGATAAAGACCAGCATCTTAGAACGGGTGGGACATGACACCGAATACTATAGGGTTAAATTCCGAAAAATTTAATGGGGACCGAATGAGGACCCCCGTACCTTTTATTATTTTGTAAAGGATTTGGCTTTGAAATGGTTGGGTCCTACCGGGAACAGCCGTGAGGAGGTGATACAAACGATTGTGCTCGAACAATACTTAGATGCCTTACCTACTTCTACAAAAAACTGGATCCGCCAACATCCAAAAGTGAATACCGACATGGCGATCGATCTAGCATGTGCCTATCATCACTCTGTGGATGTAAGGAGTGTACCACCCAGACCCAGCATAAAATCGGGGGTATCCAGCCCCAAAACCACTCCCAGAGTTCTTCCTGACGAGCCAGTTCCCCATAGACTAACCGAAAGTCCTCCGGTATCAGGACCCCAATGTTATAACTGTGGGGAATGGGGACACATAGCCCGCATGTGTCCGAGGAAACCGGATAGTAGTGAACCGATGGAGATCGGAGTAACTCGACGAAGGGTACTGTGTACCGGAAGAGGTAACCTGAAGTTTAAACAGACAATGAGCATCAATGGACGGTCAGTATGTGCTCTAATTGATTCAGGTTGCAGCCAATCTGTAATTAGGAAAGACCTACTAAACCTGGCAGACAGGGAAGTAGAGCAGTGGGTGAATATTTGCTGTATTCACGGAGACAAAGAACAATACCCTTTACATAGACTGACAGTAGAGTGGGGAAATTACCGGGATGTCCTGCCTATGGGAATAATGGCACAGCTGATTGAGGAATGTATCATCGGGATCGATTATGAACATTTTCAAGAGCTCCTGGATCATGTTAGAAACCCCAAGCTAACACAGGACTGGTGGAGGGAAGCTCCCTTTTCTGATAGTACTATTGAATGCCCTATAACCCGTAGGAAATTATCACGCCGAGAAAAACGGGAAGGGAAAGGGTATTTCCGGGATCAGGTGGCGCCAGGACAAGCCCAAGGTCTCGTGGCAGAAACCCATGAAGCACCTATCAGTTTCCATCAACAACAGAGAGAAGATCCTTCTCTCACTCAGGCTTGGAAGTCCGCAAAATCAGAAGAGACCGAGGAGGTGGGTCCTTACTTCCTAATTAAGAGAAACCTCTTATATAGGATAACCACTACTCGTAAGGGGGAACATAAACAACAACTATTGGTACCAGAGCATTATAGAGATCACGTCCTAACTCTGGCTCATAATCAACCCGGTGGGGGTCATTATGGGAGGGAAAAAAACGAAGAGTACCTCCTCAGGCGGTTTTATTGGCCAGGTGTTTTTGCACACATAAAATATTGTTCTCAGTGTCCCAGGTGCCAGCTTACGGAACCAGGTAGACCTAAGAAAGCACCTCTAATGCCCCTACCCATCATAGACATCCCCTTTAGCAGGATAGGGATGGATCTGATTGGACCCGTAGTACCCTCAACAAAAGGTCACCCATATATCCTAGTTATGGTTGATTATGCCACCCGATACCCCGAGGCTATTCCTCTGACCAGTATGACTACCAAGACAGTAGCCCAAGCAATGATAAACGTCTTCTCTCGAATTGGGTTTCCCCATGAAATACTCACCGACCAGGGAACCCCCTTTATGTCTACTCTCATGAAACAGGTGTGTAAGACATTAGGTATTTCCCAAATCAGAACTTCGGTGTACCATCCACAGACAGATGGATTGGTGGAACGGTACAACCGAACGATAAAAACCCTACTGAGAAAATTAGTGCAGGACTCAGGGAGAGACTGGGATCAGAAATTACCACTAGTGTTATACGCTATCCGGACCCATGAACAGGCATCAACAGGTCATAGCCCCTTTGAGTTGGTGTTCGGACGGCAGCCCCGTTCCCTTCTAGACATGGCCATTGAAACATGGGAGGAGGAGGCGGAAGAAGGAGGAAGGCCATTATTAGAATATGCCCACAACTTACGCTCTCAACTACAAAGGTTATGGGAAGAGGTTAGAGTAAATATGGAACAAGCCCAAAGAACCCAAAAACAGTATTATGACAGAGGGAGTAAGCTGAGGGTTTTACACCCCGGAGACCAGGTACTAATAATGCATCCCACGTCCGAACAAAAACTCCTTGCAAGATGGCAGGGTCCATATAGGGTAATTCGAGCAGTTTCTCCTGTTACTTATCTGATTGAACTCTCGGTCAATCCTAAAAAAAAAACAGATTTATCATATAAATCTCTTTAAAAAATGGGAAGAACCAGACAACTCCGACGTTTCCGGAGAAATGGGTCGATTCCTATGCCCTAGTAAAAACTTGAATATTGAGTTTTGTCCCACCGGACACAACGATGGGGAAGGGTTACCCGCGGTAAATGAAGCCTTGACGAATCTAGAGAAGGGACAGGTGTATAGCTTACTAAAACACTTCCGAAATTTCTTTTCGGTAACGCCGGGTAAAACCGCCTTAATATACCATAAAATAAGAACGACACCAGGTAAAATTGTTAGGTTACGTACGTATCGTATTCCCGAGGCAAGGAAACAGATTATGGAGGACGAGATACAGAAAATGCTAGAACTTGGGGTGGTGGAACCTTCGACTAGTCCCGGGTGCTCCCCAGTCGTCCTGGTGCCAAAACCTGACGGTACTATCAGATTCTGTATCGACTTCCGGAAGCTTAACGAAAGTTCAATGTTTGACACGTATCCAATCCCTAGAGTAGATGACGTCCTAGAAAAGCTTGGAAAAGCAAAATATATGTCCACTATAGACTTGACTAAAGGGTATTGGCAGATCCCGCTAGCCCCGGAGGACAAAGAAAAAACAGCTTTTGCGACTCAGTCAGGTCTTTATCATTTCACCGTGCTACCATTTGGACTTCATGGAGCACCCGCTACGTTCCAACGGTTAATGGATAGGCTATTAAAACCATTTCATACTTTTGCAGCAGCCTACCTAGACGACGTAGTCCTATTTAGTGAAAACTGGGGAGATCATCTAATCCATTTACAACAGATATTCCACACACTCGCAAAAGCGGGTTTAACTGCCAACCCCAAAAAGTGCGTTATATGAAAACCCAACATATCATACCTAGGATACAAAATCTGTCAGGGGACTCTACAACCACAAACTAAGAAAGTAGAAGCCATTCTAAATGCACCTAACCCAAAAACAAAAAAAGATTTACGCTTGTTCCTGGGATTGGTAGGCTAGTATCGAAGATTCATACCTGAATATTCCACCCTTGCCGCTCCCCTCACGGATCTATTGTCTAAATCACACCCTAACCGGTTAGCACCTTTTTCGGATCACCAGAAGGCTAGTTTTGAGCAACTAAAATCCTATCTGACCAAAGAACCCATATTACAGTGCCCAGACTTCTCGAAACCCTTCCATCTATACACGGATGCCTCCGACGTAGGACTGGGGGGGGGGTTCTGGCTCAACCCGATGGGGAGGGTAGAGATCACCCTGTAGTATATGTCAGTAGGAAACTATTTCCCCGGGAACGGCATTATCCCACCATCGAAAAGGAATGTTTGGCCATCAAATGGGCCGTGGACACTTTACAGTATTACCTGTTAGGTCGACCTTTTATTCTTTTTACGGATCATGCTCCCCTCACTTGGTTGTCCGCGCATAAAGAAACAAATTCCCGGATTCTGAGATGGTTCCTTGAACTGCAACCATTTTCCTTTCAGGTCCGCCACATACCGGGGTCCCAGCAAGACCCGGCTGATTATTTGTCTCGGTTCCCGGACTCTACCACGGTCGTCGAACAGGACCGTTCATGGGGAGAGGTGTGTGACCGGATATCCCCGTTCACTCCGGCACACGGAACTACAGGTGACGTATCGGAATCCTCCGATACGTCACTTCCGCGTTTCCACGTTGTCGGGGAAACGCGACCAGAGCGAGGCTGGCGACAGGCCGTTGCCGGGGAAACCAACGAGGATTTCCGGGACGGCACCCTGAAGAGCGGGGCTGCGCCGACGAAGGTGGGAGAGCCCGAGGAGAGGAGCGCCAAAGAAACGGAGGAGAGACCAAAGGACGCGAAAACCTGCAGAGACGGCCAGACGAGGAATCCAGGCAGAGGAGATCCCGGGTACAACGAAGCACCGGAACCGGACAACCCTGCCGAGAAAGATCGACAGACGGACCGCCCTAGCACCAGCCACGACCCTGGAGGGTCGTGGCTGAACAAGGTACGGTCCTTTTGGACTCATAGAGGGGGCACTAATCTAAAGGGGACTGGGCAGGAGACCTAGAGAAGGGGAAGGGTGACACGGGAGGAATTTAAGGGGCACTGGGACAACCACCTGTGAGACACTTTTTGCAACGCACTACCAACCCTAGACAGTGGTCACGTCGTCCCCACAACTCCTCACTGGCACAATCCCCACCCTTTTCTTACCTTTTCCCCAGTCGGTAATAGTACAGAGAAAGAAAAGACGTATTAGTCCACCGCACTTACCGTCGCGTTTCTGTCCTTTTGTTTCCGGTATCACACCCTGGAACCACCCGAGGGACCAGCAGAGCAGCCACCTGAAAGAGAAACAAGAAAAACAGAGGAAACCTCCAGTCAGGGAAGAAGAAGAACAAGACCTTAATGCGGAACCCAACCCTACCTAACAAAACAAACATTTTAACATCTAAACTTTAATAAATCACTTACCTGAGCAACACCAACGCCTCTCCGTTGCCTTTATACTGTTCGGTCTGTCACAAACCTATACAGTTTTTGTTAACATGGTAGTAAGCTATTTTAAAAGTAGGCAGTGCAAAAATCAACAGTTCCTGGGGAAGGTAAGTATTGGTTAGATTGTGAGGTAATTAAGACACTTACAAGTCTCAGTTCCTGGGCAGGCATCTCCTCTAGCTGGAGTGCCCTGGGGCATTGTAACACAAAGCCTGAGCCTTTGAGGCTCACAGCTGGGTGGTACAGTTCCTGCAGGGGGGAGGTGTGAAACACCTCCACCCAGAGCAGGCTTTGTTTCTGGCGTCAGAGGGCACAAAGGCCTTCACCCCAGGGGGGCAGAAACTCGTCTCTCAGCAGCAGGCTGGCACAGACCAGTCAGTCCTGCACTGAAGGATTGGGTAAAATACAGGGGGCATCTCTAAGATGCCCTCTGTGTGCATTTTTTAATAAATCCAACACTGGCATCAGTGTGGTTTTATTATTCTGAGAAGTTTGATACCAACCTTCCCAGTATCCAGTGTAGCCATTATGGAGCTACGGAGTTCGTTTTGACAAACTCCCAGACCATATACTTAATATGGCCTCACTGTACTTACATTGTCTAAGAATGGACTTAGACACTGTAGGGGCATATTGCTCATGCAGCTATGCCCTCACCTGTGGTATAATGCACCCTGCCTTAGGGCTGTAAGGCCTGCTAGAGGGGTGACTTACCTATGCCACAGGCAGTATTTTGTGGGCATGGCATCCTGAGGGGGATGCCATGTCGACTTTGCCTTTTTCTCCCCAACAACACACACAATCTGCAATGGCAGTGTGCATGTGTTAGGTGAGGGGTCCCTTAGGGTGGCACAACCCATGATGCAGCCCTTAAGGACCTTCCCTGGTCACAGGGCCCTTGGTACCACTGGTACCTTTTACAAGGGACTTATCTGTGTGCCAGGGGTGTGCCAATTGTGGAAACAATGGTACATTTTTAGTGAAAGAACACTAGTTTTGGGGTCTGGTTAGTAGGGTCCCAGCATACTTCTCAGTCAAGTCAGCATCAATACCAGGCAAAACGTGGGGGTAACTGTAAGAGGGAGCCATTTTCCTACAACTGGTAAAAAAAACAAAAGTTTGAAAAGTCAGATTAAATTCTTCCAGCAGAGACTATAGTAAGGCAAACATGAACGAGAAGAGAGATTAAGGCAAACAAAAATGAAAATAAAGTGCACTCAGCATTTGGTTTTAAAACGTCCCTGGGGTTTCTGGAGTAGGGAGGAGAAGGGGGACTCTGCAACAAGAGAAAAAGGGGGGTTGGGGCAGAGGCATGGGCAAGCGTGATAGGAGGCTGCAAGCTCTGGCTGGGGGGGCCTTTCGGGGACAACTAACAAGTAGGTCGCAAACATGGGGTGCTTGGGGATGTAGTGCACCTTTGGTCCTCTTCTCCATTGCCCACGAGTGATAGGTGCAGGGGGTGTCCTTTGGAGTCTGGTTTCCTTATCGAGGAGCACTTGCGGTTTAAAGGGGGTGGGGGGTGGGGGGGGAGGTCCTGTGCTCTGAGGATACAGGTGTCGTGGAGTCCAAGAGGGGTGAAACTACAGTAAACTCGAGCTCAGGAGAGCTGGGGGACGTCTGTGACACCAGGTGTCCTCTTCAACTTGGGCTGACGACGGCGGGTGCAGTGGTTGGACATGGACAGCTGGGGGACCTTGTTGGCACTAGATGTCGACTTCCACTTGGGTCATTGACGGTGGCTGCAGTGGTGCCTTCGGGTGTCGGGCCCTTGCGGTTCCAGAGGCTGCAGAGTCCTTTCTGTAGATTTGGTTGGGGAGCATGTCCGCTGCTATGGGAGACTTGGGTCTTTTTTGGAGGCTGGCAGTCCACCCAGGTTTCTGCAGGACAAGGCATCTTCTGGTGCAGAGTCCATCGAGGAGTGCAGACAAGCCTGCGGGTTGGCCCCAGGTCAGCTGCTGCTTCTTCTCTTCTGCAGGTGTGTCTCTTCTTTGTCCTTTTTCTTCTTAGGTCGTCAGGATGTGAGTCCTGGGCCCCACCTAAATACTCAATTTAGGGGGGTTACAGGAAATGCCAGGTGGCAGCCAAAGGCTACACCCTTTCTATGACCACTTCTGTTGGAAAGTGGGCATAACACCTCCTACTCTGCCTAATGTTCCCACCTGCCTTGCTGGCAAAAGTGAGGTCAGGACAAGTGGGGGGTGTTGGTCATCTCTGCCATTTGGAGAGACCTTGTTCACATTACAAAGACAGTTAGGCCTTTAAAGCTTCCCACCCTGGAATGTCCATCCTGCCTGGAGAAGGTGTTGACACCTCCACCCAGTGCAGTGTTTTGTCCCTGGACCCTGAGTGCGTTGGCTCTCACCTTTAAAGGAGGGGGGAGCTCAGAAACTTGGCTAAAGTGGCTGAACTGGTCAGGACAGTTAGTTGACACGCTGGTAGGTTTTAAAGGGCACTTCTAAGGTGCCCTTGGGGTGCATGTATTGGTAAATCAACAGCTGACATCAGTATGGGTTCACCAATAAAAGATGTGTGATGCCAGACATCCCTATCTTCAGTAAAGCCATCATGTAGCTGGGGAACTCGTAGTGACCAATGCCCAGCACGTATTTAAAATGGCTTTCTTGTTCACTTACTAAGTCTGAGAATAGACAAAGATATAGCAGGGATATATCTGCTCATGCAGATATGCCCTCACATGTAATATAATGCACTCTGACATATTTCTGTAAGGCTTGCTAGAGGGGTGATTTATATATTATATGCATTGTTAGGGGACAATGCACACAGGCTGTGTGCCATGTCCTGTTTTCACTTTGATCGGCACCAAGACATGCAGCCTGTAATGACCGCCTGTTGTGCTTGGTGAGTCGTCCCATAGGGTGGCATAGTTCATGCAGCAGCCCTTAGGGACCCTCTTTAGTACCCCAGGCTAGGTACCAGTGGTACCACTTACTAGGGACTTTCAGAGGGTGCTAAAGGATCTACCAGTTGGGGAAGTGAGTGCAGTTTTAGGGGAAAGATATCTGGCACTAGTGACCTGGTTAGCAGGAAATTAGTGCACTTTCAGTCGAAGTTGCATCGGATACCAGACAAAAAGTGGGAGCTCACCATGCCAAAAGGGGTGCTTTTCTACAATAAACATATCTCAAACTATTGAGGATCGATTCCACATAGACGTTCTATCTACGTGTCCATAATCTGCATAATTAGCCCTGTTTTAGCTATCATGGGATGTTAGTGCTCCCTCTGTCCCCTATCTATTTCCTACCTCCAGAAACAAACACACAGCGCTTTCTCGCTACTAGTTGTACATTTTTTTTTTTACCTCTGCCATCTTCTGCTCCTCGCGCTAAGATTGCGATTCCTTTTGAGGACTAGACATTATTAACCGCATAATACTATAAAGATGAAATGTGCTACAGGAGGAGACTGAAAGCATAATGCAGCCCCGTTCTTACAAATAGTTTATGTGCAAACGGCTTTACAATTTTTTGCCACAACCATTAAACAAAAACAAATCTAATACCGTAGGTGATGATGTGCAGCCTCAATGTTATATATTTTTTAATTTATTATTTGCCAGTTAACTGCAGTTTTTGGTCGTAGGGATAAGCTATACATCTGTGTGGAAAAATGTAGAAAACGTGTTGAAATGGTGCACAAGAAAATAATGACTAGTAGTTAGGCTTGCACGCGCCTTTCGGGCTCTCTATCTTTACACACTAACTTGTCTTCGTGAAGCGCAAACTCTGTGTCCAGTTTTTACAGAGCAGCATCTGTTGATCACACCGCGTTACTAAGGAAGCCCTCGATGTTGCATCTTTGAAAAGTGTGTGGCCGGGCACGGTGTTAAACCATGAAAATGGGTGCGTCGGTCTTCTCCGTGTGGACCTCCTACAGTGTGTTTTTGTGTCCGACCTTTCTGTGCATGCTCAAGTATGAGAGCAAGCACGCAGTATGACGTTTCTTGCCCTTAAAACAAGTAGAGTGGAAGAAAGGAATGAAACATGGGCGCCCAGTGCGCGGGCCGAGCTAAGGCCAACCCTTATTGTAGTTTCTCCTCTTAGTTAACAGCTGCATCAGTTTAACATGCACGCAAGGGATCCAGGTATAACATTTTATCTAGTAGTTATCATCAAAGTTAAAGGGTATTCAAACAAGCATTGGCAAAGTTTTTGTCCACGCAACCTATTGAATTTACAAGTGTTTTTAGCCATGTTTCCATGGAAGCGAGCTTTTTTATTATTATTTAAAAGCGTGCTATGACGCGATCACCGCTGGCCATGTCTAAACATATTTTTTGAATTGCTGGTGGGAGAGCGTAACGAGGGGACATCTGCTCCCTAATGGTTGTACTCCCTCCATTCCTCCAAGATGCCTGCACCATCAATTAAGAAAAGGAAAAAAAAGCGCTGTGATGTGGCTAATGCTGGTTGGTTAATACTGCTTTTTAACTTCATGACATGTTGCACAGCTGCTGCGCTTGCAAAATGGCTTAATACAATTGACAAAGGAAACCGCTCGCATAGGCTAGAACCATCGGCTTTACAATGCTTGGTTACATTGCTTTATTCTGTCTAATAGAAATCCTTTCATCGTAACTGTTCTCCTTCTGCACTGTTGTCACTTGTATTATGTCTACATTCAGTTCTGATACCGGACTTCCTCATTGTCAAAACTCCTTTATGGATGGCACTTGATACTGATATGGCAGTTGATACTGATATGGCAGTTGATGATTGGGGCAGGCACCATTTGCAGCCCAGGGGAGGGATGGAGGTACTGTAGACGGTTTTGTCGAGCAGGGTTCACTGCAGATCCAAGTATTCCTTGGTTGTGGGTAAGATGATTGTTTGAGAACTATATGCAAGAATATTGTGCAGACAAGTAGCCAAAGGGTTTTTGATAAAGGCATTATTGCGTGTTTGCAATATGGAGAGGAAATTTGTAAGTGGATAGGCATGTTAGTGATTATTATTTTTTTTTTTTAAAGGAGGACTGAGTAGAAGGTGGAGGTGGTGAGACTGGAGAATTTTGGTAGCATTGTTGGATAATAACCATTGTGAATTGGGAGGTGGTGCCTGGTGGCCGTTTTGACAGGGAGAAGTGCAGAATTGAAGTCATGGTCATTGCTTCTTTATTCATGTCTTTTGCCTGGTCTAGAAGCAACAGGGTGCTCGATTTCCAGACCGGAAGCTAGCCATATACAGCCAGTCCCGGACATCATCTGGAGAAGTGAAATGTCGTGACTTCCCATAATGCTCAGCCATACTTTTTCTTTGTCTCGTTTGATTGCATCAAAAGTTAAGCTTTGATTTTGCACACCTTAAGTGAAGTCTTGGAAGAACCGACTGTTGCTTTAATGGCTGGCTCTGTGGCCCTGAATCTTGTTTCCTGGAGAATTATTTTTCTTTAAAGTTGGGGATGTGGGCTATTATTGCTGTCGGTTGACCTGCTCGGTTGCGTTATAGATAATTGGGTTTTGTGTGCCCTGTTTGACAGTAGCTTTGAGAATCCCCTGGCAAGCAGTGCATCAAGGATAAGAGAATTCCACAAATAGTTCTTCCATCCTTTAGAATTCTTCCACTACATGGACATCGTTTCTGCATGAATGCTCTGCCATATCCTTGGCTCTTGCAGCAACGTGATAAGTGGTTTCTTAGAGATGCTTGATTTTCTCTCAGTTTTAAATCACATGGGTATTTCACGACCTTTTCTGCATCCCTCCTTTCGAGACCTGAGGTCTACTCCAGTAAGGTTGGCCTCCATTGCCACTGTATTTATCTCTGCTACAATACAAACCATGTCTCTCTTGCACTCACAAAACATTGCCCTGTTGGGTCAGAATCACTAGACAATGTTTGGCCCACTGGTTCCTCAGTGGGAGTTGATTCTAGGTCCTGACATGAGGGCTCTTTAAGAAGAATGTACTTAGCTAATTTTTTTTTTTTGGTAGACATATTATGGTCTTTTTCTTTGTGCGATGTTTCTCAGAAAAGCAGACAAACTTAAATTCCCCACCCCCACCCCCAGTCCGTCCCTGGACCCTTATATGGTCTCATGAAGTAACCAACCATTGTAGGAGAAATCTGTTCTATAACCCTATTCTCTAAAGTAGGCAGACAGGAGGGAAGCACAGAAAGGGTAGGATTCTCTAGGAAGGAGTTTAGCTCTCTTGGATAGGTCTTTTCTTAAGTTGCCACCTGCCACTAGTTAGAGGGGAGGGGAACTATTTCTCTTATTGTAATCCCAATACATCGTAGCCTTACCTGTGCCCCTAACTGTGGTTCCCCTCACCCCTGCAATTCCAGTTTAGAAATGAGTTGTCCAGGCCTTTCAAGTTGAATCTCCTATGAAAAATCATCTTTGGCACCACCTCCTCCAGGTGCAACCTGTAGATCGAAGATGGCAGCATTAGCCTCTACAATTAACTTCCTCTTCATCAGGACAGCATTTCATTAGTGTTTTGGTTACTTGCAGGTACAGGGCTGATACTGACCTATCTTCAGCTGCTCAGCGATCCATTGACCAACGTTGTTACATGGCTGAACTCTCAGCACTTAAAACAGTTTACTTTCAAGCACAGTCAGTGATTCGTAGGATATTCTTAAAGGATTCTACGTTTGAGTCTGGACGCAGACCTGTTCAGCTTACGTTTAAGCGCACCTTTCACACTAAAATTTTGAGCTCATGTTTGTCTTTTCAAGAGAGGAAATGATAAATACAGTTTCTGCCTTTCAGCCACATTTTGCTATTATAAATTGTAATTTTCAGTCAATTTGTTATGTTTTCCTTGCTAAATCAGTTATGTTTATTTTTCAGCTGCGATGCAGACCCGTCGGCTCTGGCAAAATACGTCCTCGCACTGGTAAAAAAAGATAAGAGTGAACGAGAACTGAAGGTCCTCTGCAATGATCAGCTTGATGTGTTTCTTCAGAAGGGTAGGAGTCTTTTTATGATATCAAAATGCGAGTGAAATACTTTCTTTGTCTCGTATGTCCTCAACTTTACTAATAAGTTACTTGGCCAATAGCTGATGGAGATTTCTAGTTGCAGGTACCTTACATTTAAATTTCCCCCAGGCGTCCGACTGGATCTGGAAATTTTTCATGAGCAGAACCCCTGTGTGCCGTTACGTGGCGTCGAATGGCTCAGCGTCAGCCGTCTGATATGACGTTGCCGTTCCTATATAGGTGCCACTACGTCACGCTGACATTTTTTTTTTCTTTCCCCGCCAGCTGCACTGATCTGAAGAGAGCTACTATTCAGTCATTTTTAGATTAGCCTATTTTCCTTTTTTTGTGCAATTTTTCTTTTGTTGAGTTTTCAACTCCTGGTTGGTCAAGAATGTCATTGAGGAAGACCGGGTTCAAGCCCTGCGGTTCCTGTCATGGATGATGTCAGTGTTGGATCTGCACCTCATGTGTCTTTGGAGCCTGGAGCGAGTTTAAGGTCCGAAGTCGTGCTCTGAGTATTGGGCCATGCATCCGAAGGCCTTGAGGGAGGAGTCCCTGGAGCTGATGGGGGGATTATGCACCACACCAAGCAAGTCGATATCTCGGTCGAGATGAAGGTCCCGGGATCAGTTGCGGAGTGAGTGTCAACATAGGCCTGGTTCTGCAGAGTCTGGGACGACTCTGCACCTCCCCAAGTTTCTGGGAGCCAGAGTGACCCCCTGTTCAACTAAACGTTTTATGAGGCTATGCGCCTCATTTATGTGCAGTTCAACACCACTGAAGCACCTTCGGGCCCGCGGAATCGGAAGCGGTTCCTTTGGGTTTTGTGCCAGCGTCTTTGGTGTCAATGCAGAGGGGCACCCGTGGATCCAGTGCTTGATCCGGATGTTGGTCGTACCACTCTGACATTCTCTGAAGCCAGTCCTAATGCTCACGGGTGGCGCCATCCCCATTCTTATCCCTGACTCTGACATGGAGCTGAATGGACGTTGTAAGATGCCGCCTCAGATGCCAGCAGGAGCCTTACCTCTTTTGTCGGACTCTGAGCTCCTTTCTTATGGGCTAGGTTGTCGAGGAGGAATGGGAGGGGACCCTTGACCCTTTAGATTACCAGCTCCCAGACCTTATGGACTATAGACTGGCGCTCAAACTCTGGTGAAACCATCTTACTGGATACTTCTCCAGATATTGGCATGCTTTCTCCCCCTACCATGGCTACAGAGGAGGGAGCTTCATATTCTATGGTGGTGAGAAGAGCATCTGAGGTCCTGGACCTTCAGTGGCCTTTGGTGGCAGTTGGGACTAAACTCCTGACAGGTGCTTTAACCTGGAGCTTCCACGTCATACCCATGCTCCTGTTTAATGAGGCCCTCACGGATGTCCTACTGGGTACCTGGTCCAAACTCAGCACAGGGGCACCTGTCAACAGGACAATTACCTGCCACTATCGCTCCACTCCAGGGGACCCCAGTTTTTTGATGTAACACCCTACCCTGAGAACTTGGTTGTCCAAGCCTCAACTTCCCAGGACGTGTTACATACCGCACCACTGGATAGGAAATCCAAAAGGCTGGATACACTTGGGAAGAACATTTTTTTCTTTTTCTTCCACCAGCCTAGCATTGCAGTCTGTGAACACCACATCCCTTTTGGGCCATTACTCACACATGCTGTGCGATCTGGTTGCGCAAGTGCTACCACAGGTCCTGGAGGAGGCCTGGGCTGTATTCTCTCTCAGGCAGTTGCCAAAGGGAGAGACACGCAAAGTTCACTATCTGTTGTGGTGTGGGCATGACCGACTCGCTAGGCAGAGCGGTTTAGTCGACAGTGGTTCTGAGGCACCAAACCTGGCTGAGGACGTCTGGCTTTTCAGGGGATGTCAAGCTACTTTGGACATGCTCTTTGGTGACACCTGCTTCTTAAGACACAAGGCTGACTCGGTGCTGAAGTGCTTCAAGAATTTTCAAGCTACGGCCAGGTCATTTAATCTTGCAGTGGCCCCTCTTCCCTCTGTCTGCCTTTCGTTGCTATGGAGGGGGTCTCCAACCACATCTATTCTCAGCCAGCCACCGTGCTGCGAATGCCGGCCAGCATCTGCGTGGCTGAGGGCATGGGATCCACTGACCTTGTGGATCAGGGAGGCATCGGTCTGGCCAGTCTGCCACCACTCCCTACAGCAGCCTATAAGCCTTCCTAGTCTGACTCTTCCTCCACCTAGGGCCAGCGGGAGGCAGGGTCTGTCATCACCTGCTCCACCGGCAATCCATCTTGTCAGAAAGGTTATTTTTACAGATAGTCTGCAGGGACTACTTGCTCCTCTTGAACACTACTCCTCCATCCATGCCACCATCCTATAATCGGATGGCTGAAGATCACTTATCCCTCTGCGGCGAGGAAGTTACGGCTTTCTTGGCCAAAGGAGCCCAAGAGAGGGTTTCCTTGCCAGAAGTAGGTAGTAGTTGCTATTCATGCTACTTTCTGGTACTTAAATAGGACCAAAGTCCTCCTCCACTATCCTAGACCCTTGGTCCCTCAATCTCTTCCTCAAGAAGGAGAAGTTCAAGATGCTCATTCTAGCTCAGGTTCTATGTGCCATGGATCCAGGAGACTGGATGATAGTGTTGGGCTTGCAGGACGCTTATATCCATACTTCCTGCCTGCCCGCAGACTTTACTTGCGGTTCACGATGGGCCACATGCACTTTCAATTCACAGTGCTCCTCTTTGTCCTTATCAATGCCTCTCGGGTGTTCACCAATGTGATTGCGGTGGTTGCAGCTCATCTGCCCAGATGAGGGGGTTTCAGTCTTCCCCTATCTTGACAACTGGCTGTTGAATGCTGGCTCATCCCAGGTTATTGTTTCCCACCTTGAGACAACAGCGGACCTCCTGCATTTGCTGGGGTTCACTATGAACGTGCTAAGGTCACACCTCACTTCCTCTCAGACTCGCCCTTTCATTGGAGCTGGTCTGGACACAGTGCAGTTTTGGTCTCATCCTTACGAACGGCAAATCCAGGATATTCAGGCCATGATACCGATGTTTCAGCCTCTATCCTGGAATTCAATAAGAATGACTCTGGTCGCTGGGCCTTAGGGCCTCGTGTATCCTGCTGGTGACACATGCCAGATTGAAAATGTGGTATTTGCAGTTGGACCTGAAGCTCCAGTAGGTGTAGCATCAGTGGAATCTATCAGGCAAGGTCCAGAGCTCTAAGTGAACTGCGCAATATCTGCAGTGGCGGTTAACAAACCACAACTGGGTCAGAAGTAGATCCCTCACCCCTTCCCTACCAGCTCTGACAGTAGTGACTGATGCGTCACTCCTGGGATGGGGCTGCCGTCTGAGGGAGGGGGCGATCAGAGGCTTCTGGTGTACGGCTGAATCCAGACTGTATCAACTTGCTGGACCCCCATGTGATCTGACTAACCTTGAAGGCATTTCGTACTTCTATCAAAGGAAAGATGGTACAGGTGTTCAGACACCACCAGCACCGCTATGTGGTACTGCAACAAGGAGTGTGGGCTTGTGGACCCTTTGTCAAGAGGTTCTGTGCCTCTGGGGGTGGCTGGAACCGCAGGGCATACCCCTGTTGGTTTAACATCTGGCGATGAACGCCAAAGCAGACAAACCGAGCCAAAAATGTCTAGCGGATCACGAATGATGTCTCCGTCTGGAGGTGATGCAAGGTCTCGTCAGCAGCGGAGAGGAAATCTCCTTGGTTAGATAGGTTCGCATGTTAGAGTTTCCAAGGCGACAACCACTCGAAGACGCTTTTCGTCTTCAGTGGAACTCCTGCATGCCTTTTCGACCATACCACTTCTGCCCAGAGTTTGCAAGAAGATCAAGAAAGACTGGGCCCAAGTAGTCCTTGTGGCTCTGGACCGGACACAGAGAGTCTGGGTTCCTGAGTTGCTGCGCATGCCATGGATCATCTGATCAGACTGCTCCTTCGGGAGGGTCTTCTGTCACAGCAGCAGGAGGGGGTTCTGCACCCAAACCTGTCCACTATCTGCCTTCTTGTATGGAGATTGAGCAGCAACAGTTAACAACTTTTGACCGTCCTCTTGAAGTCTAACTTAATCTTGACAGAGAGGTGGTCCTCCACCAAAACGGTAAATGCCTGCCATTGGAAGAAATTTGTAGCATGTTGCACAGACAAGTCTGTTGAACCCCTCTCGGCCCCCTCCCTGAGGTCCTATTGTTTATCCTTTCCTTGGCCAAGCAGGGCTCTGCAATGGGCGCACTTAAAGGTTATCTAACTGCTACATATGCTTTTTTGAGGTTGCCTGGTCAACCTTCTTTGTTTAAGTCCCCATAGGTTCTCAAAGGTCTTAACCACCTTTTTCCTCCATCCCCATGCGTTATACTCCAATGGGATCTGAATTTGTTCTTGACATTTCTGATGTGCGCTCCTTTAGAGCTTCGGCATATTTGTCCTCTCAGGCTCCTCACTTTGAAAACAACAGCCCTTCTTGTAGCTATTACATCTGCCCGTATGGTGAGTGAGCTGCAGCCATTGTCGTCTAAGCTGCCCTACCTTTCATGTATCCCAACAAAGTGGTGTTTTGCACCAGGGTTTCTTTTTTGCCAAAAGTTGTTACGCCCTTTCATGTAGGCAAATTCAGCACCCTTCCTACTTTTTACGCACCCCTGCATCCTTCTAAGGGAGAGGAGAGAGACTACCGCCTGTACCCAAAAAGAGCATTGGCGTTCTACCTTGATTTTATCAAGAGTTCTGGGTGGATGATCAACTCTTTGTCAGTGATGTGGGTATGAAGAAAGGTCAGGCAGTGCAGAAGCGGACCATCTCCAGATGGGTTGTATTCTGCATTAAGATCTGCTATACACTGGCCCAAAAGCAACCACCTGAAGGATTTTGTGCTCCTTCTACCCAAGATACAGCCGCGATCACTGCATTAGCATGTGGAATTCCAGGCCTTGACATCTGTCAAGCAGCAACGTGAACTCCTCTGAACATGTTTTCCGAACACTACTGCCTGGAAAGTCAGATCTGTAGGGACAGGAACTTTGCCTGTTGAGTCCTGCAGACTTTCTAGTATGATCTTGGTCTGCAGACCCACCTCCGGGGATGATATTGCTTCGTATCTATACAAAGGTAAGGTAAGGAATTTGCAACTAGAAGTCTCTATCAGATGAACAAGTTACTTAACTTCTGTTATGCTCTATCTGATCGAGACAGTATCTAGTTGCAGATTCCTTATTGACCCCCCCCCCCCCCCCATCCTTCCCTCTCTGCAAACTGATTTCTAGGGGCAGGGACTCCCCTTTCAGAGCCTTAGATTTGGCGTTCCAGTAGTCTGTGTTTTTCATGGCTCTGAGCTTCTGGCATGGAAAGTCATGAAAAGAAACTGACAGTGCGCTGAGGTGGCATTTATACAGGAACCGCATCGTCATACCCCCTGCTGACAACGGACGCTGAGCCAATTGACACCGCTTAATGGTGCACGGGGTACTGCTCACAAAAATCCACCGGATTCAGTCTGACGCCTAGGAGAAATTCCAAGGTAAGGTATCTGCAACTAGCTGTTGTCTCTACAAGTTAAGGCGTTACTGAAAGTAAGACACTTGTTCATCAGCATAAAGGATATTTTTCTTGGGCATATGCCCGTTTTTAGTTTTAGGGAAGTACCCAGGCATTAGTAGTGTCACTTTTTTGCTTAGGGGCTGCATCTGAAGTATGCACACTTTGATCAGCTCTAACTTTGTGAATTTTATCCTGTTGTAGCATTTTATTATGAAATGAATTTCTATGTTTAAAAATACAGTGTGTGGGTGGCTAGGCGATATGCAGTTCCTAAAGTTAACTGGATATCAGTCCGAAGTGCTGGATGAAATAAAGTAGACAGCGGGGGGAGCTCATGTCATCTAAAATGGACTTGATGGCTGGATGATTTATTTAAATGTACTCTATTTTTCTAAATTGGTGTGATTTTTCTTGTGTGGGATTTTCACTTTATTCCAGTTTAAGTGCTGCATTACTTAGTGGGGGTTCTGATGTGGCTGTGGGTCCCGGAGCTTCGGTGCCCCGCCGCTTACTCCTTGTGTTGCTTGCCCATGCCCCAACAATATTGTAAAGATTTTAATCCCTTTGCTAAGCCTCCCAATACCCACCCCCCTTGTCCCCCATCATGCAAAGCCTTTTTTTGTTTTGTTTGGGCTGTTTGGGGTAGTTTGTACTTAGGCCCCCATAACTTTTTGGCCACATAAGATAGCCACGCCAAATTTTTGTCCTTTATTTAGAATGTCCTGGGATTCCAAAAGTACCCAGGGTTTGTGGATTCCCGTGGAGGGGCCTGAGAAATTAGCCAAAATAGAGCTAAAATTTGGGATTTTAGGAAAAAAGGTGTTCATAAGTGCAGTTTTTTGTTGTTGTTTTTAGGCTGACTCTGCTTTGGGCACCCACAGAAGTGAGGTATCATTTTTATTGGGGGACCGAGGGGTACGCTGGGTGTTAGGAAATATAATGTTTATTTCTGTTTCTGGAAGAATATGGCACAGAAATGCAAGGAAAATCTGTCATTTTAGTCACATTTTGAGGTTTGCAGGGCATTTTGGGGAAGAAAACCTGTTGGGATCCACGAGAGGCACACCACCCTGTGATCCCCTGGATGTCTAATTTTTAAACATTTCTAGAGTTAGTAAATGTTCCCTAGGCAAAAAGTGAGCACACTACCAAGTCTTACTTCTGTGATGTTCCACACACTCAAATTGTGAAAATCATCCTTTGGATTTGTTAAAAAGACCCTACACCCACCAACCTAGTTGGTGACATGCTTCATCATTGAGGTTCCACCCAAGACACCTAGCGTGTCAGGGGTATGCTTCGTGGCCAGATTACAGAGGAGAGAGTTTTTTCATAAGTTGAATTCCCAACTGGGAGAAGTGCAATAAATACGTCTTGTGGCTACCCACCCTTATTTTTACACACGCATACTGGTTGGAATAGGCATAAGGGTGAGTGGTTCAATATAAAATTTTACTAACCAGAGATTTCACAAAAATAAAATGCACTGTTAATAATTGAAAGGTCAATAAACTGAACCAGTGACTCACAGCTTGTGAGCTGTAAAGCCGTGACAAGGCACCAACCACTTAACAGGCTATTCACACTTTCTTTTTATACATGACGCATACAAGACCATTCATGCCACCAGCCACGGGCCCAGCTCATTACAACATTCACATCAACAGACTGCTCCATTCAAGGACCCATCACTTTCATACACCCACATGCCTGACACACCAATCACACTGGCTGACAGTGCGTGTGGATTGGCATCTGGCTAGTAGTGTGTTTAGTGACCAGCAGCAAGTCACTAATCGCACACCGCCAGCCAAGCCCCAGCCAGCCCACGCACAGCGCCAAGCCAAGTACCAGCCCTTGCACACCATCACATTTTTTTTTAACAAAAAGAAAAAACAAATCAATTGTAAGAGTGCAAAACTTCAAACACAACGGCTGTACCTAAATAGATAGCACTAATGCCAATCGTGAAACAGAATTAAAAAATATAAAACGATACAGACTTGGCAACGCTTACAGGTGCTCCCAAAAATTATTTTGCGTGTGGTACATTCTAAAACAAGTGGGCACACACGGCCCAGGTTTAGAAGTACAATCAGAGCAAGGCATACGGCTCTGTTCCACATGCCTCTTCGCATACAAACTCTACATCTCTTACAGAGATTTATTTATTTATTTATTTATTTATCTATTATTTTTTGGGGGGCGAGGGAGGAATTTGATCAACAAAGTGGCAATCTTCCAGTCTAGCCACATCCTCCACCACTCCAACTCTAGCAACACTTGCCTGTTCCACTACAGCGAGGCTGCCTATCACAGATGCCTGAAACTGAACAAAAGTCATCTTTGACTTTGGAAAACAATCCTTTACCACAACAAAAGCATTAAAGGTTGCTAAATGGAAGAGATGGATAGCAAACTTCTTATACCAAATGTAAGCCTTATGAACAGCAGTGTAAGATTCCAACCTGTGATCTACTCTGTCTACACCACCCATGTGCCTATTGTAGTCTAAAATGCCCACCGGTTTGCACACTTCAGCAACCTGACCCCAAACAGTCATAGGTGAAGTACTTTCATTATGGATGATAGCCAGCATGTAGACATCCCTTCTGTCTGCAAATTTCACAGCTAGCAGTTCATCACCATGCACTACTGCACTAATTCCTCAAGTGATTTTTTTTTTTTTTTTGGACAGACTCCTTTAGATAACCTTTACGCTTAGAGCGGACTGTGCCACAAGCAAGTGTCCACGCTGAACAATTTCCTGAAAAAGGGCACACCAGTATAGAAGTTATCTAGGTACAACTGGTGAACTTTCAGAAAATTCACTGCCAGAACCTTGCATTTCCTCCTCTGCCTCCGATGCAGAGTCAGTCTCATAATCATGGTTAGAAGAAGATTCAAAAAGCATATCAACAACCTGCTGAGTGGCCATTTTGCAGCTAGCCATAATCCTTATTAATAAAAGTAACTTGCCAAATAAGTCAACAACCACCAACACTGTGTAAAATAAGTAATAAACAAGCAGCAAATAAACAAAGTGTGGCTTTTTCACAAAGACTTGTATACTCAAAAATGATACCACTCACTTGCTAGAGACAGCTAAACTCAACTCACCAGCGCCTACTCTGCACTGACACAGCAAGCACCAACGATAATCTACTAAAAATGGAAAACAAAAAAAAAATACACATAAGACAACACAATACACATAGTGCACAAATCCAAGGAGAAATTCACACACAAAACATAAGCAAAATATGGTACTATTATTACACCATTTACAAAAAGCTCATTCATGCATGGCAGTTACTCTTATTTGGAGTAAAGAGTACAAAAAAGCTTTTCATACCAAACACATGCAACTACGCAAACTGCAGTGCTATCACAGACTGAACCGCAAAGACAAAGTCGCAGCAAAGGGATCAAAAGCTTTGCATTAGGATAAAAAGGAAAAATAAAACATTATGATCACAAATGCTAAATATGCGCCAGTCGCCACACACCACATCACCAAACATTCAGAAACTTTCCCGGGTGTCTAGTGGTTTTCTGCATCTCTTGGGGAGATGGACCTAAAAACAAAATGAGGCTGATCTGTCCTAAGTGGGTGCCAAAATATGTGGTCCCCTAAGGTGAGCACCCCTGGTCCAAGGGGCTGCTCCCCAAACACACAAATAGTGACCCTAAACAAATCCCTGGTGTCTAGTGGTTTCTGGCCCCCTGGAGGGCAGATGGGCCTAAAAAAAAAAAAAAAAGAGGGGGGGGGGGGAATCTGCCCCCAAGGGCGGGGGAGTGTCCAGAAATGACCAAAATATGTCTCCCCCCCCCCCCCCCCCCAAAAAAGGGGAGCTACCCTCGCCCATGGAGCCTCTCCCCAAATACACAAATAGTGATACTAAGCAAATCCCAGGTGTCTATTGGTTTCTGGGGGGGGGGGCAACAGATGGACCAAAAAAAAAAAAGACTCTGATCTGTCCCCCAAAGGGGAGCGACTCTTGCCAAAGGGTCCGCTCCCCTAGAATACAGCTAAACACAAACAAAAAACCCCATGTGTTTAGTGCGCATTCCCACAGCACAATCATGTAGCATAAAAGCTCAGCGACTTTGGAGGAATGGAACCCTTTACTTTCCCCTCCCCCGATGCCTCTTTGTCCTTTGAACCCCCATGAGAAACATAACTGTTTCTCCAAAGACATGCTGAAAGCAAATGGCTTCCTGTGGGTTGCGGCAACTTCTTATGACGTTGGTGCGTTGTGTGCACCGATGTGATCAGATGCGCCAGGGGGAGAGGTAGCTGAAGTGCTCCGGCTGCCATCCTTGCTGGGTGGTGCACAGGGTAACTTATGGAGGGAGCACTAGCATTCACCCCATGGGTGTGAGCTAGGATTTCTGGGAGCTGTCCGATGCGCATGCCCACCTGGCTGTCAGACGCATGGAAGGGGTTAAGTAATAGCACAATTATTTAAACTACTGTTGAGTGTTCACAAAATAAATAGCGTATTTTAAATGAAAAACCTATACAGGGTAAAGACAGAAGCATGCATCTCCTTGCTTTTGTATACATTTCACCAACCCAGTGCACAAGTTTTCACATGCATTTGAGATCCTGGGCTCATTGATGTCTGAAGGCGTGATCATATTGTGATCTGTCAGACAGTTTTTGATGGAGGACCCGGTTGCTTTTGTTTCTCAGTCAGACTGCTTAGGCCTGGCCATTGTAAAGTGGTATTGGTAATGCTGTTCTCCATGAAAGAGTTTTCAGTATGCTGTTGCTAGTACTACCTGCCACAGCGAGAGGCAACAGTGTAGTTTCACAAACTTGATTTGTCATGCAGTGCCAACAGTCTGTGTCAAAGTAATTCAGCTGAGGGGGAACGCATTCTCCAAAAACGTTAGAGTGGCATGGTTTAATGTGAATAAACAGGAGGTGGCTGGCAAGAGTTAGTTAATATAATGGAATATATTTGGTAATAGCTTTATTTGTGCGATACACATATTACTAGGTTGACTGTGATGCAAATACAGCGGAATGAAAATATTTCCCTCACTGTGAGATTAGTAAACAACAAGATTAGCAAATAGTATATCAATATGGCACAGCTTCTGTTAAAATCAGTTTGGCAAAAGAAAAGACGTTACACTCGTATTTTGAGACGATTTGCTCGAGTGTGAATGTGCACGAATATTATTTGACAGCTACAATTGTATTGGTTTATATGCATTCACACGCCCATGATCTGTTATATTGCACACAACAATAATAACTTAATTGTAGTAGACTGATCCTTACTATCCCTGTAGGAAAGTGCCACTGTTGGCATGGTTACCCCCCACTTTTTGCGTGGTGTTGATGCCAACTTTGAACGTGTCCTGGGACCCTGCTAATAAGGCCTCAGCACCAATGTTCTTTCCCTAAAACTGTACCTTTGCTTCCACAATTGGCACAGCCTTGGCACACAGTTAAGTCCCTTGAAAAAGATACCCATGGTACCAAGAGCCCTGTGGCCAGGGAAGGTTTCTAAGGGCTGCAGCATATATTATGCCACCATAGGGGACCCCTCACTCAGCACATGTACACTGCCTGACAGCTTGTGGTTGCTGGTGGGGAGAAAAAGCCAGTCTACATGGCACTCCTCTCAGGATGCCATGCCCACAAACCACGGTCTGTGGCATAGGTAAGTTACCCCTCTAGCAGGCCTAACAACCCTAAGCCAGGGTGCACTATACCCCAGGTGAGGGCATAGCTGCATGAGCAGTATGCCCCTACAGTGTCAAATGCTATTGTTAGACATTGTAAGTAGAGTGTAGTATATGGTCTTGGAGGTTGTTAATAACTCCACAGCACCATAATGGCATCACTGATTACTGGGAAGTTTGGTATCAAACTTCTCAGTACAATAAACCCACACTGATGCCAGTGTGGGATTTATTGAAAAATGCACACAGATTGCATCTTAGAGATGGCCCTGTAGGTCAACCAACCTGGTAGTGTAGGACTGACCGGTCTGTGCCAGCCTGCCACTTCCAGACATGTTTCTGACCACATGAGCTGAGTGCCTTTGTGCACTCTGTGGTCAGAAACAAAGCCTGCCCTGAGTGGAGGTGCTTCACACCTCCCCCTGCAGGAACTGTAACACCTGGTGGTGAGCCTCAAAGGCTCAAGCATTTGGTTACAGTGCCCCAGGGCCCTCGAGCTAGTGGAGATGCCACCCCCCCCCCTCCACCGCCCCACCCTTCCCCTTTCGGACAAAGCCCCACTTTTGGCGGCAAGTCCGGCAGGAAAATTAGGAAAAACAGGGAGGAGTGAACACCTACAGCAAGGACCCCCTCTAAGGTGTCCAGAGCTGAGGTGACCTACCCCTGCAGAATCCTCCATCTTGGTTTGGAGGACAGGGACCAGTAGGGATAGGACTGTGCCCCCCTCCCCAAAGGGAGTGCGCACAAGGAGGGTGTAGCCTCAGGGACAGTAACCATTGCCCCCACCACCCCCAGTCTGCCCTCCGACAACATGCAAGCAGACAGGAACCAAAGTACTCCCGTCTCCATAAGGGCCCATGTTATTTTGGCTCCTGTTTGACCCCTCTGCACCTAACCGGCCCTGTGTTGGTGGTGCTTGGTGTTTGGGATTATCTTATCTAACGGTGGGCTTCCGATGCCCCGGAGACTAGATCTGTAATGTTTCTTACTTACCTCAAAAACTGCACTTTATTTTCCTCCCCCAGGAACTGTTAAATTGTATTGTCTACTTTTAAAATAGCTTTTTGCCATTTTAAAGAAAACTGTATGGCCTGTCGATTTGATTCAAAGTCCTGAACTTACCTATGCAAAGTACCTTTCAATGAATGTACTTACCTGCAAACTGAATCTTGTGGTTCTAGAAATTAATTAACAAAATATATTTTTCTATATAAAATCCTATTTGTCTGGAGTTAAGTCATTGAGAGTGTATTTCTTCTATTGTTTGTTTGTGTGTGTGTTTTAATAAATGCTTAACACTACCCTCTGATAAGCCTAACTGCTCCACCCCGCTACTACAAAATAGAGCATTACTATTATCTATTATTGCCTCTGTGAAGCCTCTTGGGGAACCCTGGGCCTCTGAGCACACTATATCTCGTTTTGATGTAGCATATACAGAGCCAGCTTTCTACATTGGCAACACCTCCCCCCCCTCCAATGTTCCACTAAAAAGTCCATTCTCTTTAGTGATATGGACCACCTCAAAAGTTTAGGGTTCTCACCTTTCATTTGCATAGGTCATCTGAGAGGTTTGTGGTCATTGTGAACAACAAAGTGATAGCCTAACAAGTATGGCCTCAATTTTTTTTTTTCAGGGACCAAACCACAGCAGAGACCTCCCTCTCAGATGCACTCCAATGCTGCTCCCTGGAGAGTAACCTCCTGCTAATGAAAGCATCAGGCTGGTCAAGGCCATCATCATTGGTTTAAGCCAGGACTGTTCCTATCCCATGTTCATAAGCATCGGTCTGCACAATGAATTGCTTAGAATAATCTGGAGCTTTTAGAACTGGTGCTGAGCACATTGCTTCTTTTAGAGCGTCAAAGGCCTTTTGACAGTCCAGGGTCCAGTTTACCTTCTTGGGCATTTTCTTGGAGGTCAGTTCAGTGAGGGGAGTCAGAGTGGACCCGTATCCCTTCACCAATCTCCTGTAATACCCAGTCAAGCCAAGGAATGCCCTGACTTGAGTCTGGGTTTTTGGAGCTTCCCAGTCCAGAATTGTCTGGATCTTGGGTACTAGAGGTTGCACTTGGCCTCCACCTACCAGGTGGCCCAAGAGTGCAGTTAGCTTGCTGTTGGGCAGAGAGGGTGTCTGAATAGACAACTCCATCTACTGAGCCATCTTTAGGGTCAGTTGAGAGGAGGTCAGGGAGAGGTTCACTCTCTGCTTCCTGATCCTCCTCAGTAACCATCAGCATGGTTATGTCTGCCTATCATTGTTGAGCTTCAGGCGGTTAACATGGATCACCCTCTTGGGTGTCCTGCTAGTGCCCAGGTCCACTAGGTAAGTGACTTGACTTTTTCTCTAGGAGTGGGTAAGGGCCACTCAATCTGTCCTGAAGTGCCCTGGGAGCACCAGGCTCCAGAACCCAAACTTTCTGCCCTGGCTAAAACTCAACCATAGCAGCATTTTGGTCATACCTCGACTTCTGGAGTTGTTGGCTAGCCTCAAGGTTTTTGGATGCCTTTTCGATGTACTCATCCATCCTGGAGCGGAGACCAAGCACATAGTCCACCACGTCTTGTTTAGGCTCATGGAGAGGTCTCTCCCAGCCTTCTTTTACAAGTGCCAGTGGTCCCGTTACAGGATGGCCAAACAGAAGCTCAAAGGGGGAAAACCCTACTCCCTTCCGAGGCACCTCTCTGTAGGCAAAAAGAAAGCATGGCAGGAGGACATCGCATCTCCTTTTGAGTTTTTCCAGGGAGCCCCATGATCATGTCCTTCCATGTCTTGTTAAACCTTTCTACAAGTCCATTGGCTTGTGGATTGTATGGTGTGGTGAACTTATAAGTCACCTCACACTCATTTTGCATGCATTTCAGGTAAGCTGACATGCGTGTACCTCTGTCAGAAATCACCTCCTTAGGGAAACCCACTCTGGTAAAAATACCAATTAGGGATTTGGCTACTGTAGGGGCAGTAGTGGACCTAAGGGAAATTGCTTCAGTGTATCTGGTAGCATGATCTACTATTACCAGTATGTATTGGTTCCCTGAGGCTGTGGGAGGTTCAAGTGGAGCCACAAAGTCCAGACCGACCCTCTCGAAGGGAACCCCCACCACTGGAAATGGAATGAGGGGGGCCTTTGGGTGGCCACCTGTCTTGCTACTGGCTTGACAGGTGACACAGGAGCTGCAAAACTCCCTTACTTTCTGGGACAAGTTGGGCCAGTATAAATGGTTGACAAGTCTTGGTCTGTCCCAAATGCCTAGCTAAGGGGATGTCTTGGGCCAATGTGAGGATAAACTCCCTAAACTCCTGAGGCACTACCACTCTCCTATTGAAGCCAGGTTTGGGATCTCTAGCCTCAGTGTAAAGGAGCCCATCCTTCCAATAGACCCTGGCGGAGCCACTGACATCTCCCTTCTCCTGTTTAGCAGCCTGCTGTCTCAGGCCTTAAAGAGTGGGACAAGCCTTTTGCCCGTGGCACAACTGTTCCCTGGAGGGTCCCCCTGGTCCCAAGAGCTCTACCTGGTAAGGTTGCAGCTCTATGGACTCAGTTCCCTCAAGGGATAAGATATCTTCCTGAGAAGAGAGGTCTTGTTTCTTTTGCTGCTCAGAGGCTGGCCCCCCAGTCCTCTTACCTTTTCTCTTGGAAGGTAGAATTATTCCAGGCTCCAACACTTCTTTTTCACCCTGTGCTTTGCTCTGTGCTCTGGTTTTCACACACACCAGTTCATGGATACCCAGCATGGCTGCATGGGTTTTGAGTTCTACCTCAGCCCATGCTGACGACTCCAAATCGTATATTCCATAGCAAACATTCTTCTGGGATTGTAGAAAAGACCACCACCTGTTCCTGGCCAGTAACCCCTCCTTATTCTAAAGTCCCCTTAGCCATGGAATGGACTTGGGTCACATTGTCAGCATTGGTAACTGGTTAAGTTTGTCCAGCCAAATACTGTCCAGGGGAAACCAGTTTCTCTGTCATCATGGTGACACTGGCACCTGTATCCCTCAGGGCTTCTAACTGTGTCCCATTTATCAAGAGCTGCTGCCTGTATTTTTGCATGTTAGGCAGCCAGGCAGCTAGTGTGGATATATCCATCCCACCATCAGAGACTAAAGTAGCTTCAGTGTGAACCCTGATTTGCTCTGGGTACACCGTTGATCCCACCTGGAGACTGGCTATTCCAGTGTTAACTAGAGTAGAGCTAGTGGGATTTTTCTTGGGACGGGCCATGTCTCCAGTTTGGTGTCCATGCTGTTTACAGTTGTGACACCAGGTCTTCTTGGGATCAAAGTTTTTACCCTTGTACACATTTGTGGACTGTGAAGAGGCCCACCCTCCTGAGTAGGTTTTTGGGGCCCCGGAAAAGACTCTTTGATTTGTCCTTAGGTGTCTCACCACCCTTTCCCTGGGGAGGCTTTGTGACCCCCCTTCTTTTGGTCACCCCCTTTGGAAGTCTTGGTCACCCTTGTCTTGACCCAATGGTCTGCCTTCTTTTCCAATTCTTAGGGAGAAATTGGATCTAGGTCTACCAGATGTTGATGCAACTTTTCATTGAAGCAGTTATTTAACAGGTGTTCCTTCATAACCAAATTATACAACCCATCATAGCCATGGACTCCTGCCAGTTTTATCCAACCATCTAGTGTTTTCACTGAATAGTCAACAAAATCAACCCAAGTCTGGCTCGAGATTTTGTGAGCCCCCTGAATCTAATTCTATACTCCTCAGTGGAGAACCCAAAGCCCTCCGTCAGGGTAGCCGTCATGAGGTCATAGGATTCTGCATCTTTACCAGAGAGTGTGAGGAGTCTGTTCCTACACTTTCCAGTGAACATTTCCCAAAGGCGAGCTCCCCAGTGAGATCTGTTTAACATTCTGGTTGCACAAGCCCTCTCAAAGGTTTTGAACCTCTTGGTGATATCATCACCCTCTTCATATTTTGAGACCATCCCTTTGGGGATTTTTAGGATGAGAGTATTCTCTCTGACCCTAGTTATGTTGCTGACATCATTACTGGGTGCTAAGCCCATTTCTGCTCTCAATTTCTATAGCTAGGAGCTGTTGCTCCAAAGCTAACCTTTTGGCTATCCTTGCTAAAAGTATGTCCTCTTCATTGTGGCTGCCCTCAATGTTCCCAGAGGAACTGGACTCCCCTGTGGAAGAGCCAGATCCAGTGAGTACTATTTTTTGAGATAAAGGTCTAGGGACCCTGGTCTCCCTAGTTAGTTAAGGAGGAGGTAGCGATCATCTACCTCATCTTTGACATCTTCTCCTTCTGAGGGGAGTTCTTCCTCCTCAGTAGGGTGGTCCCTGTTGCACTCTGCCAAGAGCTCCTGGAGCTTGACCTTGGTAGGTTGGAACCAGTTATAATCTTTTTCAGCTTACAGATGGACCTTAGCTCTGCCATCCCTAGATGGAGATAAGGAGTGAGATTGAGTTCCATCACCATTTCATCTGAGCTGCTCATTAGGCTACTAAAGTTGGGATTACTTTTTAGAAACTAAAAATTACTTCTGGTAACTAAATCCTAACTTTTACAAAAAAAAATGTAAACTTAAAAAGAGATGCTAAAAGGGACTTGACCGAGGCCCTTGCAGGACTTTTAAAAAATTTTGAAAACATAGCCAAATTCAAAAATCAGTTTTCTAAAGGCAGTTTTGGAATTTAATTATGTGATCAGGTATTGGCTGAATAGTCCAGCAAATGCAAAGTTGTAAACCCCACTGCTGATCCACCAATGTAGGAATCTGGTTCTGTATATACTATATCAAAATGTGATATCGAGTGCACAGAGTCCAGGGGTTCGCCAGAGGCTTGACAGAGGCAATAATATATAATACTAATACAAACTTTGTTTGTGGTAGTATTGGTCTGGAGTTAAGTCATTGAGTGTGGGTTTCTTTTGTTTTTGTGTGTACAACAAATGCTTAACACTACCCTCTGATAAGCCTAACCGCACAACCACACTATATAGTGTGAGTACAGATTGTTACTTTTTGGTTGTATTGTCATTTCATTTAAAGGACTCCCAAAGGCTGCATTTTATTTTATATATTTATTGCCATGCTGAATTTGTTAGTTGTGAAAACTCTTCGGTTCTGATTATTTTCTTCTGTTTATAATTTAGAGACCCATGGATTCGTTGATAAGCTTTTTGAGGCTCTGAATAACAAGAGTTATCTACCCCCACCAGAACTGCCCCCACCGGGATTGATAAAGGTGGAATTCATGCAGCATCCGGATAAAGAGGTGAAAAAGGAAGAGGTAATATTTTCTCTGTTTTTGAATACAGTTATTTAGTGGTAGACTGCTTTCTCCTTGCTTAGTGTTCTAGTCGTCACCTGTTGCAATATGTTTCATAATACTTTTTCAGGTCTCAGCCTACCAGACAGCAAAATGGTCCATTATGCTAAAGATGTATTGGAGTTACAGAATGTTGACCTGCGGATGCATTCTGTCCATCACTTGCCATTGGATTTGTTGTTTGTAACTCACGTTTTCTTGCTGCCTATTTTCAGACATCATTTGCTTTAGGCTGCCCAGGTTCAGTTTGTCCCGCCTGAAGAGAAAGCCATGTTCACTGAATACTTCCACAACCCCCTTTTCTGTCAACAGACCTATAAATCTTGTTCTTATCTGTCAAGTTTGCTGGGCATTCAAAGACCCTGGTCCAATGTCAAGCTGTATTTTTGTGGGAGCCTGGTTATTTTGTTTTGCTTTCTGCTAACCTCAAAGGGGAAGCTTTTAAAAGAGTAATACAGCCTTTCTCCATGAAGCATTCTTGTGCACTGTTTTTATTTTATTTTATACATAGCCGTCTCAAAAGATATCTTGTTCTTCATTTGCACAAAACATTTGCAAGCTTTTTGCAAAATTCTTCTTCTTTCAGTCTATTTAAATTTGTGAAACTTTTTTTAATTTTTTTTACGGAACAAAGTCCAAAACCACATTTCACTCTCCGTGTCAGTCTAACATATGGCGATCTTTGGCAGTTTACACTGTTTATGGCCCATTCACTGTCAAGCACAGGATAAGATCTTTTAATGCAAAACAGCCAGCCACATTGTAACACAATGTAGCAAGCTTGGTTTTCACTTTGATATGTAATGCAGATCTTGTTTTATGACATGTGGCAACTCATTTTGGTGAGTTAGATAAGTTTAAAGACACCTTTTTATGATTTTTTTTTTTGCCTACAAAATAATGTATTCCGTCTGTAACTGTTCTTTTTTGGAACACATTCATAACTGGATATAAACAATTTCCTCATGTTACCTTGCAGGCACTAGGGCCGTGGTATGGACGGTGCAGCAGGTGCAGTGGTACAGGGGCCAAAAGCTCTAGGAAACCAACCAGGCAAGCAGTCCTAGGCGGCGTGGGGCCATGATATGAATGGTGCAGTGGCACAATGGCCAAAAGCTTTAGGGAACCTACTGAGCACTGATTACTGCTATATGTTGCCACGGAACAATCAACCCCAAGCGCACTTAACTTGCAGGCACTTCGGCCATGGTTAGGATGGTGAATCTATTCAGCATCTTATTTGTAAACAGTTTTTATTGAAAGTTTTATGCATAGTATAGCCCGGCTCCAGCTTAAGTCGAGCACTGATGACATTTCACATTTGCCAGACTTCTGCATTTCAGTTAAAATCAATATATAGTAACTTGGTACAACATTCCTCCCTCCCAGTCCCCTTGAGTCGTTCCCCCGTGTACACAAATGAGCTCTTTGCTTGTATTTTTTTTAAAATATATTTTATTAACATTATGCCATATACAGGTTGTATTCTTCAAGACATGTTCTTTCTTCAAGATTGCTTTACATTTAAACATCATTACTTTTTTTTCTGTTTAGGATTGGTTTGTGTTACAGGTTCTCAGGGTTATTTACATGCTTTATTGTCTTTTATCCGCCTTTAACCTCTGTCTAACCCCGTATTCGGATTTTGATCGCATGCTCTCTCTGGCGGGTTCTTACTGTTATCCTGTTGGCTTAAAATTAACATAAACCTAAACGCTATGGTGCCATTATTCCCTATTGTCTTTTTATGTGATGGTCGTATTGAAGTAGTGTTCCTTTCCCGACTTACCCTGGTCCGATTCCTGCCTCTTCTGTTTTATGTGCTGGGTCACTTGCTATCTTCTCGTCGTACTCTGATTCCTCCCTTCGCCTCCTTCCTGACATTACGCCTGCCCTCTACTTCTTGGGGTTCCATGTTCTCATTGCTCGCCCTCCATAGTATAAGGGATCTTCTGGTGTGTATATCTCAGCACTATATAAGTATACTAGCTAACTGCTAACCCGAGTCTCCTGTGTCACTGCCTTCCCCCATCACTTCTTGTCTCCATTTTAATAGTATCACTTCCCAAGCCGGGGCTATTGGTGTTTGACGCAACGCTCTTGCCTCCTCGCTCTTCAGAACCTGCAATTCAGCTCCTTTCTACTTCGCTACCTCGCGTCTCCACTCAGTCAAAGCCGCTCCCTTAGGGGATTTCCATTCCACCGCTATTAGTCGTCTAGATAGTGCTAGCGTGGTATCTATGTAGCGCTCCTGCACCTTCCCAATTGTAAGTCCCTGCTTCAGGCCCACCAGGCATATTGCTGGGATGTGTGGTATTGGACTTCCCATCAGCTTCTCCAAATCACTCATCACCATCCCCCATCCAGCTTGGATCTCTGGACAATGCCAGATCATATGATTGAGGTCGGCGCCCACACCACCACATCTGCATCCCGCAGGAGTACCTCCATATATACGGGTTAAGCGCTGTGGAGTAAGGTATGTCCTATGAGTGTAGTTATACTGGATATATCTCAACCGGGTATTTCTTGAGACTTTCTTTGGGTATGCCATTATTTTCTTACACTCTGTGTCTGATAGCTCTCTTTCAAGGGTTTTTTCCCATCTATCTCTCAATGGTCTCAACTGGTCTAGATTGTCCTCGATTTGTATTGTGTATAGTTTTGTGATTGGGTGGGAATCTGCCACCATTGTCAGTAGTTGGTGTAATACGCAGTGTGTAGCAGGTTCCGCGTTGATCGTTTCCCAGTGTTCCTGTACGATATGGGTTAGTCTCTGGTGCACCAGGAACTGTCCTCTGGGGATCCCCATATTATCTACCAGCTCAATAAATGGGCTCAGCACCCCCTCCCCGAATAGATCTACTGTCTCTACTCCAGCCCTCGTCCATGGCCCTAGGTCTGAGTCCATCCTTTTCCCAGCAGTCGATTCTACCTTCAACATGCTTAGTGGTAATGCCGGGGAGTAGGGCCTACCTATTCCTACCCTCTTTGAGCATCTCTTCCAGCACTGTAGTGCCACTTTCGTCAATGTGCTCTTTTCCTGTGACTTCATCTTCCGTCCCACCATTTCTGACATAATCTCTTCCGTGCTTAGTTCTCTGCACACCGTGTGTCTATCTAGGTTGCCCTCACCTGCAATCCATCTGGCAGTCCATTGTAACTGGCAAGATAAGTAGTATAGTTCGAAGTCGGGAACTCCTAGTCCTCTCTCAGTGGTTGGTCTACAGAGCGTCGATAGTGCCGTGCGACGCTGGCCCCCGTCCCACACTAGATCTCTGAGTAGTGAATTCAGTTCTCCAAACCATGACGCTGGGATCAGTATTGGTAAATTAGTGAAATAATAAAGGAGGCGAGGTAACATGACCATTTTTGTTAGTGCTATTCTGGCCATTATGGATAGTTTCAGGGTTCTCCAGAAACCCATGGATGCTCTTAGGGAGCCAAGCACCTTGCCAAGGTTACCTTCCCGCAGGTCCCTCGGGTTGTGGTACACCTGAATTCCTAAGTACCTGAATGTAGCAGGGGCCCATACCACAGCCTCCGGGAATGTAGATGGCTGGGCGCGTCTTTTGTCATCGGGAAAATGTATGTTTTGCCTCTATTAAGTTTTAATCCTGATAGGTCTCCGAACTGATCCAGTGCCTGCAAGGCCCAGGGAAGTCCAGTATCCCCATCATTGAGGTAAATTAGGATATCGTCGGCATATAGCGAGATGTTGTGTTCGGTTCCTCCCCATCCTACTCCCCTGCCCTCGCCTTCTGTTCAAATGTAGGCAGCCAGCAGTTCGATAGCCAGGGCAAACAATAGCGGTGACGATGGGCATCCCTGTCTGGTGCCCCTATGTATTGTGTAGGGGGTTGAGATAATTTTCCCGGTCTTAACTCTAGCTTGTGGAGCTGTGTAGAGCAGGTCCACCCACTTTACCCATTTGTTTCCCATGCCCATATTTAGCATTACCACTCTCAGGTAATCCCAGCGAATCGAATCAAAGGCTTTCTCGAAGTCTATGGCCAGTAACATCCCCTTTGGAGGTTTCACTGTTCCTGGCATCTGTAGGATAGCGAAGAGCCGTCGGAGATTGAGTGATGTATCGCGGTTCATTACAAACCCATTTTGGTCCGCGTGTATGAGGGCGGGTATGTGCTGCAGCAAACGGCTAGCCAGAATTTTGCTAAGAATTTTTAAATCGCTGTTCAGCATCAAGAGTGGTCTGAAGTTGGTGACTGACGCCTCGCCTGTTTTCATCTTAGGTAGAGGGATTACTACTGCTTCCCTGAGTGTGTCTGGGAGAAGGCCTCGGTGTTATGCCTCTGCATAAAGTTCCACCAGCTGTGGGGCCAATAGCTTGGAGTATTTCTTATAAAAGTCCATTGGTAACCCATCAGTGCCTGGTTTTTTCCCTGGGGCCAACTGCGAGATAGCCTCCAGTACCTCCTCCTTCGTCACCTGGCCCCCTAGCTCTTCACCCTCTCCATTGACTAGGGTCGGCAGCGGGAGTGGTCGTAAGAATTCCATTAGTTTGCCTTCCTCTAGTTCGTCCGGTTCTCTGTACAGGTGAGTATAGTACTCTTTAAAGGCCTGATTAATAGGTCCGGGTGTGAATCTATGGGTCCCTCTCATGTCACGTACACTTACTATAGGTGTTCCCTCTCCTCCTGGTTTCACCAACCATGCCAGCATCGTGCCCGATCTACCCTCCTTGGCTTGTACTGTGGCTAAGTGTCTCTAGAAGCAGTGGCAGCGGCGCCTCGCAGGGACCTGGTGAGTTCTCTCCAGCGCGGAGAACGGTGTCAGCCGGTACGGAGCCACCATCTCCCACATCCACTCCTCCAGGTATGCCACCATATTTGTGCCCTCTGATCCCTCCGGCAGCCCCACCACTTGCACATTGTTCCTTCGGCTCCGCCCCTCTGCATTTTCTGCTCTCTGCTCCAGCCTTGTTATTCTCTCCGTTAAGTGCAGCACAGTGGTTTCCAAATCCTTTTGTCTCAGGGTTATATCTGTCAGGGTCGTCTGTGTCTTTGACCCTGTCTGCCAACTTTTGGTGGTCTGCTCTGAGGAGACAAACTTCCACTGCGACCTGATTGATGTTGCGTTGTAGTGTGGTTTTTGTGTCTTATATCGCTCCTAGGATTTTGTCTAACGTTTCCTGCATCGTGGATTGTGCCGGTTCATGCATGTCTCCACCTTTATTGCCATCAAGTGCTGGGCGGTCCATTCTTTTCCTTCCGCGGCGGCTTTTTGATGTCATCAGCCCTGTTAGGTCGGGTTCCAGCTCTCTGCCTCAACCAGCTGGCAATGCTTGGGTGTCACTTGATCCCTCGGTCTTCTGTGGGCTTCCGCTGCTACCCACGGGTGTTCTAATTGGGCATCGCCCTCCTCGCCTGGGTTATTTGTTTGTGTGGTGCCACTCCCCGGTGCACGAAATGAGACCCGGGGCCGTCCCCTCTCCGTCGGGCCCGACCGGCCCCCGTTCACCCGGCTCTTCCTCCTGAGGGCCCAGTGCTGAGGGCCGTCCCCCTCCTACTCTCCCAGCTCCAATGCGCTCCTCCAGTGTGTGACTGCCGCTTCTCTGGGCGGAGGGATCAGGGAGTTGTCCCAATTCCCTATTTTTCTCCCTTCTTGTGCTGCTCTTTTCCTCAGGTGTGGCCCCAGGTGCTCCCCTCAGGGCCCTGGCTGGGGCTCCGCTCACCTGGTCTCTCCTTGCTCCAGGTGGAGGAGGATCATCCCCTCCAGCCCCCACTGGTACTCCTCTGGCTCTAGGCAGCAGCCTTCTCTGCCCGGGTCTCTTCTGTGTTGGGCGGCTCCCACCTCTGTCGCTCGGCTTTGCCTCTGGGATCCAAGGCCCGTCCTATTCAGGGGTGCTGCAGCGCCGGGATCAAGCTGTTTTCTGTCCTGCTTCCTCCGCCGTTGGCTATACTTCGGTGGCTCCGACGCTCGATCCTGCTCCAGGGAGAGAGCCGCTGGCGCCCCCCAAGCTCGGTTCAGTTGGTCCGTGACAGGCGGACGTTGCACTACGCCGTCGGCCGGGCGGGGACAACCGCCCTGCGTCTCATTCCAACTCGAGCCCCCGGCTCGCTCGGGGAGGCCCCAGGGTGCGGCGGAGCCTCCTTGTTCTAGCTCGCGCCGGGTCGGGCGGATCCTCTTTACACAGCACCGCTATCTCCATGCGGTGTCGCGCTGCTTCTTAGGTGCCGGCGGCGCTCTGGTGGGGCTCCGTTATTACGGATAAATGCTAGGCCCTTCGGAGCACTCTGATTACACGTCTGACATCTTGGCTCTCGTAGCCACGCCCCAGCTCTTTGCTTGTATGGTCTCCGTTCCTTAATAGTAGTGAAACACTTTTGAACCTGAAAGGTGGGCAGAGAAGGGAGCCAGGGGGTTGTAGCCAGGCTGTGGGCAGAGAAGGGAGCCAGGGGGTTGTATCCAGGCTGCCCAAAGCTGAGATTAAAGTTCCACCTACCTCGTTCCCTTGCGCATTTAGGGGGTTGGGACTGTACCTCTGGTTCTTTTAAGCAATTCACCAGGGCCTCCCAGGCCTGCGCTACATCCAGTGGGTGCAGCCCCCTTCTTGCTTCTCTGAGTAGTACTTCACCTACATAGGTAGCCCATGTCTCAAGTTTCTTATGCTAAGCTACTATACGAGGTCACTCTGGCGATTTCCAGTGTGTGTAATTTCCCTTTTTGCTCGAATGAATGTTGGGTTTTGGAACCTGGTGGTGATCTTCGTCCCAGAGGTGTGGGAGAAGTATCCCAATATGCAGTGCCCCAGTGTACATGGGACCTTTCTACCAGGAAAGTTGGCTACCACAGTAGCCTCATTCCGGTAAGCCCCATGATGAGGGCAGTCACATAGCATGTGTTTGAGCTCAGCTCCCACCTCAGGTGTGTAACTATTGTTGATGTGTCCTGGAATGAGATAGGCTTAATGTAGTATGAAAAAGTTAATCAGTTTGAAGCAGGCATTACAGGATACCTTCAGGATTCTGTCTAGGATATTTGCCCAGGCTTCAGCAGCTATGGGTATGCTTAAATCACCCTCCACTTTCACCTTCATGGTGTCCAGGGGTTGTAGCATATCCCTGATTATGCCCTGTATAGGCATGTTACTGCTTTAACCGTGCCTGCCGAGAGAGCCAGATATTGGGCAGCAGCGTGAGAGCATGATTACGTTAGTCCAGTCTTCCAGTGCTTACGTAGTGCTGCTGTAACTGCCCTATGTAGTAAAAAGTGACCCTGGGGCAGTTCAAACTCTGTGCGGAAGTCCTCAAATGGTAATAGCACACCCGTCCTAAGCAAGTCTCCATGTTCCTCGCTCCTGCTGCCAGCCAGTCTGCCACCCTCTCCCAACTGCCCCCATGGGGTAACATTTTCAACATAGCCATGGTAGTTCTGTGGAATATGGAACGTGTGTCCACGTTTTCTGCAAACAGCACTGTGTCCTCTTCTTCGGTTTGGCCAACGCTCAGAAAGACTCTGGTCAACCTGCGTTAGTGTCGGGGTAAAGGGTCTTGGAGTCCTGTCAGGTATTTGCTTGCAAGACATTTTGTGTATCCTGTTTGGCTGTGCAACTAACTTCTAGGATTCAAACTCTGGCACCACCAGCCGGCCTCAGTTGGTGGGCGTTGTAATTTAATGAGGGCAACACTTCTCTGGCCTGATCCCCACAGAAACATCGAGGGCAGGGTGTCTAGTTCTTGAACATAGCCCTAGGAGTCCTTATTGGAAGTACAGAGAAGAAATATAATAATCTTGGAAGAGTTATCATTTTAAGTAGAGCCTCTCTACCTGCCATGGATAGTGGAAGCATCTGCCAAAAGTCAGTAAAGGATCTGAGCTATCTAATAGATTGGGTGACATCCCCATCTAGCATGTCTTGCCCGTTGAGATTTTTGTCCCCAGGTATAGTAACCAACTGGGTTCCCCTGTAGGTAATCTATGCCTCCTGGAGAGTTGCTATTGGTTCTCTGGGGGAATAGACTTGATTTTTGCCTGTTGACCTGCAGGCCCGATAGGGCGCCGAAGTCTGCCAGCATTTTCCTGTCCCCTTCTAAATCCGAGGATGTGTTCTGGAGGAAAATGAAAAGATCTTCTGTTTAGAAGGCAGTGCATTCATGAGACATGCCTATTTGAAGACGAACCCTTGGCATATGTTTCCCTCCCTAGCCAGACTGGCCAGTGGCTCCATAGCCAGGGCAAATAGCATGGGGGGCTGGGGGCAGTGGACTGCCCTGCAGAGTTCCTTTCTCCACATTGTTCCTCCTTGAGATGGTCTGTCCTGTATGTACTCTGGCTTAGAGTGGTGTCCAATAGCCTGACCCAAGCCAGGAAACCCCTCAATCCCATTCTGGTCATGACTTATTAGAGGAAGTCCCATTCTAGATTATCAAAGGCCTTTGCATTGTCTACCGCAAATTCCGCTGCCTTGGTCTTGTCGTAGGTAGTGACTTCCACTATTGCTAGAAGCTAACAGATGTTAAGTGCGGTGTTTTGGCCCCAAATGAATCCCCCCTGATGCGGGTGCACAAGTTGGGGCACATGAGGGATGAACCTAGTGGCCAAGATCCTGCTGAGGATCTTGTAGTCTAAGTTAAGCATTGACAGGGGTCTGTAGACCCTGCAGTCATACTCTGGCTTCCCTGGTTTTAACAAGGGCACCACCTGCACCTTCATTGTGGAGGTCGGTAGAGCTCCCATCTCGTTTGCTTTCTTATAGAGAGATCTGACAGTTTGGGGACTAGTTTGGCAGCATATGCTGGAAACAATTCAACTGGGAGCCTTTCAGGCCCTGGTGCTTGGCTGCGTGCCATCCTTTTGATCGCCACCTTTATCTCCTGAACTGTTATTTCTCCTCCCAGGCTCTCTGTCTCTTCTCTTGTGGGACTTGAGGGACAGTGGCACAAGAATGCGTGGGTTGGGCCTCCATCATACAGAGTGACATCTTTGTAGAGCCTGTTATAATATTGCATAAAGTGAGTGTTTATCTCCCCCTGTCTGTAGAGTCTGTGGCCTACGTCCACATTTATTTCCACTACAAACAAACTGCTTTTGGGCGGATTAGCCAATCTGCAGGGAGCCCGTTTTATTGTGTTCTGCATGAGCTCGAGTCATACACTGCTTATAGTCAAAGCAGTGGAGCCTTTCCACTTGGGTAGCAACAATTTCCTTTGTCTCTAGTAATGTTTTTGCAAGTCTGGGCAACCCGGTCTGTGTTTATCCTCCTCCTCACGAAATGTCTGTTCTGCCACCATGACCTCTCTTAATAGAGCATGCCTGACCCCCACTGATTCTGCAAAAGACTTCCCTCTGATTACCATCTTAAAGGCATTCCATTCAACTAGGGGTGTCGTAGCTGTGCCCTCATTCTGTGCGAAATAGTTGTCCCATTACTGCTTTTATTTATTATGTGTTTTCAAGTGGCTTTGGTTTCAGCTTTCTTGTGGGAAACCATGCACTGTTGGTCCCATCGTATGTGAAGTAATATCAGATTATGATCCGAGATTGTATGGGCCATGTATTCTACCATATGGACAAGGACATGGGCATCTGGTGTATGGAGAAAGGTGTCCAGCCGGACATGAAGATCAGGTCACCTTGAAAAGAGGTTGTCTTGTGACTGAGTACATTCGGCTCCACGAGTCTGAGTTCTCACTTCACCTGCTAGTCTGCGTAAATACACACCTTTCTGAGCTTTCTCAATTGGGGTGCGAGTGGTCTTTCTGGGGGTCTGACACATAATTAGTCTCCCCTATAACGGCGGTTTGGTCCAGGTGGGGAGGCAGTAGGCCGGCATACATGCCAGGAAGGGTCCCTGGTCTACCATGTAAATATAAAATAAATCAGAGTTATATTGTAGCCCTCCAGGCAGCCTGTTACTACCACATATTTACACTCTGGGTTGATGAGTTTCCTGTGAACTGGAAGGGGACTGCCGCCCTGCTCCAGATCAGGGTGCCTCTTGAATAGGTTGAGTAGGTGGTGTATTAGGCCTGTCCTCTCCAACATCTGTGCAGCACTTCCTCCTCTTTGGTGGTAAGATGTTTCCCTTCTAACATTGCTACATGAATTGTTGTTCTTCTGCTCTGGTAGAACACCTTATAGAGTTTCATCACTGTGTGCATCCCCCTTATGTTCCATGATAGAAATCTGTAATTCATTGCTATTGTCATCATGTTGGTGTCTTCCCCTCCTACCTGCCTCTCCCGTATCACCACTCCACACCCCAACAGCAGCAACCACACATTTATTAGTTTCGGACAGCTAAGTAGTTTGACTCATGTTTCCACCTACAAACAACAACATTATTCATGCCAACTTTCCCTCTCCAGTATAAACAGGCTAATAGCCCCCATCCAAATAGTCAAACCTGTAACTATGTGGACACGAAAACCTGCTTGCAAACCAGTAATAGCGGTCGTAGTGACTTCATAGCTCCCTCTTGGCCTCCCCCACCCAGCGTCTAAAATTGACATTGCATATGTGGCCTTCGGGTGGCTCATTTTAACATGTATCTCGGTACGCACCCACTGCATTGTTTATACCAGTTCTTACCAGCCGACCACTGTTACACAGTCTTGTCGGAAGTACCAAGGGTCACAACTGGTAAGGCAGCACTCGAGTCCCCAGAATATACCGGAACTGTGGTCAGTGTCTGAATTCCTTGTGCCTCCATCTTCCAGCAGGGAAGATGGGCTCACGTCGTTGCTACTCATTGATGCCACCACCTCCATTACTTTTCGACATTCCTGTTGAGCCTCTTCCCTGGAGAAGTGGTTGCATTGACAATGGAGGGCCTGCCCCACAATCGGGTCTTCCATTGACAGCATCCTTGAGATCTTTGGATGGGGCTGGATGGCTGGTTATGGTCGATCCAGCTCCAGACCTCATTGGGGTTCTGGAAGAACTGCGTCACCTCTGCTGTCACCACTTGGAGGCAGGAATGGAACAGCATATATCATATTAGATTCACAGATGTCTGAGTTTGGCCTCCCTGAATGTGGACCTCTGCCTCTGGACTTCTCAAAACAAATCTGTGCTGTTTTCGATATTAAGATTTCCTTTCACCCTCGCCTCACGTAGAATGTAGTCTCTGTCTTTGCATTGGGGTAATCTCACCACCACCGGGTACAGGGGGTATCCTGGGAAGGGGTTCCATGTCTGCACTCTGTGCACCCTTTCCAACAAGAAAAATAGGGATGGCTCTTCGCCTTCAAATTTCAAGCAAAGCCAATGCTTTAGGTAGTCCATCATGTGTAAGGAAATGCCTTCCTTGGCATGGTTACCCCCTGCCTTTTTGCCTTTTGTTGATGCCAGTCATGATTGAAATTGTGCTGGGACCCTGCTAACCAGGCCCCAGCACCAGTGTTCTTTCCCTAAACTGTACCTTTGTTCCCACAATTGGCACAGCTCTGGCACACAGATAAGTCCCTTGTAAATGGTACCCCTGGTACCAATGGCCCTGTTGCCAGGGACGGTCTCTAAGGGCTGCATCATGTCTTATGTCCCCCTGGGGACCCCTCACTCAGCACATGCACACTGCCTCACAGCTTGTGTGTGCTGGTGGGTAGAAAATGACTGTCGACATGGCACTCCCCTCAGAGTGCCATGCCCACCTCTCACTGCCTGTAGCATAGGGAATTCACCCCTCTAGCAGGCCTTACAGCCCTAAGGCAGGGTGCACTATACCACAGGTGAGGGAATATGTGCATGAGCACTATGCCCCTACAGTGTCTAAGCCAAACCTTAGACATTGTAAGTGCAGGGTAGCCATACAGAGTACATAGTCCGGGAGTTTGTCAGTCATGAACTTCACAGTTCCATAATGGCTACACTGAAATCTGAGAAGTTTGGTATCAAACTTCTCAGCACAATAAATGCACAGTGATGCCTGTGTGGGGTGTATTGTAAAATACATCCAGAGGGCATCTTAGAGATGCCCCCCGAATTCCAGTCAGACTCCTAGTGCTAGGCTGGACAGTTTCTGCCAGCCTGACACAACCATATGGGTTTCCGGCCACATGGGGTGGGTGCCTTTGTCACTCTGTGGCCAGGAACAAAGCCTGTACTGGGTGGTGGTGCTTCTCACCTCCCCCTGCAGGAACTGTAATACCTGGTGGTGAGCCTTAAAGGCTCAAGCCTGGTGTTACAGCGTCCCAGGGCATCTCAACTAGTGGAGATGCCCACCCCTCCGACAACTGCCCCCACTTTTGGTGGCCAGGCTGGAGGAGATAAAGAGGAAAATAAGGAGGAGCCACCCACCAGTCTGGACAGCCCCTAAGGTGCACTGAGCCGAGGTGACTCCTGCCTTTAGAAATCCTCCATCTTGAGATTGGAGGATTCCTCCAATCAAAAAGAATAGGAATAGGGATGTGCCCTCCTCCCCTCAGGGAGGAGGCACAAAGAGGGTGTAGCCACCCACCAATTCCTACTGTCCCCCCAAACCTAAACACACCCCTAAATTTAGTGTTTAGGGGCGATCCTGAACCCAGGAAATCAGATTCCTGCAACCTATAACAAGAAGTAGGACTGCTGACCTGAAAGCCCCGCAGAGACGACGGAGATGACAACTGACTTGGCCCCAGCCCTACCGGCCTGTCTCCAGGCTCAAAGAACCTGCACAGCGACTCATCCGACAGGGACCAGCGACCACTGAGGACTCGGAGGACTGCCATGAACCCGAAGGACCAAGAAACTCAAGAGAACAGCTGTTTGAACACTGTTCAAAAACAGCAACAACTCTGCAACTTTTTTGCAATTTCCAAGGAACTCTATCTTCCCTCGGGAAGCATGAGACTTCTCACTTTGCACTCGACGCCCCTGGCTCGAGCATCAGAGAACTAACACCGCAGAGAGGACTCCCAGGCGACTAAGACAATGTGAGAAACTGGAGTCGACCCCGCACCCCCACAGCGACGCCTGCAGAGAGGATCCAGAGGCTCCCCCTGACCGCGACTGCCTGGTAACAAGGAACCCAACGCCTGGACCAAGCACTGCACCTGCAGCCCCCTGGACCGAGAGGAACCACTTTCCAGTGCAGGAGTGACCAGTCGGTGGCTGGCCCGAGAAGCCCCCCTGTGCCCTGCCTGCACCGCCTAAGTGTCGCCCGGGTCCCTCCATTGCTTTCAGTAGCAAACCTGACTCCTACTTTGCACACTGCTACCCGAGGATGCAGGTACTTACCTGCTAGCAGACTGGAACCGGAGCACGCCTGTTCTCCATAGGCACCTATGTGTTTTGGGCCCTCCTTTGACCTCTGTTGCTGGTGCAGTGACTTTGGGGTTGCCTTGAACCCCCAACGGTGGGCTGCATATGCCCAGGAGACTGACTGTGTAAGTGCTTTACTTACCTGAGAAACGTAACCAAACTTACCTCCCCCAGGAACTGTTGATTTTTGCACTGTCCACTTTTAAAATAGCTTATTTCCATTTTAACTAAAACTGTGAGTACCATTGCTTTGAATCAAAGTTTTATATTTACCTGTGTGAAGTACCTTGCATTTTATGTACTTACCTCAGATCTTGAATCTTGTGGTTCTAAAATAAATTAAGCTATTTTTCTATATAAAAACTATTGGCCTGGAGGTAAGTCTGTGAGTGTGTGTTCCTCATTGCATGTGTGTGTACAACAAATACTTAACACTACCCTCTGATAAGCCTACTGCTCGACCACACTACTACAAAAAAAAGCATTAGTATTATCTAATTTTGCCACTATCAACCTCTAAGGGGAACCCTTGAACTCTGTGGACACTATCTCTCACTTTCAGATAGTATATACAGAGCCAACTTCCTACACCATGTTTCTCCCCTCCACTCGCTCTGGGAGGCCTGGCATATGTATGTTATTGTGGTGCAGTCTGTTCTTCAAGTCCTCGGCTCTCCTTTCCAAGAGGTGGACCTTCATGTCCATGGCAGTAAGCCTAGTGGTTACCTTCATTCAAGGCTGGAGTTATGTCTTCCATGTCTTTCTTAGTCGCGGTGACTGTCCACCAAACAGCGGTGCTCATCCCGCAGTATGCCCATGTTCATCGGCAGCGAGTCTATTTTGGACCCCAGGACCTCATGGGAGGCAGTGATGGCTAGTAGTACGTCATGGAGCGTAGGTCGCTGTGGGGTAATAGTTAGGCTGTCTGCATCTTGGAATGGGTCCAGTGACCCCTCTAGGTACCCCCCTCGCCATCTGAGGTTTTCCCATGATTTGAGAGGGAAAGTGGTTCACTCTCTCCTATAGTAGTGAAGTGAGCCCTAGGCTGTGCCTGCCAAAGTGGTGTACTTTCGGGTATCTGTGTAGCCCGGGACAGAATTGCCGGACAGCCGCCTTGGTTGGGACTTACTTGTAGCACCTCCCGCTTCTATCCATGCATTGGGTAAGTGATAGGGGCCCTTCATTCCGAAGCTCTCTACAAGTATCTACTATTGTATCATTATTGTACTGTAAAAATCTCTCCACAGTGTCCTGTGCAGACCTCTCCGGTTTCCTGCCAGCCACTACGGCCCTTTCCAAAGTTGATGTCTCCGGGGATTCCTGGGTCCGGCCTCAAAGGTGTCAGTGCCTCTAGACCCATGATGCTAGGCGATCGCCCTTCATTTCAGCCTCATCATACAGCACTCTCCCCCTGCAGCAGAGTACTTGGGCTAGTTTGTATCCAGATCAATTGCAAGGTGTGGTTGGGACTCTGCCCTCTGCTGTTACTTGCCAGAATCACAGTCAGGTTGGTGCACTCCTAATATCGACATCTAGAGGTCCCCCACGGTTCTTGAACCTCCCAGAACTATCCGCCACAGCAATTGGGGTAAATGCTATAGTAGTGCCGCTAGTAGGGTTTCACAAAGCTTGTATGTGCCCACAGCTGCCTTTGTGTGGACCCCGACCTCTTAACCTCCAAATCACAGGTGCACAACGCCCTGGTCCCTCGGGGAGTTGTTGATAGGAGATCATGGCAACTCCAGTGGCAGCTGGCCTCCTCCCTCTCCCACAACTGCTGGCTGCTCCTCCCGTGGTGAGTTGTGACTTGGAGGGGGAAGCTGGTAATGTTGTATGGCACCACTCACCACCACTAATCTGTAAAATGCTGCTCCAGTCTTCAAAGCTGGTGGGTTCCGGGTGGTGTGATGCCACAGCTGTTTCTGTCCGGGCACCGGGTCTATAGCAGATGCCTTTTGTGTGTGTGTGTGTGTGTGTTTGTTTGCTTGCTCAGGAGTGGCCCTAGGTCTGCTCAGCGGCTCCTGACTTGCCTGAGGGACCCCCCCCACCCCCCTTAACCTGTTCTTCTGTGGGTATGTGCTGCCACTGCTGGTCCTGAAAGTCTGCTGTCAGCACCGAGAGAGCACAGGTTTGTCACTCTTATTTGAGGGGGTCCCTCAGCCAGGTGTAACATAGAGAGTGGCGCTAGATGGGGAGTTGCCGACAGGAGCTCCCTGCAAGGCTGCCTATTTTATCTGAATAAGGCCTCACCTCCCTATTCTACATCTTATCAGTAAATAACGGTCTCAAATATGTAAATCCACTCCTATTCTTTGCATATCTGTCAAATTACGTTATGCCTCTTGACCTCTGTGGTGGGACAAGCTCGATGGCTATCCATTGGTATGAGTCAAATCAGATTAGGTTTATGTTGAAATAAACTTGTAGACAGATAAATATTAATCTATATAACCTGTTGGTTTACAGACTTAATATACATTGCTCTTCCTATAGAGCTATGAAAAAAAGTATATATGAGGAGCAAAATAGTGCGAAATGAATTGCCTTTGGAAAACGACATTATTTATTATGATTTACTTGAATAGAAATAGACATCAAAAAAGATAAAATGCATTGCGTTTAGGAGTGTACCTAAATGACATCACTTAATTGGAACCCAACAAAATGTTATACCTCTGTCCATTAATTAAATGTTCAACTGTATTGAATACTACTTTGGCGTTTTGTACAATGTGATGGTTATGCTTTTATGGGACATCTTGATTGTAGGTGCAGTTGGGAGTTCTGGGATAGAAAAATGTCATTTATTGTCTATGTTAGGTCATGTGATAATCTGTTTATTGTGTACAATTGTGGAATGGTGCTGGGGGGGGTCCTATATTGGTGGATGTATTGAAGGTACTTACTATTTATTAACATGAAAACATTAGGCTGTTTGATGTAACTTGGAAATACAGACACTTAAATGTATGTTTTCAGGAAATCTAAATACTGAGGTAAATTACTTAGGAGCTACATTGTCTTTTTGTTAATAGAAATGCAAAGTAGCTGCATTGGTATATCCCTTTTAGAATGCAATTGTTGTGCAATGTCTGTTGTGCAGATGTGGTAGTCATTAACTGATGCAGGGATGTGGAATTCCTATTGCCCGACGCCCGGGACATCTTGTTTGGGGTCAAGGGCAACAAGTTTTTATGTTTACTTTGTCCTTGGGACAAGTAGGCCCAACCCTCTGCAGCACAAACCCTTTGGCTGCCTGTTTACAGAGAGTGGAACTCTCTGCAGTGGAGGTAATGTGTTTCCAAAAAATAATGCTGTTCGAACTTGTATTTATGGTTCATTATTTGAAAGCCTTCATTATTAGGGTGAGTGCTGTAAATATATGTTTTAAGGTCACACTTCACTACTGACGTTGGTTCCAGTACAAAAAAAACAAAACCGTGTATACACATGTTTGAAAAGTTTAGGCTATGAGGCTAAGTATAATGCTCCCAGAATGCTCTCTGATTAGATGCAAATGAAGTGTCATTTAGTAAAATGTGTTGATGCATGCTAGTATTTCCCAAAAATATTTCTAATGGAAAATCAGTGTAACCATTTTCAACACGAATATGGGAAGCATGAAAATAAACAAACACTGACAAAGCCAACTGGTCTGACATATTTTTATAAGTTTTTTAGTTTCATCAATGCGTGTCTTGTTTTGACATGGCTTTTGTAACACTTTATTGTTGTGGGAGCTACCAGGCCCTCAACATTGTAACAAACACTGCAAACCCCAACCCCCCCCCAAAGTTTTTGAACTCTAAAAGCACACGTTGCCACCAGTGGCTTAACAAAGGCCCTGCAGCCGCCCTCCAGGGGGCCCCTTCAGCACAGCACCTGCCCTGAGTGAGTCTGGAGAGGGGGCTCCTCCATGTTCTTTGCAAAGGGGCACCCTTCAGTTTCGTTACGTCACTGATTGCCACTGTAGTTCCTGACACTGAACAAAACTACTTTGTGTGCCAATATGCTCCTTGTGGAAGAGCAGAATGCGATCACTCACAGTAAAGCCAGCCGAAAGAGAGAGAAAAGAAGTTTAATAAAAACAAAATGTCTTTGTTAACACCAGACCTAATTAGGGACCAAGACCCATATGTAGGTAGCTTTTTGCATGTCGCAAACAGCGACTTTTGCTGTTTGCGACGTGCAAAAAGCACACTGCGATGCACAAACCCAGTTTTGCGATTCAGTAACCTGGTTACCGAATCGCAAAATGGGTTTGCCACTCGCAATTAGGAAGGGTTGTTCCCTTCCTAATTGCGACTCGCAGTGCAATGTAGGATTGTTTTGTGACCGCGAACGCGGGCGCAAACCAATCGCAGTATGCACCCATTTCAAATGGGTGCTAACACTTTCGCAAAAGGGAAGGGTTCCCCATGGGACCCCTTCCCCACTGTGAATGTCACTGTAAACATTTTTTCAGAGCAAGCAGTGGTCCTGCAGACCACTGCCTGCTCTGAAAAAATGAAACGAAAACGTTGTATTTTTCATTTTTGTAATGCATCTCGTTTTCCTTTAAGGAAGCAGTCACAGACATGGTGGTCTGCTGTCTCCAGCAGGCCACCATCCCTGTGAGGGCCGCTATTCGCAAGGGGGTCGCAAATTGCGACCCACCTCATGATTATTCACTAGGTGAGCATTTGCGAAGCCCTTGCGAATCACATATGGTGTCAGGGACACCATCCTACATTCAGATTTGCGACTCGCAATTTGCGGGTCGCAAATCTGAACCTACCTACATGTGGCCCCAAATTCTTAAAGAAAGTCACAAAAGTGCAACCATGGTATATGTCGTACCCCTATAAAATATTTGTGAACTGTATTTTAGCATGGGTTAATACGCATGTGTAGATTTGCTCATGTGAAAATCTATTGAGCATTTGCAAGTTCATTTTCCCTCCGGCCACTTTCTTCCCAACCATGGAAGAAGTTCTAATTCTGCCATTGTCAGGAGTAAATGCCCAACCTTTCTTATTATGGGAAAATATTAAAGAGAAGCTGGTGAAAATCTTTAAGACATGCAGGTTAGTATGTTTGCAGACTCAAAGGCATTCCAGCCCTGGAACTATTGCTTACTGCTTCCTCCAGCCCCAGTATGCAGATCTGCAGAAAGGTGGCAAAATAAGGAAATTACTACAGTAGGGATTGAAACTGCAAGTATTCAAGCCCTACTATGGTAGTAGCCCTGGCATAATCAGAGAGGCTATTATCAGAGCTCTTACATAATGAGATTGCTGCCATAATTTGTCGCCACACTACATGGCACCAAAGGGACAAGTAGATCTTTTTACAGGACAAGTAGATTTGAGAAGCAACCTGTCCCATGGACAAGTAGATATTTTAATAAATTCCACACCCCTGTGATGTCTTCTTTTAAGTTAAGCTTAGTGTGCTAAAAATGGCCTCCTTGTTGTTAGGGTTCACTTTTGCATACAGCAACCTCCCAAGTGAAATGATTATCTTGTCTAGTTTATTCGACTGATTGTAAACACCGACGTTCAGCTGTCGCTATTTTGTATAACAGATAACGAAGGAAGACGAACGTGAAAAAAAGTTTTCCAGAAGAGTAAATCACAGTCCACAGCAGCCAAGTTCCAGATATAGAGAAAACAGGTAACGACGAACTTGCTGTATGAAATTAAAGTTTTTGTTATTTCATATTTCAGACTAAAGTGACTCGTTGATCATGCAAGATGACGAAAGGGGTGGCTTTAGAAAAATGAAATCCATAATAATATGTTCTATCCTTTCTTTCTGCATGGTGTGCTATAGCACCTGTAAAGGAAAACAATTGCAGTTCTATTAAAAATATATATAGTAGAACATAACTTTATACTTCATGTATCTTTCAGTCTGCAGAAGAATGTTTCTTATTGAGCTTTAAGTGTTATTTTCTGATTTTGAGTAGTGGAGTTGTATCCCAGGAGAGTTGTTAGCTATACTAATAACCAGTGTGATACAATGGCAGAAAACGTGACTGTAAAAATGTTGAGTGGTATTGTATGTGCAAATTAATCCTGAACCAAAATCGGAAGGACTCTCGTGCTGTAAACAATAGTGCATTTTTCTCGGCATAATATATATTTCAGTAATTTTGTTAAATGTTTTATCTAGTAACAAAATGTTGTAGTGCGTTTGGTCTTGCACAAAGAATGGAGAGATCTAAAGATAGCCCTCGAATTGACATGTCTTTTCATCTGCTGATAAATCTTTTTATCTAAAGTTGCATCAATTTAAACTGTTTGTCCTCCTCTGTCCATGAGTAATCTAATATGCCATTTCCTTTGTAGAACAGTGACACCCTGAACTTTACTTCCTAAAATCCATCAGCAGTGTGTTTGCACTGGACCTTTCAGTTGGAGGTGCCAGGCTGGCTGCCAACTGTACTACTGTTAGTCACTGTACAGGGTCTGCCACAGACACTACCAGAGAAGAGTATTTGCAGTGGGTTCATGACGTGGTGGTGCCAGGATACCCGTTCTCTAGCAGGAAATAGCAGCTGGGCTAACCTCACCAACAGCTGTTTTGGTACAGCCTGGTGACTGCTAGCTAAAAGAAGCCCCTAAAGGTGATGTGGTTCACTGACTCCTGCCTGCAGCCTTGGCAGTATTGGAAAGTAATAAAAACCAGGCATGCTCTGCAATATAGTGGGCAGAATAGATACCCCCAGCCTCAACTCACATAAATGCTCAACCGATTTAAGTTGTTTAGACAGTTTTTGCTGCCTTTTTTTCTTAGCATGCTCAACAGGTTTATTATGTGTCTCCTAAAATATGCTTCACTCCCACCTCACCTCATTTTCACCTATCTCAACTTCGCATTGACCTCTCTCTGACCTTAAATTTGGTTATATATATAAAACTGTCCCTCAGCCACCGCCTGTCTTTAGCTGCTCTCTTCACCACCTCCTCTCTCAAATGTGCAACTATGCCTGTTAGTAGACCTAATGTATAAACATTGTTTCTCAGGGTTTAGTCAGTGGATTTCGTTTCACTGTCACTGTTAGCCATTATTGTTCTAGTTCTTCTTGGGTTGCCTTAATCATAGGTGATATCCCGTTTTAGGGTGATTTATGTATTATCTAAAAGTAACTTTGGGAGTAGAGCTGTTTTCAGCAGTATGTGCATCAAAACTGTTATCCGATTAAGGATCTCCTTTCCTATAATGTGGCTACAAACCTCAGGGACCCCCCTCACTAAACACATGTACAGTGCACTCCATTTTCTACAGCAGGAAACCACCTCCTAATTATAGTTACAGAAGGTGCATCATGTAGTTACTCCCTTAGTCACAAGGATCCACTTAGTGAAGACCTCCTATAATTGCCTTTTTCATTACTGTAGATTGACTGCAAAACACAGGATGAACATTGCAGACCTACTCACCAACTAAAACCTGGATCTTTTTTCCCCACACATTTGTTTGGGTGGCCTCCAAACAAGTTTTGATGTAATCCATCCTTTTCTCATCCAACTGATTTGGGAAACTGTAGGAAAGTACCATATTGCCTGGCATGTTACCCCCATATTTCACTATATATATATATATATATATATATATATATATATATATATATATATATATATATATGTTGTTTTAGTGTATGTGTCACTGGGACCCTGCCAGCCAGGGCCCCAGTGCTCATAAGTGTGCCCTGTATGTGTTTCCTGTGTGATTACTAACTGTCTCACTGAGGCTCTGCTAACCAGAACCTCAGTGGTTAAGCTCTCTCTGCTTTCCAAATTGTCACTAACAGGCTAGTGACCAATTTCACCAATTCACATTGGCATACTGGAACACCCTCATAATTCCCTAGTATATGGTACTGAGGTACCCAGGGTATTGGGGTTCCAGGAGATCCCTATGGGCTGCAGCATTTCTTTTGCCACCCATAGGGAGATCTGACAATTCTTACACAGGCCTGCCAGTGCAGCCTGAGTGAAATAACGTCCACGTTATTTCACAGCCATTTACCACTGCACTTAAGTAACTTATAGGTCACCTATATTTCTAACCTTCACCTGGTGAAGGTTGGGTGCAAAGTTCCTTAGTGTGTGGGCACCCTGGCACTAGCCAGGGTGCCCCCACATCGTTCAGGGCAAATTCCACGGACTTTGAGTGCGGGGACACCATTTCACGCGTGCACTATACATAGGTCACTACCTATGTATAGCGTCACAATGGTAACTCCGAACATGGCCATGTAACATGTCTAAGATCATGGAATTGTCACCCCAATGCCATTTTGGCATTGGGGAGACAATTCCATGATCCCCCGGGCCTCTAGCACAGAACCCGGGTACTGCCAAACTGCCTTTCCCGGGGTTTCACTGCAGCTGCTGCTGCTGCCAACCCCTCAGACAGTTTTCTGCCCTCCTGGGGTCCGGCCAGGCCTGGCCCAGGAAGGCAGAACAAAGGACCTCCTCAGAGAGAGGGTGTTACACCCTCTCCCTTTGGAAATAGGTGTCAGGGCTGGGGAGGAGTAGCCTCCCACAGCCTCTGGAAATGCTTTGATGGGCACAGATGGTGCCCATCTCTGCATAAGCCAGTCTACACCGGTTCAGGGATCCCCCAGCCCTGCTCTAGCGCGAAACTGGACAAAGGAAAGGGGAGTGACCACTCCCCTGACCTGCACCTCCCAGGGGGGAGGTGCCCAGGGCTCCTCCAGTGTGCCCAGGGCTCCTCCAGTGTGCCCCAGACCTCTGCCATCTTGGATTCAGAGGTGTGCTGGCACACTGGAGTGCTCGGAGTGGCCAGGGCCAGCAGGTGACGTCAGAGACTCCTTCTGATAGGCTCTTACCTTTCTTACTAGCCTATCCTCCTTCCTAGGTAGCCAAACCTCCTTTTCTGGCTATTTAGGGTCTCTGCTTTGGGGAATTCTTCAGATACCGAATGCAAGAGTTCACCAGAGTTCCTCTGCATCTCCCTCTTCATCTTCTGCCAAAGGATTGACCGCTGACTGCTCAGTTGGCTCTGTATGCACTATTTCAAAGTAAGAAATAGCATGCACAGAGTCCAAGGGTTCCCCTTAGAGGTAAGATAGTGGCAAAAAGAGATAATACTAATGCTCTATTTTGTGGTAGTGTGGTCGAGCAGTAGGCTTATCAGAGGGTAGTGTTAAGCATCTGTTGTACACACACAGGCAATAAATGAGGAATACACACTCAGACAATTTCAGGCCAATAGGTTTTTATATAGAAAAATATATTTTCTTATTTTATTTTAAGAACCACAGGTTCAAGATTTAAAATTACTACTTCAAATGAAAGGTACTTCACTTAGGTATCATAGGAACTTTGAATCAGCAAAATAGCATGTACAGTTTTGGCAAAAATGGCAATAAGCTATTTTAAAACTAGACAGTGCAAATTTCAACAGTTCCTGGGGGAGGTAAGTGTTTGTTAGTTTTGCAGGTAAGTAAACCACCTACAGAGTTCAAAGTTGGGTCCAAAGTAGCCCACCGTTGGGGGTTCAGAGCAACCCCAAAGTTACCACACCAGCAGCTCAGCACCGGTCAGGTGCAGAGGTCAAAGTGGTGCCCAAAACGCATAGGCTTCAATGGAGAAGGGGGTACCCCGGTTCCAGTCTGCCAGCAGGTAAGTACCCGCGACTTCGGAGGGCAGACCAGGGGGGTTTTGTAGGGCACCGGGGGGGGACACAAGTCAGCACAAAAAGTACACCTTCAGCGGCACTGGGGCGGCCGGGTGCAGAGTGCAAACAGGCATCCGGTTTGCAATAGATTTCAATGGGAGACCCAGGGGTCTCTTCAGCGAAGCAGGCAAGGGGGGGGGGGGCCTCCTCGGGGTAGCCACCACCTGGGCAAGGGAGAGGGCCACCTGGGGGTCGCTTCTGCACTGGAGGTCGGATCCTTAAGATCCTGGGGGCTGCAGGTGCAGTGTCTTTACCAGGCGTTGGATTCTTAGAAACAGGCAGTCGCGGTCAGGGGGAGCCTCTGGATTCCCTCTGCAGACGTCGCTGGGGGGGGGCTCAGGGGGGTCAACTCTGGCTACTCACAGGGTCGCAGTCGCCGGGGAGTCCTCCCTGTAGTGTTGGTTCTCCGTAGGTCGAGCCGTGGGCGTCGGGTGCAGAGTGGAAAGTCTCACGCTTCCGGCGGGAAATGTGTGGTCTTTAAAAGTTGCTTCTTTGTTGCAAAGTTGCAGTCTTTGTGGAACAGGGCTGCTGTCCTCGGGAGTTCTTGGTCCTTTTAGATGCAGGGTAGTCCTCAGAGGCTTCAGAGGTCGCTGGACCCTTGGGGACGCGTCACTGTTGCAGTTTTTCTCGAAGTGTGGAGACAAGCCGGTAGGGCTGGGGCCAAAGCAGTTGGGGTCTCCGTCTTCTCTGCAGGGCTTCAGGTCAGCAGTCCTCCTTCGTCTTCAGGTTGCAGGAATCTGATCTCCTAGGTTCTGGGGTGCCCCTAAATACTGAATTTAGGGGTGTGTTTAGGTCTGGGAGGGCAGTAGCCAATGGCTACTGTCCTTGAGGGTGGCTACACCCTCTTTGTGCCTCCTCCCTGAGGGGAGGGGAGCACATCCCTATTCCTATTGGGGGAATCCTCCAAAATCAAGATGGAGGATTTCTGAAGGCAGGGGTCACCTCAGCTCAGGACACCTTAGGGGCTGTCCTGACTGGTGGGTGACTCCTCCTTGTTTTTCCCCTGGACTTAACGCCAAAAGTGGGGGCTGTGTCCAGGAGGCGGGCATCTCCACTAACTGGAGTGCCATGGGGCATTGTAACACGAAGCCTGAGCCTTTGAGGCTCACTGCTAGGTGTTCCAGTTCCTGCAGGGGGGAGGTGTTAAGCACCTCCACCCAGAGCAGGCTTTTGTTTCTGTCCTCAGAGAGCACAAAGGCCTTCACTACATGGGGTCAGAAACTCGTCTCTCCGCAGCAGGCTGGCACAGACCAGTCAGTCCTGCACTGAACAATTGGTTAAAATACAGGGGGCATCTCTAAGATGCCCTCTGTGTGCATTTTTTAATAAATCCAACACTGGCATCAGTGTGGGTTTATTATTTTGAGAAGTTTGATACCAAACTTTCCAGTATTCAGTGTAGCCATTATGGAGCTGTGGAGTTAGTTTTTGACAAACTCCTAGACCATATACTTAATATGGCCACACTTTACTTAGAATGTCTAAGATTAGACTTAGACACTGTAGGGGCATAGTGCTCATGCAGCTATGCCCTCACCTGTGGTATAGTGCACCCTGCCTTAGGGCTGTAAGGCCTGCTAGAGGGGTGACTTACCTATGCCACAGGCAGCATTTTGTGTGCATGGCATCCTGAGGGGGGATGCCATGTCGACTTTGCCTTTTTCTCCCCACCAACACAAACAATCTGCAATGGCAGTGTGCATGTTAGGTGAGGGGTTCCTGAGGGTGGCACAACATATGCTGCAGCCCTTAGTGACCTTCCCTGGTCACAGGGCCCTTGGTACGACTGGTACCTTTTACAAAGGACTTATCTGTGTGCCAGGGGTGTGCCGATTGTGGAAAGAATGGTACATTTTAGTGAAAGAACACTGGTGCTGGGGCCTGGTTAGCAGGGTCCCAGCACACTTCTCAGTCAAGTCAGCATCAGTATCAGGCAAAAAGTGGGGGGTAACTGCAGCAGGGAGCCATTTCCTTACAAGTTACAAAAGTCCAACACCAACAAGGCTTTAGTTGAACCTCATTAATAAAGGCAAACATGGTTTGTACATCCTGTGATGTTTCAAGACAAATATAATAACATTCTCAAAACTATGGAGAGGGAGATAGAGAGCTCCAATACCTAAAAGGGTGGGGAGATCCTTTCTTATATAAAAAAGGGATACGTCCTTCCTCAAACACCACTCAAACCACGTGAAAGTATCAGAAGACTTTTTTTTTTTTTTTTTTTTAATAAAAAGGGATGGGGTTACATGCCACACCACATCACTTATAATGATGTAATATATGTTTTAATATAAATAACCCTCACCAGTAGTGGCATGCTTCATGGTCTGGTTCACCCGGACCTCTGAAAGTCAGAGCGGGCTCAACCATATTTCAGGGAGCTGTTATCCTATTCCTGTCTAGGGGAGCATAATAATTGGAAATTCCTCATCCACTCTGTACATATCCCTTTAATAGCGGGGTGGGTGGGAAAAACTGAAACAAAAAACTGTAAATGAAGTTTCAAGAATATTAGGGTCCTATGACCCTTTATTGTGCCAACATGTTTCATCCCTATACTGCTGGCAGGTTATGTCCTAAGCTTTCTTCAGAGCGAGTGAGTTTTGCCAAATACTCCCTCAATGACGTATGTCCTATACATCCAAGAAATATGTAGCATGCAAAACAAGTTGTCATGTTAAGGCAGTACTATCCTTGCCAATCAGAAGCTGCGCCTGATACGACATCTGTAGTAAAAACTTGCATGACAATGTTAGTGATTGTCGAATGTAACGCACATACCTCCCACATGTCTCTAAGCTTATGACTAACATGCGATAGTTGCTAGTACCTTCACCCGTTTAACATTTAACGCCGTTTGTGCATATAATGTTTTCATTACCAGCATAGCATCATCAATGTTTTGTGCATGCAAGTTTCAGTACGTATAATCTTAAGCTTCGATGACCATTTGAACAAACAGTACTCAAAATTTAACACACCTGAACAACAAGAGACACACACACACACACACACACACACACACACACACCCACCCACCCCCACTCCTCCCCCTCCCCCCCCAAATCAAAAGGTTTGTGAAATCTGCATAAATATTAATGACATACTTCAAAATCAGCCACTTACCCTTTTAGTGGTTAAAAGTCACCCCTTGGAGGATGATAAAGAGGTTGGCCCTGTTGTCAAACTTTAGTTATCCAAACCGGGGCATCATGTTAGAGGAAAATTAGAACTAACTGTAAATAGAATATTTACAAACGAATTAGCCTTAATGGTAGGTATAGAGGTCTCACTTACTTTGGCAAGGGTCACTACCCTCAGCATCACTTATTCAGCTTCCGCTCCTCGTCCTTGCTCATTCCATTCCACCAAAGCTAAAGCTTCGACCACTGCTTTAGCACTTGGCATTCCAGTCCTGGAAATGTACCAGACATCAACGTGGGCTTTATTTGATGCGTTTACGAAACACTACTGCCTGGACTGTCAGGTCCGTCGGGATGGGCATTTTTCCTGTTCGGTTCTACAGGACTTCCTTTTCTGAAATTAGTCTGTAGACTCACCTCTGAGGATGGTCTTGCTTGTGTATCTGTCCTAAGGTAAGGACTCTGAAGCTAGAAGTATCTATTAGATGAACTAGCTACTTGCCTTCGGTAATGACTTATCTGGTAGAGATTCTATTTAGCCTCAGATTCCTTACTGACCCACCCACCCTCCCCGCTCTGCAAATGGATTTCTAGGAACCGGGCTTCTTCCCTTTCAGGGGCCTAGTTTTCCACACCATTGGTCAGTGTTCTGCATGGCTCCGTGCTCCTGGCGTGAAAAGTTGTGAAAGAAACTGATATGAGCGAGCCTGGGTGGAGCCGAAATAGGCATTGAAAATGTCACTTCCAGCGTGGACGACGCCACGTTGAGCCAATTGACATCTTCAGGCATGCAGGGGTACTGCTCACCAAAAATTTCCAGACCTAGTCTGACACATGGGGATAATTCAGGGAATAATGCGGCTAGATATAGTCTCTACCAGATAAGGCTTTACCAAAGGTAAGTAACTTGTTTATTAAGTACATTTAGTTGATATGTTTATATAGTAAAAATGAAGAATGTCTAGTTAATTTTGCAATATTGCTTCATATGCTGGGTAATATGATATAAACGTGTTAATTAACCTCGAGTTGTACTAGAGGATTTTTAGGATTAGATTGTGGTTGTTTTGCCATTGTTGTTTGTCTCAAATATATTTTGATTTTGAAAAACAATTAACTTTAAATTGTATTTTCTTTGAATGTCTTAACTTTATTTTTTTTAATAAGTATGAAAAATGCATGCATAGCAACTTTCTGCCCGGTTTATGCAACAAGTATGGCAGTATATATCATATAGGGACCCGTCTGCTCTCCCTGGACATTATTTAATGACTGACATTACAGCTGCCTGCCACCAATTTCTAGTTTAACTAATTTGACAATGTGATTTCTCTGGCCTCATCCAGAGACCTGAACATATCTGTAGTTAAGTTATTAGTCCCCTTCTTTCAAACTTTATTCTTATTCTAACATATTTTGCATTTCTTAATAGTAAGCTTACTTGTTTTCCATCTGGGAACTCTTATTGAATATATGCCAGGGCTTCAGTCAGCGCACAGTAGTCCACTGTCTGAGATTGTATTGATAGTATCCTAGACTTAAACATTGTCTTCATTTTGTCCTGTGCCTGTTTCTCTAGTCTGATATTCAGCTTTTGTAGTTTCACTGAATTACTTATTGTCATGTCGTTGCTATCCACCTAATAGCCGAGAGGGCAGCTAGGTTTTGAAATCTCTACTCTGCTTCTGCGTGCTAGCAGGCAGACACTAGGAGTAATTCATAACTGGCATTTGAAAGCACTGCTTATAAACAAGTGTTAGAGTTATTCATTTTAATAGTATTCATTTGACCAACCTAAAAATATTGAAAAGGTGACTTAGGCATGCTTATGACCTGGAAGATGACTGCATACTTCAACAGTGAGCCATCCTTTAGGCTTAGAGTATTTGTGTTGTATTTGCTTTAGACATGCTAGAATGCATTACTTGTGAAAGTAACTGCCATATGTCTTTATAAACAATAGCACCTTACATTTGCTTTTAGAAAGCCCTAGTTCTTACATAGTCAAAGTGAATGAACGCACCATCAAAACGAGAATTCCCTTATCTTGTTAGGTGCATTACCCTTTTGCTGTATAACGATATTAGTATATCGTTAAGATGTTGACTTGTCCATTAGAATGTTGTCTTGTTGAGTACTTATTTCTGTTAATGAACAACTCCTTCCACATTCCTCTATCTTCACTCATATATATCATATCACCAATGCATTGCTTTACAATTTATGAGGCTTAAGCTTGGTTTGTGTTTTGTAAGACCCATGGTCTAGCAGAAGGCTTGGCAATCCTGAACATGGTCTGTTTTTTTTAGCTTTTACACAAAATAAAAAATTTGCCTCTGTTCAAGATTTATCTCAGATTCCCATATTCGTTGATCACCTATGTAAAAAGAAAACATTGCAAATGTTCAAGTATGCACTTACGATTTCAATGTGTTTAGGAGTCGTGACCGCAAGAAGGAGGATCGTTCACGCAAGAGGGACTATGACCGAAACTCAACTAGAAGAGACTCATACAGGGACAGATACAATCGCAGAAGGGGCCGTAGTCGAAGTTACAGCAGAAGTAGGAGTCGAAGCTGGAGTAAAGAGAGAGTGCGAGACAGAGACCGAAGTAGGAGCAGAAGCAGATCAAGGAGCAGAAGCCGTAGCAAAGGCAAGTCACTGCAGTTTGGTAAACTTGTTACTCAATGCATTTAAAAACTTTTTTTTGACATTATCTTTTTCTTTTTGTCCTTTTAATCATGTATTTTCTTTACTCATAAACAACTTCAATCTCACACAGTTTTTACTCGTAGTACCATTATAGCAAAGCAGCACTAGTAACCACATCCCTCATATTCTTCAGTTTTGCTACTGTACCACTTTCGTGGTTGCTACTTTCTGTTTAGTAACATGTTTGGTCTTTCGTTGGTTTTTTGCTTCACTTCCATGCTGAAGGGTCTTTTATTTTACTGTAACACACTGAAACTGATAAATGGCCTTTTAAAGTATACAGGGAGTGCAGAATTATTAGGAAAATGAGTATTTTGACCACATCATCCTCTTTATGCCCCAAGCTGTATAGGCTCGAAAGCCTACTACCAATTAAGCATATTAGGTGATGTGCATCTCTGTAATGAGAAGGGGTGTGGTCTAATGACATCAACACCCTATATCAGGTGTGCATAATTATTAGGCAACTTCCTTTCCTTTGGCAAAATGGGTCAAAAGAAGGACTTGACAGGCTCAGAAAAGTAAAAAATAGTGAGATATCTTGCAGAGGGATGCAGCACTCTTAAAATTGCAAAGCTTCTGAAGCGTGATCATCGAACAATCAAGCGTTTCATTCAAAATAGTCAACAGGGTCGCAAGAAGCGTGTGGAAAAACCAAGGCGCAAAATAACTGCCCATGAACTGAGAAAAGTCAAGCGTGCAGCTGCCACGATGCCACTTGCCACCAGTTTGGCCATATTTCAGAGCTGCAACATCACTGGAGTGCCCAAAAGCACAAGGTGTGCAATACTCAGAGACATGGCCAAGGTAAGAAAGGCTGAAAGACGACCACCACTGAACAAGACACACAAGCTGAAACGTCAAGACTGGGCCAATAAATATCTCAAGACTGATTTTTCTAAGGTTTTATGGACTGATGAAATGAGAGTGAGTCTTGATGGGCCCGTGGCTGGATTGGTAAAGGGCAGAGAGCTCCAGTCCGACTCAGACGCCAGCAAGGTGGAGGTGGAGTACTGGTTTGGGCTGGTATCATCAAAGATGAGCTTGTGGGGCCTTTTCGGGTTGAGGATGGAGTCAAGCTCAACTCCCAGTCCTACTGCCAGTTCCTGGAAGACACCTTCTTCAAGCAGTGGTACAGGAAGAAGTCTGCATCCTTCAAGAAAAACATGATTTTCATGCAGGACAATGCTCCATCACACGCGTCCAAGTACTCCACAGCGTGGCTGGCAAGAAAGGGTATAAAAGAAGGAAATCTAATGACATGGCCTCCTTGTTCACCTGATCTGAACCCCATTGAGAACCTGTGGTCCATCATCAAATGTGAGATTTACAAGGAGGGAAAACAGTACACCTCTCTGAACAGTGTCTGGGAGGCTGTGGTTGCTGCTGCACGCAATGTTGATGGTGAACAGATCAAAACACTGACAGAATCCATGGATGGCAGGCTTTTGAGTGTCCTTGCAAAGAAAGGTGGCTATATTGGTCACTGATTTGTTTTTGTTTTGTTTTTGAATGTCAGAAATGTATATTTGTGAATGTTGAGATGTTATATTGGTTTCACTGGTAATAATAAATAATTGAAATGGGTATATATTTTTTTTTGTTAAGTTGCCTAATAATTATGCACAGTAATAGTCACCTGCACACACAGATATCCCCCTAACATAGCTAAAACTAAAAACAAACTAAAAACTACTTCCAAAAATATTCATTTGATATTAATGAGTTTTTTGGGTTCATTGAGAACATGGTTGTTGTTCAATAATAAAATTAATCCTCAAAAATACAACTTGCCTAATAATTCTGCACTCCCTGTACTTTGTAATTTTTAATGAATCTTACCAACCCCTCAAAGTTGATTTGCTATAAATGATATCTGTTGCTACTTTACATATACATATTTCTGTAGACTTAATTGAATTGTTAGTCATTATGCTACTTGTGGCAGTGACCAATGATTGAGCATGAAATACACGAGGAGGAGCCATCCTAATAAATTCTGTAGATCATATCTATTTGATACCATGGGTTTAATTTATTTCAGTCTTGGTTGCTTTGGCAACCTTAATGATTTGAGAATTGTCTGGCGCTTGTTAATGTTAAAATATTTGACCTTTAAAGTCTGAAAACTCATTGTTTTGGCTGCCAATAAAAGACTATTAATGGAAGAGCGTGCTAAGACACCCCACCCCTTCACTTCCATCCTCCTCTGTTTCGGTTTATTGATAAGCTTCCCTCTGATGCTTTACTCCTAAGTGCCCCTTTCTAAGCATGGACTGCCTTTTAAAAAAAAAAATCAGTGACTTAATTGTTGACCTATAAAATGTGCTTGAACTCCATCACAGTACTTCCTAATGGGCATAGTTATGTTGTCTCTCAAGATTTGTGGCACTGATAAATGCAAGTCAGTCCTGAGAAACCAGTAGGTGAGATTCACAAAAGGTATGTTAATTATTCTTAGAGCACTCTGGGCTTATTTCTGAATTCCACAAGTAAGGCAGGGCGAAACCAAGAGTATTTATGGCTTACACCTGCATTCAGCCGTAAGCAACGAGCTGTATTAAGTGTAAGTAACACCTGTTTATAGCGAAATGCCTGTGAATTGGACCCATCTTGTAAAAAAAATAGGCATTTTAAGGTATAGAGAAATTGTTATGGTTGTAATTATGCAAATAGCGAACATGGATTACTCAAAGCAAGTTAGTTTTAATCATTATGAAGGATACCTAGTTGTATATTTGCATTCAGGAAAAAAACATAGCAAATTTGTAAAATTTCTGATAGTTTGAGCATTGCCATTTTTAGATTGCTGTTCAATTTTAAGTTGGAACAAGGAGTCTTCATGGAGTACACTCGTCTTCATTCACCTCTTTTCCAGCTCCATCATCCAACACTCTTGCTTCTCCTTCTCGTGTTTAGTTTTGTATTCTGTCATGGTACAGCAGTGAAGAGAAAGCATTAGCCATTGTGAAAAGCTAGCAATGTATAGTCGGGGAAAAAAAATATCCATGAAATTGTGCTCTGAAATAAATTCCTGCAAGCCTGTAAGTACATTGGAATAATCAAACATTCATTCCAGTGAACAGGTTCTTTAAAAAGAAAAGTCTTTAGCAGTTTCTTAAAATACTTTAGTTCGTTCCTTTTTCTTAAATATTTTATTTACTTTTGCAAAGCAGACAACCAAAAAATCCCTAGATTGAAATTGCATCCATCACTTGTAGCAAGACAGAGTATATTCATTCACAGTAAGCGCAGTAGATTGCTAAGACTCTCCAATGAGCATGCCAACATAGCTCATATCTGCACGTTGTCCCTCTGATTTCCCGTATGTTAGAAGTCACAGACATTGCTCCTTCTCACATGTACGATTGCCCTGTGTTTCCACCAGCTAAACCAAATCTTTGCATGGCATTTGGGTCATCCCTTAGGTTTGTATACATGCAATCACTTCAGCCACCCCTGTACCCCCATTGTAAGGTGACATAAAAGAATTACTCATAGCAATTCGAGGAGTCCCCCTAGCACAGAGGAAAGATCATATGATAGACGCAAGTTGGGTGAAGGAGGAGTCTGGGATTTTATACAGGCAATGTTGTGCTGATAGAAACGTTGTGGCAGTGCAATCGTTTGGATGTGGCAATTATCCCCTTTAGAGATAAAGGTCAAGGGGAGCAGAATGCAATGTTCACCTGCTGTCTAGAGATTTGATGAAGAATATTTCTTTCCCAGGACCTTCCCTCATTGTCCGTGATGTATTTTCCAAAGTATTTAAAATCATCTTGCGATGAGTGCAGTGAAGAGGCCTTTTTAAGGTCTTCCTACTCTGTCCTGATTCGATAAATATATGGAGCAGTCTACGGGCTAATATCTTGATTTTTGAGATATGAACAATGTTGGATTCAGGAAGCAGAATGTAGTCTAAACAAAAGTAGCAGTTGTGTTGCCCAGAGTAGAAGGTATAACCTCAGTTGCCTGAGTGGAGTCTGTGCCATACGTCTCACAGGCCCATTGCCCCCATAAAGCATGTCAGTGGAGTATTGGTGGTGGGCATAGATACTGATAATTGATAACCAGGAGGAACTAATTGACCCACCTCCCTAATTACTGCAATGTATCAACCGTTTTTTGTTGTGTTATGCCTGAGTGTGCATAAATGGGAATATGTTTTGTAGCAGTATGGCCACTCCATGGGAATCCCCAAACAAACCTGCATGGAACACGCGGCCAGATCCGTACCTTTTAAGGAAGGGGCATTTGTTTTGTAGATGATGAGTCACGTGGAGGAGAAGGATGTTGGCATCATAGCGTTTGGCCGTCATGAGAACTGTGCCTTCAGGGTATCTAATAAGCTGCTACATTCCAGGAGACCATCTGGAAGCGACAAGGGCCCACAGTTGCGCATCTATCCACCATCATTTGGTTGGTGAGAGAGTGATTGTGCCTACCTTTTGGGCGCATGGGGATGCTCCAGACATTGTTCAACTTGAATCGTAAAAAGGAAAAAACATGCAGTCACATACTACCAATTTGACCTTTTTTATTACTGTACCCACTTACCACCACTTGCCTCTAAAACGAATTCACCTTTCGTACGGTTCCGGTCTTTCATACGGAGTGTCTCAAGATGGATGTATGATGGAACAATGCATGCACCAACCATGAATGCCTTTACCACGCTTGCCTTTACAACAATTTTTCGTTGTAAAGGCATGTGTGGAACGGCATGCGTGTTTTTTGCATGCCACCTACCACCCGCCCTAAAAACACAACTACCCAGAATCCCCACCCGCCGTAAAAATAAAACCACCCGACCCCTCACCTGCCATAAAAATAAAACTACCCCAACTCGCCCACCGCCCCTTAAAAACTACCCCAAAAGCCCCACCCACTTTGAGCCCTAAAACCTACCCGACCACCACCCGCCCTAAAAACATCTGACCCCACCCCTAAAACAAAATTGCCCGCCCCTAAAAACCCAACCCCCCCCACTAGCCCTAAATACAAAATTACCCCAACCCTGCCCCTAAAAACCCACCCCAACCCACCACCTGTCCTAAATACAAAATTACCCTGACCCCACCCCACCACTGCCCCAAAAACAAAATTACCCCAACCCCCCACCCTACCCTAAAAACCATAGTAACCCGACTCCCCCACCCCTGCAACACAAAACAAACAAAAAAAAAACTCCTGGAAACTACTCCTCCCCTAAAAAAAACTACCCCAACCCTCCCCAGCCCCACTTACCTGACCTCATCCTACCTGCGTCCTACCCCTAAAAACCCAACCCCCTCACCCACCCTAAATACCAAATTACCCGACACCCTCACCCACCCTAAATACGAAATTACCTAACCCACCACCTCCGCCCCTTAAAACCCGACCCCACCACCCGCCCTAAATATGAAATTAGCCCCCAACCAGCCTAAAAACAAAATTAGCATCCATCCACCCACCCACCCTAAAAACAAAATTAGCCCCCACCCGCCCTAAAAACAAAATTAGCAAAAAACCACCCACCCGCCCTAAATACAAAATTAGCAAAAAAACACCCACCCGCCCTAAATACAAAATTAGCAAAAAACCACCCACCCGCCCTAAATACAAAATTAGGAAAAAACCACCCGCCCGCCCTAAATACGAGATCAGCCCCCACCCGCCCGCCCTAAATACGAGATCCGCCCCCACCCGCCCGCCCTAAATACGAGATCCGCCCCCACCCGCCCGCCCTAAATACGAGATCCGCCCCCACCCGCTCGCCCTAAATACTAGATCAGCCCCCACCCGCTCGCCCTAAATACAAGATCAGCCCCCACCCGCTCGCCCTAAATACGAGATCAGCCCCCACCCTCCCGCCCTAAATACGAGATCAGCCCCCACCCTCCCGCCCTAAATACGAGATCAGCCCCCACCCTCCCGCCCTAAATACGAGATCAGCCCCCACCCTCCCGCCCTAAATACGAGATCAGCTTGCACCCGCTAGCCTGCCCTCAATACGAGATCAGGCCCCACCCGCCCTAAATTCGAAATTAGCCCCACCTGCCCGACCTAAATACGAAATTAGCCCCCCACCCGCCCGCCCTAAATACGAAATTAGCCCCCCACCCGCCCGCCCTAAATACGAGATTAGCCCCCCACCCGCCCGCCCTAAATACGAAATTAGCCCCCCACCCGCCCTATATACGAAATTAGCCCCCCGCCCACCCTATATACGAAATTAGCCCCCGCCCGCCCTATATACGAAATTAGCCCCCGCCCACCCTATATACGAAATTAGCCCCCCGCCCTATATACGAAATTAGCCCCCCGCCCTATATACGAAATTAGCCCCCCGCCCGCCCTATATACGACATCAGCAATAAATACGAAATCAGCCCACACCCACCCGCCCTAAATACAAAATCAGCAATCCCCCCACCCGCCCTCATAACAAAATCAACACCCCTAAATACAGAATTGCCTTGATTCCCCCCCCGCCCCTATAAACCTGCCCCCACCTTCCCTAAAAACAAAATTAGCAAAAAACCACCCACCCGCCCTAAATACAAAATTAGCAAAAAACCACCCACCCGCCCTAAATACAAAATTAGCAAAAAAACACCCACCCGCCCTAAATACAAAATTAGCAAAAAACCACCCACCCGCCCTAAATACAAAATTAGGAAAAAACCACCCGCCCGCCCTAAATACGAGATCAGCCCCCACCCGCCCGCCCTAAATACGAGATCGGCCCCCACCCGCCCGCCCTAAATACGAGATCCGCCCCCACCCGCTCGCCCTAAATACTAGATCAGCCCCCACCCGCTCGCCCTAAATACAAGATCAGCCCCCACCCGCTCGCCCTAAATACGAGATCAGCCCCCACCCTCCCGCCCTAAATACGAGATCAGCCCCCACCCTCCCGCCCTAAATACGAGATCAGCCCCCACCCTCCCGCCCTAAATACGAGATCAGCCCCCACCCTCCCGCCCTAAATACGAGATCAGCCCCCACCCTCCCGCCCTAAATACGAGATCAGCCCCCACCCTCCCGCCCTAAATACGAGATCAGCCCCCACCTTCCCGCCCTAAATACGAGATCAGCCCCCACCCTCCCGCCCTAAATACGAGATCAGCTTGCACCCGCTAGCCTGCCCTCAATACGAGATCAGGCCCCACCCGCCCTAAATTCGAAATTAGCCCCACCTGCCCGACCTAAATACGAAATTAGCCCCCCACCCGCCCGCCCTAAATACGAAATTAGCCCCCCACCCGCCCGCCCTAAATACGAAATTAGCCCCCCACCCGCCCGCCCTAAATACGAAATTAGCCCCCCACCCGCCCGCCCTAAATACGAAATTAGCCCCCCACCCGCCCGCCCTAAATACGAAATTAGCCCCCCACCCGCCCTATATACGAAATTAGCCCCCCGCCCACCCTATATACGAAATTAGCCCCCCGCCCGCCCTATATACGAAATTAGCCCCCGCCCACCCTATATACGAAATTAGCCCCCGCCCACCCTATATACGAAATTAGCCCCCCGCCCTATATACGAAATTAGCCCCCCGCCCTATATACGAAATTAGCCCCCCGCCCGCCCTATATACGACATCAGCAATAAATACGAAATCAGCCCACACCCACCCGCCCTAAATACAAAATCAGCAATCCCCCCACCCGCCCTCATAACAAAATCAACACCCCTAAATACAGAATTGCCTTGATTCCCCCCCGCCCCTATAAACCTGCCCCCACCTTCCCTAAAAACAAAATCACCCTCAACACCCCCACCCTAAAAACAGAACTGCCCCACCATCCCCCCACTTACCTGACCGCTTCCTCTCCCAGTGCTGACTCCACCTTTTCTCTGCCTTAACCACTCATGTGCGTTGTTCAGCACATGCATGGTTATTGTTAACGCAAGCGTGGTTCTGCTTGCATTAACAACATTGTCATGGTTCCGGCATTGTTGTTCCGGATGTTTCCCTCTCAAGACATATATACTGTTTTAGCTCCCTATATAAACTCCATTATTGAATGATATTAAAAAAAGAGAAGAAACATTTGATTAAAGTCCACAACCCGGCCATGTGAGATGCCAGTGCAGGCTTGAGAACGAGAGCTTATTCTATAATTCCAGCCACATGACCACAATCAATTTTTCACTTAGACTACAAAACTGTGGACCTTGTAAGAATTCTATTGATGTTCATCAAGTCAATTACGTCTTCAGATTTGCTATACAGTCCTAGCAGCAGATTACATTGCTTTCAAACTTTAACCCTTGCAGCATTGCTCTGCCACTGTCAACTTTGTAAGCACAATATTATTGCATGCAACATACGCCACCCAGATTCTTGATTCTGAATTCTTTAACATTGTTGGGGCCATGTGGTGCCACTCTTGCTCCACAAAAATGTGGAAAACAAGCCAATGTTTCTGATGTAAAATCCGCAGCTTTTTTTTCAAATCAATAATTTGACTTTCCATAGTTAGCTGACAACCAAACTTTGTTGTGTTTAGCGCAGCCTCTTTGCCATTTTTATTGACTCTGTGTGTACCGTTTTTCTTGCCTTTTGGCTTTCTCTATTTGCATTGTATTTTCATATTTTCATTGATCCATGGGGTCTTTTTCTGTGTGGTTAGTTCCAGTGGGTCTTCAGTTGTATTAGTTTGTCCAAACCATCTGTAAGCCAGCTGTACAACATCCCTTTCTCTCCCCATTGTTGCTTTGTGTACTCTCTATAGATTTTCTTTTCTTGGGAGGTTGATGTTGTAAGAGATGATGGGCTGTATGTTCCAGATTATCTATACGTCGAAGGTGAAAATTACACTCTGCATGTGTCCTGATATGTATGTTGGTCCCATTCCAAGTTCAAGTTAATGGGAGTTGAGAACCTCAACGCTGATGCATAATGCTTGAGAGCATTGATGCTTGCTACGGTGCATTATGCTAGTTTAAAATGTATCTTTTAAAATCAGAATGCACATGCCCCTTTATTTATATAAACTGGAGCATTTTCGGAGTTGTATTCAAGTGTCTGTTTATTCCCCCCCCCTTACATTATTCATTTAGTGGTGGTTGGTTGACTTCCGGCACCACCAGCAGGTTGAAGGTAGCAGTTTGTCATCTGTTCCGGTGCAATGTGTTGCTGATTACCATTGGCTATCACCAGTCACATGCATTTCATTAAAAACAACCTTGCAACTCCTTTCATTCCCGATATGAGATCTGAAGTTGTGATTGATCGTTAACCTTGAAACTGCATTTGCACAGTGCAACTAATGACCAAGAAGGCAGAGTGGGTGCACTCAAATGCCAAATGTCACAACCTGTGACTTCCAAAATAGTATCGTATTCATTTAGGTTTTGCAGCATGAGTCCATTTCTGGATTAACATGATGTGCATTATTCTACCATCTAGTGTTTGGGACCGAAATTGTCTTTTCTTTTCCTTTTTTTTTCCTCTGTGGGTGTCACTGACAACCATTTGGTGGTATGTGTAGGAAGCTGGGTTCTGGTGCTGAAGCCCCCCTCTTTTTGCCTGGTTTTTGATGCAACTTTGCCTGAAGTGCGCTGTGTTCCTGCTAACCAAGCCCTCAGTGCCAGTGTTGCAAATCTACAAATCTGCATCCCTAGGCAGGAAGCTTAAAAGGAGCCTACTCCTTTGGTATGCAGATCTGGCTGACCTCCGAGGGAGAAGCCGGCCCTTCCACCTGCTCCAGGTCCCATTTAGCACCTGGGCAGGCAGGAAAATGAGCTGTTAAGGAGGCATGTTGCATTTTCAGACTGATGTGAAAAGAACAGATGATAGACGGAATGCAGAACAAATCCAACATTCACCCCCCCAGTCACAGATCTGAGTTTAATCCAGCAGTTTTTTTTTTTGCTTGCCGTGCCAATCCAGTTCAGACCCAGCCATATGAAAGTCAGTCTTGACCCTGCTCCCCATTGGAACATTCCAGCCTGAACTGCTAGGCCAGGTCCTCCCTGGACCAGAAACAAGCATCCTGGGACCGGTGTCAGGGTATCACCCTCATTAGCCATGCTAGCATCTGCTGGCAACCAAAGAACTGTTAGGATCTAGGACCACCAAAACCTGACGCCGGACATCAAAAATGCACCGGAGTCGCCTAGACCAAGCTGAAGTAGGCCAACTGTGTCAATATGGTTCCCAGGCACTCGAGAGGCAAAGCCCACCTTGAGTTCATCAACTGTTGACTTCCCAACAGTACCTGGGGCTTCTTTCAGCAGACCCACCCTTCACTGTGACTGCCTCCGGCAACAGAGACAAGACGGCCCACTGCACATCTGCACATAGACGCCCCTGAAGAAGAGTACCACTGGTACCCTACATCCCCTCAGGCTTGTGAGACCCGAGCCCACTTTTTGATTTGGTTGGACTGGACCCTCAGTCCAAACCTGCAGCCCACCTGCAGATACCCACTACTGCAACCACCACTGGTAATGGAAACCTGACAGTCCAAACCACCTCTGCACCCAGGTACCCTGGATCGAGGAGAACAGGACCATTGGTGTCCCTATGTTTCCAAGCATCACAAGAACTGAACTCCCTTGGTAGCTCACTCGGATCGGACTCTCAGTCCACCCCTGCAGCATCTTTTTGACTAGACCGATCCGCATTGACTTACAGGGGGCACCCAATGCTGAACTGCACCACTGCGCCCAGCCACCCCAGGGCTGCCCAAGATGACCTGTTGGTGTGACTTAGGACCCTGCCTTGTAGTTATCTTAGTCCTGTAAGTTGCTATGAAGTCAATGTTCTATCTTGAAAATCACCTGGTTCCAGTGATCTTGGTATCAAAAGTATATAAAAGTACGTGTTATTTTTAAATATTGGTGTCAGACTTCTTTGAGTGTGTTCCACTTTTGCTTATGCGTGTGTGCTTTACATGCTTAGCACTACACTCTGATATGCCCAACTGTTCACCCACACTACCATAAAAGAGGGTGGCCATTTGTGCCTCTGTGATAACCTTTGTGGTTTGCCTGGACTCCTTGCACGATGTACCCTCTTTTGGCCCACTTTATAAAGCTCCAACTTCCTACACTTTGTTCATCCCATTGTATGATGTCAGATGGCGTCCCGGATGTTCCTGTGCGTAGTCCCCTTCTTGAGATTCTTTTTTTCTGCTGGGGGGTCTGAAAGCAACAGAGGAGCTCAGAAGGTTTTTTTCAAAAACAAAGATATTAAAGAAAATAAATGGACTCATCGAAAATCGTAAGAGGAATGATGATCAGAGAGAAGGGGAACCTACTTTGTATCCCGACGGGGGACCCCACCGGTACCAGCCACATGGTCGGAGAATGAAGGCAGGTAGAGGCCATTGAAAACACCCCCCTTTAAATTCTGCCCAAACTGCCCCGCAAATTTACCCAGAGACCCCTTAAACTGTCTGCAATCTCTGCCTCTCGGAAGACCACTGAAATGAGGACTTCAAGGCCTGCGCTGTGTTGATGATTTGAGACCATGATGGTAAACTAAAAACAGAGGCCGGAACTCAATAGCACCATGGCAAGCACCCAGAGAACACCGGTTTCGCTGAAGGATCTCACCCCCTCAAGTGACGACAAGGAAAACGTAGAGGAAGCTGAGGTTCCCTCGTCAAAACAAGCAAATGATGCTGAAAAACTGGAGGCTGTGAAGAAGCCATCGAAGGATGCTGAAAGATAAGGCACAAGGTCATGAAACTACCAAAGAGCCCTGAGTGTAAACACTCGGACAATAAGCACCAAAAGGTAGCCTTGCTGCCAAATCAATATTCTGTCAAAGGTCAGCCGAAAAACAAAGGAGCCACATGGATCCTGACCGAGGAATACTGTTGTTGGCAAGAATTAGTCAAAGCCCTTGACGATCCCATCTGCTTGGGAGGGAACAAGAGAAAGGATCTAGGCTTCAGGGGCGGATGAACGATTGAGACCGGAATAGACAGCCACAAGGCAGCTCACACCAAGCCATAGAGCAGATCACGTGCCAACAGTGTCCACTCCACACTAGACAGGCCTTTCGGGCTCAAGAAAGGGGGCGAGAACAGACTTCTCGAGGGGTAGGGGCAGCAAGCGAGTGACTCAGGCAACAACACTTGCCCCCACATAACAAAATTGGGAGGTTGAATGAAAAATGTACCCACAGGAGTAGAAAAAAATCACCTCTGGCAAATGGATTTTGAACGTGATAGGTCATGGATACTATATAGAACTTAACAAGGAACCACCTAACACCCACCCATCCCCCCAACCAAAACAAAATCAAACATGTTTATTGTGAAGAGGTCATAAAACTCACAAAAAATGTGAAAGATATCTTACAAAAGGTAGCAATCGAAAGTGTACCAAAAAGGGAGACTATTCAGCTTACTTCCTGTTCCCAAAACGGGATCTAACTCTGAGACCAGTCCTAGACCTCAAATTCTTGAATTAATTCCTACCCAATACCTCAGGATGACAACACTCCAAAGAGGTATACCACTACTAAAGAAAGGAGGCTTTATGGAAATCTGAGACCTAAAGGGCACCTACCTATACATTCCAATTAATCAAGGACACAAAAACGACTGATTCGTTTTAGACAAAGTGCAGTACGAGTTCACAAAGCTGCCTTTCGGTATAAAGTCAGCACCACGTGTCTTCACAAAGTGCCTCGCTGCAGTTGCAGCATATCTAAGAAGGAAGGACATCTTTGAATACCCATACTTAAATGACTGGCTAGTACAGGCAAAAACCTAGAAATGCCAAAAAGACATTCAGATAGTAACCAACATTTTAGAACGTCTGGGTTTCTCAATAAACCACAGAGAGTCATCTCCACACCCAGAAGAAGTAAAGGTGTTTCTGGGAGGGACACTCAACTCAAGAACAGCCCAAGCTTACCCTGTCCAGAAGAGAGCACAGGTGATCCCAGATAGAGCTTGCCTATACCAGAAGGGGGAGTCTCGAACAGTGAAAACACACATGAAATTAATGGGCATGATGGCATCATGTATACCACAAGTAAAACATGCAAGACTGCATGTGTCCTTTCCAAGCATGGATCTGCAACAAATGGTCACAAGCCACAGGGAGTTGCGAGGATCAAGTGGTTTTTACAACAAAGATACTCAAGGAAGCACAATGTTCGAAACAAAGTAATGTGACAGTGGAGAAACCATTCGGGCCACCAACACCGACCAATACAAGGGATGCATCCCACAAGGGTTGGGGAACACACACAGGCAACCTCAAGGTTCTGTCGTAGTTGGACTCTTGCTCTAGACAAGACTGCTGGTTTAAGGATGACCGTACTTATGTTTGTAGGTGACTATGCCTATCCTACAACAAGTTGCAACTGTAGTCCCAACCCTTCTGGCTCGCTAGCAGTAACTCACCAAAAACCAAAGCAGTTGGAGGTGATTTGTGGCAGCCTTTACGCATATACTCTAGAGTATGACATCTCAGGGAGTGTCGTGGTTAAACAGAGATGACCCCTTTCTCACAGATACATCATGTCTCAACCAAACACAGGCAATAACAAAGATGCAGTAATGTTTCAATAGTTTTTATTTAACACAATCTGCAATCTGCCGTAAATTGAATGGGCTGCAATGATTAGGATAATGAACAGTGCAAGAGACAGAATTGTAAAAACAAGTCATGATTATAAAGACTCCACCCGTCTTGCAGTAACATGGAAAGACATAGAGTGTATAGTATGTCCTATTACCCTATTCTGATAGACCTAACCTTCTACCTAAAGGAGAGCTGGGTATGTTAAACCTAATCTTCCAATGCCATGTCCCTGAGAAGAGCCCCCAACCCTCATTACCTTAGAATGAGGTCTCTAGCTCAGACTCCGTAGGAACACGAAGTCCGGCGATGGTATCTGGTCGGGATCCCTCTAATTATATCTCTAAAGTGAGGTGTGATTACACAGATCTACTTGGACCCCTGGCGTGGGTTGTTCCCAAACAAGATAACACAGCATGCTTGGGACGGTAATTAATATAAACAATTCCCTCAAAAGTGTGAAGAGGGAAAGTACCTAATGTGAACACCTACAGTTTGTCTTTGTCGCTTGATTTGATGCCTTAGCACGGGGGCACTGATATTAACTTAAACAAATGACCTAACTATAAACACGGCAGCCATCTTAGAAGAATTAATGGGCTAAGACAGAGCAACCTAAGTAGGTTAAAAGTCACTAGGTGACGGGGCACGAGTCTGCAAGCCAAATGCTAAGCTAACTCCTGTTATCCCATTAAAACAAACTAGGATTCACTACAGTACAAGGGCAATGGAACAAGGCAGATGAGCTGAAATCAACTACCTGGAAATGAAAACAGTTTTCCTAGCCCTGAAGGCATCACACACGCAGACAGACTGTAGGAAAATGCTTCTCTTGGCATGGTTACCCCCTAACCTTTTGCCTTTTGTTGATGCTAGTTATGAATGAAAGTGTGCTGGGACCCTGCTAACCAGGTCCCAGCACCAGTGTTCTTTCCCTAAACTGTACCTTGGTTCCACAATTGGCACAGCCCTGGCACACAGATACGTCCTTTGTATAAGGTACCGCTGGTACCAAGGGCCCTGTGGCCAGGGAATGTCATGGATTATGCCACCCTGGGGACCCCTCACTCAACACATGCACACTGCCTCACAGCTTGTGTGTGCTGGTGGGGAGAAAATGATTAAGTCGACATGGCACTCCCCTCAGAGTGCCATGCCCACAACCCACTGCCTGTGGCATAGGTAAGTCATCCCTCTAGCAGGCCTTACAGCCCTAAGGCAGGGTGCACTATACCACAGGTGAGGGCATAGCTGATGCCAGTGTGGGATTTATTGTGAAATGCACACAGAGGGCATCTTAGAGATGCCCTCTGTATACCAGTCCAACTACTAGTGCTAGGCTGACCAAGTTCTTCCAGCCTGCCACATCCACATGGGTTTCTGGCCACATGGGTTGAGTGCCTTTGTCACTCTGAGTCCCCAACACTCTGCACCGACACCCCCAGCTCGTGTCAAGAAGAACCAACACTGCAAAGAGGACCCCCAGGCGACTCCGATGATGTGGACGCCCTGTGTCGACCTCCCTGCACCCCCACAGCGACGCCTGCAGAGAGGATCCAGAGGCTCCCCCTGGCTGCGACTGCCTGGTAGCAAAAGAATCTGATGCCTGTAAGAAGCAGTGCACCCGCAGCCCCCAGGCACAAGAGAATACAACTACCGGTGCAGGAGTGACCAGCAGGCGGCCCTCATCCTTGCCCAGTCGGTGACTGACCCGAGAAGCCCCTCCCCCCACAGCTCCCTGCCTGCATCGCCAGGAACTGTTGATTTTTGCAGTGCCCACTTTTTAAAATAGCTATTTGCCATTTTTGCCAAAACTGTGTACATTTTTGTTTTAATTCAAAGTTCCACATTTAAATATGCCAAGTACTTTACAATGTATGTATTTAATTGATATCTGAATCTTGTGGTTCTAAAATAAATGAAGAAAATAATATTTTTCTATATAAAAACATTATTGGCCTGGAGTTAAGTCTTTGAGTGTGTGTTTCTCATTTATTGCCTGTGTGTGTACAACAAATGCTTAACACTACCCTCTGATAAGCCTACTGCTCGACCACACTACCACAAAATAGAGCATCTAATTTTGCCACTATCAACCTCTAAGGTGCACCCTTTGACTCTGTGCACACTATCTCTCACTTTAAGAGAGTATATACAGAGCCAACTTCCAATACACACACACCAACCAATGATTTACCTAAAAAAACAAGGAGGAATAAAATCATTCATCCTGAGCAAGCTAGTCCAAGAGATATGGTAGTAGTGGGCAATACCAAGGGAGATCACACTGCAAGCAATACACCTAAGAGGAAAAGAAAAAACAGAGGCAGACGAATTGAGCAGACAAAGCAGTTTCAACAAATGGGAACTAAAGCAACAGGTAACAGATAAGATCTTCAAAATCTGGGGAAGACCAGAAATAGACCTTTTAGCAACAGCAAAGAACTCAAAATGCCAATTCTTCGCCTCCAAGTTTCAATATCCTCAATTGGAGGGGAATGCTGGGTTAATAAACTGGTCAGGGGGACTTGCTTACGCCTTTCCTCCAATACCCCTAATACTGAAGGTGCTCGAGAAAGCCACACAAGAATGGACACATCTTATTCTCATAGCGCCACAATGGGCCAGACAAACTTGGTACTCTGACCTACTGGAAATGTCCAAGGACCAAATGATGACAATCAAAGCAGAACAAGACTTGCTAAAAATTCAAGAGGGGAGAGTTTACCATCTGGAGCCAGCAGCACTCAGCCTAGCAGCTTATTTCCTGCAGACTTCGAATTTGGACATCTCCAACTATTACCTAGGACAATGGAAATCCTTAAGGAAGCTAGAAAGGCTACTACAAGGAAATGCTGTGCAGCAAAATGGGGAAGATACATTTTCTGGTGCACAAATAACAAATACCTGGGGAAAGGGACTAGACAGGATACTAATAACCTATTTCACTCGCCTAATAGATACCAGCCTAACCCTATCAACCATAAAAGTACATCTGCTAGGTAAAGTATCCTACACCAGGGACATTTCATGCAACAGCTTCTTCACATCTACAGTGCTGAAGAGCTTCCTAGAAGGAGCTAAAAGAATTGCTTCACCAAGAGCAGTTCCAGTGACTTTATGGAACCTAAAAGCAGTGCTAACGCAGTTAATGACAAAGCCCTTTAATCGGATGCACAAAGCAGATCTAAAGTCACTAAGGCTCAAGACAGTGTTCTCAATCGCAATTACATCGCCACGCAGAGTAAGCAAACTATAGACAGTAACAATACAGAACTTGCATCCCAGCCAACCCATAGGAGGCGATACCGCTACATAATATAATGTCCGGCATGAGAATCCAGAAAAGGATTTGTGCTGTGCTGCTAAACAAAATAATTACTTACTCTAGTAGGGGTAGTTTTGCAGCTTGAAAAGTTTTCTGGATTCATATGCGACCCACCCACCTTCCCAGAAATGGGAAAGGAAGCTCCAAGATGGGAAAGGAAAGAACAAGAAGGAAGTAAACTAGGAGAGAAAGAGAAAAGAAATATGAAGGAGGCGACTATGCACAGGAATGTCGGGGGGGGGGGGGGGTAGGAGGGGGGAGAGGAGAGACGGACATCTGCCGTCACACAAGGTGAACAGACATACCACCAAATGGTGGTCGACAACGCCCACAGAAGAAAAATAAAAGGGAAAAGAAAAGACAGTTCCGACCAAACCACTAGATGCATGAATAATGCATATTATGTGAATCCAGAAAACTCTTCAAGCTACAAAACCACTCCTACTGGTAACTAGCCACTTAGTTTCTTCCTCGGTCATTTTTGTATTTCTTGATTTTTGGAATTGTTTAGCAGATTCTCAGTCACTAGGGTAAAGCTTATAGAGATTTTCTCTTTGTACCGAGGGCAGTTGAAATGCTATTGCAAAGGGCACTTCATAGTAAATGTATTAGGTTAGAGCATTCTGTCTGATTCAGTCAACCCTCTACCTGCTTTTTTTAACAGTTCATAGTGATGTACCTTGAGCCCTAACTGAGTATACATAAACTGTTCCCCAACATTTGCCTTATTAAAGTAGGAGTCGGCATTATCCTCTGAAATGGAAGCTTCTGTCTGCATCGTGTTATACTACCAGAACATGTTTTTTCCAGATAATGTGTAAACTGAAATGCTGTACTCAAATAGTTTAATGCTTGCTTTTCAGAAAGAGACCCAGTAAAGCCAAAGTACGAACTGGACCGAACAGACCCACTAGAGAACAGTTATACACCAGTGTCTTCTGTTTCGAACATTGCCACAGATTGTTATCCTGTTCAGACCGTAAGCAGTGCCATTAAAGTTATTTCCCAATCACACCACGGTAACAGCACTACAAATAACTGGACTGATTTTCCTGAAGACCAAGTGGACCACAGCTCATACGTAAGGCCAACATTGCCAAGGAAACGCTGTAGAGACTATGATGGTGAGTTTAAAAATCTAAACAAGTCAATTGACTATCTAGCCAGCTGTATTTTAAACACTTATGCATATGAGAAAATCTTGGTTTCGGTTTTTAAATGCCATAGAAAACGCTCATTTTATTTCAATATTTTACAAATGTTTTCAGCCTTAATTGCCTATCAAAGACTCAAATGTTTCACATTTGATCATAGCTTGCGCCTTCTGCAATATAGTTAATTTCACCCTGATACTGTTTATGTAAATGGGAATGAGAAATATTTACAAACACAAATTACTGAATTAGGAAGATTAGTGGCAGGCATCAGATGCTCTGAAAGTTGCATGCATGTTAGTATTTCCCAAAAATATTCCTAATGGAAAATCAGTGTAACAATTTCGACAAGATTATAGGAAGCATATATATGTTCGATGGCATGTGTAGCTGCAGATACACATGCTGTGCATTATTCTGTCATCTAGTGTTGGGCTCTGATTGTTTCAAGTTGTTTTTCTTTGAAGAAGTGTTTTCGAGTCATGAGATCGAGTGACTCCTCCTCTTTGGTTCCATTACGCATGGGGGTCGACTCTATTGTTAGATTGTTTTCTTTCCGCCGTCTGGTTAGAACGTGTTTCCTCTCGCTCTGAGATTTCGATTTGGAAAACTTTGAAAAACTCTCTTCGTCAGTTTTGTATCGATCAGGTTTATATCTTCCATCGACACAGTGGTATTGTTGGGAGAAAACAACTTTACTCGCCCTTCGGGGTGCGCGCGCCCAACTCTGGCCTATTGCAATATTTGCCTTTCCCCGGATCATCTGGAAGAAAACTGTGAGGCTTGTTGATCCTTCCGATCAAAAAAGACTCTTCGAGACAGGAGCGCGCAATGACTCGGAATGGCGTCGATGCAGCGGACATCTCTACGTGGAGGAGGAAGAAATGATGCAAACAGCGGTCTCGGTTCAAGATTCCGAATACGAACAGGAATCAGAAGAAGACAGGCCGGTCACAGCAGGACATCATGCGAGTATGCCTGCCTTCACAAAAGCAAAAACATAAGGCCTTAGGTACACCACTGCCAGAAGGCCATGGCCCGGTCCCAAAAAAAAGGCTACCGGTGACCAACTTACCAGTTCGGCACCGAAAAAGGCCAATCCTCCTAAAACATCGGGGGCAACAAAGAACTCTGTGTCCGACTCCGGCAAACATCATTTTTCAGAGTGGAAAATTTGAAATTCATTTTCAGAGCCGAGAGCATCGACAACATCAACTTTTTCGATCCCAAAAAAGCCTGCTTCGGAGCCGAAAAGCCCAGAATACACAGAGGAATATGGACTTTCAAAAAGATTTAAAGAAAGCCACAAAATCTCTGAAGAGTAGTATAAAGTACAACCAATATTTGAAGGTATGGATGAAAGGCAGTCCACGATCTACATCCATAAAGAAACAGGCAGAATTTAGACAGCACCCCCTAACCAAAAAGAAAACTAGCCTTTCAGGAGGAATTGGACACTATGCAGCCTCCAGCAAAAGTGCCAAAGCAGAAGGAGAAACCACCACCTCCCCAATCTTCTCCTCATTCTCCTACTCACTCTCCACACCTACTTACCTCTCCCCCTACTAGTCCTACACCAGTGCAGTCACCCACTTACTCTTTTGACTCACAACAGGACAATGTGGATCCATGGGACCTTTATGATCCAGATCCCATTCCTAGTAATGACCCAGACAGCTATCCCTCAAAACCTTCACCACCTGAGGATAGCACAGTCTACAATCAAGTTATAGCTAGGGCTGCAGCATACCATGGGGTCACCTTGCATACAGAACCCCTAGAAGAGGATTTCTTGTTTAACACCCTATCCTCAACACACACTAAATATCAATGCCTTCCCATTTTCCCAGGCATATTAAAACATGCAGCTCAGATATTTAGTGAACCTGTTAAGGCACGTATAATAACACCCAGGGTAGAGAAAAAATATAAACCTCCACCCTCTGATCCTGATGACATTACCCTAAGGTACCTCCAGCTTCTGTTGTCGTTAGCGCTGCCAGAAAAAGAGCAGTCAGTCAGTCATCAGGAGATGCGTCCCCACCTGATACGGAGAGCAGAAAATTCGATGCTGCAGGGAAACGAGTGGCATCCCAAGCAGCAAATCAGTGGAGGATAGCCAACTCACAGGCACTGTTAGCTTGCTATGACAGAGCCCATTGGGACGCGATGCAAGACATAATCCAGCATTTCACTGAAGAACACCAAAAGAGGGCACAACAAGTAGTAAGTAGTGGAAGAAGGGCAAGCCATTACTAACAATCAAATTTGATCTGCCCTAGATGCAGCAGACACCGCTGCTAGAAGTGTCATTACTGCAGTCACAATACACAGACATGCGTGGCCTAGATCCTCTGGGTTTTAAACTAGAAATACAGCAGGCTGTGTTAAATATGCCATTCGACAAAATATATTTTTTTGGCCAGAAGTTGACACAGCCATAGAAAAATAAGAAAGGATTCAGACACAGCAAAAGCAATGGGCGCACTATACTTCACACATACAGGGGATCCTTTCGGAAACCTCAGTTTTGAGGTGGGTTCAGACAACAGAGGCATCCACATCACAGACAAAATCAACCACAATACCAACAAGGTGGTTTTAGGGGCACGTATAGAGGACAGTACCCCAGAAATAGAGGGAAATTTGAAACCTCTAAGCAACCTCCACAGCACCCTATACAGTGACTTTTCTCCTTCCTTTCCACTCCACACCTCTCCTGTGGGGGGAAGACTACAACAGTTTCACACAAATTGGCAAAACATTACCACAGACAATTGGGTACTATCAATTATCCACAATGGCTGGTGCCTAGAATTGATACACACTCCTCCAAATCTACCACCAAGGTCACACAAACTATTCACAGACACATCAGTCTGTTACAAGAAGAAGTCCAATCTCTACTACTCAAACAAGCAATAGAATTGGTACCACAATCTCAAATAGGGAAAGGAGTTTACTCATTATATTTCCTCATTGCCAAAAAAGATGGCACCCTCAGGCCAGTTTTAGATCTCAGGAACCTCAATCTTTACATACTGTCAGAACATTTTCACATGGTAACTCTACAGGATGTTATCCCACTACTCCAAAAACAGGATTTCATGACAGCACTAGATCTCAAAGATGCATATTTTCATATACCCATCCATCCTGCACACAGAAATCTCAGGTTTGTCATTCATGGAAAGCACTATCAGTTCAAAGTGTTGCCCTTTGGAATAACAACATCCCAAGGGTATTCACAAAGTGCCTAGCGGTAGTCGCAGCCTACCTAAGAAGACAACATATACATGTCTTTCCATAGCTAGATGATTGGCTAATAAAATCTAACAGTCATACGCAGTGTCAAAGCCATGCGCATTACGTAATACAAACCCTGCACATGCTAGGCTTCTCAATAAACTACCAAACATCACATCTACAACTGGCACAAATACAACAGTATTTGGGTGCAATACTAAATACTCAGCAAGCGCTAGCATGTCCAAATACACAAAATGTAATCACATAAATACAAATAAATCAACGATACACTGTCAGAATTAACAAACATACATGTCCCTTCAGTGGTGGAATTCCACAAACCTAAACAAAGGGCAGCCATTTCAAGCCCCCATGCCTCAGACATTACTTACAACAGATGCATCAATGATTGGCTGGAGGGCTCACCTCAACAATCACAACATCCAAGGACAATGGGACGCCAAACACAAACAGTTATACATAAATCACTTAGAGTTGCTAGCCATCTTCCTAGCACTCAAAGCTTTTAACCCCTTCGCTGCCAGGCCTTTTCCCCCTCCTGTGGCAGGCCTTTTCCCCCTCCTGTGGCAGGCCTTTTTTTGGCTATTTGGGGCAGTTTGCGCTTAGGCCCTGTAAGGAAATACCTCCTTGGCATGGTTACCCCCTGACTTTTTGCCTTTGCTGATGCTATGTTTTGAATTGAAAGTGTGCTGAGGCCTGCTAACCAGGCCCCAGCACCAGTGTTCTTTCCCTAACCTGTACTTTTGTATCCACAATTGGCACACCCTGGCATCCAGATAAGTCCCTTGTAAATGGTACCCCTGGTACCAAGGGCCCTGATGCCAAGGAAGGTCTCTAAGGGCTGCAGCATGTCTTATGCCACCCTGGAGACCCCTCACTCAGCACAGACACACTGCTTGCCAGCTTGTGTGTGCTGGGGAGAACAAAACGAGTAAGTCGACATGGCACTCCCCTCAGGGTGCCATGCCAGCCTCTCACTGCCTATGCAGGTATAGATAAGTCACCCCTCTAGCAGGCCTTACAGCCCTAAGGCAGGGTGCACTATACCATAGGTGAGGGCACCAGTGCATGAGCACTGTGCCCCTACAGTGTCTAAGCAATACCTTAGACATTGTAAGTGCAGGGTAGCCATAAGAGTATATGGTCTGGGAGTCTGTTTTACACGAACTCCACAGCACCATAATGGCTACACTGAAAACTGGGAAGTTTGGTATCAAACTTCTCAGCACAATAAATGCACACTGATGCCAGTGTACATTTTATTGTAAAATACACCCCAGAGGGCACCTTAGAGGTGCCCCCTGAAACCTTAACCGATTATCTGTGTAGGATGACTGGTTCCAGCAGCCTGCCACAACCGAGACATGTTGCTGACCCCATGGGGAGAGTGCCTTTGTCACTCTGAGGCCAGTAACAAAGCCTGCACTGGGTGGAGATGCTAACACCTCCCCCAGGCAGGAGCTGTAACACCTGGCGGTGAGCCTCAAAGGCTCACCCCTTTGTGCCAGCACCGCAGGACACTCCAGCTAGTGGAGTTGCCCGCCCCCTCCGGCCACGGCCCCCACTTTTGGCGGCAAGGCCAGAGAAAATAATGAGAACAACAAGGAGGAGTCACTGGCCAGTCAGGACAGCCCCTAAGGTGTCCTGAGCTGAAGTGACTCTAACTTTTAGAAATCCTCCATCTTGCAGATGGAGGATTCCCCAATAGGATTAGGGATGTGACCCCCTCCCCTTGGGAGGAGGCACAAAGAGGGTGTACCCACCCTCAGGGCTAGTAGCCATTGGCTACTAACCCCCCAGACCTAAACACGCCCTTAAATTTAGTATTTAAGGGCTTCCCTGAACCTAAGAATTTAGATTCCTGAAACTACAAGAAGAAGAAGACTGCTGAGCTGAAAAACCCCTGCAGAGGAAGAACAGAAGACACCAACTGCTTTGGCCCCAGTCCTACCGGCCTGTCTCCTGCCTTCCAAAGAAACCTGCTCCAGCGACGCTTTCCAAGGGACCAGCGACCTCTGAATCCTCTGAGGACTGCCCTGCTTCAAGAAAGACAAGAAACTCCCGAGGACAGCGGCACTGCTCCAAAAGAACTGCAACTTTGTTTCAAGGAGCAGATTTAAAGACCCCTGCATCTCCCCGCAAGAAGCGTGAGACTTGCAACACTGCACCCGGCGACCCCGACTCGACTGGTGGAGAACCAACACCTCAGGGAGGACCCTCCGGCGACTCAGAGACTGTGAGTAACCAAAGTTGTCCCCCCTGAGCCCCCACAGCGACGCCTGCAGAGGGAATCCCGAGGCTCCCCCTGACCGCGACTGCCTGAACTCCATTTCCCGACGGCTGGAAAAGACCCTGCACCCGCAGCCCCCAGCACCTAAAGGAACGGAACTCCTGTGCAGGAGTGACCCCCAGGAGGCCCTCTCCCTTGCCCAGGTGGTGGCTACCCCGAGGAGCCCCCCCTTGCCTGCCTGCAACGCTGAAGAGATCCCTTGGTCTCTCATTGATTTACATTGAAAACCCGACGCTTGTTTCTACACTGCACCCGGCCGCCCCAGTGCCGCTGAGGGTGTACTTTTTGTGTGAACTTGTGTCCCCCCCCGGTGCCCTACAAAACCCCCCTGGTCTGCCCTCCGAAGACGTGGGTACTTACCTGCTGGCAGACTGGAACCGGGGCACCCCCTTCTCTCCATTGAAGCCTATGTGTTTTGGGCACCTCTTTGACCTCTGCACCTAACCAGCCCTGAGCTGCTGGTGTGGTAACTTTGGGGTTGCTCTGAAACCCCAACGGTGGGCTACCTTGGACCAAGAACTGAAACCTGTAAGTGACTTACTTACCTGTGAAACCTAACAATACTTTACCTCCCCCAGGAACTGTGAAAATTGCACTGTGTCCACTTTTAAAACAGCTCATTGTGTTTTACGTGAAAAGTATACATGCTAATGTAATGATTCAAAGTTCCTAAAGTACTTACCTGCAATACCTTTCCAATGAGATATTACATGTAGAATTTGAACCTGTGGTTCTTAAAATAAACTAAGAAAAGATATTTTTCTATAACAAAACCTATTGGCTGGATTTGTCTCTGAGTGTGTGTTCCTCATTTATTGCCTGTGTGTATGTACAACAAATGCTTAACACTACTCCTTTGATAAGCCTACTGCTCGACCACACTACCACAAAATAGAGCATTAGTATTATCTCTTTTTGCCACTATCTTACCTCTAAGGGGAACCCTTGGACTCTGTGCATGCTATTCCTTACTTTGAAATAGCACATACAGAGCCAACTTCCTACATTGGTGGATCAGCGGTGGGGTACAAGACTTTGCATTTGCTCGACTACTCAGCCAATACCTGATCACACGACAAATTCCAAAAATTTTCATTAGAAATAGATTTTTGCAATTTGAAATTTTTCTAAATTCTTAAAAGTCCTGCTAGGGCCTTGTGTTAGTCCCTGTTAGCATTTCCTTTTAGAGTTTAAAAGTTTGGTAAAAGTTTGAATTAGATCCTAGAACTAGTTTTAGTTTCTTAAAAAGTATTCCAACTTTTAGAAGCATAATGTCTAATACAGATGTGAATGTGGTGGAACTCGACACCACACCTTACCTCCATCTCCATCTACAGATGAGAGAGCTAAGGTCACTCTGTAAACTAAAGAAAATAGCAGTGGGCTCCAGACCTTCCAAACTACAGCTCCAGGAGCTGTTGGCAGAGTTTGAAAGAGCCAACCCCTCTGAGGATGGCAACACAGAGGATGAGTATAGTGACTTGGAGGGTGATTCCCCCCCCACCAGTCCTATCTAGGGAGGACAGGGCCTCTCAAGCCCTGACTCCACAAATCATAGTCAGAGATGCTGGTTCCCTCACAGGAGGGACCAACCTCTCTGAAATCACTGAGGATAACTCCAGTGAAGAGGACATCCAGTTAGCCAGGATGGCCAAAAGATTGGCTTTGGAAAGACAGATCTTAGCCATAGAAAGGGAAAGACAAGAGATGGGCCTAGGACCCATCAATGGTGGCAGCAACATAAATAGGGTCAGAGATTCTCCTGACATGTTGAAAATCCCTAAAGGGATTGTAACTAAATATGAAGATGGTGATGACATCACCAAATGGTTCACAGCTTTTGAGAGGGCTTGTGTAACCAGAAAAGTGAACAAATCTCACTGGGGTGCTCTCCTTTGGGAAATGTTCACAGGAACGTGTAGGGATAGACTCCTCACACTCTCTGGAAAAGATGCAGAGTCTTATGACCTCATGAAGGGTACCCTGATTGAGGGCTTTGGATTCTCCACTGAGGAGTATAGGATTAGATTCAGGGGGGCTCAAAAATCCTCGAGCCAGACCTGGGTTGACTTTGTAGACTACTCAGTAAAAACACTAGATGGTTGGATTCAAGGCAGTGGTGTAAGTAATTATGATGGGCTGTACAATTTATTTGTGAAAGAACACCTGTTAAGTAATTGTTTCAATGACAAACTGCATCAGCATCTGGTAGACCTAGGAACAATTTCTCCCCAAGAATTGGGAAAGAAGGCGGACCATTGGGTCAAGACTAGGGTGTCCAAAACTTCCACAGGGGGTGACCAAAAGAAAGGGGTCACAAAACCTCCCCAGGGGAAAGGTGGTGAGACAGCCAAAAACAAAAATAGTAAAGAGTCTTCTACAGGCCCCCAAAAACCTGCACAGGAGGGTGGGCCCAGAGCCTCTTCACAAAACAATTCTGGGTACAAGGGTAAAAACTGTGATCCCAAAAAGGCCTGGTGTCGTAGCTGTAGTCAGTCTGGACACCAAACTGGAGACAAGGCCTGTCCCAAGAAAGATACCACTTCTAACTCCACTCCAGCCAAAACTGGAATGGCCAGTCTCCAAGTGGGATCAACAGTGTGCCCAGAGCAAATCAGGTGTCACACTGAAGCTACATTAGTCTCTGAGGGTGGGGTGGATTTAGCCACACTGGCTGCCTGGCCCCCTAACATGCAAAAATACAGGCAGCAGCTCTTAATTAATGGGACAAGTGTAGAGGGCCTGAGGGATACAGGTGCCAGTGTCACTATGGTGACAGAGAAACTGGTTTCCCCTGGTCAATACCTGGCTGGACAAACTTATCCAGTCACCAACGCTGACAATCAGACTAAAGTACACCCCATGGCTATGGTAACTTTAGAGTGGGGAGGGGTCAATGGCCTGAAACAGGTGGTCGTCTCCTCCAATATCCCAGTAGACTGTTTGCTTGGAAATGACCTGGAGTCATCAGCATGGGCTGAGGTAGAACTGAAAACCCATGCAGCCATGCTCGGTGTCCCTGAACTGGTGTGTGTCAAGACAAGGGCACAGTGCAAGGCACAGGGTGAAACAGTAGAGCTGGAGTCTGGAAGAAAGGCCCAGCCTAGCAAGAGAAAAGGAAAGTCAGCTGGGAAACCAGCTGCAACACAACAAGAAAAAGAGAACCTCTCTTCTCAGGAAGAAGTTCTGCCCTCTGAGGGAACTGAGCCTATGGAGCTGGAACCTTATCAGGTTGAGCTCTTAGGCCCAGGGGGACCCTCAAGGGAAGAGTTGTGTAAGGGACAAGAAACCTGACCCTCTCTTGAAGGCCTTAGGCAGCAAGCTGCTGAAGAGTCCAAAGGCAAGAAAAATTGAACACATAGGGTCTATTGGGAAGATGGACTCCTGTACACTGAGGCAAGAGATCCCAAACCTGGTGCCACTAGGAGAGTGGTAGTGCCTCAGGCGTTCAGAGAGTTTATTCTGACCTTAGCCCATGATATTCCCCTTGCTGGGCATTTGGGACAAACCAAGACGTGGGAGAGGTTAGTCAACCACTTCTACTGGCCCAATATGTCCCAGAAGGTTAAGGAGTTTTGCATCTCCTGTCCCACCTGTCAAGCCAGTGGTAAGACAGGTGGACATCCAAAGGCCCCCCTCATTCCACTTCCAGTGGTGGGGGTCCCCTTTGAAAGAGTGGGTGTGGACATAGTGGGTCCACTTGAACCTCCCACAGCCTCAGGAAATATGTACATCCTAGTAGTGGTGGATCATGCTACTAGGTATCCTGAAGCTATTCCCCTTAGGTCGACTACTGCCCCTGCAGTATCCAAGGCCCTCATTGGTATCTTTACCAGAGTGGGCTTCCCTAAGGAGGTGGTGTCTGACAGAGGTACCAACTTCATGTCAGCATACCTAAAACACATGTGGAATGAGTGTGGAGTGACTTATAAGTTTACTACACCATATCATCCACAAACTAATGGCCTTGTTGAGAGATTCAGCAAGACATTAAATGGCATGATCATGGGGCTCCCAGAAAAACTCAAAAGGAGATGGGATGTCCTCCTGCCATGTCTGCTTTTCGCTTACAGAGAGGTGCCTCAGAAGGGAGTAGGGTTCTCACCCTTTGAACTTCTGTTTGGCCACCCTGTAAGGGGATCACTTGCTCTTGTTAAAAGAAGGCTGGGAGAGACCTCTTCATGAGCCTAAACAAGACATAGTGGACTATGTACTTGGCCTTCGCTCAAGAATGGCAGAGTACATGGAAAAGGCAAGTAAAAACCTTGAGGCCAGCCAACAGCTCCAGAAGTTTTGGTATGACCAAAAGGCTGCAATGGTTGAATTTCAACCAGGGCAGAAAGTCTGGGTTTTGGAGCCTGTGGCTCCCAGGGCACTTCAGGACAGATGGAGTGGCCCTTACCCAATCCTGGAAAAGAAGAGTCAGGTCACCTACCTGGTGGACCTAGGCACAAGCAGGAGCCCCAAGAGGGTGATCCATGTAAACCGCCTAAAACTCTTCCATGATAGGGCTGATGTGAATCTGTTGATGGCAACAGATGAGGAGCAGGAAGCTGAGAGTGAGCCTCTCCCTGATCTCCTCTCATCAGACCCTAAAGATGGCTCAGTGGATGGAGTGATCTATTCAGACACCCTCTCTGGGCAACAGCAAGCTGACTTTAGGAAGGTCCTACAACAGTTTGCTGAGCTCTTTTCCCTAACCCCTGGTCAGACACACCTGTGTACCCATGATGTGGACACAGGAGACAGCATGCCTGTCAAAAACAAAATCTTCAGACAGATCAAGTTAAGGAAAGCATCAAGGTGGAAGTCCACAAGATGCTGGAATTGGGAGTCATTGAGCACTCTGACAGCCCCTGGGCTAGCCCAGTGGTCTTAGTCCCCAAACCTCACACCAAAGAAGGAAAGAGAGAGATGAGGTTTTGTGTGGACTACAGAGGTCTTAATTCTGTCACCAAGACAGATGCCCATCCCATTCCTAGAGCTGACGAGCTGATTGACAAATTAGATGCTGCCAAATTCTTAAGTACCTTTGACTTAACAGCAGGGTACTGGCAAATCAAAATGGCACCTGGAGCAAAAGAGAAAACAGCATTCTCCACACCTGATGGGCATTATCAGTTTACTGTTATGCCCTTTGGTTTAAAGAATGCCCCTGCCACCTTCCAAAGGTTGGTGAATCAAGTCCTTGATGGGTTGGAGTCCTTTAGTGCAGCTTATCTTGATGATATTGCTGTCTTTAGCTCCAACTGGCAGGATCACCTGGTCCACCTGAAAAAGGTTTTGAAGGCTCTGCAATCAGCAGGCCTCTCTACCAAGGCATCCAAATGCCAGATAGGGCAGGGAACTGTGGTTTACTTGGGACACCTTGTAGGTGGAGGCCAAGTTCAGCCACTCCAGCCTAAGATCCAGACTATTCTGGACTGGGCAGCTCCAAAAACCCAGACTCAAGTCAGGGCATTCCTTGGCTTGACTGGGTACTATAGGAGGTTTGTGAAGGGATATGGATCAATAGTGACAGCCCTCACAGAACTCACCTCCAAGAAAATGCCCAAGAAAGTAAACTGGACTGTAGAATGCCAACAGGCCTTTGACACCCTGAAGCAAGCTATGTGCACAGCACCAGTTCTAAAAGCTCCAGATTACTCCAAGCAATTCATTGTGCAAACAGATGCCTCTGAACATGGGATAGGGGCAGTTTTGTCCCAAACAAATGATGATGGCCTTGACCAGATAAGTCACCCCTCTAGCAGGCCTTACAGCCCTAAGGCAGGGTGCACTATACCATAGGTGAGGGCACCAGTGCATGAGCACTGTGCCCCTACAGTGTCTATGCAATACCTTAGACATTGTAAGTGCAGGGTAGCCATAAGAGTATATGGTCTGGGAGTCTGTTTTACACGAACTCCACAGCACCATAATGGCTACACTGAAAACTGGGAAGTTTGGTATCAAACTTCTCAGCACAATAAATGCACACTGATGCCAGTGTACATTTTATTGTAAAATACACCCCAGAGGGCACCTTAGAGGTGCCCCCTGAAACCTTGACCGACTATCTGTGTAGGCTGACTGGTTCCAGCAGCCTGCCACAACCGAGACATGTTGCTGACCCCATGGGGAGAGTGCCTTTGTCACTCTGAGGCCAGTAACAAAGCCTGCACTGGGTGGAGATGCTAACACCTCCCCCAGGCAGGAGCTGTCACACCTGGCGGTGAGCCTCAAAGGCTCATCCCTTTATGCCAGCACCGCAGGACACTCCAGCTAGTGGAGTTGCCCGCCCCCTCCGGCCACGGCCCCCACTTTTGGCGGCAAGGCCGGAGAAAATAATGAGAATAACAAGGAGTCGTCACTGGCCAGTCAGGACAGCCCCTAAGGTGTCCTGAGCTGAAGTGACTCCAACTTTTAGAAATCCTCCATCTTGCAGATGGAGGATTCCCCAATAGGATTAGGGATGTGACCCCCTCCCCTTGGGAGGAGGCACAAAGAGGGTGCACCCACCCTCAGGGCTAGTAGCCATTGGCTACTAACCCCCCAGACCTAAACACGCCCTTAAATTAAGTATTTAAGGGCTTCCCTGAACCTAAGAATTTAGATTCCTGAAACTACAAGAAGACGACTGCTGAGCTGAAAAACCCCTGCAGAGGAAGAACAGAAGACACCAACTGCTTTGGCCCCAGTCCTACCGGCCTGTCTCCTGCCTTCCAAAGAAACCTGCTCCAGCGACGCTTTCCAAGGGACCAGCGACCTCTGAATCCTCTGAGGACTGCCCTGCTTCAAGAAAGACAAGAAACTCCTGAGGACAGCGGCACTGCTCCAAAAGAACTGCAACTTTGTTTCAAGGAGCAGATTTAAAGACCCCTGCAACTCCCCGCAAGAAGCGTGAGACTTGCAACACTGCACCCGGCGACCCCGACTCGACTGGTGGAGAACCAACACCTCAGGGAGGACCCTCCAGCTACTCCGAGACTGTGAGTAACCAAAGTTGTCCCCCCTGAACCCCCACAGCGACGCCTGCAGAGGGAATCCCGAGGCTCCCCCTGACCGCGACTGCCTGAACTCCATTTCCCGATGGCTGGAAAAGACCCTGCACCCGCAGCCCCCAGCACCTAAAGGAACGGAACTCCTGTGCAGGAGTGACCCCCAGGAGGCCCTCTCCCTTGCCTGCCTGCAACGCTGAAGAGATCCCTTGGTCTCTCATTGATTTACATTGAAAACCCGACGCTTGTTTCTACACTGCACCCGGCCGCCCCAGTGCCGCTGAGGGTGTACTTTTTGTGTGAACTTGTGTCCCCCCCCCGGTGCCCTACAAAACCCCCCTGGTCTGCCCTCCGAAGACGCGGGTACTTACCTGCTGGCAGACTGGAACCGGGGCACCCCCTTCTCTCCATTGAAGCCTATGTGTTTTAGGCACCTCTTTGACCTCTGCACCTAACCGGCCCTGAGCTGCTGGTGTGGTAACTTTGGGGTTGCTCTGAACCCCCAACAGTGGGCTACCTTGGACCAAGAACTGAAACCTGTAAGTGACTTACTTACCTGTGAAACCTAACAATACTTTACCTCCCCCAGGAACTGTGAAAATTGCACTGTCTACTTTTAAAACAGCTCATTGTGTTTTATGTGAAAAGTATACATGCTAATGTAATGATTCAAAGTTCCTAAAGTACTTACCTGCAATACCTTTCCAATGAGATATTACATGTAGAATTTGAACCTGTGGTTCTTAAAATAAACTAAGAAAATATATTTTTCTATAACAAAACCTATTGGCTGGATTTGTCTCTGAGTGTGTGTTCCTCATTTATTGCCTGTGTGTATGTACAACAAATGCTTAACACTACTCCTTTGATAAGCCTACTGCTCGACCACACTACCACAAAATAGAGCATTATTATTATCTCTTTTTGCCACTATCTTACCTCTAAGGGGAACCCTTGGACTCTGTGCATGCTATTCCTTACTTTGAAATAGCATATACAGAGCCAACTTCCTACAGGCCCTCATAACTTTTTGTCCACATAAGCTAGCCAAGCCAAATTTGCGTCCTTTTTTTCCAACATCCTAGGGATTCTAGAGGTACCCAGACTTTGTGGGTTCCCCTGAAGGAGGCCAAGAAATTAGCCAAAATACAGTGAAAATGTTGTTTTTTTTCAAAAAAATTGGGAAAAGTGGCTGCAGAAGAAGGCTTGTGGTTTATTCCCTGAATGGCAACAAGGAGGGACCCATTCATCCCAACTCTCCCTTCTAGCACAAAAGATCTGGCAATGGGCAATCCACAACAAAATTCACCTGGTAGCACAATACATTCCAGGGATACACAACCAATTGGCAGATGTTCTCAGCAGAGATCATCAACAAACACACAAGTCGGAGATTCACCCTCAATTACTTCAACTATACTTTCAACAGTGGAGAATGCCAGACATAGATCTCTTCGCCATCAGCGAAAACGCAAAATGCCAAAACTTCGCATCCAGGGACCCACATCCCCTATCCAAGGGCAATGCTCTATGGATGAATTGGTCAGGGATATTTGCTTACGCTTTCCCCCCCTCTCCCGCTCATTCCTTTTCTAGTCAACAAACTGCGTCAAAACACGCTCAAACTAATACTCATAGTGCCAATGTGGGCACATCAACCCTGGTACACAACACTATTAGACCTGTCAGTAGTGCCACATATCAAACTCCCAAACAAACCAGATCTGTTAACCTGAAACAAACAGCAGATCAGACATCCAAATCCCAACATACTCAATTTAGCGATTTGGCTCCTGAGGTCATAGAATTTGGGTATCTACAACTACCAACTGAATGTATGGAAGTAATTAAACAAGCAAGAAAACCCACTACCAGGCAGTGCTATGCCAACAAATGGAAAAGATTTGTGCATTACTGTCAATCTAAACAAATAACCTCTCTTTCAGCATCAATACAAGAAATTGTATGTTATTTGCTTCATTTGCAAAAAGCAAACTTAGCTTTTTCATCCATGAAAATAGAACCTCACTGCAATTTCCGCGTACTTGCAAAATATACAGCGCAGCTCTTTATTTAGAATTCCTGTTATCAAAGCCTTCATGGAAGGGTTAAAATGCATTATCCCACCTAGAACGCCTCAAGTGCCTTCGTGGAATTCAAACATAGTGCTCACTCGACTAATGGGCCCACCATTTGAACCTATTCACTCATGTCAGATTCAATACTTCATTAAGACGAGTTAGTGAAATACAAGCTTTCACAATTGAAGAACTGTTTATACAAGCACACAAACATAAATTCGTACTACGAACTAACCCTAAATTTCTTCCAAAAGTTGTATCACCTTTTTTATATCAACCAAACAGTGGAACTACCAGTCTTCTTCCCACAGCCAGATTCTGTGGCAGAAAGATCCCTGCATACATTAGATATTAAAAGAGCCCTAATGTATTACATACATAGAAGAAAATCATTCAGAAAGACCAAACAGTTATTTGTGTCTTTCCAAAAACCACATACTGGTAACCCCATTTCAAAACAAGGTTTAGCAAGGTGGATAGTAAAATGCATCCAAACATGTTACCGTAAAGCTAAAAGGCAGCTCTTAGTTGCAACTAAAGCACATTCCACAAGGAAAACAGGGGCTACAATGGCTTTCTTAGGAAATATACCAATGGCTGAAATTTGTAAAGCAGCTATTTGGTCAACACCACATACATTTACCAAGCATTACTTTGTAGATGTGTTAGCAACACAGCAAGCCACAGTAGGCCAAGCTGTACTTAGAACATTATTTCAAACAACTTCAACTCCTTCAGGCTAACCACCACTTTTATGGGAGGAAAAACTGCTTTGTATTCTATGCATAGCATGTGTTTCTGCAGCTACACATGCCATTGAACAGAATATGTCACTTATCCAGTGTATATCTGTTCGTGGCATGTTCCGCTGCAGATTCACATGCACCCTCCCACCTCCCTGGGAGACTGTAGCCGTTTAAGTTCAACATTTACTTGTACATATGTTTATGTGTATGTATGTGTATATATATAATTTTTTAATTAATATTAGAGTTTTGTAACACTTAGTTGCACTTTATATGCACATTTTTGCACTTATTATTAATATATATTTTTTTTAGCACTATGCACTTTACGCCTAGGCCCTGTTTAAATACAGTTTATTAACATGCATCCATAGAGCCACTCACTATATAGATAAGGATAGAGAAGAATTAATCCAGACTATACAGGTATTAGAGACATATTTAAGTATCATAATACAATCAAATATGATTTTGATTTATGGCACCAACTGGTCACACATATAATAAACAATAAACAAAAAACAAAAAGAAATTGTAGGCCCATTCTTTATCGAGTAATCTTAACACGAGACCATACGAGACCATGCGCAATGGAGCCGAAATGGGAGGAGTCCCTCGATCTCATGACTCGAAAAGACTTCTTCGAAGAAAAACAACTTGTAACACTCCGAGCCCAACACTAGATGGCGTGATGTGCACAACATGTGAATCTGCAGCGACTAATGCCACGAACAGATGTACACTGGGTAAGTGACATTTTCCATACACACCATTTGCATGGTCATCTCTTTTCTTTATACTCTATCACTCCTACCTTACCCTCTGCGGGAAAACAGTCTAACATGGAGTCGATGCGCAATGGAGCTGAAGAGGAGTCGTCACTCGATCCTGTGACTCGAAAACACTTCTTTGAAGAAAAACAACTTGTAACACTCCGAGCCCAACACTAGATGGCAGACGGTATGCATTGCATTTGAATCTGCAGCGGAACATGCCACAAACAGATGTACACTGGGTAAACGAGGACTTCTTATGGCTCCGATAACGTCCAATGAAGTCACGTGCGGAGAAGTGTAATTGTGACCTTGTCGACGTGGAGAGCTAGGAAAAAAATTCCATCCAATGCTAGTGCATTGGGAGAATTCAAAAAGTGAGGAATCCACAGGTAGCTACTGTATCCACCAGAAAAAGCGTGACCGAAGGTAAGTAACTTGTTCTGTATTTTCACTTATGTGCAAATGCAGAAAGGACTGTTTGTAGTACTACTATGGCTTGTGAAGCAAGCAAGTACTTCCCCACTGTTTGCTGCCATAGCCAAGAGTTTCTTCCTTTTTTTTGGTAATAAGCAAAGCTTTAAATTTATTTTTACCTTGGAGTGATCCATTGGCACTTTGCCCAGTCTGTGGGCATGTTTTTTTGCATTACCAAGAAACCCTGTAGACAGCAGCATGCAGTATGGATCTTTTAACCATAACATGTTGTTTTAGCATAGCCTATGTCCTAGGTGGAATGTTTTTGTTAGTACTGCTGTTATTAGTTGACCGTTAGTAGTATGTAATGCTAGCTGACAGAAGTCAAAATGTAGCAAGTTATGTCTTAGGTTTATTGTAATACACAATATTGCTTTTGGAAAAAATAAGTTACTAAAGAGATATTTTTCATTTCTTCCAGAAAAGGGTTTCTGTATGAGAGGGGACATGTGCCCATTCGATCATGGAAGTGACCCAGTAGTTGTTGAAGATGTAAACCTCCCTGGTATGTTGCCTTTTCCCGCACAGCCCCCTGTTGTTGATGGGCCACCCCCTCCTGGACTTCCTCCACCACCTCCCATTTTAACTCCTCCACCTGTGAATCTTCGGCCGCCAGTGCCTCCACCTGGCCCTCTTCCTCCAAGCTTGCCACCTAGCCTGCCTCCTGTGACAGGTAACATGTTTGTTCTTTGTGGATGTTGATCCCAATGTTATTTCTTGTATAACATTCAGTTTGAGGTTTTGGAAACTTGAAGAGCAGTACTTACATAAGTAAATAAGTGCCAGGACCCAAGGTGGTCAATGCAGTTTGAAGCACCCACTTTCTAATCCAGCGCTGCTAAACTTCAAATCCAAGGCTACCTGCTAACTGTCATACTTAGGCAAAAATTGGCTATTCCACACCACCCAAATCTGTAGACATGATCTGGGTACACTTGCATTATTGGTTAAATATATATCTTAAACTGTTAAAACTCTTCTGCTGTGTTCTCTTTACAAATTGTCAGACGTCACCCCCATGGATGGAATCTAGAAATTTGCAGTGTTAAGAAATAAGTATTGGTGCTGAGCTCTGGCGAACACCAGCAGAAATTAAGTACTGATGAAGGCTGTGTTTGAGCCACAAAACATACCTGATGTCTTTTATGAAATATATTTCTGGATATCTTAACATGACCATGCACAAACATTAAAAAAAGTGTGAACCGGTGGTGAAAATCCTAGGAACTTGTACGTTTAAAAAGATGTTTGCTCACTTCAGAGACAATGTGCCGTAGGCTGCATTCATTCAACTGAGGAATGACCAATGCACTGTTATCTCGGAGGGAGAATTCCTAACAAACTTGGCTAAGATTGCCTGTGTTTCTCTGCCTCTCTGCTGCTGTGCTGATCCTATGCAGTTTAAATACAGCATTTTGATAGATACAGACTAGCTTAAATATTTGCCCATCATTTTCAAAGAGTGTAATGTAAAGGATGCACAAATGTTGGGATATATTTTTATTGCATTACATGGATTATAAATGAGATTTAATTTTGCAAGCCATTATTTCATAAGTAAATATCACTGTTACAAGTGACTTCAGGATTGTATTTTTATAGCTCTGAACTAAGGATATTAGAAAGTACTGTAAAAATTGTGCCCCAATGTGTCCAGTGTGTCTTGTTGAATACAAATTAGTAATTTCTGTATCCTGTTAATATGTCTAGTGAACTGGCAATTTGTTTAAAGATTTTCTCAGTTTGGTTCATTCTGTGTGCTAGGTGGATAATGAGTTACATTTGTGTGTCATCTCTTTAAATTGAGAAACAGAGTTTTCTGTTGTAAGTGCTAAGCAGTTTGTCGATGTAGATTATTTAACAGTGCAATTAATTAATTAAAGCTGCCATAGGCTGACCCGTTTGTTAGATGAGGCCTTGGACAGGGAGGAGGAGATGGCCTTGGTCTCTGTTGACCTTGAAAAGGCATCCGACACTGGGGTGGGCATATTTGATGGCAGTCCTGATGGGCATGAGGCTTGGCTCTACTTTCTGTGCCTGGATGCAACTCCTGTATACTGATCCCTCCATACGTATTTGGGTGGGAAGCGAACTTCCAAAAGCCTGGCCGGTGGGTAGGGGCACACAAATAGAGGTGTCCCCTTTCACCTCTTCTATTCGCCTTGGCCATTGAGCCTCTTGCACTGCTTCTGAGAGTGGAACCGAGAACCTTTGAACCTTGGGGGATGAAGGTGGGAAATGTCACTAGTGTTCTCGTTATATGCGGACAAAGCATTGGTGTACATCCAAACACCTGGAGAAGCGTTTCCTATCCTAGTGCGGTGGCTGGACTATTCTGGAAAAGATTCAGGTCTCAGAATTAATCTGCGAAAGTCCCTCCTGTTCCCTTAGAGCAGTCTCATTGGGAGACAACTGGATCAAATGTCTGAGGTGGGTCTCCAATGGGAGGTGAACAGTTTTCATTATCTAGGAATTTGTAGTTCCAGATCTGCAGTTATACTACTACGCGGCACACCTACAACATGCTGCCAGGTGGCTCACTGAGTCTGAATATGGGAGAAACAGCTCCTGGGATTTGAAGTTTGGGGAGAGAATCGAATCACCCGATCCCATATCTGACATGGCAAGACTCTGCGAAAAGTGGTTCAGAAGGTACTTTGCAGGGCCCCATTCAGCAGAGAACTAATGTTACGGGATTAAGCCCAATTCAGAAATATTGTTGTAGATATGTCCATGGAGCGTTGGAGGGAGAGGGTGCCAGCTCATGGGGATCTGTACCCCCGGGATACATGTTGCACATTCTTGGAGGCGCACAGGACTCATTTGGGGTTATACCGTCTCATTTCTTTTATTATGCCAAACTAGAGAGTGTTGTGAGGGAGCTCTAGATAGACTTCCTTGTGGCACCTCGGTCCTCTGGGGTGCTCGATGGTCTAATTGGTTGGGGATAAAGGATGGCATCTGATTACCTTATTCTACAGAGATTTAGGGGGCGATATGTCACCTCAACAGATCCTAGCCCGTGGGGCATGGGAGAAAGACTTGGGTCTGCAAATCTCAGATTCAGACTTGGAAAGTGCATTGGGGCTAGTGGGGACAATATCTTGCCAACAGATTTAAATTATTGCTCTTTCAATTTGCACATGGAACATATGTCCCACCCTAAAATCTAAACAAAATATAGTCTGCCAGGGGGACCAAGTGTGGGAGATGTGGGACGGTTGGGCGCCACCTTCCTCCATCTGGCTTGGGACTGCGCACAAGTCCAGGATTTTTGGAGACAGGTGGTGCCACGCATTGAAGAAGCCACTGGGATTGGGATATCAGTGTTGCCTTTGGCTAGCTTGTTGGGAGTCATAATACGCCTAAAGGGCTGTAATATCCCTTTCCTACTGGCGAAGAGATGGGTAGCCATTGGATGGGTGGGTACAAGGGTTCCTCTGCTGGAATATTGGTTGCAAGACTTAATGGAGTTGGGTGTTGTAGTGGAACACCATATGACAGCCTCTCCTACTGATGAGAGAGCAGGTGCGGTAATGATGTAGGCACAATTGTTGGCCATGTTCCAGGTGGATAGCGATTCAAGTGCTGAGTGAATTGGACACCAGGGATTAATTGCTGCTAAACTAACGGTTAAGTCATATTTTGAATACCAAGTGCATATAATGTTTCCTTTTTAAAATGCCATTTCGTAGGCTTCACTCCATACATGTTGCACCTCCAGCTGGGAAGGTAGAATTTGCCAACTCAAGATGTTGTATAATGGTTTGTCAACTACTGCCTCTGAAATGTACTTCATATATATGAATATGGATGACACTGTTTAGTCAGTTTTTTTTTCATTGCACAAAATGAATAAAACACATTTAAAAAAAACATTGAAGCTGAGGTTGCATCTCTTCTCACTGTTTAAGTGGAGAAAATACCTCTCCTCAGTGTATTATGTATATGGTCCTTGTAGGAAGTTAGCTCTGTATATACTATTTCAAAGTAAGACCTAGTGGGCACAGAGTCCAAGGGTTCCCCTTAGAGGTAAGATAGTGGCAAAAAATTCTAATGCTCTATTTTGTGGTAGTGTGGTCGAGCAGTAGGCTTATCAGAGGGTAGTGTTAAGCATTTGTTGTACACACACAGGCAATAAATGAGGAACACACACTCAAAGACTTTACTCCAGGCCAATAGTTTTTATATTGAAAAATAGCTTTTCTTTATTTATAGAACCACAAGTTCAAGATTTGAAGTAAATACATAAAATGCAAGGTACTACACACTAGTAAGTTAGTAACTTTGAATTAGAGCAATAACATACACAGTTTTTGCTAAAATGGCAATAAGCTATTTTAAAAGTAGACACTGTGCAAAAATCAACAGTTCCTGGGGAGGTAAGTATTGGTTAGATTGTGAGGTAAGTAAGACACTTACAAGTCTCAGTTCCTTGGCATAGGCAGCCCACCGTTGGGGGTTCAAGGCAACCCCAAAGTTACCGCACCAGCAGCTCTGGGCCGGTCAGGTGTAGAGGTCAAAGATGTGCCCAAAACACATAGACGCCTATGGAGAACGGGGTGCTCCGGTTCCAGCCTGCTACCAGGTAAGTACCTGCATCCTTAGGGAGCAGACCAGGTGGGGTTTTGTAGAGCACTGAGGGGGACACACAAGTAGGCACTCAAAACACACCCTCAGCAGCACAGGGGCGGCCGGGCGCAGTGTGCAAAGCAGGCGTCTGGTTTTAGATAGGAAACAATAGAGGTACCTGGGGGTCACTCTAGCGGTGTAGGCAGGCACAGAGGGGGGGCTTCTTGGGCCAGCCACCACCTGGGCTAGGCAGAGGGTTGCCTGGGGGTCACTCTTGCACGGAGGTTCGGTTCCTTCAGGTCCTGGGGGATGCGGGTGCAGTGCTTGGTCCAGGAGTCGGATCCCTTGTTACAGGCAGTCGCGGTCAGGGGGAGCCTCCAGATTCTCTCTGCAGGCGTCTCTGTGGAGGTCCAGGGGGGGTCGTCTTGGGCTACTCGCAGTTCCCGGGAAGTCCTCCCTCTGGTGTTGGTTCTCTGAATCTCAAGCTGGGGGCGTCGGGTGCAGTATGTGAAGTCTTGCGCTTCTGGTGGGAAGAGTGAGTTCTTTAAAAGTTATTTCTTTGTTGTAAAGATGTAGCTGTTGTTGAGCAGAGCCGCTGCTCACTGGAGTTTCTTGGTCCTGGGGGTCAGGGCAGTCCTCTGAGGCTTCAGAGGCCGCTGGTCACTGTTGGATGCGTCGCTGGTTGCAGGTTTTTGACTCAGGAGACTGGCCTGTAGGGCTGGGGCCAAAGCAGTTGTCGTTGTCCGTCGTCTCTGCAGGCTTGTAGGTCAGCAGTCCTTCTTCTTTAGTTCAGGTTGCAGGAATCTGATTTCCTGGGTTCTGGGGTGCCCCTACATATTAGATTTAGGGGTGTGTTTAGGTCTGGGAGGGCAGAAGCCATTGGCTACTGTCCTGGAGGGTGGCTAACACCCTCTTTGTGCTTCCTCCTTGTGGTGAGGGGGCACATCCCTAATTTTATTAGGGGAATACTCCAAAACTAAGATGGAGGATTTCTAAAGGCAGGGTTACCTCAGCTCAGGGCACCTTAGGGGCTGTCCTGACTGGTGGGTGACTCCTCCTTGTTTTCCTAATTATCTCCTCCAGGCTTGCTGCCAAAAGTGGGGGCAGTGGCCGGAGGGGCAGGCATCTCCACTAGCTGGGATGCCCTGGGGTGCTGTAACAAAGGGGAAGAGCCTTTGAGGCTCACCGCCAGGTGTTACAGTTCCTGCAGGGGGAGGTGTGAAGCACCTCCACCCAGTGCAGGCTTTGTTCCTGGCCATAGAGTGACAAAGGCACTCTCCCCATGTGGCCAGCAACATGTCTGGTGTGTGGCAGGCTGGCAGAAACTGGTCAGCCCCACACTTGAAGTCGGATTGGTATTCAGGGGGCATCTCTAAGATGCCCTCTGGGTGCATGTTACAATACAGTGCACACTGGCATCAGTGTGCATTTATTGTGCTGAGACGCTTGATAACCAAACTTCCCAGATTTCAGTGTAGCCACTGTGAAGTTTGTAATTGACAGACTCCAGACCATATACTCTTATGGCTACCCTGCACTTACAATGTCTAAGGTTTTGCTTAGACACTGTAGGGTCATAGTGCTTATGCACATATGCCCTCACCTGTGGTATAGTGCACCCTGCCTTAGGGCTGTAAGGCATGCTAAAGGGGGTGACTTACCTATGCCACAGGCAGTGGGTTGAGAACATGGCACTCTGAGGGGAGTGCCATGTCGACAGTCATTTTCTCCCCACCAGCACACACAAGCCATGAGGCAGTGTGCATGTGCTGAGTGAGGGGTCCCCAGTGTGGCATAAGACATGCTGCAGCCATGAGAGACCTTCCCTGGCTTCAGGGCCCTTGGTACCAGGGGTACTAGTTACAAGGGACTTCTGTGTGCCAGGGCTGTGCCAATTGTTGAAGCAAAGGTACCGTTTAGGGAAAGAACACTGGTGCTGGGGCCTGGTTAGCAGGGTCCCAGCACACTTTCAATCAAAACTTAGCAACAGCAAAGGCAAAAAGTAAGGGGGTAACCATGCCAAGGAGGCAGTTCCTTACTGTCCTCAAATTAGGGATAATTTGTTAAAATGGTTAATAACATGGACACTCCACTTTTGTCTAAAGAAATTTCTGTGCAGTTGGCTGTCGGGTTTGGATAAAGGCTGGTTTATTAAACAGTGAAGGCTAAAATTAGAAGAAATCTACACTGTGTGCCTGAGAAAAGGGGTGATATTCTCCTTGTTCAGTAGAGCTTGTTTCATAGACATTGTCCCAGAGATTTATTTTTTCAAGCCTGGCAGGTGTCTCAATTTGAAAACACTTGAGTTTTTATTTCAATAGCAAAACGTTTTGATTACGTAAACTTAGAACCTTAGATCAAGGATTCAAAAAAAATTGCAGATAAATTAAAACTGCCTTTGCTAACATAAAACTTCTAATGTTAATAAAACTGTGCGTCATATGTTTGTTATATTGTTTTGGGACTGTTTCCCTACTGGTAAATGAATGTCGAAGTCACATAGAAAGATGATCAGTTATAACCGTGTAATCGCTGTCACTAATCGTATAATCCATGGGATGCATAACCAGCAAATGTGAATTGAGGTTTTGTAGTACCGTCCCTGTTCAGGGGATAAGATAATAAATCACAAAGTGAAAGCCTACAGCTTTGTAAATTTCATCAGAACTGCAAGATGGTGTTAGTGGTGCAAAATATGATTTACAGGTTTATTTTTCCCAGTGTGAGGTTTGAGGTAATGAGTCGATAAATATGGGCCTGATCCCCGAGGACAGCAGTGGAAAGTTGCTTATTCTCCTGTGCACCCTTCTCCTGCGAAGATTACCTAAGCTGAAGAAAGGTTTTAAGGTTTTGTGAAAAGTCACAACTGCTGCAGCTGAAGTAATACTCCCAGGTGATCTAAAGGCAGAAGCACGGACTCATGCCCAGCCTATTCTCCACCTATGTAAACTGGCATATACTGAAGGAAAAGAAGAAAGGCAATTGCTGAAGCTCTGCACTGGCCCAAAATTAACCAAGGTGGCTATAGACTTTTTCATTTCTAATTCAGTTTTTAACTCTTGAAACTTTTTGATGGAAACGAGGGTCGCCACAGCCTAAAAAGATGCTGCTGTTTCTGATAGCCAGTATCACGTGTGAGGAGTTGGAAGTACAGCTGCTATGTTGACTGGGGCCTACAGGAATCTCCTGCTGAGAAAAGTGGTATATGCATAGCAGCAACAGAGAGCAACTGAAAGTTGTAATCTTTTGAAATACTGCACAGGGGGCATTAAATGACGATCATCATTACCAGAAACAATATATTGAAGAAACGGCCAGCTGGGGCATTACATATCTTCAGTGGCATCCAGGTATCCATGTTGTCTATTACAGAAGGCAAGCCCCATTTCACAGCATGATTTAAAAAAACTACTTATCTACTGTTATGTTTTGTGAGCGATTTGGAAGAGTCTCTCCTTTTTTTTTACTTGTGCAGTCTGTATGGCTTTCCAGTCCCACGCACGTGAGCTTCCTATGAAGAGGGTTTTTCGTTTTTCATTAACTTTGGCGCTGTTTGACGAATCCTCACTAAATTTTCAAAACTAGTAGTCCAGTCATTTCAGTTGCTGTCTTGAAAGTTTCAGGGTTAAAATATATATATCTAGATACACGGATCCTCAGCAGATCTGACTGTCCCTGTGCTAATATCTGATTGACTGCCAACACTTCAACCAGGAAGTGTTGGCAGCAGCTTTGGGATTCTGACTCAGCCAAGTCCCAAAATAAACTTAACAATAAAGAAAAGGGTGCAGGGTAGGAATACCCTGAACCCTAGGTCCTTTGCTGGGGTTCCACATGGTCCAAAAAGCATTTGCCATATAGAGAGTTTTTCAGTAAAGACTGATCCACCCAGTAACATTTTGTGGTTCTATGGTTGGAAGTGGGAAGATGTTAATCTCAGATCCAGTAAATTAATGTTCGATGGCATCTGTTGCTGCAGATACACATGTTGTGCACAGTCCGCCATCTGGTGTTGGGTCGGAGTGTTACAAGTTGTTTTTCTTCAAAGAAGTCTTTCGAGTCACGAGACCGAGGGACTCCTCCTCTTTGCTTCCATTGCGCATGGGCGTCGGCTCCATCTTAGATTGTTTTTTTTCCGCCCTCGGGTTCGGACGTGTTCCTTTTCGCTCCGTATTTCGGGACGGAAAGATAGTCAAAACTTCGAAAAATTACGTCGGTATTGTTTCGATCGGGATAGTTAGAATCGACACCGAATCGTGAAGAGCTCCGGTAGCCCTTCGGGGTAATTTCGTTCCCCCGTCGGGGCCTGGTCGGCCCGACCGCGTGTAACATCGACACCGACCCCGTTCCGATTCTGTCCTAAATGCCACAATAAATATCCATATACGGACCAACATTTGGTCTGTAACTTTTGCCTGTCACCCGAGCACAAGGAAGAAACTTGAGGCCTGTCGTGCGTTCCGGTCCCGAAAAACGCTCCGTGACCGTCGAGCCAGAAGACTACAGATGGCGTCCACGCCGACAGAACACCGAGAGTTCGAGGAACAAGGAGAAGAGGAGGAAGCCTTCTCCATCCATGAAACGGACTCAGATGAATTCGACGTCTACGAAACTGTAAGTAAGATGTCGAAAAGCACACAGCACAAGAAAATAGACAAGGCCCAGGGGACGCCACTGCCAACTGGCCATGGCTCAACCCATAAAGGTGACCGTCTATCGGCACTGAAAAAGGCCGAACCGGTGCCCAGATCGTCCGACTCGGGTCGAGACACAGGCACGCAACATTCTCGGGACCGAGAAAGTGTTGCCGAAAAAGATCGACGCCGAGAAGGCAGAGCCGACGCTGCTCGACGCAGAGACAGCGGCACCGAGGATGATCGACGCCGAGAAGGCTCGACTCCGAAAAAGAAGAGATTCGCCTCGGAGCCGAAAACAAAAAAGGACACAGTTTCGGTGCCAAAACAATCAGCATCCGAAACCACTACCGGCTCATATTCAGAGGAACATTCATTGTCCTCTCAAATGCGTAAACACAGGTTTGAAGAGGAGCTACAGACTACTGATGTAGACCATACACAAAAGAGGATCTTCATCCAGAGTGGAACGGGGAAGATTAGCACTCTTCCACCAATCAAGAGAAAAAGGAGACTAGAGTTCCAAACTGAACAGCTAACACCACAAGCAAAGGTGGCAAAGAAAGCAACTCCGCCACCCTCTCCTCCACCTGTAACTCAAATATCACCGGCACAAACTCCGTCACATTCACCGGCTCACACCACCATGAGCCAAGATGACCAAGATGCTTGGGACCTATACGACGCACCAGTGTCAGACAATAGCCCAGAGTCATACTGTAAGGAAATGCCTCCTTGGCATGGTTGCCCCCTGACTTTTTGCCTTTGCTGATGCTATGTTTACAATTGAAAGTGTGCTGAGGCCTGCTAACCAGGCCCCAGCACCAGTGTTCTTTCCCTAACCTGTACTTTTGTATCCACAATTGGCAGACCCTTGTAACTGGTACTTCTAGTACCAAGGGCCCTGATGCCAAGGAAGGTCTCTAAGGGCTGCAGCATGTCTTATGCCACCCTGGAGACCTCTCACTCAGCACAGACACACTGCTTGCCAGCTTGTGTGTGCTAGTGAGGACAAAACGAGTAAGTCGACATGGCACTCCCCTCAGGGTGCCATGCCAGCCTCTCACTGCCTATGCAGTATAGGTAAGACACCCCTCTAGCAGGCCTTACAGCCCTAAGGCAGGGTGCACTATACCATAGGTGAGGGTACCAGTGCATGAGCACGGTACCCCTACAGTGTCTAAACAAAAACCTTAGACATTGTAAGTGCAGGGTAGCCATAAGAGTATATGGTCTGGGAGTTTGTCAAACACGAACTCCACAGCACCATAATGGCTACACTGAAAACTGGGAAGTTTGGTATCAAACTTCTCAGCACAATAAATGCACACTGATGCCAGTGTACATTTTATTGTAAAATACACCCCAGAGGGCACCTTAGAGGTGCCCCCTGAAACTTAACCGACTATCTGTGTAGGCTGACTAGTTTTAGCAGCCTGCCACAAACCGAGACATGTTGCTGGCCCCATGGGGAGAGTGCCTTTGTCACTCTGAGGCCAGTAACAAAGCCTGCACTGGGTGGAGATGCTAACACCTCCCCCAGGCAGGAATTGTCACACCTGGCGGTGAGCCTCAAAGGCTCACCTCCTTTGTGCCAACCCAGCAGGACACTCCAGCTAGTGGAGTTGCCCGCCCCCTCCGGCCAGGCCCCACTTTTGGCGGCAAGGCCGGAGAAAATAATGAGAAAAACAAGGAGGAGTCACTGGCCAGTCAGGACAGCCCCTAAGGTGTCCTGAGCTGAAGTGACTCTAACTTTTAGAAATCCTCCATCTTGCAGATGGAGGATTCCCCCAATAGGGTTAGGATTGTGACCCTCTCCCCTTGGGAGGAGGCACAAAGAGGGTGTACCCACCCTCAGGGCTAGTAGCCATTGGCTACTAACCCCCCAGACCTAAACACGCCCTTAAATTTAGTATTTAAGGGCTACCCTGAACCCTAGAAAATTAGATTCCTGCAACTACAAGAAGAAGGACTGCCTAGCTGAAAACCCCTGCAGCGGAAGACCAGAAGACGACAACTGCCTTGGCTCCAGAAACTCACCGGCCTGTCTCCTGCCTTCCAAAGATCCTGCTCCAGCGACGCCTTCCAAAGGGACCAGCGACCTCGACATCCTCTGAGGACTGCCCCTGCTTCAAAAAGACAAGAAACTCCCGAGGACAGCGGACCTGCTCCAAGAAAAGCTGCAACTTTGTTTCCAGCAACTTTAAAGATCCCTGCAAGCTCCCCGCAAGAAGCGTGAGACTTGCAACACTGCACCCGGCGACCCCGACTTGGCTGGTGGAGATCCAACACCTCAGGAGGGACCCCAGGACTACTCTGATACTGTGAGTACCAAAACCTGTCCCCCCTGAGCCCCCACAGCGCCGCCTGCAGAGGGAATCCCGAGGCTTCCCCTGACCGCGACTCTTTGAATCCTAAGTCCCGACGCCTGGGAGAGACCCTGCACCCGCAGCCCCCAGGACCTGAAGGACCGGACTTTCACTGGAGAAGTGACCCCCAGGAGTCCCTCTCCCTTGCCCAAGTGGAGGTTTCCCCGAGGAACCCCCCCCTTGCCTGCCTGCAGCGCTGAAGAGATCCCGAGATCTCTCATAGACTAACATTGCGAACCCGACGCTTGTTTCTACACTGCACCCGGCCGCCCCGCGCCGCTGAGGGTGAAATTTCTGTGTGGGCTTGTGTCCCCCCCGGTGCCCTACAAAACCCCCCTGGTCTGCCCTCCGAAGACGCGGGTACTTACCTGCAAGCAGACCGGAACCGGGGCACCCCCTTCTCTCCATTCTAGCCTATGTGTTTTGGGCACCACTTTGAACTCTGCACCTGACCGGCCCTGAGCTGCTGGTGTGGTGACTTTGGGGTTGCTCTGAACCCCCAACGGTGGGCTACCTTGGACCAAGAACTAAGCCCTGTAAGTGTCTTACTTACCTGGTTAACCTAACAAATACTTACCTCCCCTAGGAACTGTGAAAATTGCACTAAGTGTCCACTTTTAAAACAGCTATTTGTGAATAACTCGAAAAGTATACATGCAATTTTGATGATTCGAAGTTCCTAAAGTACTTACCTGCAATACCTTTCGAATGAGATCTTACATGTAGAATTTGAACCTGTGGTTCTTAAAATAAACTAAGAAAATATATTTTTCTATATAAAAACCTATTGGCTGGATTTGTCTCTGAGTGTGTGTACCTCATTTATTGTCTATGTGTATGTGCAACAAATGCTTAACACTACTCCTTGGATAAGCCTACTGCTCGACCACACTACCACAAAATAGAGCATTAGTATTATCTATTTTTACCACTATTTTACCTCTAAGGGGAACCCTTGGACTCTGTGCATGCTATTCCTTACTTTGAAATAGCACATACAGAGCCAACTTCCTACATTGGTGGATCAGCGGTGGGGTACAAGACTTTGCATTTGCTGGACTACTCAGCCAATACCTGATCACACGACAAATTCCAAAATTGTCATTAGAAATTCATTTTTGCAATTTGAAATTTTTCTAAATTCTTAAAAGTCCTGCTAGGGCCTTGTGTGTTAAGTCCCTGTTTAGCATTGTCTTTTAGAGTTTAAAAGTTTGAAATTAGATTCTAGAAACAGTTTTAGATTCTTTAAAAAGTCTTCCAACTCTTAGCAAAATAATGTCTGATACAGAGATGAATGTGGTGGAACTCGACACCACACCTTACCTCCATCTTAAGATGAGGGAGCTAAGGTCTCTCTGTAATATCAAAAAAATAACCATTGGCTCCAGACCTACCAAAATTCAGCTCCAGGAGCTGTTGGCAGAGTTTGAAAAAGCCAACCCCTCTGATGATGACATCACAGAGGAAGAAATTAGTGACTTGGAGGCCAATGTCCCTCCTCCAGTCCTAAATAGGGAGAACAGGACCCCTCAAGTCCTGTCTCCAACTGTGTTAGTCAGAAATAGTGAGTCCCTCACAGGAGGGTCCCACATTTCTGAAATCACTGAGGATGCTCTCAGTGAAGATGACCTCCTGTTAGCCAGGATGGCCAAAAGATTGGCTTTAGAGAGACAGCTCCTAGCCATAGAAAGGGAAAGACAAGAGATGGGCCTAGGACCCATCAATGGTGGCAGCAATATAAATAGGGTCAGAGATTCTCCTGACATGTTAAAAATCCCCAAAGGGATTGTGACAAAATTTGAAGACGGTGATGACATCACCAAGTGGTTCACAGCTTTTGAGAGGGCTTGTGTAACCAGAAAAGTGAACAGATCTCACTGGGGTGCTCTCCTTTGGGAAATGTTCACTGGAAAGTGTAGGGATAGACTCCTCACACTCTCTGGAAAAGATGCAGAATCTTATGACCTCATGAAGGGTACCCTGATTGAGGGCTTTGGATTCTCCACTGAGGAGTACAGGATTAGGTTCAGGGGGGCTCAAAAATCCTCGAGCCAGACCTGGGTTGACTTTGTTGACTACTCAGTGAAAACACTAGATGGTTGGATTCAAGGCAGTGGTGTAAGTAATTATGATGGGCTGTACAATTTATTTGTGAAAGAACACCTGTTAAGTAATTGTTTCAATGATAAACTGCATCAGCATCTGGTAGACCTAGGACCAATTTCTCCCCAAGAATTGGGAAAGAAGGCGGACCATTGGGTCAAGACAAGGGTGTCCAAGACTTCAACAGGGGGTGACCAAAAGAAAGGGGTCACAAAGACTCCCCAGGGGAAGGGTGATGAGACAACCAAAACTAAAAATAGTAAAGAGTCTTCTACAGGCCCCCAAAAACCTGCACAGGAGGGTGGGCCCAGAGCCTCTTCACAAAACAATGGGTACAAGGGTAAAAACTTTGATCCCAAAAAGGCCTGGTGTCATAGCTGTAAATAGCATGGACACCAAACTGGAGACAAGGCCTGTCCGAAGAAAGGTTCCACTCCAAACTCCCATCCAGGTAACACTGGTATGGCTAGTCTCCAAGTGGGATCAACAGTGTGCCCAGAGCAAATCAGGGTCCACACTGAAGCTACTCTAGTTTCTGAGGGTGGGGTGGATTTAGCCACACTAGCTGTCTGGCCGCCTAACATGCAAAAATACAGACAGCAACTCTTAATTAATGGGACTAGAATAGAGGGCCTGAGGGATACAGGTGCCAGTGTCACCATGGTGACAGAGAAACTGGTTTCCCCTGGCCAATACCTGACTGGAAAAACTTACACAGTCACCAACGCTGACAATCAGAGAAAAGTACATCCCATGGCAATGGTTACTTTAGAATGGGGAGGGGTCAATGGCCTGAAACAGGTGGTGGTCTCCTCAAATATCCCAGTGGACTGTCTGCTTGGAAATGACCTGGAGTCCTCAGCATGGGCTGAGGTAGAACTAAAAACCCATGCAGCAATGCTGGGTATCCCTGAACTGGTGTGTGTGAAAACAAGAGCACAATGCAAGGCACAGGGTGAACAAGTAGAGCTGGAGTCTGGAAGAATGGCCCAGCCTACCAAGAGAACAGGAAAGTCAGTTGGGAAACCAACTACAACACAGCAAAAGAAAGGGAACCTCTCTTCTCAGGAAGAAGTTCTGCCCTCTGAGGGAACTGAGCCTTTGGAGCTTGAACCTTATCAGGTTGAGCTCTTAGGCCCAGGGGGACCCTCAAGGGAGGAGCTGTGTAAGGGACAAGAAACCTGTCCCTCTCTTGAAGGCCTTAGGCAGCAAGCTGCTGAAGAGTCCAAAGGCAAGAAAAATGGAACGCATAGGGTCTATTGGGAAGATGGACTCCTGTACACTGAGGCCAGAGACCCCAAACCTGGTGCCACTAGGAGAGTGGTAGTGCCTCAGCTGTTCAGGAAGTTCATCCTAACATTGGCCCATGACATTCCCCTTGCTGGACATTTGGGACAAACCAAGACGTGGGAGAGGTTAGTCAACCACTTCTACTGGCCCAATATGTCCAACATGGTTAAGGAGTTTTGCCTCTCCTGCCCCACCTGTCAAGCCAGTGGTAAGACAGGTGGACATCCAAAGGCCCCCCTCATTCCACTTCCAGTGGTGGGGGTTCCCTTTGAAAGAGTGGGTGTGGACATAGTTGGTCCACTAGAACCTCCCACAGCCTCAGGAAATATGTATATCCTGGTAGTAGTGGATCATGCTACCAGGTATCCTGAAGCTATTCCCCTTAGGTCGACTACTGCCCCTGCAGTAGCCAAGGCCCTCATTGGTATCTTTACCAGAGTGGGTTTCCCTAAGGAGGTGGTGTCTGACAGAGGTACCAACTTCATGTCAGCATACCTAAAGCACATGTGGAATGAGTGTGGAGTGACTTATAAATTCACTACACCATACCATCCACAAACTAATGGCTTGGTTGAGAGATTCAACAAGACATTAAAAGGCATGATCATGGGGCTCCCAGAAAAACTCAAAAGGAGATGGGATGTCCTCTTGCCATGTCTGCTTTTCGCTTACAGAGAGGTGCCACAGAAGGGAGTAGGATTCTCACCCTTTGAACTTCTGTTTGGTCATCCTGTAAGAGGACCACTTGCTCTTGTTAAAGAAGGCTGGGAGAGACCTCTCCATGAGCCTAAGCAAGACATAGTGGACTATGTACTTGGCCTTCGCTCTAGAATGGCAGAGTACATGGAAAAGGCAACCAAAAACCTTGAGGCTAGCCAACAACTCCAGAAGTTTTGGTATGACCAAAAGGCTGCACTGGTTGAGTTCCAACCAGGGCAGAAAGTCTGGGTTCTGGAGCCTGTGGCTCCCAGGGCACTCCAGGACAAATGGAGTGGCCCTTACCCAGTACTAGAAAGGAAGAGTCAGGTCACCTACCTGGTGGACCTGGGCACAAGCAGGAGCCCCAAGAGGGTGATCCATGTGAACCGCCTTAAGCTCTTCCATGACAGGGCTGATGTCAATCTGTTGATGGTAACAGATGAGGATCAGGAGGCAGAGAGTGAACCTCTCCCTGATCTTCTGTCATCAGACCCAAAAGATGGCACAGTAGATGGAGTGATCTACTCAGACACCCTCTCTGGCCAACAGCAAGCTGATTGTAGGAGAGTCCTACAACAGTTTCCTGAACTCTTCTCCTTAACCCCTGGTCAGACACACCTGTGTACCCATGATGTGGACACAGGAGACAGCATGCCTGTCAAGAACAAAATCTTTAGACAATCTGACCATGTTAAGGAAAGCATCAAGGTGGAAGTCCACAAGATGCTGGAATTGGGAGTAATTGAGCGCTCTGACAGCCCCTGGGCTAGCCCAGTGGTCTTAGTCCCCAAACCTCACACCAAAGATGGAAAGAAAGAGATGAGGTTTTGTGTGGACTACAGAGGGCTCAATTCTGTCACCAAGACAGATGCTCATCCAATTCCAAGAGCTGATGAGCTCATAGACAAATTAGGTGCTGCCAAATTCTTAAGTACCTTTGACTTGACAGCAGGGTACTGGCAAATAAAAATGGCACCTGGAGCAAAAGAGAAAACAGCATTCTCCACACCTGATGGGCATTATCAGTTTACTGTTATGCCCTTTGGTTTAAAGAATGCCCCTGCCACCTTCCAAAGGTTGGTGAATCAAGTCCTTGCTGGCTTGGAGTCCTTTAGCACAGCTTATCTTGATGATATTGCTGTCTTTAGCTCCACCTGGCAGGATCACCTGGTCCACCTGAAGAAGGTTTTGAAGGCTCTGCAATCTGCAGGCCTCTCTATCAAGGCATCCAAATGCCAGATAGGGCAGGGAACTGTGGTTTACTTGGGACACCTTGTAGGTGGAGGCCAAGTTCAGCCACTCCAACCCAAGATCCAGACTATTCTGGACTGGATAGCTCCAAAAACCCAGACTCAAGTCAGGGCATTCCTTGGCTTGACTGGGTATTACAGGAGGTTTGTGAAGGGATATGGATCCATTGTGACAGCCCTCACTGAACTCACCTCCAAGAAAATGCCCAAGAAAGTGAACTGGACTGTGGAATGCCAACAGGCCTTTGACACCCTGAAACAAGCAATGTGCTCAGCACCAGTTCTCAAAGCTCCAGATTATTCTAAGCAGTTCATTGTGCAGACTGATGCCTCCGAACATGGGATAGGGGCAGTTTTGTCCCAAACAAATGATGATGGCCTTGACCAGTCTGTTGCTTTCATTAGCAGGAGGTTACTCCCCAGGGAGCAGCGTTGGAGTGCCATTGAGAGGGAGGCCTTTGCTGTGGTTTGGTCCCTGAAGAAGCTGAGACCATACCTCTTTGGGACTCACTTCCTAGTTCAAACTGACCACAGACCTCTCAAATGGCTGATGCAAATGAAAGGTGAAAATCCTAAACTGTTGAGGTGGTCCATCTCCCTACAGGGAATGGACTTTATAGTGGAACAAAGACCTGGGACTGCCCATGCCAATGCAGATGGCCTTTCCAGGTTCTTCCACTTAGAAAATGAAGACTCTCTTGGGAAAGGTTAGTCTCATCCTCTTTCGTTTGGGGGGGGGGTTGTGTAAGGAAATGCCTCCTTGGCATGGTTGCCCCCTGACTTTTTGCCTTTGCTGATGCTATGTTTACAATTGAAAGTGTGCTGAGGCCTGCTAACCAGGCCCCAGCACCAGTGTTCTTTCCCTAACCTGTACTTTTGTATCCACAATTGGCAGACCCTGGCATCCAGATAAGTCCCTTGTAACTGGTACTTCTAGTACCAAGGGCCCTGATGCCAAGGAAGGTCTCTAAGGGCTGCAGCATGTCTTATGCCACCCTGGAGACCTCTCACTCAGCACAGACACACTGCTTGCCAGCTTGTGTGTGCTAGTGAGGACAAAACGAGTAAGTCGACATGGCACTCCCCTCAGGGTGCCATGCCAGCCTCTCACTGCCTATGCAGTATAGGTAAGACACCCCTCTAGCAGGCCTTACAGCCCTAAGGCAGGGTGCACTATACCATAGGTGAGGGTACCAGTGCATGAGCACGGTACCCCTACAGTGTCTAAACAAAAACCTTAGACATTGTAAGTGCAGGGTAGCCATAAGAGTATATGGTCTGGGAGTTTGTCAAACACGAACTCCACAGCACCATAATGGCTACACTGAAAACTGGGAAGTTTGGTATCAAACTTCTCAGCACAATAAATGCACACTGATGCCAGTGTACATTTTATTGTAAAATACACCCCAGAGGGCACCTTAGAGGTGCCCCCTGAAACTTAACCGACTATCTGTGTAGGCTGACTAGTTTTAGCAGCCTGCCACAAACCGAGACATGTTGCTGGCCCCATGGGGAGAGTGCCTTTGTCACTCTGAGGCCAGTAACAAAGCCTGCACTGGGTGGAGATGCTAACACCTCCCCCAGGCAGGAATTGTCACACCTGGCGGTGAGCCTCAAAGGCTCACCTCCTTTGTGCCAACCCAGCAGGACACTCCAGCTAGTGGAGTTGCCCGCCCCCTCCGGCCAGGCCCCACTTTTGGCGGCAAGGCCGGAGAAAATAATGAGAAAAACAAGGAGGAGTCACTGGCCAGTCAGGACAGCCCCTAAGGTGTCCTGAGCTGAAGTGACTCTAACTTTTAGAAATCCTCCATCTTGCAGATGGAGGATTCCCCCAATAGGGTTAGGATTGTGACCCCCTCCCCTTGGGAGGAGGCACAAAGAGGGTGTACCCACCCTCAGGGCTAGTAGCCATTGGCTACTAACCCCCCAGACCTAAACACGCCCTTAAATTTAGTATTTAAGGGCTACCCTGAACCCTAGAAAATTAGATTCCTGCAACTACAAGAAGAAGGACTGCCTAGCTGAAAACCCCTGCAGCGGAAGACCAGAAGACGACAACTGCCTTGGCTCCAGAAACTCACCGGCCTGTCTCCTGCCTTCCAAAGATCCTGCTCCAGCGACGCCTTCCAAAGGGACCAGCGACCTCGACATCCTCTGAGGACTGCCCCTGCTTCAAAAAGACAAGAAACTCCCGAGGACAGCGGACCTGCTCCAAGAAAAGCTGCAACTTTGTTTCCAGCAACTTTAAAGATCCCTGCAAGCTCCCCGCAAGAAGCGTGAGACTTGCAACACTGCACCCGGCGACCCCGACTCGGCTGGTGGAGATCCAACACCTCAGGAGGGACCCCAGGACTACTCTGATACTGTGAGTACCAAAACCTGTCCCCCCTGAGCCCCCACAGCGCCGCCTGCAGAGGGAATCCCGAGGCTTCCCCTGACCGCGACTCTTTGAATCCTAAGTCCCGACGCCTGGGAGAGACCCTGCACCCGCAGCCCCCAGGACCTCAAGGACCGGACTTTCACTGGAGAAGTGACCCCCAGGAGTCCCTCTCCCTTGCCCAAGTGGAGGTTTCCCCGAGGAACCCCCCCCTTGCCTGCCTGCAGCGCTGAAGAGATCCCGAGATCTCTCATAGACTAACATTGCGATCCCGACGCTTGTTTCTACACTGCACCCGGCCGCCCCCGCGCCGCTGAGGGTGAAATTTCTGTGTGGGCTTGTGTCCCCCCCGGTGCCCTACAAAACCCCCCTGGTCTGCCCTCCGAAGACGCGGGTACTTACCTGCAAGCAGACCGGAACCGGGGCACCCCCTTCTCTCCATTCTAGCCTATGTGTTTTGGGCACCACTTTGAACTCTGCACCTGACCGGCCCTGAGCTGCTGGTGTGGTGACTTTGGGGTTGCTCTGAACCCCCAACGGTGGGCTACCTTGGACCAAGAACTAAGCCCTGTAAGTGTCTTACTTACCTGGTTAACCTAACAAATACTTACCTCCCGTAGGAACTGTGAAAATTGCACTGTGTCCACTTTTAAAACAGCTATTTGTGAATAACTCGAAAAGTATACATGCAATTTTGATGATTCGAAGTTCCTAAAGTACTTACCTGCAATACCTTTCGAATGAGATATTACATGTAGAATTTGAACCTGTGGTTCTTAAAATAAACTAAGAAAAGATATTTTTCTATATAAAAACCTATTGGCTGGATTTGTCTCTGAGTGTGTGTACCTCATTTATTGTCTATGTGTATGTGCAACAAATGCTTAACACTACTCCTTGGATAAGCCTACTGCTCGACCACACTACCACAAAATAGAGCATTAGTATTATCTATTTTTACCACTATTTTACCTCTAAGGGGAACCCTTGGACTCTGTGCATGCTATTCCTTACTTTGAAATAGCACATACAGAGCCAACTTCCTACACATACCCTACCAAGCCATCACCACCCGAGGACGGCACAGCGAATGCGCATGTGGTAGCTAGGGCAGCAGAATTCCACAACGTGTCGTTAGACACAGAACCTGTCGAGGATGACTTCCTTTTTAACACCCTCTCCTCCACCCATAGCAACTACCAAAGCCTGCCTATGCTTCCGGGAATGCTAAGGCACGCAAAGCAAATCTTCAAAGACCCCGTCAAGAGTAGAGCAATCACTCCAAGGGTAGAGAAGAAATATAAAGCACCTCCCACAGACCCTGCTTTTATCACCTCTCAACTGGCACCAGACTCAGTCGTGGTAGGAGCAGCTCGCAAACGAGCCAATTCACACACATCGGGCGATGCACCACCCCCGGATAAGGAAAGCCAAAAATTCGACGCAGCTGGGAAAAGAGTCGCTGTACAAGCTGCCAGCCAGTGGCGCATCGCCAACTCTCAGGCGCTCCTAGCGCGCAATGACAGAGCCCATTGGGATGAGATGCATCTCATCGAGCATCTACCCAAGGAATTTCAGAAGCGGGCAAAACAAGTGGTTGAGGAGGGACAAAACATCTCCAATAACCAAATACGCTCCTCTATGGATGCAGCGGACACAGCTGCAAGAACAATAAACACTGCAGTTACCATCAGAAGGCACGCATGGTTGCGCACATCTGGCTTTAAGCCAGAAATACAGCAAGCAGTACTCAATATGCCGTTCAACGAACAACAATTGTTCGGACCAGAGGTTGACACGGCGATTGAGAAGCTGAAAAAGGACACTGACACAGCCAAGGCCATGGGCGCGCTCTACTCCCCGCAGAGCAGAGGCACTTTCGGCACCTTCCGTAAAACAACATTCAGAGGAGGGTTTCGGGGTCAGGCCACACAAGCCAGCACCTCACAATCAACACCGTCTACCTTCCAGGGACAGTACCAAAGGGGAGGTTTTCGGGGCCAGTACAGAGGAGGACAATTCCCGAGAAACCGGGGGAAATTTCAAAGCCCCAAAACCCCAACAACCAAACAGTGACTTACAGGTCACTCAACCCCTCCACATAACACCAGTGGGGGAAAGACTAAGTCAGTTTTATCAATCATGGGTGAATATAACAACAGACACTTGGGTCTTAGCAATTATCCAACATGGTTATTGCATAGAATTTCTACAGATCCCTCCAAATATCCCACCCAAAACACAAAAAATGTCAAAACAGCATTTAGACCTTCTAGAAATAGAAGTTCAAGCACTACTGCAAAAAGAAGCAATAGAACTGGTACCATGTACAGAAATAAACACAGGAGTCTATTCACTGTATTTTCTAATACCCAAAAAGGACAAAACACTGAGGCCAATCTTGGATCTCAGAATACTAAACACCTACATCAAATCAGACCACTTTCACATGGTCACGCTACAAGAAGTGTTACCACTGCTAAAGCAACAAGATCACATGACAACCTTAGATCTCAAAGACGCGTATTTCCACATACCGATACATCCTTCGCACAGGAAATACCTAAGGTTTGTATTCAAGGGAATACACTATCAATTCAAAGTCTTACCGTTCGGTATAACAACCGCACCAAGGGTGTTTACCAAATGCCTAGCAGTAGTAGCCGCATACATCAGAAGGCAGCCAATACACGTATTCCCGTATCTAGACGATTGGCTAATCAAGACCAACTCGCTAACAAAGTGTTCACAACACACAGAGTATGTCATACAAACCCTCTACAAACTCGGGTTCTCCCTCAACTACACAAAATCAAACATTGTGCCGTGCAAAATACAGCACTACTTAGGAGCGGTAATCAACACAACAAAAGGATTAGCCACTCCGAGTCCACAAAGGGTTCAAAATTTTCACAAGGTCATACAGGCCATGTATCCAACACTAAAAATACAGGCAAAAGTGGTTTTAAAACTCCTAGGCATGATGTCCTCATGCATAGCCATTGTCCCAAACGCAAGACTGCACATGAGGCCCTTACAACAGTGCCTAGCATCACAATGGTCACATGCACAGGGTCACCTTCTAGATCTGGTGTTGATAGACCGCCAAACATACATCTCGCTTCTATGGTGGAACAGTACAAATTTAAACAAAGGGCGGCCGTTCCAAGACCCAGTGCCACAATACGTAATAACAACAGATGCTTCCATGACAGGGTGGGGAGCACACCTCGATCACCACAGCATCCAAGGACAATGGAACGTACATCAAACAAAACTGCATATAAATCACCTCGAATTACTAGCAGTATTCCTGGCGCTAAAAGCATTTCAACCCATCATAACCCACAAATACGTTCTTGTCAAAACAGACAACATGACAACAATGTATTACCTAAACAAGCAAGGGGGAACACACTCGACACAGCTATGTCTCCTAGCACAAAAGATATGGCAATGGGCAATTCACAACCACATTCGCCTAATAGCACAGTTTTTTCCAGGGATCCAAAATCAACTAGCAGACAATCTCTCTCGAGATCACCAACAGGTCCACGAATGGGAGATTCACCCCCAAATCCTAAACACTTACTTCAAAATTTGGGGTACACCGCAAATAGACCTATTTGCCATAAAGGAGAACGCAAAATGCTGAGACTTCGCATCCAGGTACCCACACAGTCAGTCTCAAGGCAATGCCCTATGGATGAACTGGTCAGGGATATTTGCATACGCTTTTCCCCCTCTCCCTCTCCTTCCATATCTAGTAAACAAATTGAGTCAAAACAAACTCAAACTCATATTAATAGCACCAACATGGGCAAGACAACCTTGGTACACAACACTACTAGACCTGTCAGTAGTACCACACGTCAAGTTACCCAACAGGCCAGATCTGTTAACACAACACAAACAGCAGATCAGGCATCCAAACCCAGCATCGCTCAATCTAGCAATCTGGCTCCTGAAATCCTAGAATTCGGACATTTAAACCTTACTCAAGAATGTATGGAAGTCATAAAACAAGCTAGAAGGCCATCCACTAGACACTGCTATGCAAGCAAATGGAAAAGGTTTGTTTGCTACTGCCATAATAATCAAATTCATCCATTACACGCATCCCCAAAAGATGTAGTGGGATACTTACTACACTTACAAAAGTCAAATCTAGCCTTCTCTTCCATAAAAATACACCTTGCAGCAATATCTGCATATCTGCAGATTACTCATTCAACTTCACTGTTTAGGATACCCGTCATTAAAGCATTTATGGAGGGCCTAAGAAGAATACCACCACCAAGAACACCACCAGTTCCTTCGTGGAACCTTAACATCGTCTTGACAAGACTCATGGGGCCACCTTTTGAACCCATGCATTCTTGTGAAATACAATTCTTAACCTGGAAAGTTGCATTTCTCATTGCCATCACATCTCTAAGAAGAGTAAGTGAAATTCAGGCATTTACAATACAAGAACCTTTTATCCAAATACACAAAAATAAGGTTGTACTAAGAACCAATCCTAAATTCCTACCAAAGGTTATTTCACCGTTCCACTTAAATCAAACGGTAGAGTTACCAGTGTTCTTCCCACAGCCAGACTCAGTAGCTGAAAGAGCACCTACATACATTAGATGTCAAAAGAGCACTAATGTACTACATCAACAGAACAAAGGAGGTTAGGAAAACAAAGCAACTGTTTATTGCATTTCAAAAACCTCATACAGGAAACCCAATATCAAAACAAGGTATAGCCAGATGGATAGTTAAATGCATCCAAACCTGCTATCTTAAAGCAAAGACACAACTGCCCATTACACCAAGGGCACACTCAACCAGGAAAAAAGGCGCTACCATGGCATTCCTAGGAAATATTCCAATGCACGAAATATGTAAGGCAGCCACATGGTCCACGCCTCACACATTCACTAAACACTACTGTGTAGACGTGCTATCCGCACAACAGGCCACAGTAGGTCAAGCCGTACTGAGAACTTTGTTTCAGACTACTTCCACTCCTACAGGCTGAGCCACCGCTTTTGGGGAGATAACTGCTTACTAGTCTATGCACAACATGTGTATCTGCAGCAACAGATGCCATCGAACTGAAAATGTCACTTACCCAGTGTACATCTGTTCGTGGCATTGGTCGCTGCAGATTCACATGTGCCCACCCGCCTCCCCGGGAGCCTGTAGCCGTCGGAAGTTATCTTCAACAACTGTACATTTGTATATATATATATATATTACTTAACCTTAATTTGTACATACTTATTCATTCCATTGCATGGGCACTATTACTAACACACACAACTACTACCTCACCCTCTGCGGGGAAAACAATCTAAGATGGAGCCGACGCCCATGCGCAATGGAAGCAAAGAGGAGGAGTCCCTCGGTCTCGTGACTCGAAAGACTTCTTCGAAGAAAAACAACTTGTAACACTCCGACCCAACACCAGATGGCGGACTGTGCACAACATGTGAATCTGCAGCGACCAATGCCACGAACAGATGTACACTGGGTAAGTGACATTTTCATTACCTATTATTGTTGGTGGCCAAATTAAATATTGTATGCCAAAGAAAACAACGATCTAGTCTGACTTGGAATGTGTGGTTTTTGGGAGTGCAGAACACAACATGTCTGTGAAGCTTTCGGCCTTTGAGCTTAAAGAAAGGTATGATTACTTAGCTGTCCGGTTGCCTGTCCCCCAATACATGAATGGAAACTTGCACGAGGTATCATGCCTTACTGGGCTGAAGACATTGAGAAACCTTGCTTCATCTGATGATGCGTGCTGGGATTAAGGACGGATTCAGCTTGAGGTACATTTAACCATATCTAGCTTTCTGCCTGTGCTATTCAGTACTCTGAGAATGGTTTGAGATTTTGTTAGGACATGTTTAATACGTTTTTTGTTTTTATTTCCTCTGTGCACGCCTATTGTGGTGCATTATGGAGAGAATCATAGAGGGAGATTTTGCTCAATTTAATCATTGAAATTATTTCTTGTTAAGCACAACTTAACAAAACATTTTAATAAAAGGATTAAAAAAAATTAGAATGAAGCAGAACTGGAAATAGAAGGTGAACGCCAGTGGGTGATAACAGAATATAGGACTAAAATATACATATAACAGCCATACAAAATGGGATTGAGGACGAAATGCAGTTCATTTAAAAATTATTTCCATATGAATATTTAATACAAAATTATTCTATTGAACTGAGAAATGCACAGCACTATAACTGTAAAACTAAACCAACAAAAAAAAATCCCCTTTTGCAAGGAAAGATTAGTTAAAATTACCTTTTCTGTGCAACGTGTTAGGTGAAGGTTAATGTGTGGGTCGTGGAACGGCAGCAAGTGAAGACATGAATGCTAGTTAGGGAGTCAGTGCTGTGGTGATGGTGTGAGTACTGCGGGTCAGTTAGGATGTCAGGCGAGGTTCAGAGAATGATGGTCTGCTGGTGAGTTACAGACTAAGAATTTTATCTGATCAGGATGAAAAAAAAAGTAAGAAGATGCGTTTCTGTCCTGTGGTGCACAACATTATTTTGCTTGTATTTGTGAACCCATTTTTTTTTAATTTTCAGTGTTCTTGAATTGGTGATAACTAAAAATGTAAATCTGTGCCTACAGCTTGTTATTCGAGCCATTGGCTCCAATGGCTAAGTAATTAGCTTAAGTAGATATAATGTAGTGTCTCAGACCTTAATCATTTTTTCACGTTGGTGGTGGATTTTATCTACATATTTCACAATTTACTTTAGCCTTGTAATTTAGGGGCCAGATGTATGCATGTCCTGAATTGCGACTCGCGAGCGACTCGCAATTCAGGATGCAGGATGGTGTCCCTGACACCATCTGCGACTTGCAAGTGCGTCGCAAAGGCCCACCTCATTAATATTAATGAGGTGGGTCGCAATTTGTGACTCCCTTGTGACTCGCAGCACTCACAGGGATGGTAGCCTGCTGGAGACAGCAGACCATCATGTCTGTGACTGCTTTTAAATAAAGCAGTTTTTTTTAAATAATTCCGCCCGTTTTCCTTAAAGGAAAACGAGATGCATTACAAAAGGAAAAAAAAATTCCAGGCCATTCACAAAGGGGAAGGGGTCCCATGGGGGTACCCCTTCCCTTTTGCGAATGGGTTACCACCAGTGTGACACTGGTGGTAACTGCGATTGCTTTGCGACCGCGTTCGCGGTCACAAAACAATGCAGCATCGCGACTCGCAATGCGCTGCGACTCGCAAATAGGAAGGGGAACACCCCTTCCTATTTGCGACTCGCAGTCCCGTTTTGCGAGTCGGTAACCAGGTTACCGACTCGCAAAACGGGAATAGGGCATCGCGATGTGGGCTTTGCACTTTGCAAACAGCAAAATTAGCTGTTTGCAACGTGAAAAACCGTTGCTACATCTGGCCCTTAGTTACCTACTTTGAGTTTATGCCCTCAAGTAGTTTATTCTTATTCTGTCTATTAGAAATTGAACAGCCATTGAACATATTTTAAGTAGCACTGTTCATGAAAGTATATAAACCACATACTTACTTAATGTAATAAGCTCTGTCTGTCCTATTTTTACAGGACCACCGCCTCCATTGCCACCTTTGCAACCCGCAGGAATGGATGCACCCCCTATCCCTGCAACAAGTTCTGTTCCTACTGTTGTAACAACAGCAATTCTTCATCCTCCTCCTCCTCCTCCTCCTCCTGTCCCACCCCTTTTTACAGCAGGTACAGTACATGTTTGTATAATAATGAATTCATCTGACATTTTTGATATTTGTATCTAAAGCTGTATGACTCAATCTAGTTTGGTGGTCACAGGACTGCAAACTGTTAAAAGGGGCAAGGTGCCTGATTTGCTGTTGGCGATAGAGGGCTCAAATATAAGATAAAGCAAAAAGAAGGGCCAGCAGGTGAACTGTCAATAACTGGTCAGTATAAACTTGATGAAGTTCTTGGAGCCCAGACTGGCTTTGACAGGAGCATTTCCTGGTGCTAACTGATACTGCTGTTAACATACATTATGTAACAGAGAATAATGTCTCAGAGTCCCCTCCAATTAATTTCTCAACTCTTGAGAACTCTGCTAGTACTGGACACAAGTTTAATATAGCATTTATTCCTTTGGGCCTATTGTACTTCTTGTTTTCACCCACCTTCCATTTCCATCCAAATACTGGGATTCAAACTTGACGGGGACTCTCTTCTTGATCAATATTGCTACTTGTTTAGTCTTATTAGGCTTTGGTGAGTGATATTGTGATGGGAACCACGAGTCAAGTCCATGGTAATCTGTGGCTCACAAGTGAGTCAATTGAAGTTGTGCAATGTCTACCTCCTAGAATCTAGTCTCTGCCACCCCAGTAAGGACTTCTTTTCATTGGGAATTGAAAACCTCAGTGTTTAAAGTTATTCAAAAAGGTGTCATAATAAGACTGTGCCTGATATCTGTGCTCTGAGTTTTGTGACAACTGTCCCCTTCTTGCTTATCTCTGTACCCCCTTTGGGGGCGAATGTTCAAACTCTCCTCACCCTATTTCTTATATGCTTTCTCTTGGTGGTAACTTCCCAGCCGTATTTCATTATTTTGTAGCTCGTTTGAGCTATCACATGTATATCAATTGATAACTGTAACCCAGAAGAATGTATTTGTTAGGAACCAACATTACATATTTAGTTTCTTGTGTTAGGGGCCATTTCAGTGTTGTGTCCAGTCTGATTAGTGAGGTCCAACATCAATCTAAGACTATGGATGGACCTTCAACCCCTACCCCCTCTCCACCTGCGTAGTGCAAAGATTTGTAACTGGATGTAACTTTTGTAACAAAATCTACAGATGAGTGTAGCTTCACGTTGATAAGGATGTTAGTATATCTGCCTGCAAAATAGCATAGAAAAAGGATGTGTATAGTCTGTGTATCTCTTCTCCATGTTCTTCTGTTGCCTTAAGCTGCTCTCAGTTCTTTTTTATGGTTGTCTTTTCTATTCCCCCCTTCTGTCTTGACTTGCTTCATGTTGCCTTATCCAGGTTTGTGATAGTACTTCTTTCGCCCTCTCTGGTGTTTTGATCACATATGTTGTTGTTGAACGAGAATGATAAAATCCCCACTGCTCAGGAATCCTTTTGCGTGAGTGCCTTGAAATCATTCATTTGGCTAAGGTGGGAGGCAAGATGTCTTGAGAAATCTTTATAATGTCTTATAAACAGGATGTCTTTAATCTTTTGAGTGGTTCTCAGGATTTCTTTTTTGATCAGAGTTTGGGTATGGTCACGCTCCCATGTCTGGACATGTGGGAACCGGCGTGTATGGCAAGTTAAGGCCTGGACATCACCTTTAACTTCCTAATTAGCGACCTCCTGATTTATTCCTCTGATTTGATTAAGTTGTTCAGTCTAGAATGCCTTTACAGCCTTCAAACCTATCTGTTGGGTGTTTGTAACGCTGTTCAAGAAAATCTAGTCTGGCTAATAGTTTGTCTTGTTTAGCTGTTTATTCCACCAGACTTTTCTCTTGTAGTCTATTCTGGTTTCATCCTTTTGTATTGACTGGTGGTCAAGATCCTGGAGAGCCTTTGCGGAATACTGTCCCGGGGTTTGTCCTGTTTTTTCTTTTTGTGATGATAGCATGTCACTTAATGGAGGAGTTCTCGGTGCATTGAGCTTTGCTACCACAATTGTGGCTGTTTATATCCCCTTTTATCCATTTTGGGCATTGTTGTCCTGCAATTTGGGCATTCTTGTCTTCCATTTTGGTGCAGGGTGGAACTTCGTTGTTTCATTGTGGAATAAGACATGGGTCTAGTGGTTAGCTTGTATGAAAGCTCCACAGGGAAAGGGAGATGGTTTGAATTATAGTCTCTAATGCCTCTAGCGTTGTTATTGTATGTCAACGGAATGGCTTGATCAATTCAAATTTCACTTTTCCCGCCTTACGTCAGAGGACTGAGCGCATGCCGGTGGTCGTCAGGAAGGTGTTCAAGTCAATCACCCTTAGTTGGTCTGTCGAGGTCTATAGAGTTAGGTCCCCGAGGTTGCGCAACTATTGCTGTTTCAGGCAAAGGGAGCATCTGATTGATCAATTCAGTGGCTTTGTTGATCGAGTATGTGATTCGTTTGTTGATCTCAATTTTTTTGCATATTTTGGGAGTTGAGTTATATCAATAAAGTGGATCTCTGGGGGGGGAGTTCTCAGCTTCAGGCTCCAATTTAGAATAGGCCACGTGGGATCATGAAGTTTACCTTTCACCTGAGCTACTGATCAAACAGATTTCTGGTCCTGTGGGTGGGCCCTCCAGATTCTCGCAGGGGGAGGGATTGTTGTCCATACTCTAGTTACACTATCTGCTGCCGAGTCTGAAGGATGACTTCTTCGCTTCTTCCAGATGAATACTGACTCTGTCATGGGGCACTCTTTTAAGATGCTGATGTCAGGGGAGGGAGGTGGGTGTGGAATGAATGCTTATTGTTGAAATGAAATTCTCAGAGATAAATGTTAGTTTTTGCACATTGTAGGATGTTTGTTGATTTGCCTTCTTTTTAGTAGATTTTTGTTACCTAATGCATTGTTCAGAACAGCTGATGAATTTTGAAGATGCTACAAGTGTGGTGCTAAGCAAGGGCTCATCTTGTTGGTCTTTGCCTCCAGCCGTGCATCCTTGCCATTCTTATGTGCAAAATATAATCTAAATTAGACTGAATGCCTGCAGTAAATGATTGCACCTTGAATTGGTTCTCCTCTGAAAGAATACATCTGTCACAAAGATTGGCAAGACACCTGTGTAGATTACTACTCATGCTTTGTGTATACTTTAGAGCCTTGATTCACCTTCTTGTAAAGAAGCAGCCTTCTGTCAGGAAGTTTTGTTAATTTCATTGGTTAAACTGATGGAAGCCACAAGCTATTTTCCCATACTGGCATTGTTTAGGCTGTATTATCAGGTTTCAGAGCAGTTGGGAAGGATGAGGAGCTGGTGTACTAAATAAGGAAACCTACTTCATGAAGATTCTGGTGCTTAGTCCATGCTCTCCCTCCTCCACAACAAACACCAGACATTACTTTGGTACCTCAGTTAACAGAAGCTGTGTCCCAACTGAACACGAGGTGGAGACTTTTGTGGAAATAGTTTACAGTTCCCTCTTGAGAGAAGTGGGGATGCTCTCTCAAACATTTAGTTGACATCATCTTATGAAGCTTTCTGAGTTCTCTCAGGCAGGAGTGAAGAAATAAAAGTACTGGAACGTTCATTGAGATAATTTTTCCCGTGGGGTTAGATAAATGTGATTTTACTATTAGTTTTTTTGAGTAATAAGATGTTTGATGACGTGTGGTTATAGATACGGAAAGTTGCAAAATGTTTTCCTTTAAAAATCTTTTGAGTCACGAGGTGTAGTTATTCCTTGTTTTGCCGATAATGGACATGGGCATTGAGTCTATTGTTAGATTGTTTTCTTCAGGTGTCGATTCCTGTTGTGTTTTCATCGAGCTCTGGTTCGATGCAGTCTTTCAAACCCTTCCTTTTAGAATGCCTCCCCTACCGTCAGTATTGTCTATTACAGATCATCTCTGTGCAGAGCTGCACATCTCCCGCTTCACCACCAGTAGCTTGGGACTTACATACGGCACTGGTCACTCCAGCACTAAAAAGCCATTCCCTGCCTTAAGACTGACCATTTCGGGATCGAAGCTAAGAGCGCTTTGGCGCCGCAAAAATTTAAATTAATAGTTTCCACTCCTTCGGAGCAGAGGATTTCTTTAGTACCCATCCTCCATAAGATGAAGCTGTGACTAGACACTAAGTAGGTGCAGCTTCCTATTCAACCATAGACTGGCCATGTCTTGGTCAAAGCTGCTGTTTCAACACCTTTTAAAAGACTGATTACCATTGAGGAGACTATTGATATTTCTGCACCTCCTACCAAACACAAGAGGATGTGCAGAGACCCTAGTGACATACACCCTCCTTTGCCTTCTTCACCATCACCTGTACCACCACCACCACCCTCACCTTCACCTCCACATTCACAAGGTGACTTCCTTGACATCACCCCTCAAGTTTCCCCCTACTCTTTCCAAGTTGATCTAGAAGCGGGTGACTCCAAGGTGATCAAGGGGTGGGTGACAATACTCTGTCTTCTCCACAAGACCCTGGGTGCCAATACGATGGGACCTCCCAGGGAAGCCCAGGAAGAGTGGCCAAAAAAATGGTCCGCGAAGGCCAGCTTATTTCTAATAATTTCACCCGCTGTGCTCTAGATTCTGCTGAGTGTCCTTTTACGCTGACGAGCGTGGCTACGCATTTTCTGAATTAAACCCGAAGGTACAACAAACTATTCTTAATGTATCATTTAACAAGGAGCACCTCTTTGGCCTGTGAGTCAATCAGGCGCTAGAAAAAAATGAAAAAAAAGACAGTGAGGTGTCTAAATCTATGGGTGTCGTGCAGACCCCGGTTACACATGGCTCCTTTCGTTTGTTGTTAGATAAACCAACCTCTAAGTCCTCGAACACAGACACCTCGTCCTCTTTCCATAAAGGCCAAACTCTCACATCCTCCCATAGAGGCTTTTATAAAGATCCCTACAGGGGAAACAACAATGAAGAGGCAAAACACTGTCCCCACGAGCCTCCTCAACTGTTTCAAAACAGTGACTCCCTTTACCTTCCTTCTGACTATTTAAAGCCTGTCAGGGGACGTCTTCAACAAATTCTTTCAGACATGGCAAAGCATAACAGATCAATAGGTGTTGGATACTATCCAACATGGTTACTCTTTGGAGTTTATTTCCACAGCTCCAAACATTACCCCTCCCACTCAAAAACTTTCTCCAGAAAATATCACTCTGCTCAAACAGGACGTTCAGCCTCTTCTAAACAAATGAGCCATTGAACACATTCCATCACACCTTTGAGGGGCAGGAGTATATCTTTGTACTTTTTAATTCCCAAAAATGATGTATTGTTAAGGACAATTCTAGATCACAGACCTATAAATTATTACATCCTGTCTGAGAATTTTCACATGGTATCACTCCAGCATATGGTCCCACTCCTTAAGCAAGGAGATTTCCTCTAAACGCTAAACCTGACCGACACCTACTTTCACATTCCTATGCACCCAGAGCATCTCAGATACCTCAGATTTTGTGACTGCAGGCAAACCCTACCAGTTCAGATACTCCTACTTGGAGTAACAACTACTCTACGAGTGTTCACAAAATGTCTAGCAGTGGTTGCAGCTCATTTTCACAGAACAAACATTCACGTTCTCCCATATCTGGAAGACTGGCTTATTACTGCCAGTACTCTTAAACCTTACCTACACCACATCCAAGTCATCATAGATTTGCTTCACCAACTGGGTTTCACTATCTGCTTCCAAAACACTCACCTGCAACCTCTTCACATCCAACCTTATTTAGGGGCTGTTGTGAACACACAGCTGGCTTTAGCTATTCCAAACGCAGCAAGGATACAACATTTTCAAACACAACTTTCATGCTTACACCTCAATCATCATGTCAGTCAAATGAGACTTTTTGGGATGATGGCTGCTTACATTGCTATAGTGCAAAATTTCCACCTCCACATGAGCTCCAATGTTTGCAGTCACAGGGTTGTGTGGAAGATCTTGTGTTTGTAGACAGCCACACCCATAATTCTCTGCATTGGTGGAACAAAAACAACCTGTTAAAGAGGAAACCCTTTCTTGACCCTGTACCTCAGATCATTCTGACAATGGCCACCTCTCAGACAGGGAGGGATGCTCACCTTCATGTTCTGACAGTCAGGCTCTCTGGGATCTCAAATATCACAGTATGCACATCTGCAAGTATGCAAGTTGCCTAGAACTTCTTGCTGATCAACTAGCACTGAAAACTTTCACAGTTCACTTGATCAACAGAGTTGTCCTGATCTTCTCTGACAACATGACAACCATGTATTATGATCAGAAAAAGGGTGGGGGACAGGCTCTACAACTGTCTTGCCTATTGTAGACAATCGGGATTGGTCCATTCACTAAAACATTCACCTAGTGGCGGAACATCTTCCAGGGTCACACAACAACTTTGCCAACCTCCTTCACCCACGAGTCCTGCTTCCCTTCTTCCAAAAGTGTAGGTTCCCAGGCATAGACCGATTTTGTGTCAATAATAAACGCAAAATGCCCACTCTTTGCCTCCAGGTTCCCAGACCCTCAGTCCAAGGGCAATGCTGTATGGATGAACTGTTCAGGGATATTCGCCTCTCCTTCTTCCGTTTCTGGTGCAGAAGCTCAGGCAAACATCCCTCAAGTTGATCCTGGTGGCCCCCACATGGATCATGCACCCGTTGTTCACCTCTCTTCTAGAACTTTCAGGAGTTCCTCAAACCGGACCTTCTCACTCATAACCATGGTCAAATCAGGCACCCAAATGCGAAGGAATTAAATCTTGCGAAATGGCTCCTGAGGTCATAACATTTGTATACCTTAAGCTGCCTCAAGAATGCTTGGCTATCCCTTAGGAGGCGCGCAAACCCACCACTAGTTCATGTTATGTAGAAAAATGGAAACGTCTTGTCTGCTACTGCCTATCCAAGCAATGGGACCCTTCCATAGGGTCAGTGCAGGGTATTCTTTCATACCTTCTTCATTTACTTAAAGCAAACATAGCATACACTTACATAAGATTACATCAAGCAGCTACAGCTGCTTACCTTCAGAATAGACAGCATGTTTCCCTTTTCAAGATTCCAGTCATTAAAGCTTTATAGAAGGACTTAGGAGAGTGATTCCAACAAGGATACCTCCAGTGCATTCTTGGAATCTTAATATTGTGCTCACTAGACTAATGGTTCCACCATTTGATCTTCTGCATTCATGCCCCTTGCAATTTTTATTGTGGAAGGTGGCATTTGTAGTTGCTATCACTTCACTTAGGTGTGCAGGGATGTGGAATTCCTATTGCCCGACGCCCGGGACATCTTGTTTGGGGTCAAGGGCAACAAGTTTTTATGTTTACTTTGTCCTTGGGACAAGTAGGCCCAACCCTCTGCAGCACAAACCCTTTGGCTGCCTGTTTACAGAGAGTGGAACTCTCTGCAGTGGAGGTAATGTGTTTCCAAAAAATAATGCTGTTCGAACTTGTATTTATGGTTCATTATTTGAAAGCCTTCATTATTAGGGTGAGTGCTGTAAATATATGTTTTAAGGTCACACTTCACTACTGACGTTGGTTTCCAGTACAAAAAAAACAAAACCATGTATACACATGTTTGAAAAGTTTAGGCTATGAGGCTAAGTATAATGCTCCCAGAATGCTCTCTGATTAGATGCAAATGAAGTGTCATTTAGTAAAATGTGTTGATGCATGCTAGTATTTCCCAAAAATATTTCTAATGGAAAATCAGTGTAACCACTTTCAACACGAATATGGGAAGCATGAAAATAAACAAACACTGACAAAGCCAACTGGTCTGACATATTTTTATAAGTTTTTTAGTTTCATCAATGCGTGTCTTGTTTTGACATGGCTTTTGTAACACTTTATTGTTGTGGGAGCTACCAGGCCCTCAACATTGTAACAAACACTGGCAAACCCCCCCCCCAAAGTTTTTGAACTCTAAAAGCACACGTTGCCACCAGTGGCTTAACAAAGGCCCTGCAGCCGCCCTCCAGGGGGCCCCTTCAGCACAGCACCTGCCCTGAGTGAGTCTGGAGAGGGGGCTCCTCCATGTTCTTTGCAAAGGGGCACCCTTCAGTTTCGTTACGTCACTGATTGCCACTGTAGTTCCTGACACTGAACAAAACTACTTTGTGTGCCAATATGCTCCTTGTGGAAGAGCAGAATGCGATCACTCACAGTAAAGCCAGCCGAAAGAGAGAGAAAAGAAGTTTAATAAAAACAAAATGTCTTTGTTAACACCAGACCTAATTAGGGACCAAGACCCATATGTAGGTAGCTTTTTGCATGTCGCAAACAGCGACTTTTGCTGTTTGCGACGTGCAAAAAGCACACTGCGATGCACAAACCCAGTTTTGCGATTCAGTAACCTGGTTACCGAATCGCAAAACGGGTTTGCCACTCGCAATTAGGAAGGGTTGTTCCCTTCCTAATTGCGACTCGCAGTGCAATGTAGGATTGTTTTGTGACCGCGAACGCGGGCGCAAACCAATCGCAGTATGCACCCATTTCAAATGGGTGCTAACACTTTCGCAAAAGGGAAGGGTTCCCCATGGGACCCCTTCCCCACTGTGAATGTCACTGTAAACATTTTTTCAGAGCAAGCAGTGGTCCTGCAGACCACTGCCTGCTCTGAAAAAATGAAACGAAAACGTTGTATTTTTCGTTTTTGTAATGCATCTCGTTTTCCTTTAAGGAAGCAGTCACAGACATGGTGGTCTGCTGTCTCCAGCAGGCCACCATCCCTGTGAGGGCCGCTATTCGCAAGGGGGTCGCAAATTGCGACCCACCTCATGATTATTCACTAGGTGAGCATTTGCGAAGCCCTTGCGAATCACAGATGGTGTCAGGGACACCATCCTACATTCAGATTTGCGACTCGCAATTTGCGGGTCGCAAATCTGAACCTACCTACATGTGGCCCCAAATTCTTAAAGAAAGTCACAAAAGTGCAACCATGGTATATGTCGTACCCCTATAAAATATTTGTGAACTGTATTTTAGCATGGGTTAATACGCATGTGTAGATTTGCTCATGTGAAAATCTATTGAGCATTTGCAAGTTCATTTTCCCTCCGGCCACTTTCTTCCCAACCATGGAAGAAGTTCTAATTCTGCCATTGTCAGGAGTAAATGCCCAACCTTTCTTATTATGGGAAAATATTAAAGAGAAGCTGGTGAAAATCTTTAAGACATGCAGGTTAGTATGTTTGCAGACTCAAAGGCATTCCAGCCCTGGAACTATTGCTTACTGCTTCCTCCAGCCCCAGTATGCAGATCTGCAGAAAGGTGGCAAAATAAGGAAATTACTACAGTAGGGATTGAAACTGCAAGTATTCAAGCCCTACTATGGTAGTAGCCCTGGCATAATCAGAGAGGCTATTATCAGAGCTCTTACATAATGAGATTGCTGCCATAATTTGTCGCCACACTACATGGCACCAAAGGGACAAGTAGATCTTTTTACAGGACAAGTAGATTTGAGAAGCAACCTGTCCCCTGGACAAGTAGATATTTTAATAAATTCCACACCCCTGGTGTGTGAGTGAGTTCCAGGCTTTAACTCTGCAAGAACCCTTTTTCCAAATAAACAAGGATAAAGTAGATCTCTGCACCAACCCAACATTCTTATCAAAGGTATCGGTTTCACCTAAATCAATCCATTGAATTGCCAGTTTTCTTTCCACAACCAGATTCTATTACTGAAAGAGCTCCTCCACACTTCACACGTTGAGAGTTCCTTATGTTCTACATTGATAAAACTAAAACCTTTTGAAAATAAACTAAATAGCTGTTTGTTGCCTTCTCGCCACCACACAAAGGCAAACCTATATCAAAATCGGGCATAGCTAGGTGAATTGTTAAATGTATACATACCTGATGTGCTAAAGCCAAAAGATCATTACTTAATCCCTACAGTAATTTAAAAAAGGAGCAACTATAGTCTTTTGAGATGACGTTCCCATAGCTGAAACATATAAGTCAGCTACATGGTCTACACAACACACCTTCACTAAGCATTGTACTAATGTAGGACAAACAGTGCTATGTACACTTTTCCAGACCACCGACACACCCACAGATTAGTCACCGCTTTTGGGAGGCACTGCTTTAAAGTCTATGCAGAGTGTCTGTGTCTACAGCCACATACCAGTAAACCGCTGTTTCTGATGGATACAACTACCTGTGGATTCCTCTCCTCATGAATACTCCCATGGCGCCAGCATTCGACGGAAATCTTCTTCCTAGTCTCTGCACGTCGACGAGGACGTCACTCTAGCCCACGCGACGCCGTCTGACGTCATACAGGCAATAAGAGGTCCTCGACGACGTGCCGACGTCAGTTCCCTTTTTTCCGTGCATTCGAAACGGTTATCTGCGATGGAGCAACTGTTACTTTCGTGGTTACAGTGTATTTTTTTGCTGCGTAGTCCTTCGCTGCAGTAATAATGTCGCAGAGAAAGTCGGGTTTTAAGCCTTGTCGTGAGTGTGGGGGCAAGATGTCAGTTACGGATCCTCACTCCGACTGCCTTTGGTGTTTAAGCTCCGACCACGACGTCTCGACTTGCGATTCATGCCAGCACATGAATCCAAAGGCCCTCAAGGAACGTGAGGCGAAGTTGTTTATGGCGAAGTCGAAGTAAGAAAAACATCATAAGAAGTCTTCTTCGCCAAGGCATCGGCGTCATCGAGACTCCCGGCGCCGTAGAGAATCACAGCGCCATTCAAGCAAGGAGACTCGTTCCAGGTCTTCGGATCGGCGCCGGAGGACTTGGGAGGTCAGTCCCACGGTCACGCCGCATCCATCGACGCCGTTGCCCTCTCCGGCGTCACCGACTTCACCTGGACAGGCGTCGGTGATTGAAGTGGTGCAGCCTCTGGTGTTGTCTCCGGCGTCGCAGACGTCGAGGCCGGCGTCGGGGTCGCCTTCGATACAGGCACCCCAGTATCCGGCTTTTCCCACCCCTGGAGCCGATAGTACCGCATTCCTAAATGCGATGTATACCATCTTCCAACAGATGGCTTCAGGGGGTGCTCCGGCTGGCCCTTTGGCCTTTTCATTGGGTGATCCTGCGCCTCTACGGCCGGCACCCTTTATGCCCTTTCTCCCTTTTGGGAACGTGGGCTCGGCGCCGGTGTCTGCGCCGGTGGCCACTCCGGTGGCTTCTGAGGGATTGGTCCCGGAGATTTCCATTCCGTCGTCGGGATTTCGTCCTGTGACTCCGGTGGGTCCATCCGCTCCGAATGCTCTTTCATCGGCGCCGAAGTTACCTGTGGCGCCGGACGCGGCGTCGGTGGCTTCTGAAGATCGGCGCCGATCTTCGGCTTCGGCGTAGGCATTGTCGACTCCGCGTATCGAGCAGAGGCTTCATTCGAGGAGACGTGCTCTCCGTTTATTAGAGGAGCAGGAGTACCAACGAGTCCTGGAAGAAGGAGAACTAGAGGACTCGGGTGATGGACTGCATGGTCTAGATACAGCCAGTGGGCTGGACACTTCCCCTGAGTGGGATCTTTCGTCTCCAGGGGAATACACGGAGGAGGCTGCTTCCTTTCACGCAGTGGTACGGAAGGCAGCTAGTTTTCTGGACCTGCCTTTGCCGGTGGCAGAGACAAAACAGAACCTTCTGACAGAGGTGCTTCATCCGGCCTCAGCTGCGGCAGAGCCTCTATTGCCGTTTAATGACGCTTTGCTGGATCCGGTGCTAGAGGTGTGGAATAGACCAGTATCTTCCCCAGCGGTTCATAGAGCCGTAGCCAGGAGGTATCGAGCTGCACCAACTGACCCTGGCTTTCTTTCTAAGCACCCTACACCGGAGTGCTTGGTGGTGCAGGCCTCCTGTTCATCCAAATCAGCGCCTGGTTCTTTCCCGACGGTGCCTGGGGACAGGGACTCGAAGAAACTGGATGCGCAGTCCAAGAAAATCTTTTCGTCCTGCAGTCTGGCGTTGAAGGCCACCAACGCAACTTGTATCCTGGGGAGATATATTCATGCTCTTATGGATGACATTTCCTCATCATTTACGGAGCTTCCCCAGGGTCTTTTGGATGTTGTTTCAGATGCCCAGGCTGCCGCGACCCAGATTATTCAGTCTGGGCTGGACACGACCTACTCGGTGGCCAGAGCAATGGGCACGACTGTGGTGGCAAGAAGACAGGCCTGGCTCCGTAATTCGGGGTTTTCTGCGGATGTGCAGTCAACCCTATTGGATCTCCCTTTTGATGGGGACAAGCTGTTTGGCGCCAAGGCAGATTCGGCCTTGGAACGTTTTAAGGAGAGCAGGGCCACAGCCAAATCGTTAGGACTCCAAGCTCCTTCTTCCTCTGCCTCTTCCAGGATTTTCAGGAGGTTTCGGGGATTTGGGCGTGGCTCTTCCTCCTCTTCCTTTCGGGGGAGATTCCAGCAACCTGCCTCTTCCCATCCCTATAGATCTTTTAGAGGGAGAGGGAGGGCCCGCACCAGAGAAGCCTCTCAGCAGCACTCTGCCTCTTCCTCGCCCTCTGGAGGGGTGCAGCAGGGAAAGCAGCCTTAGGCTTCCACCATTTCCCACTCACTCCTCTCCTGTAGGGGGAAGATTACAGCATTTTCTCCGCAAGTGGAAGACTATTACAACGGACACTTGGGTTCTCAGTATTGTGGGAAAAGGCTACACCCTTCCCTTTCGGGAGTTCCCGCCCCTCATCCCGCCCCGCCCATCTTATTGTTCAGAAGAACACCTCCTGTTGCTAGAACAGGAGGTACAAGTCCTCCTTTCAAAGGGTGCGGTAGAGTTGGTCCCAGAGCAGGAAAGGGGTCGAGGTTGTTACTCAAGGTATTTCCTGATTCCCAAGAAGGATGGTCGGTTGAGACCAATCCTGGACCCGAGGATCTTGAATTGGTTCCTCAAACAGGAAAAGTTCAAGATGCTGACCCTAGCTCAGGTGCTTTTGGCGTTGAACAAGGAAGATTGGATGGTGTCTGTCGACTTGCAGGATGCTTACTTTCATATCCCGATACTCAAGTCACACAGGAAGTATCTCCGGTTTATGGTGGGATCGCAGCACTATCAGTTTGCGGTCCTTCCGTTTGGTCTTACTTCAGCACCTCGAGTCTTCACGAAGGTGATGTTGGTGGTTGCGGCAGAGCTCAGAAGGAAGGGGATAGCAGTATTCCCTTACTTGGACGACTGGTTGATCAAAGCCAAGTCTCCGGAGCTTGTCGCATCATCTGCAGTCAACGACTCGGTTGTTGTTCGACCTGGGTTTTTCGGTGAACGAGCCCAAATCTCACCTGGAGCCCTCTCAGCGCCTCCTGTTCATAGGGGCAGTACTGGATACAGCATTGGGTCGAGCCTTTCCTCCGCCTCTGCGGATTCAAGATATTCAGGAATTGGTTCCAATGTTTCAAAATGGAGCGGTAGTTCCAGTCCTCAAGGTCCTTCGTCTGCTCGGTCTGTTTGCCTCCTGCATTCTGTTGGTCACGCATGCTCGCTGGCACATGAGGGCTCTTCAGTGGTGCCTCCGAAGGCAGTGGTCTCAACACAAAGGGGATCTAGAAGGTGCTGTCAAGATCTCCAGAGATGCTGCGGTGGACTTGAAGTGGTGGATTGCGAGCAACAATCTTTCACAAGGAAAGCCGTTCGAACAGTCGCCACCAGTGGCCGCGGTCATAACGGATGCTTCCACTCTAGGGTGGGGAGCTCATCTGGGGGATCTGGAGATCAAAGGCCTTTGGTCTCCAGAGGAACAGATGTTTCATATCAATCTGTTACAGGCTGTACTTCTGGCTCTCAAGGCCTTCCTCCCTTCCCTTCGTGGTCAGGCGGTACAGGTCCTAACGGACAATACTACCACGTTGTGGTACATAAACAAACAGGGAGGAGTAGGGTCGTACCTTCTCTGCAAAGAAGCTCTTCGACTATGGTCCTGGGCAAAGGACCATCAGATTTGCTTGGTAGCAAATCATCTGGCCGGGGTCTTGAATGTACGTGCGGACAGTCTCAGTCGCCAATTCTCGGCAGACCACGAGTGGCGTCTCCATCCAGATCAAGTCCGTTTAATCTTCCAAAGGTGGGGGTTTCCTTCGGTAGATCTGTTTGCCACTCCGTAGAACGCGCATTGTCCGTTATTCTGCAGCCTCCAGTATCCGATGCAGGGAGCGTTAGGGGACGCGTTTCAAATAACCTGGTGCGGCCAGTTGCTTTACGCGTTTCCTCCCATACCCTTGATTCCTCGAGTATTGAGGAAGATTCGCCAAGACCGGGCTCTAGTAATCTTAATAGCTCCGGATTGGCCAAGGAGGGTGTGGTACTCCGACATTCTCCAACTCTCAATGTGCCCTCCGCTCCGTCTCCCTATCAGGGCAGACCTCCTCTCGCAGTCGCAGGGGCAGGTTTTACACCCCAACCTCCAGAGTCTGCCCCTACATGCCTGGAGATTGAACGGGGCAACCTGAGTTCCTTCTCTCTCCCGCCTGATGTAGTGGATGTTATATTAGCGGCCAGGCGACACTCCACTAAATCTATTTACGCTAATAGGTGGTCTAAATTTGTGGCGTGGTGTGGAGAGGGAGATTAATCCCTTACAAGCTCATCTATCGGATGTTTTGTCTTTTGCTCTGTATCTAGTGCAGAAAGGCTGTGCAGTGGCTACCATTAAGGGTTATTTATCGGCCTTGTCATCCTTCATATGTCTTCCAGACCAACCATCGTTATTTAAATCCCCTATTGTTGTCAGATTCTTGAAAGGTCTTCTAAATAAATATCCTCCAAAACCATTCGTTATGCCGCAATGGGATTTGTCCTTGGTCTTGACTTTCCTTATGGGGTCCCCTTTTGAACCTATGCATTCTTGCCCCTTAAGGTATTTGGTTATAAAAACAGTCTTCCTGGTTGCTATAACATCTGCAAGGAGAGTGAGTGAGTTGCAGGCCTTATCGGTAAAGCCCCCTTATACAACTTTTTATGGGGATAAGGTGGTGTTGAGGACCAAGGCTGCTTTCCTCCCGAAGGTTGTTTCACCTTTCCATTTGGCACAGACAATTACTTTGTCCACGTTCTATCCTCCGCCTCATCCTTCTAAAGAGGAAAAAAGACTGCACCGGCTGGACCCAAAGAGAGCGTTAAGCTTCTTTATTGATAGAACGAAGGATTTCAGGCTGGAGGATCAGCTGTTCATTGGATACGTGGGCAAGAGGAGAGGAAAGGCAGTCCACAAGAGAACACTATCCAGGTGGGTTGTTCTTTGCATTAAAATCTGTTACTCTTTGGCAAAGAAGGATCCTCCTGAGGGCATTAGAGCTCATTCCACCAGAGCTAAGTCGGCCACTTCGGCCTTGGCCAGAGGTGTTCCTGTGGTCGACATCTGCAAGGCCGCAACTTGGTCGTCCCTTCACACTTTTGCGAAACATTACTGTTTGGATTCTGAGGTTAGAAGGGACGGCCAGTTTGCACGGTCAGTGCTGCAGGATTTCTTGGTTTGACCATTTAGGCACCCGCCACCGGGCGTGGTACTGCTTTGGGACTCTATTCATGAGGTGAGGAATCCACAGGTAGTTGTAACCATCAGAAGAACGAGTTACTTACCTTCGGTAACGACTTTTCTGGTGGATACATTAGCTACCTGTGGATTCCTCACGGTCCCACCCGCCTCCCCGTTGCCTTTCTGGTCTTACCAAGTAATCCTTGAGTGCGCTCCTCTTGGTCTTCAAGGTTGCAATAGATGTTGTATTTATGGATATTTGTGTATATTTATCTGTGTATATATATATATATATATATATATATATGTATGTATATATCTTTGTGTATATACATGATTTGCATATATTTGTTTAAAAAAAAAAAAAAAGTTATATTAAATTTACAGCTATTCATTGCAATGTTGTGTATTTTACAATGTTATGGTATTTTACCTTGCTCTTTCATTGCATTGGGTGGTTGTTCTCATGCACGTAAAAAATTGTTGGTACTGACGTCGGCACGTCGTCGAGGACCTCTTATTGCCTGTATGACGTCAGACGGCGTCGCGTGGGCTAGAGTGACGTCCTCGTCGACGTGCAGAGACTAGGAAGAAGATTTCCGTCGAATGCTGGCGCCATGGGAGTATTCATGAGGTGAGGAATCCACAGGTAGCTAATGTATCCACCAGAAAAGTCGTTACCGAAGGTAAGTAACTCGTTCTTGTGGCATGTAGTGCTGTAGATTCATATGCACCCACCTGCCTCCCAGGACACCTGTGGCCGTTGCAGTCTTTTCACTGTCTTCATGCATTTATTTGCATTGTCACCTCCTTCTTGTCTCTGACACTACACTCTCACCTGCCTGGGGGAAAAGAATCAAACAATGGAGTTACCAGCAAAAGGAGGAGTTACTACACCTTGTGACTCAAGACTTTTTGAATACAAACAATTGCAACCTTTCGGATCCAACGCTAGATGGCAGACGTATGCAGAGCATGTTAATCTTCAGAACTACATGTCACAAACATATGCTTACTGGGTATGTAACATTTTCTTTCCCCAAGATCTCCATGTAAAGATCATCAATATAGCATTAACCACTGACTCTCCACTTTTAAACACCATTTAAAGCAATACCATCCAGTAAATGTACATCAGCATCTAATACTCTTTGATGAGTAGTCTAAATGTGCTTTTATGCTGGTTATACTCCTGTTTTGCCCATGATTATTGTAGTTTCACAAGCCACAGAGTCTTGTGTTCTAGTTAATTTTGTATAGCAGAATCATCACCCTCTTTTTAATTACTGCACATGTTATTGTTGAAAATATGAATGCATTATTTTCTTCTGTTTGTTTTATACAATTCTGCCTTTCAGAAACCTATGAAACTGATGGCTATAATCCTGAAGCTCCTGGTATAACCAACCCTTCAAGACCATTGTACAGACACAGACCCCATGCACAGAGGCCTAATTTAATAGGTTTGACGTCGGGAGATATGGATCTGCCACCAAGAGGTATTGTGGAGATATTGTTTATAACATGTAACAGAAGTGTAATAGAGCCGCTCTGTGCATCAAACAAGACAAGCATTTCTCAATACATCTCACATTTAGAGTATAGTTATTGTTAGAATTGGGGTTTCTGGTTGGCTAGGGTATGCACCTAAGCCAGGCAGCACCCACCCATTCTAGTCGGGGCAAGGGAGTTACACGTCCAAGATAACCCCTGCTCTCACCCCCTTGGTAGTGTGGCACGAGTAGTCAGGCTTACCCGGAGGCAATGTGTAAAGCGTTTGCACAACACACGCAACACACGTGACGCAATATGTACACCACAAAGTAAACAACACTGAGCTATGTAAAAATAAACTGTATTGCACGAAACATAATTAGACCAAACATTACATGTCAGAAATACCCTACCTTAGCAGTTGTCAGAACGTTACACGTTACAAATACTCTGCAAGAATAAGCAATAGTCACATTAGAACACGTAAGTACTCTGGATTCTGCAATATAAGCAGTAGTCAGGAATCACATTATACAACCAATACACGTATCCTGGTATTACCATAAATGCCCATAAGAGGAACATTAGAAAGCGTAGGTTATGTCATAAAACAGACAAGTGATCATATCAAACTTATAATGCCCATAGCAGAAACATTAGAAAAATGATGGGGCGTCTCTGAAAAGTACCTGTTTCCTTCTGAAAGGCACCTCCTGTGCCAAGAAGATCGATATAGAGGCCCCCGGCACTCCTATGCGCAAAACGGGGGCCATTTATATCTGGAAAAGATGGGGGGAGGCCCAATTCCAAACCCCGCAAAACTGGGGAGAAGACGATGCAAAACTGGGGAGAAGAAGAGACCTGGTGATGCGGGGGCCTGCAATGCGGCGTCCACCCGCTCGTGATATCTGGTGCCAATAAAAAGGTGGGGAGCCTCCATTGAGGACTCCCTCCTCACCTAGTGCTCCCTCGCCGAGTGGGGCCTGGCGAAGCGGGGAGTCCCTGATGAGGCCACTCATCTGCTTGGGATGCGGCGGCACCCGACACGGTGCACGAGCCGCTCTTCTGCCCTTCACGGGCTGCGGCGGTGCAAGCGAACCAAGAGGTGCAGGTTCGTGCCCCGGGGCGCTCCTCACCGGGTGCGTCACCCCGGGGGTACTGGTCAGAGAACAGATGCTCCACTTTTCATCACTCCACCGCGCTCGAAGATAATCAAGCCGGATCGCACCAGTGAGTGTTTTACAGCAATAATGCAATTTCCAAGGCGCAGGGGAGCTTTCCCAAAGCCTTGTTCGCAGTGGTGAACTCTGATTTCAGCAAACGCTTTTCAGCACGCTGCGCCCCGGTCGCGGCCATGAGACACGGCAATGCGCTTAGAAGCTCAAGGGGGCACAATAAAGCTCTTTCCAAGTGCAAGGAATATACAGAAGCAGCACTCCTCGTACTGTGGAAAGTTACAGGGGTCAGAGGCCACAGCACCCTGCCCCCCAGGGACAGAAGGGAGGGTAGCACAGGGCTACCAGACCCAAACAGGCCAGCACAAGGGATGCAGATGGTGGCAGTTCCTCCTAGTGACCAGGCAGGTCACAGATCAGCACAGCAGCAGTCCAAGGTGCGTCCTGGTGAGTCCATTCAGCAGCATCCTGGGTCTAGTTCCAGAAGTGTCTCTGGAGTACCAAGAATGTCTAAATTGTAGGGAAAATTCCCCTGTACTTCTACTCAGTTTACAGTGTGTTTTACAAAGAGTGGGAGAGGAGGTTCCAACCAGTTACAACTGGTTCTGGGAGTGCCCCTTTATCTCCTCCAGTACAGGCTCCAAACATCGGGGGGTAAACGACCCTACTGTGTGAGGCCAGGGACAAGCCTTTACAAATGCAGGTGTGCCCTGCCCTTTCCCTTCTCTCAGCCCAGGAAGACTATTCAGTATGTAGATGCACCTCTGACACCTCCACCCTCAGTGTGTACAGGCTGTCTGAAAAGTATGCACAAAGCCCAACTGTCACTCTGCCCAGATGTGGATTGGAGTCAAGCTGCACAGAGAAATGCTCACTTTCTAGAAGTGGCATTTCTGTGATGACGATAAAAAATCCACCTACACCAGTAAGCAGCATTTTTCACTACCATTACAACCATACCAAACATGCCTACGCTACCTCTCATAAATCAGACAATACCCCCTACACTTAAGGCAGGGCATTTCCAGTGCAATTCCTATGAGAAGGCAGAACTCACAGCAGTGAGAAACCAAATAGACTGTTTGTCACTACGAGGACAGACCATCTTACTAGGCACATGTCCTGCCTTCTACATACGTAGCACCCTGCCCATAGGGCTAGCTGGGGCTTACTTTAGGGGTGACATACATGTATTAAAAGGGGAGTTTTGGGCCTGGCAAATAAATTTAGATGCCAGGACCCTGTGGCAGAAAACTGCACACACAGGCCCTGCGCTACCAGGCCTGAGACAGGTTTGAAAGGCTACTTCAATTGGTGGCACAAGCAGTGCTGCAGGCCCACTAGTAGAATTTAATTTACAGGCCCTGGGTATAGAGATACCACTTTACAAGGGACTTGTTGGTAAATTATATGTGTCAATTGTGTATAAGCCAATCATACCAATTTTACAAGGGAGAGCACATGCACTTTAGCACTGATTAGCAGGGGTAAAGTTCTCAGTCATAACGTCATCCAACAAGGGTCCGAAAAATAAGGAGGAAAAAGACAAAAAGTTTGGAGAATGACCCTTTTAAAAGGGGCAGGTCCAACATATATGCTTTTGGATAGTACGCACAAGTATAATTTTCTTTTTGATAGCAGCAGTATTGTACTGGCTATTGAACTCACTGGATAGTTCTCCAGTAGACTGGCGCCCGTGCAGGCCACTGCTAATGCCTCTTTGACTTCACTTCAAGTGGCACAGTGATATGAGTAAGCATAGAAATAGGATGAAGAGAGAACAGAGGGAGAGGTGAGAGCGGAGGAGAGAGACCGAAAATGGATGGATGGATGCAAAGAGAAAGTAGTGAAGAATTAAGCAGCCTTGTAGAACATTTTTCCAGGGCTGCTATTGGTCACCAGACCGGCTGTATTGTGTAGGCAAGATAGATGGGCACTGAGGGGAGAAAGTTTGCAATGTCCACAGGCAGTGGTTAGTTTGTAAAAGAATGCATCCTAGGTCTCATATTTTTAGAAGAAGCCTACTGCTGCAGAATGTCGGGGGCTACTGAATACCAAGGCTTGCCTACTCTTTATTTAGCCTTTTGTCATATTTGTTCTCTAGTAGACTCTCCATGTGCCTGTATCACACTTTTGCATTCTTCCTTTGCCACTGTTTTGCCATCTTTTGCGTCCTCCTCCTTTTTGCCCTCTGCTGCTTTTCTCTTTTGCTATGTATCCAAGTTTGATTATTAAAAATAAGCCCTGGTCCCAAAAAAGTGCCAGTGGGCCCCACCTACAACTACTGGCTCATATTAAGCACTGAACACAGCTATGTACAAGATACTGGTTACAGGGTACCTAAAATTTCTCTGAATAAGCTGTGCAATCCAAGCGGAAATTGTCCGCCCTTCGAAAAGGTCAAAAATCGCTGTTAATATATTTCTATCCCATCTTGAAACTGACAAGATATGGGAAAAGTTAGCCTGGACAAGTATACTAATTTTGGTGTTTAAGGATTACATTTTTGAAAGTAGAACCAGTTTGAATATAGGTGACAATAGCCCATTAAGTGGAAGCATGAATTGATTGGGGACTATACAGGTCATCTTTTCCCCTGAGTAGTTTATCTACCTGCTTTTCCAGTTTACATGGGAAAGTTATCCGTTCAGGATTACTCTAGGCACGGTTTTTTTTTTGACACCCTTGTTAGAATATTTCTTACTTTGGTTAAAAAAAATAAAATAAAAAATAAAAAAACAGGTGCCAAAATGAATGGAGTAAATGCAAAAAAGTGGAGTACGTGTAAATGATAGGCAGAAGACAACCAGAATTCCAATACACAGTAAAGTCGAAGTACACGTAGGATAAAGTGTGATTAATTAGTTCAACTGTTGCTACATAAATCAATATCCTACAGACTGCATTGGCCTAATGCATGGGTTCCCAAACTTTTCTATGCCCTGCACGTCTTGGAAATTTTTGCTTAATGTTCACACCCCCTACAAAAGTAATATCACATTTGAAGATGAATATTCACATTTTCATTTTTGAACCACAGATAGAACCACATACAGTGCTGTGGGTGAACAAATTGAACCTAAAAAAATAAGCTTTTAACTCTGTTCATGTAATGTAAATTGAGCAATCCAAGAAAAATGTAAAAAGCAAAATCAATCCCAGTTGTGAACATAAAATTAAATTACTTCTATGGTCCTGCTTCTGATTCATGATTTTGTCAATACGTGGAATGTCTTTGCCGATTGCAATCCTCAGGTCTACCTGTGGATTCTGTTGATTTCTAGAGTTTGCCTTGATTGACAAGAGAACTGAATCCAGATTTGTTGCAAATGGAATGAGGACACAGAGTGCTGTTCCACTAAGTCTTGGGAACATATCCAGTGCTGAACACCTTAACTCCTCCTAGGTCTTGCTTTCAAATTGCATTTCAAGAGCTCAATTTGTCTGCAAATCAATATTTTCCTTCATCTCTACATCATCTGGCATTTTCGGCAAATTGTATGAATATGGACTCCGTAGGAAGCTGGCTCTGTTTATCCTATACCAAAATGCGGGGTACAAGGTACAACATCCATATTGCAACTCTTGGTGAGACCAGGTTCTCAGACGAAGGCCATCTGACAGAAGTCAAAGCCCGTTAAACTTTTTTTTGAGTGGCCTCAGCAGTGATGAAAATCGTGAAGCAGGAGTGGGTTTCGCCATCAGATCTCATCTGATCAGCAAATTAGCCAGCCTCCCAAAAGGATTCAAAGGTGCCTTTCAAAGGAAAGCACAACACCACCTTCATCAGTACATATACCCCCACCATGACAGACCCGGAGGCGATCAACTACAAGTTTAGTAAAGAGAAGGGACAGGCAGGATGTTAGTGACTGAGGCCATGTGCGATGCAGAGTGCTGGACAAACCACAGGCTCATCCTGTCAAACTCAACAATCACATCCAGCCCAGGCGGCGCCCACAGGGGAAAAAGACCATTAAGCGACTGAATGTCAGCAAGTTAGAATGGCACTCTGTGCCAGAACCTCAGTGAAGACCTCAACAGTAAGCTTGACCAACTCACCTTTGCACAAACAGTGTAGAAGAGTACTGGTCAGCTTTTAGAGATGTGGTCTACAACACCGCTCTCGCTCACTTGGACCAGAACACACACAGACACCAGGACTGGTTCGACGACAAAGATTAATACATTCAGAAGCTGCTTGATGAGAAGCGTGAAGCCTTCAGATCTCTCCAGCAAGACACTACATCTGTCTCCAAGAAGGCAGCCTATAACTCCAGCTAAAGCAAGGTGCAAGCAAAGGTCAGAGAGATGCAAGACTCCTGGCTCAGCAGAAAGGCAGATGAGATCCAGAAGTACGCTGACAGCAACAACTCTAAGCGTTTCTATGATGCCCTAAAGACCATCTATGGGCCACAGTCCTCTGGAACATCACCACTGCTCAGTGTTGACGGGTCTAACCTGCTCACTGACAAGTATGCCATATTGAAAAGATGGGCTGAGTAGTTCAACAATGTCCTAAACAGGCCTTCCTCTATCAATGCTGAAGCCATTGACTGCATGCCGCAAGTCGCCATCAACACCTCCCAGGCAGAACCTCCAAAGGAATTGGAGGTTAAAGAAGCAATTAAGTTTCTCTCCGGTGGTAAAGCATTGGGCTCTGACTCCATCTCAGCCGAAATTTACAAAGCAGGGGGACCAGTCTTGTTACAGAAGCTCACCGAGCTTTTTCACACCATGTGGCAACAAGAAGTTATCCCTCAGGAGCTCAAGGATGCCTCCAACGTCCATCTCTACAAGAGAAATGGAAACCACAGAGGAATCTCTCTCCTTGGCATTGCTGGCAAAATCCTTGCCAGAGTCGTCCTCAACCACCTCACTCAACACATGGAAGATGGATACCTGCCAGAGAGTCAGTGCAGCTTCAGAGACTGCTGAGGGGCAGTGCACATGATACTTGCAGCACGTCAACTACAGGAGAAGTGTCAGGAACAAACGGACCTTTTCAGAGTGTTCGTGGAACTGAACAATGCCTTTGACAGTGTCAGTCGTGAGGGGCTATGACAGATCATGGAGAATTTTGGGTGCTCTGGCAAATTCATCAGTATGGTGTGCCAGTTCCACGAGCTTGCTCGAGTACTGGACAGTGGAGACAATGAAGACTCCTCCAGTGCCTTCCCAGGCACCAATGGAGTCAAGCAAGGCTGTGTACTGGCATCCACGCTGTTCAGCATGATGTGCTCGGCCGTGCTGTCAGAGATGCCTCCTGCGATGACAAAGAAGCCAGCATCAAGGTCAGGTATAGGACTGATGGCAGGCTCTTCAACCTGCAGAGGCTACCGGCCAAGACCAAGGTTGAAGAGGATTCTGTGCACGATTTCCTGTTCGCAGATGACTGCACACTCAACTCTGCCACAGGGTCCCAGATGCAGCAGAGCATTAACCGCTTTTCCACTGTCTGCAGAAATTTCGACCTCACAATCCGTACCAAGAAGACTGGGGTCTTGCATCAGCCTGCACCGCAGAATACATATGTGGAAACAACTATCACTGCTGAAGGAGAAATCCTGAAGGCTGTTGACAAGTTTACATACCTCGGCAGCACACACTCCAGATATGTGAACACTGATGCTGAGGTAGATGCATGCATTGCCAAGGCAAGCTCTGCATTTGGATGGCTGCAGGAGTCATTGTGGGAGAAGACAGGCGTCCAACTGCGCACAAAGCTGAAGATGTATAAGGCAGTCGTACTGCCCAAATTACTGTATGCCTGTGAGACATGGACTGCGTACAAGTGCCATGCCAAAAAGCTCAATTACTTCCAAATAAAATGCTTAAGAAGGCTGCTGAAAATTACCTGGCAAGACAAAGTTCCAGACACATGTCCTCTCAAGCTGGTCTGCCAAGTAACTAAGCCCTGCTGAGAAGAGCCCAAGTCAAGTGGGCAGGCTACCTTGTACTTATGCCAGACATATGCATTCCCAAGAAACTGCTCTATGGTGAACTGGCGGAAGGCAACCACACAGAAGGTGGGGAGAAAAAGCGCTTCAAGGGCATGCCAAAAGTCTCTCTGAAGGGCTTTGGCATTGACCCGGACTCCTCGGCACCAAACACACACCATCAGCGGCACAGTGGCGCCAGGGTGCAAACACAGCGTCAGGTGCCTAATGCTTTTCAATGGGGGAACCCCGGGTGGGTCACAAAGATGCTGCAGACTGGGTTCACGGAGTTGGTTGTGGAAAACCAAAGGCCGGACAAGTAGAAGAGGAGCCCGTTGGACATGTCGGTCGGATCTCCCAAGGCCTGGGGGCTGCAGGTGCAGGGATACCTTTTAGGTGTCGGGAATCATTGTAGGATCCGGTCGCAGTCGGGGAGGGGGGTCCTCCCGATTTAGGCTGCAGGCGTTGCCGTGTTGGCCAGGAGGGGTTAAACCCAGGGTAGACTCGAGGTCGGATTCACCTGGGGGACCTCATCCAGACTGGTGTGCAGAGTAGGAAGGATTTCAAGATCCGGGGAGGCTTTGGAGTCCATTTAGAAGGTTTCTTGTGGACAGAGCTGCTGTCCTCGGGGGTTTGTGGGCCAGCAGTCCTCTTTGGGGGTATGGGGGGGGTGTAGAGGTAGAGGTTGCTGGTCCTGCAGGATGCATCGCCTTTTTGTAGCCGGAGTCTTGACACTGCAGACAGGCCGGTAGGATTGGGGCCAAGCCAGTTGTCATCTGGAGTTCTCACTGCTGGGACTGGCTTTTCAGTCTTCTTGAGGTCACCAGGATTCTGATGAGCAAGGTTCAGTGGTGCCCCTAAATACTTGATTTAGTGGGGTGCAGGGGTCAGAGAGCAGTAGCCAATGGCTTCTGTCCTTGAGGGTGGCTACACCCTTCCTGTCCCACTCCCTTTGAGAAGGCTGGTAGATTCCTATCACTATTGGTCACTCTCCTCCAAAGCAAGATGGAGGATTCTGCAAGAAGGGGGTCACTTCAGCTCTGTACACTCTAGAGGTGGTCCCAGCTGAAGTGGTCGCTCCTCCTTGTTTTTCCTAATTTTCCCACCAGATCTACCATCAAAAGTGGGGCCTGGTCCAGGGAGCGGGCATCTCCTCTAGCTGGAGTGCCCTGTGGCAGTGTAATAGGAGGCCTGAGCCTTTGAGGCTCACTGCCAAATTCTGCAACTCCCGCAGGGGGAAGGTGCGAAGCACCTCCACCCAGAGCAGGCTTTGTTCCTGACCCCAGGGAGGGTGAGGGCTCCTACCCAATGGGGGTCCGAAACTTGTCTGTTCGTGGTATGCTGGCACAGACGGTAAGTCCTACACTAGAGAGTTGGGTAAAATACAAGGGGCGTCTTTAAGATCCCCTCTATGTGCATTTTACAATCAATCCAACACTGGCATCAGGATGGGTTTATTGTGCTGAGAAGTTTGATACCAAACTTCCTAGTCTTCAGTGAAGCCATCATGGAGTTGTGGAGTTTGTAATGACAAATTCCCTGCCCATGTATTTAAAATGGCCACACAGCACTTAAAAAAGAATGAACTTAGAAACTCTAGGGGCTTATTGCTCATCCATCTATGCCCTCACCTGTAGTATAGTGTACCCTGGCTTAGGGCTGTTATGCCTGCTAGAGGGGTGACTTACCTGTTACACAGTCAGAGGTTTGTAGGCATGTCACCCAGAGAAGGATGCCATGTCGACTTTACCTTTTTCTCCCCACCAGGACACACAGGCTGCAATGGCAGTGTGCATGTGTTTGGTGTGGGGTCCCCTAGGGTGCCATAATACATGGGGCATCCCTCATGGACCCTCCCTGGCCAAAGAGCAGTTCTTTGGTACTTTTTTACAAGGGCCTTAGCTGTGTGCCAATTGTAGAAACAATGGTACAGTTTAGGCAAGAACACTGGTGCTGGGGCCTGGTTAGCATGATCCCAGCACACACTTGGTCAAGAAAGCATCACTATCAGGCATTGTGTGTGTGTGTTTGTTTTTGTGTGTGTGTGTTTGTTTTTGTGTGTGTTTTGTTTGTTTTTGTGTGTGTTTTGTTTGTTTTTGTGTGTGTTTTGTTTGTTTTTGTGTGTGTTTTGTTTGTTTTTGTGTGTGTTTTGTTTGTTTTTGTGTGTGTGTGTGTGTTTGTTTTTGTGTGTGTGTGTGTTTGTTTTTGTGTGTGTGTGTGTTTGTTTGTGTGTGTGTGTTTGTTTGGGGGGGTAACCATGCTGATAGGATCACTTTCGTACAGATTCATAATCCATTCTTCTGAAATCTTTAGGTCTCATTCGACAAAATATCCATTACACCATTCTGACAGCATTTCCAAACGAGTCACAATTTATTCACGCACAATAGGAGTTATGAATTCAATATCAACCATCTTTCCAAGTGAAGGAAAATTTCAATCTCTCAATGCCAAAGAGGTAACTTTTCTTTGAAGGAATTCAACTCTTTGAAAGCTTTCATCGTGTTCATCACTTTTCTTTGAAGAGAAACATTCAGATCCTTCAAATGAGTGAAAATGTCAGGAAAATAAGCCATCATTTGTGTGAATTCTTGTGATTCCAGTGCTTCAAACAGATCACAGTTCACTTCCTTGATGTGCACAAAATAATTTGAAGGTGCGATGGTTCAAAGCACGCCCCTTGATACAGTTGATCTTCACACAAGCATCAAAGACTTTCTTCAAATTGGAGGCAATGTTTTTGATGTCGAAGCATGCAGATGGAGAAAACAATGGGTAATTTGCAAATCTGGATTCTCCTTTTTCATCAATGCAGCAAAGCCAGATTTATTTCCAAGCATTGCAGGTTCACCATTAGTGGTCACAGAACAAATGACTTTTATATCTAAAAGCCATGTTTGGCAAAAAAAAAAGTCTTTCACCAGCTTCATCACATTATTTGTGGGGTTTTTTCAGATCTTCACAAAACTGGAGTCTTCCTTCACAGCACCATCATTGACATACCTCACTAATGTCACGAGTTAACTGTAAGTGGAGACTTCAGTTGGTCATCCAATTGAATAGAGATTTTCAGAGGACTAGCTCTGACATCTGAGATAACTTGGTCCAAAATATCTTCACTCAACTCTTGGATTTGGTTGTGAATGACATTATTAAATAGGGGCACTAATTCAATGTATTTCTGGCTTCTTTGCCCAGAATAATAGTTGGCCTTTACAGTGCACATGGCTTGATAAGATCTTCTACAATTGTGTGAGGCTTCTTGGATTTGGCAACCTTATATGCCACTTGGTATGAAGCAAAAAGTAGTGGCTGTTCAACAGATACGAACCCCATCCTTGGAAAAGTTACTCCAGAATCAAAACAAGCTCTTTTGGTTACCAATGACCCCACATCATGTCCTTCAACATCAGCTCTGCCATGGTTGTTCTTGAAGTACTCTTGAAACGTGGATGGCTTCATATTTGAGTTTGAAAAGACAACGCTACAGGGATTTTTGCAAGTCATTTCTGTAGGAAGTTGGCTCTGTATGCACTATTTCAAAGGAATAGTATGCACAGAGTCCAAGGGTTCCCCTTAGAGATAAGATAGTGGCAAAAAGAGAATTCTAATGCTCTATTTTGTTGTAGTGTGGTCGAGCAGTAGGCTTATCAAAGGAGTAGTGTTAAGCATTTGTTGTACATACACAAGCAATAAATGAGGAACACAGAAAGTACACCTTCAGCAACACGGGGGCGGCCGGGTGCAGTGTACAAACACGCATCGGGTTTTCAATAGGTTTCAATGGGAGACCAAGGGGTCTCTTCAGCGATGCAGGCAAAGGGGGGGCTCCTCGGGGTAGCCACCACCTGTGCAAGGGAGAGGGCCTCCTGGGGGTCACTCCTGCACTGGAGTTCAGGTCCTGGGGGCTGCGGGTGCAGAGTCTTTACCAGGTGTCGGGATCTGGGAGACAGGCAGTCGCGGTCAGGGGGAGCCTCGGGATTCCCTCTGCAGGCGTCGCTGTGGGAGCTCAGGGGGGACAACTCTGGCTACTCACGGTCTCACAGTCGCAGGGGGGGCTTTCCCTGAAGCGTTACTTCTCCACAAGTCGAGCCGGGGGCGTCGGGTGCAGGGTAGCAAGTCTCACGCTTCTGGCGGGAAATGCAGTTGTTTTAAGGTTGCTCCTTTTGAAACAAAGTTGCAGTCTTGGTGAACAGAGCCGCTGTCCTCGGGAGTTTCTTGGTCCTTCTAGAGCAGGGCAGTCCTCTGAGGATTCAGAGGTCGCTGGTCCCTGGGGAGAGCATCGCTGGAGCAGGGTCTTTAGAAGGGGGGGGGGGGGGGGGGGGGAGAGACAGGCCGGTAGAGCTGGGGCCAAAGCAGTTGGTCTTCTCTGCAGGGTTTTTCAGCTTAGCAGTCCTCTTTTTCTTAGGTTGCAGGAATTGGAGTTCCTAGGTTCTGGGGAGCCCCTAAATACAGAATTTAGGGGTGTGTTTAGGTCTGGGAGGGTAGTAGCCAATGGCTTCTAGCCCTGAGGGTGGCTAACACCCTCTTTGTGCCTCCTCCCAAGGGGAGGGGGTCACATTCCTATCCCTTTTGGGGGAATCCTCCATCTGCAAGATGGAGGATTTCTAAAAGTCAGTCACCTCAGCTCAGGTTGCCTTAGGGGCTGTCCTGACTGGCCAGTGACTCCTCCTTGTTTTTCTCATTATCTCCTCCGGCCTTGCCGCCAAAAGTGGGGCCATGGCGGGAGGGGGCGGGCAATTCCACTAGCTGGAATGCCCTGGGGTGCTGTAACAAAGGGGGTGAGCCTTTGAGGCTCACCGCCAGGTGTTACAGTTCCTGCAAGGGGGAGGTGATAAGTATCTCCACCCAGTACAGGCTTTGTTACTAGCCACAGAGTGACAAAGGCACTCTCCCCATGTGGCCAGCAACATGTCTTGAGTGTGGCAGGCTGCTAAAACCAGTCAGCCTACACGGGTAGTTGGTTAAGGTTTCAGGGGGCACCTCTAAGGTGCCCTCTGGGGTGTATGTTACAATAAAATGTACACTGGCATCAGTGTGCATTTATTGTGCTGAGAAGTTTGATACCAAACTTCCCAGTTTTCAGTGTAGCCATTATGGTGCTGTGGAGTTCGTGTATGACAGACTCCCAGACCATATACTCTTATGGCTTCCCTGCATTTACAATGTCTAAGGTTTTGCTAAGACATTGTAGGGGCACAGTGCTCATGCACTGGTGCCCTCACCTATGGTATAGTGCACCCTGCCTTAGGGCTGTAAGGCCTGCTAGAGGAGTGACTTGCCTATACTGCATAGGCAGTGTGAGGTTGGCATAGCACTTTGAGGGGAGTGCCATGTCGACTTACTCGTTTTGCTCTCACCAGCACACACAAGCTGGCAAGCAGTGTGTCTGTGCTGAGTGAGGGGTCCCCAGGGTGGCATAAGCTATGCTGCAGCCCTTAGAGACCTTCCCTGGCATCAGGGCCCTTGGTACCAGGGGTACCAGTTACAAGGGACTTACCTGGATGCCAGGGTGTGCCAATTGTGGAAACAAAAGTACAGGTTAGGGAAAGAACACTGGTGCTGGGGCCTGATTAGCAGGCCTCAGCACACTTTCAAATCAAAACATAGCATCAGCAAAGGCAATTAGTCAGGGGGTAACCATGCCAAGGAGGCATTTCCTTACAATTTCCTATTGCGCAAGTGAAACCAAAGCTCATATAATCACTTATTTCCTTCTTTTTGACATGGGTGGTTGATTAATCCATGAGAGAGTTGGACAAACCACCTCTCTCATGACTCACAGATGCATACTAAATCACAGTTTATGAAAACTTTTTCGTGTGTTTGACATTCCAGCTTGTCAGGTCTTGTCAATACATGTATTTAACAATCATGAAAGTCACCTGTTGATCACTTATGTAGATGGATTGATCATAGTTCAATAATGTATTATCAATTCATTCTTGTAAGAATTTAGAATTTCCATTTTAAAATAACTAAATAAAATAATGGAAAACATATTGCAAAGTTAAGTCATGTTAGCTTTTCCATGAAAATAAGACTTGCTGTAAAGAAATGGCTCCCTGTTGCAGTTACCCCCCACTTTTTGCCTGATACTGATGCTGACTTGACTGAGAAGTGTGCTGGGACCCTGCTAACCAGGCCCCAGCACCAGTGTTCCTTCACCTAAAATGTGCCATTGTATACACAATTGGCACACCCTGGCATTCAGATAAGTCCCTTGTAACTGGTACTTCTAGTACCAACGGCCCTGATGCCAAGGAAGGTCTCTAAGGGCTGCAGCATGTCTTATGCCACCCTGGAGACCTCTCACTCAGCACAGACACACTGCTTGCCAGCTTGTGTGTGCTAGTGAGGACAAAACGAGTAAGTCGACATGGCACTCCCCTCAGGGTGCCATGCCAGCCTCTCACTGCCTATGCAGTATAGGTAAGCCACCCCTCTAGCAGGCCTTACAGCCCTAAGGCAGGGTGCACTATACCATAGGTGAGGGTACCAGTGCATGAGCATGGTACCCCTACAGTGTCTAAACAAAACCTTAGACATTGTAAGTGCAGGGTAGCCATAAGAGTATATGGTCTGGGAGTTTGTCAAACACGAACTCCACAGCACCATAATGGCTACACTGAAAACTGGGAAGTTTGGTATCAAACTTCTCAGCACAATAAATGCACACTGATGCCAGTGTACATTTTATTGTAAAATACACCACAGAGGGCACCTTAGAGGTGCCCCCTGAAACTTAACCGACTATCTGTGTAGGCTGACTAGTTTTAGCAGCCTGCCACAAACCGAGACATGTTGCTGGCCCCATGGGGAGAGTGCCTTTGTCACTCTGAGGCCAGTAACAAAGCCTGCACTGGGTGGAGATGCTAACACCTCCCCCAGGCAGGAATTGTCACACCTGGCGGTGAGCCTCAAAGGCTCACCTCCTTTGTGCCAACCCAGCAGGACACTCCAGCTAGTGGAGTTGCCCGCCCCCTCCGGCCAGGCCCCACTTTTGGCGGCAAGGCCGGAGAAAATAATGAGAAAAACAAGGAGGAGTCACTGGCCAGTCAGGACAGCCCCTAAGGTGTCCTGAGCTGAAGTGACTCTAACTTTTAGAAATCCTCCATCTTGCAGATGGAGGATTCCCCCAATAGGGTTAGGATTGTGACCCCCTCCCCTTGGGAGGAGGCACAAAGAGGGTGTACCCACCCTCAGGGCTAGTAGCCATTGGCTACTAACCCCCCAGACCTAAACACGCCCTTAAAGTTAGTATTTAAGGGCTACCCTGAACCCTAGAAAATTAGATTCCTGCAACTACAAGAAGAAGGACTGCCTAGCTGAAAACCCCTGCAGAGGAAGACCAGAAGACGACAACTGCCTTGGCTCCAGAAACTCACCGGCCTGTCTCCTGCCTTCCAAAGATCCTGCTCCAGCGACGCCTTCCAAAGGGACCTGCGACCTCGACATCCTCTGAGGACTGCCCCTGCTTCGAAAAGACAAGAAACTCCCGAGGACAGCGGACCTGCTCCAAGAAAAGCTGCAACTTTGTTTCCAGAAGCTTTAAAGAACCCTGCAAGCTCCCCGCAAGAAGCGTGAGACTTGCAACACTGCACCCGGCGACCCCGACTCGGCTGGTGGCGATCCAACACCTCAGGAGGGACCCCAGGACTACTCTAAGACTGTGAGTACAAAAACCTGTCCCCCCTGAGCCCCCACAGCGCCGCCTGCAGAGGGAATCCCGAGGCTTCCCCTGACCGCGACTCTTTGAATCCTAAGTCCCGACACCTGGGAGAGACCCTGCACCCACAGCCCCAGGACCTGAAGGACCGGACTTTCACTGGAGGAGTGACCCCCAGGAGTCCCTCTCCCTTGATCAAGTGGAGGTTTCCCCGAGGAACCCCCCCCTTGCCTGCCTGCAGCGCTGAAGAGATCCCTAGATCTCCCATTGACTTCCATTACCAACCCGACGCTTGTTTCTACACTGCACCCGGCCGCCCCCGCGCTGCTGAGGGTGAAATTTCTGTGTGGGCTTGTGTCCCCCCCGGTGCCCTACAAAACCCCCCTGGTCTGCCCTCCGAAGACGCGGGTACTTACCTGCAAGCAGACCGGAACCGGGGCACCCCCTTCTCTCCATTCTAGCCTATGTGTTTTGGGCACCACTTTGAACTCTGCACCTGACCGGCCCTGAGCTGCTGGTGTGGTGACTTTGGGGTTGCTCTGAACCCCCAACGGTGGGCTACCTTGGACCAAGAACTAAGCCCTGTAAGTGTCTTACTTACCTGGTTAACCTAACAAATACTTACCTCCCCTAGGAACTGTGAAAATTGCACTAAGTGTCCACTTTTAAAACAGCTATTTGTGAATAACTTGAAAAGTATACATGCAATTTTGATGATTTGAAGTTCCTAAAGTACTTACCTGCAATACCTTTCGAATGAGATATTACATGTAGAATTTGAACCTGTGGTTCTTAAAATAAACTAAGAAAAGATATTTTTCTATACAAAAACCTATTGGCTGGATTTGTCTCTGAGTGTGTGTACCTCATTTATTGTCTATGTGTATGTACAACAAATGCTTAACACTACTCCTTGGATAAGCCTACTGCTCGACCACACTACCACAAAATAGAGCATTAGTATTATCTATTTTTACCACTATTTTACCTCTAAGGGGAACCCTTGGACTCTGTGCATGCTATTCCTTACTTTGAAATAGCACATACAGAGCCAACTTCCTACATTGGTGGATGAGCGGTGGGGTACAAGACTTTGCATTTGCTGGACTACTCAGCCAATACCTGATCACACGACAAATTCCAAAATTGTCATTAGAAATTCATTTTTGCAATTTGACATTTTTCTAAATTCTTAAAAGTCCTGCTAGGGCCTTGTGTGTTAAGTCCCTGTTTAGCATTGTCTTTTAGAGTTAAAAGTTTGTTAAAAGTTTGAAATTAGATTCTAGAAACAGTTTTAGATTCTTTAAAAAGTCTTCCAACTCTTAGCAAAATAATGTCTGATACAGAGATGAATGTGGTGGAACTCGACACCACACCTTACCTCCATCTTAAGATGAGGGAGCTAAGGTCTCTCTGTAATATCAAAAAAATAACCATTGGCTCCAGACCTACCAAAATTCAGCTCCAGGAGCTGTTGACAGAGTTTGAAAAAGCCAACCCCTCTGATGATGACCTCACAGAGGAAGAGATTAGTGACTTGGAGGCCAATGTCCCTCCTCCAGTCCTAAATAGGGAGAACAGGACCCCTCAAGTCCTGTCTCCAACTGTGTTAGTCAGAAATAGTGAGTCCCTCACAGGAGCGTCCCACATTTCTGAAATCACTGAGGATGCTCTCAGTGAAGATGACCTCCTGTTAGCCAGGATGGCCAAAAGATTGGCTTTAGAGAGACAGCTCCTAGCCATAGAAAGGGAAAGACAAGAGATGGGCCTAGGACCCATCAATGGTGGCAGCAATATAAATAGGGTCAGAGATTCTCCTGACATCCTAAAAATCCCCAAAGGGATTGTAACAAAATATGAAGATGGTGATGACATCACCAAATGGTTCACAGCTTTTGAGAGGGCTTGTGTAACCAGAAAAGTGAACAGATCTCACTGGGGTGCTCTCCTTTGGGAAATGTTCACTGGAAAGTGTAGGGATAGACTCCTCATACTCTCTGGAAAAGATGCAGAATCCTATGACCTCATGAAGGGTACCCTGATTGAGGGCTTTGGATTCTCCACTGAGGAGTATAGAATTAGATTCAGGGGGGCTCAAAAATCCTCGAGCCAGACCTGGGTTGATTTTGTAGACTACTCAGTAAAAACACTAGATGGTTGGTTAACTGGAAATGAAGTGTGTGACTATGTTGGGCTTTATAATTTGTTTATGAAAGAACACATTTTAAGTAACTGCTTCAATGAAAAGTTGCATCAGTATCTGGTAGACCTAGGTCCAATTTCTCCCCAAGAATTGGGAAAGAAGGCAGACCACTGGGTCAAGACTAGGGTAACCAAAACTTCCACTGGGGGTGACCAAAAGAAAGGGGTTACAAAAACTCCCCAGGAGAAAGTGGGTAACACTAGAAACAAAGAAAAAGAGTCCTCTGTAGGCCCCCAAAAACCAGAACAGGTGGGTGGGCCCCAGGACACAACCCAAAACAAAGGTGGGTACCAGGGTAAGAACTGGGATGCCACTAAGGCATGGTGCCACAACTGTAAACAGTCTGGGCACCACACCAAGGACACTTCTTGTCCCAAAAACAAACCCCAGAACAAAATTCCTGGGGTAACCAGTGTAGCCATGGGAGATGACTCCTCAGATGAGGAGGTCTTCCTAGCCTTCAACTGGAAACAGGGCCCAACAGGTGAGTTGGAGATTCCAGAGGGAAGTAGACACTTCCACCACCTACTGGTGAATGGAATCCCAACCACTGCCCTGAGAGACACTTGTGCCAGTCACACTATTGTGCATGACAGGCTGGTGCTCTCAAACCAGTACATCCCAGGTGAGACTGCCAGGGTAAGAGTTAGCCTAGACAGGGTCACTAAGAGGCCTGTGGCTTTAGTGCCCATAGAAGTGGGTGGCACTCTTAGCTGGAGAAGGGTAGTAGTCAGTACAGACCTCCCCCTTGATTGTCTCCTTGGAAATGACTACCCAGAGGTTAGTCAGAGCCCAAGAGAGGAACTGGTCCAGTGTCAGTCCTCTCCCAAGGATTCTGGAAGTCCTGCCTCTACAGTAAATGCAAGCAGGCCCCAGAAGAAGAAGAAAAGAAAACAGAGTAGGAAGGGTGGACAACCTTTAGCCAAGGTTACAGCAAGCCAAGGAGATTCTGCTCCAGTAGGGGAGAACTCCAAAAATGGCCCTGATAAAGTCCAACCTGACCCACAAGAAGTCCTGGCTAGACAGGCAACTGTTAAACCTGAGTGGGTGGCTCCTCAGCTAACAGAAGAAAGAGTGGAAGAAGGGTGTTTACTACAAGATGTGGTAACCCCCCACTCTAATACAGCAGACAGGCAACCTGAACCCAAAGAGGCCTGTAACTTAGCCCCTTCCCTTTTAGGTGAAGAGCTAAAGGTGTGGTTCTGGGCACTGACAGCTGTCAGTGGCCTCTGCTGGGTGTTAGCCTTTATGGCTGCACTATCCTTAGCATGGTGGTCTGACCCCATGCCAAATAGCAAGTTAGGCCCCCTGACCCTATTGGTCATGGTGGGGTTACTCCAGCTCTGGGTAACCTCTCTGGGTAAGCTAGGGGTAACCCTGGCCAAGATAAGGTCAGCAGAGGTGGATACCTCTAAGACCAAAATAGAAAGAATGGGTGGAGACATTGAAGAGGCAGACAAGAGGCAATTCAGACTAGGTCCTATCACTGTGGAAGTAGGTCAGTTCCCCAAAGGGAATGACCTGAACAGAAGGATGTAAGGCAGAGTAGGCCCTGCAACTAACCAGCCTATTTCTCCTACTCTTCCTCGCCTGACAGACTAGGAAGACTCTCCCAGCTTGGGCTGAGTCTCCTGGCCTGTGGGCTGGGGGGGGCTTGTGTAAAGAAATGGCTCCCTGTTGCAGTTACCCCCCACTTTTTGCCTGATACTGATGCTGACTTGACTGAGAAGTGTGCTGGGACCCTGCTAACCAGGCCCCAGCACCAGTGTTCCTTCACCTAAAATGTACCATTGTATACACAATTGGCACACCCTGGCATTCAGATAAGTCCCTTGTAACTGGTACTTCTAGTACCAAGGGCCCTGATGCCAACGAAGGTCTCTAAGGGCTGCAGCATGTCTTATGCCACCCTGGAGACCTCTCACTCAGCACAGACACACTGCTTGCCAGCTTGTGTGTGCTAGTGAGGACAAAACGAGTAAGTCGACATGGCACTCCCCTCAGGGTGCCATGCCAGCCTCTCACTGCCTATGCAGTATAGGTAAGACACCCCTCTAGCAGGCCTTACAGCCCTAAGGCAGGGTGCACTATACCATAGGTGAGGGTACCAGTGCATGAGCATGGTACCCCTACAGTGTCTAAACAAAACCTTAGACATTGTAAGTGCAGGGTAGCCATAAGAGTATATGGTCTGGGAGTTTGTCAAACACGAACTCCACAGCACCATAATGGCTACACTGAAAACTGGGAAGTTTGGTATCAAACTTCTCAGCACAATAAATGCACACTGATGCCAGTGTACATTTTATTGTAAAATACACCACAGAGGGCACCTTAGAGGTGCCCCCTGAAACTTAACCGACTATCTGTGTAGGCTGACTAGTTTTAGCAGCCTGCCACAAACCGAGACATGTTGCTGGCCCCATGGGGAGAGTGCCTTTGTCACTCTGAGGCCAGTAACAAAGCCTGCACTGGGTGGAGATGCTAACACCTCCCCCAGGCAGGAATTGTCACACCTGGCGGTGAGCCTCAAAGGCTCACCTCCTTTGTGCCAACCCAGCAGGACACTCCAGCTAGTGGAGTTGCCCGCCCCCTCCGGCCAGGCCCCACTTTTGGCGGCAAGGCCGGAGAAAATAATGAGAAAAACAAGGAGGAGTCACTGGCCAGTCAGGACAGCCCCTAAGGTGTCCTGAGCTGAAGTGACTCTAACTTTTAGAAATCCTCCATCTTGCAGATGGAGGATTCCCCCAATAGGGTTAGGATTGTGACCCCCTCCCCTTGGGAGGAGGCACAAAGAGGGTGTACCCACCCTCAGGGCTAGTAGCCATTGGCTACTAACCCCCCAGACCTAAACACGCCCTTAAATTTAGTATTTAAGGGCTACCCTGAACCCTAGAAAATTAGATTCCTGCAACTACAAGAAGAAGGACTGCCTAGCTGAAAACCCCTGCAGAGGAAGACCAGAAGACGACAACTGCCTTGGCTCCAGAAACTCACCGGCCTGTCTCCTGCCTTCCAAAGATCCTGCTCCAGCGACGCCTTCCGAAGGGACCAGCGACCTCGACATCCTCTGAGGACTGCCCCTGCTTCGAAAAGACAAGAAACTCCCGAGGACAGCGGACCTGCTCCAAGAAAAGCTGCAACTTTGTTTCCAGCAGCTTTAAAGAACCCTGCAAGCTCCCCGCAAGAAGCGTGAGACTTGCAACACTGCACCCGGCGACCCCGACTCGGCTGGTGGCGATCCAACACCTCAGGAGGGACCCCAGGACTACTCTAAGACTGTGAGTACAAAAACCTGTCCCCCCTGAGCCCCCACAGCGCCGCCTGCAGAGGGAATCCCGAGGCTTCCCCTGACCGCGACTCTTTGAATCCTAAGTCCCGACACCTGGGAGAGACCCTGCACCCGCAGCCCCCAGGACCTGAAGGACCGGACTTTCACTGGAGGAGTGACCCCCAGGAGTCCCTCTCCCTTGATCAAGTGGAGGTTTCCCCGAGGAACCCCCCCCTTGCCTGCCTGCAGCGCTGAAGAGATCCCTAGATCTCCCATTGACTTCCATTACCAACCCGACGCTTGTTTCTACACTGCACCCGGCCGCCCCCGCGCTGCTGAGGGTGAAATTTCTGTGTGGGCTTGTGTCCCCCCCGGTGCCCTACAAAACCCCCCTGGTCTGCCCTCCGAAGACGCGGGTACTTACCTGCAAGCAGACCGGAACCGGGGCACCCCCTTCTCTCCATTCTAGCCTATGTGTTTTGGGCACCACTTTGAACTCTGCACCTGACCGGCCCTGAGCTGCTGGTGTGGTGACTTTGGGGTTGCTCTGAACCCCCAACGGTGGGCTACCTTGGACCAAGAACTAAGCCCTGTAAGTGTCTTACTTACCTGGTTAACCTAACAAATACTTACCTCCCCTAGGAACTGTGAAAATTGCACTAAGTGTCCACTTTTAAAACAGCTATTTGTGAATAACTTGAAAAGTATACATGCAATTTTGATGATTTGAAGTTCCTAAAGTACTTACCTGCAATACCTTTCGGATGAGATATTACATGTAGAATTTGAACCTGTGGTTCTTAAAATAAACTAAGAAAAGATATTTTTCTATACAAAAACCTATTGGCTGGATTTGTCTCTGAGTGTGTGTACCTCATTTATTGTCTATGTGTATGTACAACAAATGCTTAACACTACTCCTTGGATAAGCCTACTGCTCGACCACACTACCACAAAATAGAGCATTAGTATTATCTATTTTTACCACTATTTTACCTCTAAGGGGAACCCTTGGACTCTGTGCATGCTATTCCTTACTTTGAAATAGCACATACAGAGCCAACTTCCTACACTTGCTCTTAAAGTTTTTGCTAAATAGAGCTTGAAATTGCAGTGATAATTTGTACATACTTACTGAAGAAAGCACCAGGGAAAAAAACACACCGACTGCAATGAGAATTCATCCCACATTGACGTGCAAACAATCTAGATGTAGAAGAAGGGGAGGATCGCAGACATAGCTACGGCACTCATGTGTGTTGGTGACAGTGATGTGCAAGCAACTGTAGTGCCTTATTCTTGCCGGATTTCTATTATGTGTACAGTGCATACTTTTCCTCTTTGTGGCACCTCTGAAATGCCATCTCGCACCCCGGGGTTAGGAACCCCTGGCCTAGAAGGTTTGTATTCAATTTACCTTGACATTTTTGTTGCTCATTGTTTTCTTTTGTCATGAAACAGATTAAAGGTAGCAGGAAGAATTTCCCACCATTGAGAGTATCCTCTACACGTTGCCTTGTTTTCCTACTATCCACCCACATTGTCGTACAGAACATTGTATTTGATCACAAATGCACATACAAACTAGAGCAGATAAAAGATGCTTATAAATAGGTAAATCAAAGATGTACAGTCTGTTTAAATGCACGCACACACTGGTACGACCCACATTACAAGAGAAGTTCTGAATTGTGAACTAAACAGAAAGCATTTAAAGATCATACAAACAATAGGCCCCATTAAAATTACATTTACACTAGCCACCTCTGCCCAGGAAACATGCCAATCCAAACTGGTTGAGTTTAACACTTTAACAAGAGAAATTTGTTGCAGGAAGTCTGCAACTTTTACCAATACACACAACTCAACAGCAGAAATGTACAAATTTAAAAATAGCTTGACCTAATAAAATATGACTTGCCATAGCGAGAGGGCAAATAGTTTTCTAGGCCTGCTGGGATTGTTAAAAACATGGACTGACAAACTGCATTTATACAAACCAAAAACGTGTTTATTGGGATTAACGTTGAGACCTAAAGTAGATAAGGGTATAAACCTGTTCATTGACCTGGCTATGACAATGGCCAGAAGAGCTTTGCTCTTAACTGGAAATCTTGTCTCTCCCAAGATCACAAAATGGTGTTCAGAGCTTTACATAGGGGCACAGGCTGATGATGATGATGTTAATAGACTTTAAGATAAAGGATGGGGAAACCTATAGAAACTTTTGAATGGGACACTATCCCTGTTGAAGATATAACCTAAATCAGACAACATAACACTCTAGCCATGCTGCAATAATGGCTACAATTTACATTTTGATTTTGGCTTCACTCAAATGAATGATCCTTTGGCCCATGCCTGCTGCTCGTTCTTGCTGTACACCTTTACTTGAATTCTGCACCTTCCTAAATCACAATTGGTTGCTGCTCTGTTTTTTGTATACTCTTATGCTTTGATATTTTTGTGTATTTCACAACAAGAATATTGTTAAATGCAGTGCATGCTGTTGTAGCTTTGAGATTGCAATGAGCAAAATGCACCAGTTATGTATAAAACCATTAAACTTATTAAAAAAAAGATTTTTCAAAGGAGTGATTAGGTGGACCAGCATTTGTGCAACAGAGATCTGAGGTTGTCCAGGTCACAGACTGCGTATATGTTTATAACTTATTTTGAACATGATTGCAGATTAATCTTTGCTTTCATTCTGTACTTGCATATTGAAGAAGTGGTAAAATGAGATGTACAAGATAATGCTTTTGAATAGATATGACTTTATGATTTCCTTTACCAATATAGAACATAACAATAACAGTATGAGAATAGTCTTGGATTCTGATCCTCGAAAAAGAGCACTCGGTGCTAATGAAACTGGAGCTCCACTCAAAAAGCCTTGGTTTGACAAGTAAGTAGATTTACAACTCAATCAAGTCTTGTTGATTAAATAATCTTGCAGCTTTTTTTTACTATAGTGTCACTTTATTGCAAATGTAATTGAAATTGCTGAAACAAGTGGTCCGTATGGCCAATTAAATCACATTCCCTTAAAAAATGCAACTTCAGTAAAAAAAAAAAAAAAAAAAAAATAGGCTATTTATTTCCCTTGTGATTGATAAAATTGACTTTTCTCTCATTTGTTTTGCCACAGAAAGCTAATCTCCTCTCCACCAATCTTTTTATATTATATACAAACGAGTAGATGTGCTTTTGTTTTTTTCTCCCTTTGTAATTCTGGGCCTGATATACTGTAATCCTAGTACAGCAAATAATACAAACTAATAAAAATAGTTTGTTTACCTCTTTTGTGAACATAACAATTCAGAATGCTTTTATGTCGCAGTACAGGACTCATTTGAGCTCCATGGATGTCCAAACACAGTGGGACAATGTAACCTTTAATACGCCTGTCTGCATGCATTTAGGCTTCCACGGTCTTTTTTTCGTTTCTGTAGAGACTGGAAGGGGTAATTCCTTCAAATATGTTTGGGGCCCAACCTACCCACTACATCTGCAAGCACCATTGTGAGGCTTTGAGCTGGGCCTAATTGTCATCTATTTGGATTAAGGATTTTACTTGCACAGTTCAAATCCTTTCTGGTTTATGCTGTTTGGCTCCTATGCAGTTGCATAGAATGAAGGCAGAAGAGACATACTACAAGCAGTTAGTTAGGAGGCACATATAATTCACTCTTTTGTACAACACTCATCTGTGATCTAACCCTAGATACCTGTTTCACAAACTCATTTGCATGTTGATTATCCTTCTACCCACATACAGTCCACCAGCCAGTAATGCCAACAAGAGTGTCACACAATGAAGAACTTCAAAGGCTAATTGACCATTATCTACGGAAGTCAAGTTCCCTTCCACTCCAAAGCATTAACATAACCACCCCACCTTCACTGTTGTATTGTCCTGATGAGGGAGCACAAATGAAAGTGGCAGAATATCACAAAAGACTCACTGGGTCATTCTGGATGTGATTGATCCTCAAACCATTTCCTCCATCAGTAAAACCTGTGAAGGCCCTAAGCGCTAAGAACTATGCACCACGCTTCAAAAATAAGAAGTGGAGACTGTAGTCAGAAGAAAAAAGGTATCTGCTTGTGGCACTCATAGATCTATTTTGGACGTGGGAAGAGCAGACACCTAGGTGAAAAAAGATAAGTTTAGAATAAAAGCATTGCACCAAATGTTACCTGAGCGCTCTCATCCTTCATGATGGGAATTCTATTCTCTCCTTGAAGCATGAAGTTCCTTTGATTTCTAGTGCAGAATAACTATTAACTATTTTCAGTTACTGGTTGTAAGAAAAAGCCTCTTTTTGTATGATTACTCCCAGGTTTCTGGACTGATCCTGCTGTTTTTTTTATTTATTTTTTAAAAAAGCTCTGTGAGTGCACTGAGACCTGTTAACCAGACCTCGTGCCTGTGCCCTTACCCTTATTTATATTTGTTTGGCTAAGCTAACTTGCCTGTGAGTCCAGAGTGAATGGTACCCAGGATACCTAGGGCATGTAAGTTAGAAGGTCGTCCCAGGGCCTGCAGCACTAGTTGTGCCACTTGGGGTGTGAAGTGACTAAAATGAGTCTCCCAGCCTACCATTACAGGCTGGAAGAGCAGTTTGAACAGCTGGCCCGACTTTAACCATTTACAGTAATGGCAAAGGCCAGACGTCCCCTGGGTATATGTGGAAGTCACCACTGTGGCAGACCTGTTGAGTTCTAAGTCAGGGTGCACCACATCTCATCTTACATTTTCTGATTGTAAAAATGCAAAACTGATGTTCTTGCTGTGGAAAGGCTTGGTCGCCGAATTAGTGAGTACAAAGTTACACACTGACACTCCACCTGTGCTACTTCTGGAAAGATGCAACCAAAGTGGGTTATCCAAGGTATCCAAACAACTCGTTACATTGATCCGGTCTTGATTCCCTGGTCAAAATTAATGTAACCAGTTGCAGTGCCCAATTTTAACAAAGTAGCACTTTGTTACCTTGAGTCCCCATTGCTCGTAAAGTTTGCACATTGCATCCTGACACAGAGACAGCTTTCTGACCTCTTGGAGAGATATGCTAACGACTCCCAGGAAAGGATACAATAGGGGCCTGATCTGGAAGGAGATGGCACCTCTCTCCTGCAGGAAGCTACCCAGTTGTTGGGCCAAAATGACTGCTTTAAAGATGAAGCCATCTTTCAAAGGCAAATAGGTTACACCTGGGAGACACAAGCTCATAAAACACACCCGCAGCGTCACTGGGGCGGTCGGGTGCAGTAGGCAAAGTAGGCGTCGGGTTTGCTATAGACAGCAATGGAGGGACCCGGGGGGTCACTCGATGCATGCAGGGCACAGGGGGGCTTCTCGGGCCAGCCACCGACTGGGCTAGGGTGAGGGCTGCCTGCTGATAACTCCTGCACTAGTAGTTGGTTCTGCTCGGTCCTGGGGGCTGCGGGTGCAGTGCTTGGTCCGGGTTCCTTTGTTACCAGGCAGTGGCAGTCAGGGAGAGCCTCTGGATCCTCTCTGCAGGCATCGCTGTGGGGGTGCAGTGGGGTAATCTCAGGGTGTCCACATTGTTTGAGTTGCCTGGGAGTCCTCTCTGCGGTGTTTGTTGTCCTGGACTCTAGCCGGGGGCGTTGGGTGCAGAATGTGAAGTCTCACGTTTCTGGCAGAAGTGAGAGTCTCTTTAAAGTTGTTTCAGAGTTGCAAGTTGTTGCAGTTTCTGAACAGTACTGCTGTTCTCAGGAGTTTCTTGGTCTTTTGGGTGCAGGGCAGTCTTCTGAGTCCTCGGAGGTCGCTGGTCCTGCTGGATGCGTCACTGTGCAGGTTCCTTGAGTCTGGAGACAGGCCTGGGGCCAAGTCAGTTGGTGTCTCCGTCGTTAGGTTTGGGGGGCGGTAGCCAATGGCTACAGTCCTTGAGGGTGGCTACACCCTCTTTGTGCCTCCTCCCTGAGGGGAGGAGGGCACATCCCTATTCCTATTGGGGGAAATCCTCCAAACTCAAGATGATGGATTTCTAAAGGCAGGGGTCACCTCAGCTCAGGGCACCTTAGGGGCTGTCCTGACTGGTAGATGACGCCTCCATGTTTTTCTCATTATCTCCTCCGGACTTGACGCCAAATGTGGGGCTGTGTCCGGAGGGGCGGGCATCTCCACTAGCTGGGATGTCCTGGGGTGCTGTAACAGGCAGGAGCCTTTGAGGCTCACCACCAGGTGTTATAGTTCTTGCAGGAGGAGGTGAGAAGCACCTCCACCCAGTGCAGACTTCATTCCTGGCCACAGAGTGACAAAGGCACTCACCCCATGTGGCCAGAAACTCGTCTGGTTGTGGCTGGCTGGCAGAAACTGGTCAACCTAGCACTAGGAGTTGGACTGGTATTTAGGGGGCATCTCTAAGATGCCCTCTGGGTGTGTTTTCCAGTAAATTCGACACTGGCATCAGTGTGCATTTATTGTGCTGAGACGTTTGATACCAAACTTTCCAGATTTCAGTGTAGCCATTATGGAACTGTGGAGTTCGTAATTGACAGACTCCAGACCATATACTCTTTATGGCTACCCTGCACTTACAATGTCTAGGGTTTGGCTTCGACACTGTAGGGGCATAGTGCTCATGCAACTATCCCCTCGCCTGTGGTATAGTGCACCCTGCCTTAGGACTGTAAGGTTTGCTAGAAGGGTGACTTACCTATGCCACAGGCAGTGGGCATGGCACTCTGAGGGGAGTGCCATGTTGTAGGAAGTTGGCTCTGTATGTGCTATTTCAAAGTAAGGAATAGCATGCACAGAGTCCAAGGGTTCCCCTTAGAGGTAAGATAGTGGCAAAAAGAGATAATACTAATGCTCTATTTTGTGGTAGTGTGGTCGAGCAGTAGGCTTATCCAAGGAGTAGTGTTAAGCATTTGTTGTACATACACATAGACAATAAATGAGGTACACACACTCAGAGACAAATCCAGCCAATAGGTTTTTATATAGAAAAATATCTTTTCTTAGTTTATTTTAAGAACCACAGGTTCAAATTCTACATGTAATATCTCCTTCGAAAGGTATTGCAGGTAAGTACTTTAGGAACTTCAAATCATCAAAATTGCATGTATACTTTTCAAGTTATTCACAAATAGCTGTTTTAAAAGTGGACACTTAGTGCAATTTTCACAGTTCCTAGGGGAGGTAAGTATTTGTTAGGTTAACCAGGTAAGTAAGACACTTACAGGGCTTAGTTCTTGGTCCAAGGTAGCCCACCGTTGGGGGTTCAGAGCAACCCCAAAGTCACCACACCAGCAGCTCAGGGCCGGTCAGGTGCAGAGTTCAAAGCGGTGCCCAAAACGCATAGGCTAGAATGGAGAGAAGGGGGTGCCCCGGTTCCGGTCTGCTTGCAGGTAAGTACCCGCGTCTTCGAAGGGCAGACCAGGGGGGTTTTGTAGGGCACCGGGGGGGACACAAGTCCACACAGAAATTTCACCCTCAGCGGCGCGGGGGCGGCCGGGTGCAGTGTAGAAACAAGCGTCGGGTTCGCAATGTTAGTCTATGAGAGATCTCGGGATCTCTTCAGCGCTGCAGGCAGGCAAGGGGGGGGTTCCTCGGGGAAACCTCCACTTGGGCAAGGGAGAGGGACTCCTGGGGGTCACTTCTCCAGTGAAAGTCCGGTCCTTCAGGTCCTGGGGGCTGCGGGTGCAGGGTCTCTCCCAGGCGTCGGGACTTTAGGTTCAAAGAGTCGCGGTCAGGGGAAGCCTCGGGATTCCCTCTGCAGGCGGCGCTGTGGGGGCTCAGGGGGGACAGGTTTTGGTACTCACAGTATCAGAGTAGTCCTGGGGTCCCTCCTGAGGTGTTGGATCGCCACCAGCCGAGTCGGGGTCGCCGGGTGCAGTGTTGCAAGTCTCACGCTTCTTGCGGGGAGCTTGCAGGGATCTTTAAAGCTGCTGGAAACAAAGTTGCAGCTTTTCTTGGAGCAGGTCCGCTGTCCTCGGGAGTTTCTTGTCTTTTCGAAGCAGGGGCAGTCCTCAGAGGATGTCGAGGTCGCTGGTCCCTTCGGAAGGCGTCGCTGGAGCAGGGTCTTTGGAAGGCAGGAGACAGGCCGGTGAGTTTCTGGAGCCAAGGCAGTTGTCGTCTTCTGGTCTTCCGCTGCAGGGGTTTTCAGCTAGGCAGTCCTTCTTCTTGTAGTTGCAGGAATCTAATTTTCTAGGGTTCAGGGTAGCCCTTAAATACTAAATTTAAGGGCGTGTTTAGGTCTGGGGGGTTAGTAGCCAATGGCTACTAGCCCTGAGGGTGGGTACACCCTCTTTGTGCCTCCTCCCAAGGGGAGGGGGTCACAATCCTAACCCTATTGGGGGAATCCTCCATCTGCAAGATGGAGGATTTCTAAAAGTTAGAGTCACTTCAGCTCAGGACACCTTAGGGGCTGTCCTGACTGGCCAGTGACTCCTCCTTGTTTTTCTCATTATTTTCTCCGGCCTTGCCGCCAAAAGTGGGGCCTGGCCGGAGGGGGCGGGCAACTCCACTAGCTGGAGTGTCCTGCTGGGTTGGCACAAAGGAGGTGAGCCTTTGAGGCTCACCGCCAGGTGTGACAATTCCTGCCTGGGGGAGGTGTTAGCATCTCCACCCAGTGCAGGCTTTGTTACTGGCCTCAGAGTGACAAAGGCACTCTCCCCATGGGGCCAGCAACATGTCTCGGTTTGTGGCAGGCTGCTAAAACTAGTCAGCCTACACAGATAGTCGGTTAAGTTTCAGGGGGCACCTCTAAGGGGCCCTCTGTGGTGTATTTTACAATAAAATGTACACTGGCATCAGTGTGCATTTATTGTGCTGAGAAGTTTGATACCAAACTTCCCAGTTTTCAGTGTAGCCATTATGGTGCTGTGGAGTTCGTGTTTGACAGACTCCCAGACCATATACTCTTATGGCTACCCTGCACTTACAATGTCTAAGGTTTTGTTTAGACACTGTAGGGGTACCATGCTCATGCACTGGTACCCTCACCTATGGTATAGTGCACCCTGCCTTAGGGCTGTAAGGCCTGCTAGAGGGGTGTCTTACCTATACTGCATAGGCAGTGAGAGGCTGGCATGGCACCCTGAGGGGAGTGCCATGTCGACTTACTCGTTTTGACCTCACTAGCACACACAAGCTGGTAAGCAGTGTGTCTGTGCTGAGTGAGAGGTCTCCAGGGTGGCATAAGACATGCTGCAGCCCTTAGAGACCTTCCTTGGCATCAGGACCCTTGGTACTAGAAGTACCAGTTACAAGGGACTTATCTGGATGCCAGGGTCTGCCAATTGTGGATACAAAAGTACAGGTTAGGGAAAGAACACTGGTGCTGGGGCCTGGTTAGCAGGCCTCAGCACACTTTCAATTGTAAACATAGCATCAGCAAAGGCAAAAAGTCAGGGGGCAACCATGCCAAGGAGGCATTTCCTTACACATGTCAACTTTGTTTTTTTCTCCCCACCAGCACACACAAGCTGTGAGGCAATGTGCTGAGTGAGGGGTCCCCAGGGTGGCATAATACATGCTGCAGCCCTTAGAAACCTTCTCTGGCCACAGGGCCCTTGGTACCAGGGGTACCATTTACAAGGGACTTATCTGTGTGCTACGGCTGTGCCAATTGTGGGAACAAAGGTACAGTTTAGGGAAAGAACACTGGTGCTGGGGCCTGCTTAGCAGGGTCCCAGCACACTTTCAATCATAACTGGCATCAACAAAAGGCAAAAAGTTAGGGGGTAGCCATGCCTAGGAAGGCATTTCCTTATACATGGCGCCTTACATTGCAATCGTGCCACATTCACACCTTCACATGCGTTCATTGCAAGAATGCCTGTCACACCAATGGTCTCAAGCACAGGGTCATTGGGAGGACCTAATATTGGTTAACAACCGCACCTTTCACTCTCTGCAGTGGTGGAACAAAGTCATTCTTTCCAAAGGGTAGCCATTTATAGACCCTCTTCCACAGGTTACTCTGACAACGGACGCTTCCCTGATGGAATGGGGTGCTCATCTCCACAACCTTACAATACAGGGTCTTTAGGATCATGTGCACAAACCTTTGACATCAACTATCTGGAGATGCTAACAGTTTATCTAGCACTCAAAGTCTTTGTCACACCTCTAAAAAACAAAGTAGTCCCCATTCGCACAGTCAACGTGGCAACCATGTTTTATCTGCAGAAACAAGGGGGGGGCACATTCATTACATTTGTCTCGCCTTACACAGACAATTTTACACTGGGCCATTTGTCACATTTGCCTTTAGCGGAATGCCTACCAGGGTCACACAAAACGTATGCCGAACTCAGCAGGACGCCGCAACAAGTCCACAAATAAAAACTCCAACCTAGAGTCCTCCAACCCTACTTCCAAAAATGGGGGTGTTCCAGACATAGATCTATTCACAAAAAAAGAAAAGGCAAAATGCCAAACTTCTCCAGGTTTCCACACCCTCACTCCAAGGTTAATGCTTTGTGGCTGAACTGGTCAGACATATTTGCCTGCTCATTTCCACCTCTTTCCGTATGTGGTTCAGAATCTAAGACAAACCTCTCTCACAATGATACTGGTGGCACCCACATGGGCAAGGCAACCATGGTTTATCATGCTACTGGATCTACCAGTAGTACCATACAAGATGCTTCCTTTAGACCGGGACCTTCTCATTCAGAACAAAGGCCAAATCAGACACCCAAACCCTGTATACTTGAATTTGGCAATTTGGCTCTTGAAGCCATAGAATTTGGGTATTTAAATTTACCTCAGGAATGTGTGGCCATTCTTAAAGAAGAACCACCCTTTGAACAAATGCACTCATGTCTTTTTCAATATCTAACTTGGAAAGTAGCTTTTTTAGTTTCAATCACTTCTCTGAGCAGTGTAAGTGAGCTTCAGGCATTAACATAACAAGAACTATTTTTTTCAGGTACATAAAGATAAAGGTAGTTTTTCGTACGAACCCAACCTTTTTTTTCCTAAGGTTCTGTCTCCATTTCATATCAATCTGACTATTGAATTGCCAGTCTTTTTCCTAAAACCTGATTCAGTTGCTGAGAGAACCCTCCACATGTTTGATGTGAAAAGAGCGCTTATGTTCTATATTGTTAGAATTAAATCTTTTAGGAACACAAAACGTTTTGTTGCCTTTTCTTAACCACATAAAGGTAACCATGTTAATAAATCTACTATAGCAAGATGGATTGTTAAATGTATTAAAAATTACTGTGCAAAGCTAAAAGGCCACTACCTATTAGCCTAGAGCCCATTCAACAATTAAAGGTACATCTATGACATTTCTAGGTAACCTACATGTAGCTGACATTAGTAAGGCAGCAACATGTAAGAAAAGTGCATCTGTGACATTTCTAGGTAACATAACTATAGCTGACTTTAGTAAGGCAGCTACATGGTGAACACCACACACGTTAACGAAACATTGTGTGGATGTTTTAGCACGCCAGCAACACAATGTAGGACAAATAGTGCTAGTGCATGTGTATCTACAGCCACACATGCCATCAAACGGAAAATGTTACTTACCCAGTAAGCATCGGTTTACGGCATATAGTGCTGTAGCTTTACAAGTTCCCTCCAGCCTCCCCGGTCACCTGTGGTCATTACAGTACATAAATGCACTGTTCGATGGCATCTGTCGCTGTAGATACACATGGTATGCATGAGCTCGCCATCTGGTGTTGGGTCGGAGTGTTACAAGTTGTTTTTCTTCGAAGAAGTGTTTTCGAGTCACGGGACCGAGTGACTCCTCCTTCTGTGCTCATTGCGCATGGGCGTCGACTCCATCTTCGATTGTTTTCTTTCCGCCATCGGGTTCGGACGTGTTCCTGTCGCTCCGGGTTTCGGAACGGAAAGATAGCTGAAAACGGAAGATTTTCGACGGTATCGTTGCGATCCGGTTTGAGATAGACACATACGACGACGCGTTGAACATCGAAGCGCTTCGGTGCCCTTCGGGGTAGATTTCGGCACCCCGTCGGGGCCTAGTCAGCCCGACCGCGTGGAGAACAACGCCGATGGAACGGACCCCGTTTCGCTTCTGCCCCGAATGCCACAACAAATATCCTTATACGGACCTACACTCGGTCTGTAACCTGTGCCTGTCACCCGAGCACAGCGAAGAATCCTGTGAGGCCTGTCGGGCGTTCCGGTCCCGAAAAACTGTGCGCGACCGTCGAGCGAGGAGACTGCAGATGGCGTCCACGCCAAAGGAGCGTCGACAGTTCGAGACAGAAGAGGAACAGGAGGAATCCTTTTCCATCCAGGATTCAGACTCCGACGAGCTAGACTCTACAAAAACTGTGAGTAAGACGTCGAGATCAGAACTTAAAAAAGGAAAGAAGGCCCAGGGGACGCCACTGCCAACCGGCCATGGCTCCACCCAAATTCTCGGTGACCAACAATCGGCACCGAAAAAGGCCCATTCAGTGTCGAGATCGTCTGACTTCGGTCGAGACACCGGCACGCAGCCTCCTCGGGACCGAGAGAGTGCTAAACAGAAGTATCGACACCGAGAGTTCGGTGTCGACACGGATCGACGCCGAGACAGTGGCGCCGAAGACCATAGAGGCCAAGAATTTTCGGCACAGAAAAAGAGGAAGGTTACCTCGGAGCCGAAAAAACAATCAACAGGGTTTTCGGAGCCGAAAAAAGCGACATCAGACCCTGTTTCAGGCTCCTATACTGAAGAGCATTCTATGTCTTCACAAATGAAGAAACATAGATTTGAACAAGAACTGCAATCCACTGACGTGGATCACACGCAAAAGCGTATCTTTATTCAGCAGGGGACTGGGAAGATCAGTACCCTTCCACCTGTCAAACGAAAGAGAACGCTTCAGTTTACTCCTCAGCAACAAACAGCACAAAAGGTAACACCTCCTCCCTCGCCTCCACCTGTAACTCCGGCTTCGCCAAATAACACCCCGTCACATTCGCCAGCTCACACCGCCATGAGCCACGATGACCAAGATCAGGATGCGTGGGACTTGTACGACGCACCAGTGTCTGATAACAGCCCAGACACATACCCAACTAGGCCATCACCACCGGAAGACAGCACAGCCTACTCACAAGTGGTGGCTAGAGCAGCACTATTCCATAATGTGGAACTACACTCGGAACAAGTAGAGGATGATTTTTTATTTAACACCCTCTCTTCAACCCACAGCTCCTACCAAAGCCTGCCGATGCTCCCAGGCATGCTACGCCATGCAAAGGACATTTTCAAGGAGCCAGTTAAAAGTAGGGCAGTGACGCCTAGGGTGGACAAAAAGTATAAGGCGCCTCCTACGGACCCTGTATTCATCACCTCTCAGTTGCCACCAGATTCTGTGGTGGTAGGGGCTGCCAGAAAACGGGCAAATTCACACACTTCTGGGGATGCACCTCCCCCAGATAAAGAAAGCAGGAAGTTCGATGCAGCCGGGAAGAGGGTTGCTGTCCAAGCAGCAAACCAGTGGCGCATCGCAAATTCACAAGCGCTGCTAGCGCGATACGACAGAGCCCACTGGGATGAGATGCAGCATCTCATTGAACATCTCCCAAAAGATCTGCAAAAAAGAGCAAAACAGGTTGTTGAGGAGGGTCAAAACAATTCCAACAATCAAATACGCTCCTCCATGGATGCAGCAGACACGGCCGCAAGGACCATTAATACGTCGGTTACCATCCGTAGGCACGCATGGCTCAGAACGTCTGGATTCAAGCCAGAAATTCAGCAGGCAGTGCTTAACATGCCAGTAAACGAAAAACTTCTGTTCGGTCCGGAGGTCGACACAGCCATAGAAAAGCTCAAGAAGGACACTGACACTGCCAAGGCCATGGGCGCACTCTACTCCCCGCAGAGCAGAGGATCTTATAACACCTTCCGCAAAACACCTTTTAGAGGAGGGTTTCGGGGTCAGGCCACACAAGCTAGCACCTCACAGTCCGCACCGCCCACCTACCAGGGACAGTACAGGGGAGGTTTTCGGGGCCAGTATAGAGGGGGGCAATTCCCTAGGAATAGAGGAAGATTTCAAAGCCCCAAAACCACTACCAACAAGCAGTGACTCAGACGTCACTCACCCCTCCCACACAACACCAGTGGGGGGGAGGATACGTCAATATTACGAAGCATGGGACAAAATAACTACAGACACATGGGTCCTAGCAATTATCCAACATGGTTATTGCATAGAATTCCTGCAATTCCCTCCAGACATACCACCAAAATCACAAAATTTATCAAAATACCATTCACAGCTTCTAGAGATAGAAGTTCAAGCACTACTGCAAAAAAATGCAATAGAATTAGTACCAAGCACACACATAAACACAGGAGTTTATTCACTGTACTTCTTGATACCAAAAAAGGACGAAACACTGAGACCAATTCTAGACCTCAGAGTAGTAAACACATTCATCAAATCAGACCACTTTCACATGGTCACACTACAAGAAGTGTTACCATTGCTCAAAAAACACAACTACATGACAACCCTAGACCTCAAGGACGCATATTTCCATATACCAATACATCAATCACACAGGAAATATCTAAGGTTTGTATTCAAAGGAATACATTACTGTAAGGAAATGCCTCCTTGGCATGGTTGCCCCCTGACTTTTTGCCTTTGCTGATGCTATGTTTACAATTGAAAGTGTGCTGAGGCCTGCTAACCAGGCCCCAGCACCAGTGTTCTTTCCCTAACCTGTACTTTTGTATCCACAATTGACAGACCCTGGCATCCAGATAAGTCCCTTGTAACTGGTACTTCTAGTACCAAGGGCCCTGATGCCAAGGAAGGTCTCTAAGGGCTGCAGCATGTCTTATGCCACCCTGGAGACCTCTCACTCAGCACAGACACACTGCTTGCCAGCTTGTGTGTGCTAGTGAGGACAAAACGAGTAAGTCGACATGGCACTCCCCTCAGGGTGCCATGCCAGCCTCTCACTGCCTATGCAGTATAGGTAAGCCACCCCTCTAGCAGGCCTTACAGCCCTAAGGCAGGGTGCACTATACCATAGGTGAGGGTACCAGTGCATGAGCATGGTACCCCTACAGTGTCTAAACAAAACCTTAGACATTGTAAGTGCAGGGTAGCCATAAGAGTATATGGTCTGGGAGTTTGTCAAACACGAACTCCACAGCACCATAATGGCTACACTGAAAACTGGGAAGTTTGGTATCAAACTTCTCAGCACAATAAATGCACACTGATGCCAGTGTACATTTTATTGTAAAATACACCACAGAGGGCACCTTAGAGGTGCCCCCTGAAACTTAACCGACTATCTGTGTAGGCTGACTAGTTTTAGCAGCCTGCCACAAACCGAGACATGTTGCTGGCCCCATGGGGAGAGTGCCTTTGTCACTCTGAGGCCAGTAACAAAGCCTGCACTGGGTGGAGATGCTAACACCTCTCCCAGGCAGGAATTGTCACACCTGGCGGTGAGCCTCAAAGGCTCACCTCCTTTGTGCCAACCCAGCAGGACACTCCAGCTAGTGGAGTTGCCCGCCCCCTCCGGCCAGGCCCCACTTTTGGCGGCAAGGCCGGAGAAAATAATGAGAAAAACAAGGAGGAGTCACTGGCCAGTCAGGACAGCCCCTAAGGTGTCCTGAGCTGAAGTGACTCTAACTTTTAGAAATCCTCCATCTTGCAGATGGAGGATTCCCCCAATAGGGTTAGGATTGTGACCCCCTCCCCTTGGGAGGAGGCACAAAAAGGGCGTACCCACCCTCAGGGCTAGTAGCCATTGGCTACTAACCCCCCAGACCTAAACACGCCCTTAAATTTAGTATTTAAGGGCTACCCTGAACCCTAGAAAATTAGATTCCTGCAAACTACAAGAAGAAGGACTGCCTAGCTGAAAACCCCTGCAGCGGAAGACCAGAAGACGACAACTGCCTTGGCTCCAGAAACTCACCGGCCTGTCTCCTGCCTTCCAAAGATCCTGCTCCAGCGACGCCTTCCGAAGGGACCAGCGACCTCGACATCCTCTGAGGACTGCCCCTGCTTCGAAAAGACAAGAAACTCCCGAGGACAGCGGACCTGCTCCAAGAAAAGCTGCAACTTTGTTTCCAGCAGCTTTAAAGAACCCTGCAAGCTCCCCGCAAGAAGCGTGAGACTTGCAACACTGCACCCGGCGACCCCGACTCGGCTGGTGGCGATCCAACACCTCAGGAGGGACCCCAGGACTACTCTAAGACTGTGAGTACAAAAACCTGTCCCCCCTGAGCCCCCACAGCGCCGCCTGCAGAGGGAATCCCGAGGCTTCCCCTGACCGCGACTCTTTGAACCTAAAGTCCCGACGCCTGGGAGAGACCCTGCACCCGCAGCCCCCAGGACCTGAAGGACCGGACTTTCACTGGAGAAGTGACCCCCAGGAGTCCCTCTCCCTTGCCCAAGTGGAGGTTTCCCCGAGGAATCCCCCCCTTGCCTGCCTGCAGCGCTGAAGAGATTCCGAGATCTCTCATAGTCTAACATTGAAAACCCGACGCTTGTTTCTACACTGCACCCGGCCGCCCCCGCGCTGCTGAGGGTGAAATCTCTGTGTGGACTTGTGTCCCCCCCGGTGCCCTACAAAACCCCCCTGGTCTGCCCTCCGAAGACGCGGGTACTTACCTGCAAGCAGACCGGAACCGGGGCACCCCCTTCTCTCCATTCTAGCCTATGCGTTTTGGGCACCACTTTGAACTCTGCACCTGACCGGCCCTGAGCTGCTGGTGTGGTGACTTTGGGGTTGCTCTGAACCCCCAACGGTGGGCTACCTTGGACCAAGAACTGAACCCTGTAAGTGTCTTACTTACCTGGTAAAACTAACAAAAACTTACCTCCCCCAGGAACTGTGAAAATTGCACTAAGTGTCCACTTTTAAAACCGCTATTTGTCAATAACTTGAAAAGTATACATGCAATTTTTATGATTTGAAGTTCCTAAAGTACTTACCTGCAATACCTTTCGACTGAGATATTACATGTAGAATTTGAACCTGTGGTTCTTAAAATAAACTAAGAAAAGATATTTTTCTATACAAAACCTATTGGCTGGATTTGTCTCTGAGTGTGTGTACCTCATTTATTGTCTATGTGTATGTACAACAAATGCTTAACACTACTCCTTGGATAAGCCTATTGCTCGACCACACTACCACAAAATAGAGCATTAGTATTATCTATTTTTACCACTATTTTACCTCTAAGGGGAACCCTTGGACTCTGTGCATGCTATTCCTTACTTTGAAATAGCACATACAGAGCCAACGTCCTTCATTGGTGGCAGCGGTGGGATACAAGACTTTGCATTTGCTGGACTACTCAGCCAATACCTGATCACACGACAAATTCCAAAATTGTCATTAGAAATTGATTTTTGCAATTTGAAAAGTTTTCTAAATTCTTAAAAGACCTGCTAGGGCCTTGTGTTAGATCCTGTTTAGCATTTCTTTTAGAGTTTAAAAGTTTGTAAAAGTTTGAATTAGATTCTAGAACCAGTTGTAGATTCTTAAAAAGTATTCCAACTTTTAGAAGCAAAATGTCTAGCACAGATGTGACTGTGGTGGAACTCGACACCACACCTTACCTCCATCTTAAGATGAGGGAGCTAAGGTCACTCTGTAAAATAAAGAAAATAACAATGGGCCCCAAACCTACCAAAATACAGCTCCAGGAGCTTTTGGCAGAGTTTGAAAAGGCCAACCCCTCTGAGGGTGGCAACTCAGAGGAAGAGGATAGTGACTTGGAGGACAATTCCCCCCTACCAGTCCTATCTAGGGAGAACAGGGTCCCTCAACCCCTGACTCCTAAAATAATAGTCAGAGATGCTGGTTCCCTCACAGGAGAGACCAACACCTCTGAAATCACTGAGGATAGCCCCAGTGAAGAGGACATCCAGTTAGCCAGGATGGCCAAAAGATTGGCTTTGGAAAGACAGATCCTAGCCATAGAGAGGGAAAGACAAGAGATGGGCCTAGGACCCATCAATGGTGGCAGCAACATAAATAGGGTCAGAGATTCTCCTGACATGTTGAAAATCCCCAAAGGGATTGTAACTAAATATGAAGATGGTGATGACATCACCAAATGGTTCACAGCTTTTGAGAGGGCTTGTGTAACCAGAAAAGTGAACAGATCTCACTGGGGTGCTCTCCTTTGGGAAATGTTCACAGGAAAGTGTAGGGATAGACTCCTCACACTCTCTGGACAAAATGCAGAATCTTATGACCTCATGAAGGGTACCCTGATTGAGGGCTTTGGATTCTCCACTGAGGAGTACAGGATTAGGTTCAGGGGGGCTCAAAAATCCTCGAGCCAGACCTGGGTTGACTTTGTTGACTACTCAGTGAAAACACTAGATGGTTGGATTCAAGGCAGTGGTGTAAGTAATTATGATGGGCTGTACAATTTATTTGTGAAAGAACACCTGTTAAGTAATTGTTTCAATGATAAACTGCATCAGCATCTGGTAGACCTAGGACCAATTTCTCCCCAAGAATTGGGAAAGAAGGCGGACCATTGGGTCAAGACAAGGGTGTCCAAGACTTCAACAGGGGGTGACCAAAAGAAAGGGGTCACAAAGACTCCCCAGGGGAAGGGTGATGAGACAACCAAAACTAAAAATAGTAAAGAGTCTTCTACAGGCCCCCAAAAACCTGCACAGGAGGGTGGGCCCAGAGCCTCTTCACAAAACAATGGGTACAAGGGTAAAAACTTTGATCCCAAAAAGGCCTGGTGTCATAGCTGTAAACAGCATGGACACCAAACTGGAGACAAGGCCTGTCCCAAGAAAGGTTCCACTCCAAACTCCCATCCAGGTAACACTGGTATGGCTAGTCTCCAAGTGGGATCAACAGTGTGCCCAGAGCAAATCAGGGTCCACACTGAAGCTACTCTAGTTTCTGAGGGTGGGGTGGATTTAGCCACACTAGCTGTCTGGCCGCCTAACATGCAAAAATACAGACAGCAACTCTTAATTAATGGGACTAGAATAGAGGGCCTGAGGGATACAGGTGCCAGTGTCACCATGGTGACAGAGAAACTGGTTTCCCCTGGCCAATACCTGACTGGAAAAACTTACACAGTCACCAACGCTGACAATCAGAGAAAAGTACATCCCATGGCAATGGTTACTTTAGAATGGGGAGGGGTCAATGGCCTGAAACAGGTGGTGGTCTCCTCAAATATCCCAGTGGACTGTCTGCTTGGAAATGACCTGGAGTCCTCAGCATGGGCTGAGGTAGAACTAAAAACCCATGCAGCAATGCTGGGTATCCCTGAACTGGTGTGTGTGAAAACAAGAGCACAGTGCAAAGCACAGGGTGAAAAAGTAGAGCTGGAGTCTGGAAAAATGGCCCAGCCTACCAAGAGAACAGGAAAGTCAGTTGGGAAACCAACTGCAACACAGCAAAAGAAAGGGAACCTCTCTTCTCAGGAAGAAGTTCTGCCCTCTGAGGGAACTGAGCCTTTGGAGCTTGAACCTTACCAGGTTGAGCTCTTAGGCCCAGGGGGACCCTCAAGGGAGGAGCTGTGTAAGGGACAAGAAACCTGTCCCTCTCTTGAAGGCCTTAGGCAGCAAGCTGCTGAAGAGTCCAAAGGCAAGAAAAATGGAACGCATAGGGTCTATTGGGAAGATGGACTCCTGTACACTGAGGCCAGAGACCCCAAACCTGGTGCCACTAGGAGAGTGGTAGTGCCTCAGCTGTTCAGAGAGTTCATCCTAACATTGGCCCATGACATTCCCCTTGCTGGACATTTGGGACAAACCAAGACGTGGGAGAGGTTAGTCAACCACTTCTACTGGCCCAATATGTCCAACATGGTTAAGGAGTTTTGCCTCTCCTGCCCCACCTGTCAAGCCAGTGGTAAGACAGGTGGGCATCCAAAGGCCCCCCTCATTCCACTTCCAGTGGTGGGGGTTCCCTTTGAAAGAGTGGGTGTGGACATAGTTGGTCCACTGGAACCTCCCACAGCCTCAGGAAATATGTATATCCTGGTAGTAGTGGATCATGCTACCAGGTATCCTGAAGCTATTCCCCTTAGGTCGACTACTGCCCCTGCAGTAGCCAAGGCCCTCATTGGTATCTTTACCAGAGTGGGTTTCCCTAAGGAGGTGGTGTCTGACAGAGGTACCAACTTCATGTCAGCATACCTAAAGCACATGTGGAATGAGTGTGGAGTGACTTATAAATTCACTACACCATACCATCCACAAACTAATGGCTTGGTTGAGAGATTCAACAAGACATTAAAAGGCATGATCATGGGGCTCCCAGAAAAGCTCAAAAGGAGATGGGATGTCCTCTTGCCATGTCTGCTTTTCGCTTACAGGGAGGTGCCACAGAAGGGAGTAGGATTCTCACCCTTTGAACTTCTGTTTGGTCATCCTGTAAGGGGACCACTTGCCCTTGTTAAAGAAGGCTGGGAGAGACCTCTCCATGAGCCTAAACAGGACATAGTGGACTATGTACTTGGCCTTCGCTCTAGAATGGCAGAGTACATGGAAAAGGCAACCAAAAACCTTGAGGCCAGCCAACAGCTCCAGAAGTTTTGGTATGACCAAAAGGCTGCACTGGTTGAGTTCCAACCAGGGCAGAAAGTCTGGGTTCTGGAGCCTGTGGCTCCCAGGGCACTCCAGGACAAATGGAGTGGCCCTTACCCAGTACTAGAGAGGAAGAGTCAGGTCACCTACTTGGTGGACCTGGGCACAAGCAGAAGCCCCAAGAGGGTGATCCATGTAAACCGCCTTAAGCTCTTCCACGACAGGGCTGATGTCAATCTGTTGATGGTAACAGATGAGGATCAGGAGGCAGAGAGTGAACCTCTCCCTGATCTTCTGTCATCAGACCCAAAAGATGGTACAGTAGATGGAGTGATCTACTCAGACACCCTCTCTGGCCAGCAGCAAGCTGATTGTAGGAGAGTCCTACAACAGTTTCCTGAACTCTTCTCCTTAACCCCTGGTCAGACACACCTGTGTACCCATGATGTGGACACAGGAGACAGCATGCCTGTCAAGAACAAAATCTTTAGACAGTCTGACCATGTTAAGGAAAGCATCAAGGTGGAAGTCCACAAGATGCTGGAATTGGGAGTAATTGAGCGCTCTGACAGCCCCTGGGCTAGCCCAGTGGTCTTAGTCCCCAAACCTCACACCAAAGATGGAAAGAAAGAGATGAGGTTTTGTGTGGACTACAGAGGGCTCAATTCTGTCACCAAGACAGATGCCCATCCAATTCCAAGAGCTGATGAGCTCATTGATAAATTAGGTGCTGCCAAATTTCTAAGTACCTTTGACTTGACAGCAGGGTACTGGCAAATAAAAATGGCACCTGGAGCCAAAGAAAAGACAGCATTCTCCACACCTGATGGGCATTATCAGTTTACTGTTATGCCCTTTGGTTTAAAGAATGCCCCTGCCACCTTCCAAAGGTTGGTGAATCAAGTCCTTGCTGGCTTGGAGTCCTTTAGCACAGCTTATCTTGATGATATTGCTGTCTTTAGCTCCACCTGGCAGGATCACCTGGTCCACCTGAGGAAGGTTTTGAAGGCTCTGCAATCTGCAGGCCTCTCTATCAAGGCATCCAAATGCCAGATAGGGCAGGGAACTGTGGTTTACTTGGGACACCTTGTAGGTGGAGGCCAAGTTCAGCCACTCCAACCCAAGATCCAGACTATTCTGGACTGGGTAGCTCCAACAACCCAGACTCAAGTCAGGGCATTCCTTGGCTTGACTGGGTATTACAGGAGGTTTGTGAAGGGATATGGATCCATTGTGACAGCCCTCACTGAACTCACCTCCAAGAAAATGCCCAAGAAAGTGAACTGGACTGTGGAATGCCAACAGGCCTTTGACACCCTGAAGCAGGCAATGTGCTCAGCACCAGTTCTCAAAGCTCCAGATTATTCTAAGCAGTTCATTGTGCAGACTGATGCCTCTGAACATGGGATAGGGGCAGTTTTGTCCCAAACAAATGATGTTGGCCTTGACCAGCCTGTTGCTTTCATTAGCAGGAGGTTACTCCCCAGGGAGCAGCGTTGGAGTGCCATTGAGAGGGAGGCCTTTGCTGTGGTTTGGTCCCTGAAGAAGCTGAGACCATACCTCTTTGGGACTCACTTCCTAGTTCAAACTGACCACAGACCTCTCAAATGGCTGATGCAAATGAAAGGTGAAAATCCTAAACTGTTGAGGTGGTCCATCTCCCTACAGGGAATGGACTTTATAGTGGAACACAGACCTGGGACTGCCCATGCCAATGCAGATGGCCTTTCCAGGTTCTTCCACTTAGAAAATGAAGACTCTCTTGGGAAAGGTTAGTCTCATCCTCTTTCGTTTGGGGGGGGGTTGTGTAAGGAAATGCCTCCTTGGCATGGTTGCCCCCTGACTTTTTGCCTTTGCTGATGCTATGTTTACAATTGAAAGTGTGCTGAGGCCTGCTAACCAGGCCCCAGCACCAGTGTTCTTTCCCTAACCTGTACTTTTGTATCCACAATTGACAGACCCTGGCATCCAGATAAGTCCCTTGTAACTGGTACTTCTAGTACCAAGGGCCCTGATGCCAAGGAAGGTCTCTAAGGGCTGCAGCATGTCTTATGCCACCCTGGAGACCTCTCACTCAGCACAGACACACTGCTTGCCAGCTTGTGTGTGCTAGTGAGGACAAAACGAGTAAGTCGACATGGCACTCCCCTCAGGGTGCCATGCCAGCCTCTCACTGCCTATGCAGTATAGGTAAGCCACCCCTCTAGCAGGCCTTACAGCCCTAAGGCAGGGTGCACTATACCATAGGTGAGGGTACCAGTGCATGAGCATGGTACCCCTACAGTGTCTAAACAAAACCTTAGACATTGTAAGTGCAGGGTAGCCATAAGAGTATATGGTCTGGGAGTTTGTCAAACACGAACTCCACAGCACCATAATGGCTACACTGAAAACTGGGAAGTTTGGTATCAAACTTCTCAGCACAATAAATGCACACTGATGCCAGTGTACATTTTATTGTAAAATACACCACAGAGGGCACCTTAGAGGTGCCCCCTGAAACTTAACCGACTATCTGTGTAGGCTGACTAGTTTTAGCAGCCTGCCACAAACCGAGACATGTTGCTGGCCCCATGGGGAGAGTGCCTTTGTCACTCTGAGGCCAGTAACAAAGCCTGCACTGGGTGGAGATGCTAACACCTCTCCCAGGCAGGAATTGTCACACCTGGCGGTGAGCCTCAAAGGCTCACCTCCTTTGTGCCAACCCAGCAGGACACTCCAGCTAGTGGAGTTGCCCGCCCCCTCCGGCCAGGCCCCACTTTTGGCGGCAAGGCCGGAGAAAATAATGAGAAAAACAAGGAGGAGTCACTGGCCAGTCAGGACAGCCCCTAAGGTGTCCTGAGCTGAAGTGACTCTAACTTTTAGAAATCCTCCATCTTGCAGATGGAGGATTCCCCCAATAGGGTTAGGATTGTGACCCCCTCCCCTTGGGAGGAGGCACAAAAAGGGCGTACCCACCCTCAGGGCTAGTAGCCATTGGCTACTAACCCCCCAGACCTAAACACGCCCTTAAATTTAGTATTTAAGGGCTACCCTGAACCCTAGAAAATTAGATTCCTGCAAACTACAAGAAGAAGGACTGCCTAGCTGAAAACCCCTGCAGCGGAAGACCAGAAGACGACAACTGCCTTGGCTCCAGAAACTCACCGGCCTGTCTCCTGCCTTCCAAAGATCCTGCTCCAGCGACGCCTTCCGAAGGGACCAGCGACCTCGACATCCTCTGAGGACTGCCCCTGCTTCGAAAAGACAAGAAACTCCCGAGGACAGCGGACCTGCTCCAAGAAAAGCTGCAACTTTGTTTCCAGCAGCTTTAAAGAACCCTGCAAGCTCCCCGCAAGAAGCGTGAGACTTGCAACACTGCACCCGGCGACCCCGACTCGGCTGGTGGCGATCCAACACCTCAGGAGGGACCCCAGGACTACTCTAAGACTGTGAGTACAAAAACCTGTCCCCCCTGAGCCCCCACAGCGCCGCCTGCAGAGGGAATCCCGAGGCTTCCCCTGACCGCGACTCTTTGAACCTAAAGTCCCGACGCCTGGGAGAGACCCTGCACCCGCAGCCCCCAGGACCTGAAGGACCGGACTTTCACTGGAGAAGTGACCCCCAGGAGTCCCTCTCCCTTGCCCAAGTGGAGGTTTCCCCGAGGAATCCCCCCCTTGCCTGCCTGCAGCGCTGAAGAGATTCCGAGATCTCTCATAGTCTAACATTGAAAACCCGACGCTTGTTTCTACACTGCACCCGGCCGCCCCCGCGCTGCTGAGGGTGAAATCTCTGTGTGGACTTGTGTCCCCCCCGGTGCCCTACAAAACCCCCCTGGTCTGCCCTCCGAAGACGCGGGTACTTACCTGCAAGCAGACCGGAACCGGGGCACCCCCTTCTCTCCATTCTAGCCTATGCGTTTTGGGCACCACTTTGAACTCTGCACCTGACCGGCCCTGAGCTGCTGGTGTGGTGACTTTGGGGTTGCTCTGAACCCCCAACGGTGGGCTACCTTGGACCAAGAACTGAACCCTGTAAGTGTCTTACTTACCTGGTAAAACTAACAAAAACTTACCTCCCCCAGGAACTGTGAAAATTGCACTAAGTGTCCACTTTTAAAACAGCTATTTGTCAATAACTTGAAAAGTATACATGCAATTTTTATGATTTGAAGTTCCTAAAGTACTTACCTGCAATACCTTTCGACTGAGATATTACATGTAGAATTTGAACCTGTGGTTCTTAAAATAAACTAAGAAAATATATTTTTCTATACAAAACCTATTGGCTGGATTTGTCTCTGAGTGTGTGTACCTCATTTATTGTCTATGTGTATGTACAACAAATGCTTAACACTACTCCTTGGATAAGCCTATTGCTCGACCACACTACCACAAAATAGAGCATTAGTATTATCTATTTTTACCACTATTTTACCTCTAAGGGGAACCCTTGGACTCTGTGCATGCTATTCCTTACTTTGAAATAGCACATACAGAGCCAACGTCCTACAATTACCAATTCAAAGTATTGCCTTTTGGTTTAACAACCGCTCCAAGAGTATTCACAAAATGCCTAGCAGTAGTCGCTGCACACATCAGAAGGCAGCAAATACATGTGTTCCCGTATCTAGACGACTGGCTAATCAAAACCAGTTCGCTCACACAATGCTCAAACCACACAAATCAAGTCATACAAACCCTCTACAAACTAGGGTTCACCGTCAACTTTGCAAAATCAAACATTCTGCCAAGCAAAGTACAGCAATATCTAGGAGCCATAATAGACACGACAAAAGGAGTAGCAACGCCAACTCCACAAAGGATCCACAATTTCAACAGAGTCATTCAACACATGTCTCCAAACCAAACAATACAAGCAAGAACAATACTACAGCTCCTAGGCATGATGTCCTCATGCATAGCCATTGTCCCAAACGCAAGACTGCACATGAGGCCCTTACAACAGTGCCTAGCCTCACAGTGGTCTCAAGCACAGGGTCACCTTCTAGATCTGGTGTTGCTAGACCGCCAAACTTACCTCTCGCTTCTATGGTGGAACAGTATAAATTTAAACATAGGGCGGCCTTTCCAAGACCCAGTGCCACAGTACGTAATAACAACAGATGCTTCCATGACAGGGTGGGGAGCACATCTCAATCAACACAACATAAGAGGACAATGGAACATACATCAAACAAAACTGCATATAAATCATCTAGAATTATTAGCAGTTTTTCAAGCACTAAAAGCTTTCCAACCAATCATAACCCACAAATACATCCTTGTCAAAACAGACAACATGACAACGATGTATTATCTAAACAAACAAGGAGGAACACATTCAACGCACTTAAGCTTGTTAGCTCAAAAAATATGGAAGTGGGCAATCCACCATCAAATTGGTCTAATAGCACAGTTTATTCCGGGGATCCAGAATCAGCTGGCAGACAATCTCTCTCGAGATCACCAGCAAGTCCACGAATGGGAAGTCCACCCACAGATTCTGAACACCTATTTCACACTCTGGGGAACACCACAAATAGACCTATTTGCAACAAAAGAGAACGCAAAATGCCAAAACTTCGCGTCCAGATACCCACACAAGCAATCCCAAGGCAATGCCCTATGGATGAACTGGTCAGGAATATTTGCTTACGCTTTTCCTCCTCTCCCTCTCCTTCCTTACCTAGTAAACAAATTGAGTCAAAACAAACTCAAACTCATTTTAATAGCACCAACTTGGGCAAGACAACCCTGGTACACAACACTGCTAGATCTGTCTGTAGTACCACACATCAAACTGCCCAACAAACCAGATCTGTTAACGCAACACAACCAACAGATCAGACACCCGGACCCAGCATCGCTGAATCTAGCAATCTGGCTCCTGAAATCCTAGAATTCGGACACTTACAACTTAGCCAAGAGTGTATGGAAGTCATAAAGCAGGCCAGAAGGCCATCCACTAGACACTGCTACGCAAGTAAGTGGAAAAGATTTGTTTGGTACTGCCATCATAATCAGATACAACCACTAGACGCAACTCCAAAACATATAGTAAATTACTTGCTCCATTTACAAAAAGCAAAGCTAGCCTTCTCTTCTATTAAAATACACCTTGCAGCAATATCTGCATACCTGCAAACTACCTATTCAACTTCCTTGTATAAAATACCAGTTATCAAAGCATTCATAGAAGGGCTTAAAAGAATTATACCACCAAGAACACCACCTGTTCCTTCATGGAACCTAAACGTGGTTCTAACAAGACTCATGGGCCCACCTTTCGAACCCATGCACTCTTGCGGAATACAATTCCTAACCTGGAAAGTTGCCTTTCTCATTGCCATTACATCTCTAAGAAGAGTAAGTGAAATTCAAGCGTTCACAACACAAGAGCCTTTTATACAAATACATAAAAATAAGGTCGTCCTACGACCTAATCCAAAATTTTTACCAAAAGTTATTTCATCATTCCATCTAAATCAAACGGTAGAACTACCAGTTTTTTTCCCACAGCCAGATTCTGTGGCTGAAAGAGCACTACATACATTAGATGTCAAAAGAGCATTAATGTACTACATTGACAGAACAAAAAACATCAGAAAAACTAAACAGCTATTTATTGCATTCCAAAAACCTCATGTAGGTAACCCAATATCAAAACAAGGTATAGCCAGATGGATAGTTAAATGCATCCAAATCTGCTACCTTAAAGCAAAAAGACAACTGCCCATTACTCCCAGGGCACATTCAACAAGGAAAAAAGGTGCTTCAATGGCCTTTTTAGGAAACATCCCAATGCAGGAAATATGTAAGGCAGCCACTTGGTCTATGCCTCACACATTCACCAAACACTACTGTATAGATGTGCTATCCGCACAACAAGCTACAGTAGGTCAAGCTGTATTAAGAACTCTATTTCAGACAACTTCTACTCCTACAGGCTAAACCACCGCTTATGGGGAACTAACTGCTTACTAGTCTATGCATACCATGTGTATCTACAGCGACAGATGCCATCGAACTGAAAATGTCACTTACCCAGTGTACATCTGTTCGTGGCATCAGTCGCTGAGATTCACATGGACCCACCCACCTCCCCGGAAGCTTGTAGCAGTTCAGAAGTTACCTTCAATTTTGTACATTTGTATATATATTATTTAATCCTTTAATAGGTACATACTTACATTTTTCATTGCGCGGGCACTATTACTATAGTACAACTCCTACCTCACCTTCTGCGGGGAAAACAATCGAAGATGGAGTCGACGCCCATGCGCAATGAGCACAGAAGGAGGAGTCACTCGGTCCCGTGACTCGAAAACACTTCTTCGAAGAAAAACAACTTGTAACACTCCGACCCAACACCAGATGGCGAGCTCATGCATACCATGTGAATCTCAGCGACTGATGCCACGAACAGATGTGACATTTTCATTATCACGCATGATCATTTGGTTTATCTGCCTTTGTATTAAACTCCATTCATCACCGCCTGTGGGAAAACAATCTAAACATGGAGTCGAGGATGACGCGCATTGCAGGCAAGAGAAGTAGTAACTATGCCTTGTGACTCAAAGGACTTTTCAAACAAGAACAACTTGTAGTCTCCTGGACTCAACTTTAGATGGCGGAACTATGCAGAGCGTGTGAATCCACAGCACTACATGCCAGAAACAGATGCTTACTGGGCAAGTAACTTTTTCCTTATGGCTAACCCAACTTTTTGCTGAAAAGTTTGTGTGTCGAAGTCTGTGAATTTGCTGATGCTTGTTTGCGATTGAGTGAAATGCTTTGATTTACTATACCTTGTAAATTCTATATCTACAAAACCCTTAGATGGATCTTTTTCATTGTGCTGTCTAAAATACATAATATAGTACATTGCCATAAATTGGTGTTGAATTTCATTGGTGTCTTGTTGATTTCTTCTTCGTGTTTGGTTGCTGTTTAAATGCTTTACACTTGTTTCTTTGTGTACGTCTTGCTGCTCAGAACCACGGCTACCCAGGGTTGTGATGAAGGTTTGACTAACAGAACCTAAGGGTCTTGAAGCTGTTGGTAGGCGTATTTCTCTGTGAGGTCATACAGTCACATAATATGTTACACCCCATTCCCTGACACTGGTCGTCCTTCAGCTGTATGGCAGTTATTGCTGCACGTCATTGTAGGAAAGGGTTATCGGCTATCATCTGAATGATTGGATTGGAGTTGACAAAAAACATCTGACACTTGGACCCCAGTCTTTGTAAGTAACAATCTGTGACTTCATATTAACAGAAAATTCACAACCTCTAACACCCAGAGATACTGTTACTGATGGCTACTTCTACCTGCAAATTCCTCACCTGTAGAATAATCCTAGGCCTCAGACTGAATCTGGAAACTTAAAAGCTATCACGTCACCGGCAGAGGGTGGTGCCGATGCCTGAAGTTATGTCATGTCATTGAAGCCATATAGTGCCTCCCCATATCTGGAAGGTCAGTTCCAATTTTTGTCCCCCTTCAAGAGTTCATCGGTCTGCCACTACCTTCCAGCCATGTTAGGAGCCGAGAAACTCATTCTGATTACACGCCTTCTGTCTCCGCACCGAAAAAAGCCAAATAGAAATCTTCTGCATCGATCTCTAGCCCCTCTACTTTGGCTCCGATACGACCAAAAACACATGGTGCTTCGGTGCCGACTACTTTGATACCAACCACTTCAGCACTGAAAAAGAAGAAACAATTACCACAGTTTTGGCTATGAAAATATACCAGGCAAAAAATTCTTTGGAACCAAAAATCTTACAAAAGACTTTTTGCGATCCTGGACAGTCTCTAACCACCACCCCTTCACCGGTGGAACCTGTTTTGGAAGTTAAGGATGCTAGTCAGCGCCAACTACAAATTCTAGTCTAGAAACTGACTTTCCAAGAGGCTCTTGATTCCTCTCCGCCTCCAAAAAAGACTACGAAAGTCACAAGTGGATACCACACTTGGAAAAATTAAATGAAGACAATCAAACTGCCAAAGCTTTGGGAGCACTCCGAGCCAGCACACACAGGGTTACTTTTCATCGCACAGGATTTGTAAGTGGCTTTCGGTCATCATTTCAGGAACAGTCTTCCACTCAAACAAAGCCCACCTTTCAGTACACCAGAGGTTATTTTAGAGGTTCCTATACAGGCAACAGCACTAAGGGAAGAGGAACACCATCTACATCTAGAGACTCCTAATTCACCGCTAAGCAATGACTTCCACCAAAACCTACCAACTCACACCACTCCTATAGGGGGAATGTTAAAACATTTTAACCCCCAATGGTCTCAAACTACCACAGATCAATGGGTACTTCAAATCATCCAAAATGGTTACTGTCTGGAGCTCACTTCCACTCCACCAAATATACCCCCTCATACTCAGAGACTCCCACAAGATCATCTTACTCTTCTCAAACAGGAAGTACATTCTCTTCTTCTCAAAGGAGTTATAGAACCAGTACCATTACAATATCAGGGAACAGGAGTCTACTCCGTGTATTTCCTAATACCCCAAAAAGCCGGGTTTCTCAGACCAATATTAGGTCTCAGTCCCCTTAAACCACTACATCCTATCAGAACATTCCCATATGGTCACTCTTCAGGATGTTATTGCCCTTCTACAACAGGATGACTTCATGACTGTGTTAGACCCAAAGGAATCTTACTTTCACATCCCCATTTATCCAGCACACCACAAATACCTAAGATTCGTAGTTGCAGAAAAACATTACCAATTCAAGGTATTACCATTCAGAGTCACAACCGTTTCTAGAGTATTCACAAAATGCCTTGTGGTACTAGCAGCACATCTCAGAAGACAACAAATTCATGTCTTCCCTTATTTATACGATTGACTCATCAAAGCCAATTAATTCACACAGTGTCAGTCACACTCCGCTCACAATTCGTCACCTACACTTTAAGGGGATCACCATAAATTACATGAGATCTCATCTGCACCCTCTCCAGATACATCCCTATCTATGAGCTACCCTCAACACACAATTAGGACCAGCGTTGTCCAGTTCAGCCCGAGTTCAGGCTTTTCAAACAATGATTGCTACGTTAATAGAGAACCAAGCATACACCGTAAGAGCTGTTATGAAACTGTTAGTGATGATGGCATCTTGCATTGCCATCGTACTTCATGCCAGACTTCATATGCATCCTCTTCAACAATGTCTCTCTCGTCAATGGTCTCAGGCACAGGGTCAGATGGACGATCTAGTGTTGTTGGACTGCCATACTTATTGTTCTGTACATTGGTGGAACACCACAAATCTTATTAAAGGGGGGCACTTTTTCGACCCTTTACCTCAGATCACTCTCACAGCAAATGCCTCAAACACCGGTTGGGTGAGCTCATCTCCTCAACCTCACAGTTTAGGGGTATTGGACAACACTCAACAGTCTTTCCACATCAGTGGCCTGGAACTGAAAGCGGTGGTCCTAGCAATGAAAGCGTTCCTTCCACAATTGCAACACAAGATAGTGTTAGTACGTACAGACAGCATGACATGACATGTTCTTCTCCAGGTCATCTCTGGCACAGCAGCTTATTTAAAGGGTCCAGTTGCATCACAGCTTATTTAAAGGGTCCAGTTGCATCACATATATTTTAAGACACTAATAGCCTACTCCGGGTCTTTCTGACCCTTGGTCATCAAATGCCTGGGTATCCTTCTGATTTTAATCACATTTTCCAATGCCCCCAATTTTTGTAGATTAGTGGTCATAATGTATTTGCTAAAAAAAGAACTGATGTGTTTTATTTGGGGCACAGTGGCATTGGAGGAATTTGCCTATCTTGTCCGACGTTGGAATTCTTAGAAATAACTCTCTGCATATTTTGCCAGACGTTAGAGTTCTTATTGGTAACTCACTGGTAAAGTTTTAAGACTTTTTTGTACTGTTAATGTGTTGTGTGGCCAGAGGATGTCCTAAAAAGAAGGCACAGGTAAGCAGTGTTGTAAAATGGCCTGGATGGGAGGCGTTAGTGAGATCATATTTACTTGCCAGTGCTCTCATTATCATCAGGTATTTGGAAAATGTCTTTCAAAGTAATTGAAAATGTGCTTGGTGACCTTTTCTTCTTGTAGAAGTTTCTAGAACATTTTAAACAGAAGGGGGCTATCTTTTGCCGAAAAAATACCAGCTGCAAAATGTTTTACATTCTACTCCATTATGAGTTAACAATGATAGTAGCTGGTTTCTCATGTAAATGTAACTGTAGCTCTTATCCATTGGCTTTCTGATGGCCTTTGGTAGACTGGGTTGTTTGTAGCCTAACAGTCTGCACCTTGTTTGGTTGCCTGATATGTTTAGTGCTTGTCGACATCATCCACTTTTTTGTTATATAAGTAATGTATTTGAATAATCTCCCTTTCCCTTGCCATCCAATTTTTTTCTGAGTTCTTTTTCTTATTTTTAAATTCATTTTTGTTAGCTTCACCATTTGTCTTCTGCATCACATTGAAAATGTTCTCATACAGTATATCTACTGTTCAAACATCAAATTATGCACCGTTCCTTTCCGACTTTTTTCCTAACATTGGTGTCTAATAACTTCTTAGGTTTTAATGCTTTCCACGTTAGTATTTTGGCATGATTGAAAGAGTAATTAGACATCTCATCAAGATACAAGATTAATGTTTTCACATCTATAGCATCTTTTATGGAAAAATACAGTTTACTATTTTATTACTTAACGGAAAATGAATACATTCACCTGCGCTTTGCAGGACTAGGAGTTTTTCTTCGTGGTCTTTTTAAGTGTCTCTATTGTATTTTTGGTTGTACAAAGGAGAATGCCAAACTAGATGGATTTTTTGAGGCCCGACTGGGTCTCTATACTTAATATAAACAAGTCCTCACTAGTTGTCTAATAGAAAAGCTTCCTGCTTGATACATGGAACGTAGACACATTTTCTCAAATTATATTTATTTTCTGAATAGCAGGACTGATAAATATAGAGGTTTTTGGTTAAAAAAAAAAAAAAAAGCCTGGTAGGAAATATTGTTTGGATATATTTTCCACTACTCATGAGCTTGTAACAGTTGCAGAAATGCTTTCTGCAAACTCAGTGTATTGGACTTCTGTCAGTGCCATGTTGACACAAACGTACTTTTGTTGTAGACCGTTTTAACATTTTAACTCTCCATTTAGGTTTCAACCTTCCAGAAGAACTTTCAATATCTTTCAAGCAGCTGACCCAGTGTTCTCTAAAACATCAGTTGACCCACCGCGAATTACCGGGACAGAGTCCATCCACCACAATAAAAGGTAAGGCTCGTGCGTCACCTTTGTTGTGATGGTATATAAAAAAAAATAGTACTCCTCGCAGTAATGCTCCAAAGTACATTTAAGACCCTTTTAAACATGGGTGTATTCTACTTTAGTACTTTGGCCTGCTTCTGTTATAGATTTAACTTTGACTGTATTCTTTGGGTTAGAATTCAGGTTGCCTCAGTTCAACCAGACCATCTATTCTGCGTGTATCATGGTTGTTAATTCAGCGTTATTTTCCAGGTTGGTGGCTGTACATGGGAAGCCAGTGGGCTGTGAAGTTGAATTGCATCCTAATCATTTGTAGTCTATACGTTTTGCAAGTTTAAGCACTTTAGAATGAGTTATTTAACTGCTCAGTAGCTCAAGCAATGTTGTGTAATCTTTCATGTTGACTGGAGGCAGGAATTAAATTGGACACAGTTGTCAGTAAATAATTTAATTTACAAATGATTGTTCCTTGAATTTTTTTCCTCTTTTTTTCTATGATCTATTTACAACAGAAGTAATAATCATTTCACAGTGAAAATATTTCCACTCCTCTCAAAAACTTGTTTTTGTAACTGTGTTGGCTCTCAGCCATACATTTCTATTTGAGGGATTCGGTTATTTAACCTTCTCTTTTCCAGCTAACTTTGTCTTGGGGAATCAAACTGGAATTTCTTTTTTTTTTAAAACACAAAAAAAAAAAAAAACCTTTTTATAGAAAACGTCAAAGGTAGGACCTTGTCCTGTGCTGATTGAACAGATCAGTATTTCTAATTGGTCTGAACATTAGTAACCTTTAGAAACCTGGCTTTATTAACCTCTTATTTTTAAGACAATCCATTGTTCTGTAATCTACCACTATTCAGCCGTTGGTTAGCTTACAGCTCATAGTTGTGACTCACAAACCAGGGTTATTATTGGTTGCTTTCGTGGTTGACAGTTTTTTTTCCTGCTATCAGTGTCATTTGTTACTGCATATACGGAATCCATATATTTTTTTCTCTGCGTATAGTATCCTTTCGTCTGCTTGGCAGATTAAAATGTGCCATAGATACAAGAAGATTTTGTACCTTGTTTGAAACTCATCTCTTTTATAAGGGGATTGTTAGAAGAACAGTTGTCCTGCAGAAATCCTTCAATTTTAGTTTTTAGTTTTTTTTTAAATCGTAGAATGACTGATCTTCCTTCGGGGTTTAGCCCAATTTGCATGTTTGTGGGATGTTACCAAAAACCAATTTGAATTGCAGTTAAGACAAACCTGAAATGCTAGTGTCAATGCAGTGCTGGAAAAATATTCATTTTAAGGAAAGTGCTCTGTTTATGCAAAACTGTAACACAGCTTAATGTTTTTTCCTTGTGCAACATTGGACTCGTTTTAAAAGGAAGTCTGGAGATTTTGCCTCTGAAAGTTGCATTGTACAACGCTCTGTACTGTTATCCAGATTTCAACAAAGTACTTGTCTAGTCAAGGTGGCAGCATATATTGAATAACTCAGCGTTGATTGGTAATTCTGTTTTCTGTTGTTCTCTTTTGTGTCAGTTCATATTTTCTAAGGGCAGTGATTACAGGCAGCTCTTTAGTTTTAAGACCCAGTATTCCATCAGACTCTTTCAAACTAGAATGACCTTACCACCCTGCTCTAGGAAGGGATATTGTGCATTACGTTGGAGTGCTGTAATTATTCTGTACCGTAGACAATGTAAACGTTTTCTGGGAAATGATTTGTATTAGTAGAGGACACTTTTACCCTATTAAAAGTATTACACTTGTGAAAATTGTAACACTTCAGCAATATGGAACTGTTTGCTGACGTGGAAGTAGTCTCAGGGAAACTGTCCACTTGAATTGCCATCTCCTTATTTTTTTTCTGTCACTAAGCTGCACAGACGACGTGCAGCGCTCGATCAATTAACCCATTGTTGCAGGTTTAGGGAGCTCACTGCTTTTGCAGGTTCAGGGATCTTCATTGTCCTTGCCCTCACATTCATTTCTTGTCGTGCCTTAAATCTGATGCTCATCTTTTCTCAATCTGATGCTCATCTTCTCTCACTCCATATGATTACATTTTGTTGATGGCCTGCGTCTGGGCATTTGTGGTGTAGATGGCAGCATGGTTAGGGATTTCAGATTGTTCCAGTTCTTGGCATTTGTTTCATGTAGCCTACTGCTGTCTGTGCTGTACGGTCAGAATGGCCTTCTGCCACTCCATCTGCAGTCTCTGCTATAAGGGGGCTTCTTTTCTCCCTTTTCTGTCACTGTTTTCTGTACACCATATATTATGTTAGAATGGATGTATTTGTGAGGAAGTGGCTTGGGATTGATAGCCCTGTTAGTTTTAAAAAGAAATTGTTTTCCCTAACATGGGTACTTGAATTAAAAGTTTTTTTAACGTGTCAACATGCCCCTTAGTCACTGCGTTCAGAAATGCTGCAATCTGAATTGTTATACACTCACAAAAGAATGCACCCTGCAGAAATACAGTTTTCATACTCAAAGCTTTTGACTTTGTTGTCTTTTGTACAGGCAAAACTTCAACAGAACCAATAGCCCAAGCCTCACAAAGAAAGGTCAGTTTGGACCTGAAAATACCAAGCTTGAGCTGAAAAGAATTCCACCTGAGCTCAATAACATCAGTAAACTCAATGAACACTTTAGCAAGTTCGGCAATTTAGTGAATTTGCAGGTAAGTAATCTGCAAAGAAATGAAGCACTGATGTCTTGGATATTTTTCCATTGTAGAACTGTGTTGAAAAACTTGTCTCTTGCATATTCATTTACTAAGCTTTGAGTGCAAAATTATTAAAGGAATTGGTATCTGTAAATAGCCAATACCACCTCAACCTAATGCAATTATTTATGCACATACCTTATGTTAGTTAACCAATTTCTCTAAATAAAGACTTGTCTTTATGTTAAGTTGCAGTCATCACAGAGCTCTTTAGTGCTGTATTAAGTGTTCAGGAATGAAAACAGTAAAGCATGTTTTTCTTCTGTCCTTATGTGATCAAAGTGATTATATTTTAAAGTAAAAACACAAATAAACTTGCTGTTGGTGAGTACATAGTCTCATCCTCTTGTTCTGGTCAGTGAAAACATGGTCTTAATAAGCAGGTTTTATTTATATACAACTAGAGCGGGTGGATAGCACACACTGTGCTGTTTTCTTTGTGATATTAAATTATAATATATTTTAGGTAATTACATTTGGAGGGAACAGTTGAGAGCTAGTTTGGTCCTGTATTGTGTTACTGTGAGGGAAATCATTACCAAACCTAGGAAAACTGGCTTGTTCCTCCCTTATCCACGAATGGAATGTGAAAGCAATGATCCAGATCTATGCAAGTGATGGATATTTAGTTTTTCAAAAAATATAAATATCTTGCATTCTAAAAAGATATGTTGATGAAATCCTGCAAGTGCTAAACCCATCTTTGAGATTTTTAAAAAGGGCGCTGGTTTGAAATTAGGGTAATTTGTCTAGTAATGCCATCTGTAACTTTTTTTTATACTTTTGTGTTTTGCTCCAAGTGAACTGGTTATGCCCAAGTGTGAGTCTTGGGCACACTGTCACTGGAATAAACTAAACCTGGCTGATGAGCCCTAACTAGGGCAAAACTGGTCCCGAATTGCTTGTATTCCGTTTGGGGCAGGACCTGGCCTGGCAGTTTGGACTGGACTGTTGGATCAAGACTAATTTGCATATGGCTGGATCTGAACTGTGGTGACATGGCAGTGCTCTCTTCACTGGTGTGTCCTCCCAGCTACTTAAGATTCCGCAAGAAGACAAAGGTTGTGTGCTGCACCTAGGCATGCGGAATCTGAAAGCTTAACAACATGGGCCTAGCTTATGATGTGTGCGTCTGGGTGTGGTGAGTTGAGCATAGCAGCCCGGAAGATAAGAGGTATTCCTGCACCTGAGATGAATTAATGACACGCGGTGTAAGTTAAGAGAAGTACTATGAGTGCCATACACCATTCATGCCCCCTGTTATGTATCTATAGCCTACCAAGGATGACTGATAAACAGAGAGGATCCTTTGGGGCTGCATTGAATAGATAGTAACTTGTGGAAAGGGGATTTGTGCAACATCTTTCAATACAGTGGTGGAACAGCAACAACCTGTTGCTGGGCAGGCCCTTCTCATTCCTTATCTGGTTCTGCAAGTTTTCCATTACCGTGGACACATCTCTTTCCGGTGGGGTTAGGAGGGTGGGGGCTGTCATCTAGATGACAAGACAACACAGGGGGTGTAGGAAAATGCCACTGTTGGAATGGTTGCCACCCCACTTTTTGCCTAGTGTTGATGCAAACTTTGAAAGTGTGCTGGGATCCTGCTGATCAGGCCCCAGCACCCTTGTAAAATGTACCAGTGGTACCAAGGGCCCTGTGGCCAGGGAAGGTCCCCAAGGGGTGCAGCATCTATTATGCCACCCTGGGGAATCCCTCACTCAGCCCATGCGCACTGCCTTGCAGCTTGTGTGTGCAAATGGTGGAGAAAAAGGCAAAGTCGACATGGCAGCCCTCGCTTGGTGCCATGCCCTCAAAATCACTGTCTGTGGCATAGGTAAGTCACCCCTCTAGCAGGCCTTACAACCCTAAGGCAGGGTGCACTATACCACAGGTGAGGGCAGAGCTGCATGAGCAATATGCCCCTAAAGTGAAAGTCAATTCTTAGACATTGTAAGTGCACGGTAGCAATATTGCATATATGGTCTGGGTGTTTGTCATTACAAACTCCACAGCACCATAATGACTACACTGAATAATGAGAAGTTTAGTATCAAACTTCTCCGCACAATAAACCCACACTGATGCTGAAAAATGCACACAGAGGGCATCTTAGAGATACCCCCTGTATGTTAGCCAACCTGATAGTGTAGGACTGACTGGTCTGTGCCATCCTGCCACTTCCAGACAAGTTTGACCACATGGGGTGAGTGTCTTTGTGCACTCTGGGGTCAGAAACAAAGCATGCCCTGGGTGGAGGTGCTTCACACCTCACCACTGGCAGGAACTGTAACACCTCAACGGCTCAAGCCTCGAGATACGTGCCCCAGGGTGTTCCAGCTAGTGGAGATGTCCCCCCCCCCCCCCCCCCCCCTTTCATAGGAAAGTTATGAAAAGAGGGAGGAACACTCTGCACCCGACGCCCACGGCCCGTGTCCAGGTGGTCCAACTACCCAGAGAGGATCCCCAGGTGATTCAAACAGAGTGTCTACACTGGAGTCCCCACCCCTCCGCTTGGAGAAGCACTGCACCCGCAGAGAAGCTGACCACCTGTGCAGCAGTGACAGGCAGGCTGCCTTCCTCCCTATCCAGTCAGTGGCTTGCCCGAGGAGCCCCCCTGTGCCTTGCCCGCAGCGCCTAAGTGACTCCTGGGGTCCCTCCATAGAGTTCCATTGGGAAACCTATGCCCTGATTGCACCCTGCACCCCCTGTGCCGCTGAGGGTGCATGTTTGGTGCCTACTTAGAGTCCCCCCAGTGCTCCTCTAAACCCCTTGGTCTGCCCTCTGACAACGCGGGTACTTCTGCAAGCAGACCGGAACCCGAGTACCCCCTGTCTCCATGGGGGCCCATGTTATTTTGGCTCCTGTTGGATCTCTGCACCTAACCGGCCCTGTGTTGCTGATGCTGGGTGTTTGGGTTTTCTTGAACCCCCAGCGGGTGGGCAACACATACCCTAGAGACTGAATCTGTAAGTTGGTTACTTACCACCAAAACTGTACTGTACTTTCTTCCCTCAGGAACTGTTGAAAATTGCAGTGTCCACTTTTAAAATAGCTTTTTGCCATTTTAAGAAAACTGTGTACAATTTTGATTCCATTCAAAGTCATGATTATGCCTATGCAAAGTACCTTTCATTGAATGTAATTACCTGCTAATTGAATCTTGTGGACGGACAAACCCCCTGCACCACGTCCCTCTTCAGCGAATCCATCGCTGACTTCATCTCCCCGCACGCCCTTGCCTCGCCGGACTACATCCTCCTCTTTGACCTTAACTTCCACCTGGAACAGAACAACGACCCCAACACCACCGCCCTGCTCGACAACCTCTTTCTCAAGCAACTGGTGAACACCCCCACCCACATCGCCGGACACACGCTCGACCCCATCTTCTCCGCCAGCAACCATGTATCCTTCAGCCACTCCTCCGTAATACACTGGACCGACCACAGATGTGTCCACTTCACCTTTAGACGCGAGACTCTCCACCTCCGCACACAACCCATCCCACGCAGACATTGGAACAAAATCCCCACGGAACAGCTTCTCTCCACTCTCAGCGACAACCAACCCACCTTCTCCACCGACCCCAACGACGCAGCCCTCAGCCTCACGCATTGGATCACCAACTGCGCGGACAACCTCGCACCCCTCAGACGCCTCCCAAGACAGACCAGCACCAGGAAACCTCAATGGTTCACAGACACCCTCAAGGAATCCAAACAAACCTGCTGTACCCTCGAGAAAGCCTGGCGCAAGGACCAAACCGCAGAAAACATGTCTGCCCTCAAAAACGCCACCCGCGAACACCACCAACTGATCCGCGCCACCAAAAGACCTTCCTTTACAGACAGACTGGACAAGAACACTCACAACAGCAAAGAACTCTTCAACATTGTCAAAGAGCTCTCCAATCCTAACGCCAACTCCAACGCCATCACGCCCTCACAAGACCTCTGCAACTCCCTCGCCACCTTCTTCCATCGTAAGATCACCGACCTACACAACAGCTTCGGACACCTGACCCAGCCAACCACCACAGAACCTACAACCCCAGCCATCACCCTCAACGCCTGGACTCACATCAGCACGGAGGAGACCAAAGCTACCATGAACTCCATCCACTCTGGTGCCCCCTCGGACCCCTGCCCACTTTTCACCTTCAACAAAGCCGACGAAATCATCGCCCCGCATCTCCAGGCCATCATCAACAGCTCGTTGACTTCTGCGTGTTTCCAGCTCTCGGGGAAGGTGGCAGAAGCAAACGCCCTACTGAAGAAACCTACGCCGGACCCCAGCGACCTGAAGAACTTCCGCCCCATCTCGCTCCTCCCCTTCCCTGCCAAAGTCATAGAGAAGACCGTCAACAAGCAACTTACCAACTTCCTTGAAGACAACAACCTACTCGACCCCTCTCAGTCCGGATTCCGAGCCAATCACAGCACAGAAACCGCCCTCATCTCAGTCACAGATGACATCAGAACTCTGATGGACAACGGAGAAACAGTCGCCCTCATCCTCCTCGACCTATTGGCTGCCTTCGACACCGTCTGCCACCGAACCCTAACATCTCGCCTGCGCTCCACCGGTATCCAAGGACTGGCCATGGACTGGATCTCCTCTTACCTCTCTAACCGCTCCCAAAGAGTCTACCTAACTCCGTTCCGCTCAGACCCCACCGAGATCATCTGCAGCGTCCCACAAGGCACCTCGCTCAGCCCGACTCTCTTCAATGTCTACATGAGCCCCCTCGCCGACATCGTACGCAAACACAACATCAACATCACCTCCTACGCCGACGACACTCAGCTGATACTTTCCCTCACCAAGGACCCCACTGGCGCCAAGACCAACCTACAAGATGAAATGAAAGAAGTCGCAGAATGGATGAAACTCAGCCGTCTGAAACTGAACTCAGAAAAAACGGAAGTCCTCATCCTCGGAAACACCCCGTCCGCCTGGGACGACTCTTGGTGGCCCACGGCCCTAGACACTTCACCAACCCCCTCAGACCACGCACGCAACCTCAGATTCATCCTGGACCCGCTTCTCACAATGACCAAACAAGTCAACGCCGTATCATCTTCTTGCTTCCTCACCCTCCGCATGCTCCGAAAGATCTTCCGCTGGATCCCCGCCGACACCAGAAAGACTGTGACCCACGCCCTCGTCATGAGCCGCCTGGACTACGGAAACACCCTATACGCAGGAACCACCGCTAAACTCCAGAAACGTCTGCAGCGAATACAAAACGCCTCCGCCCGCCTCGTCCTCGACATACCCCGCAACAGCCACATCTCCGCCCACCTGAGCCACCTGCACTGGCTTCCCGTCAACAAAAGGATCACCTTCCGGGTCCTCACCCACGCACACACAGCCCTCCTCAACAAGGGACCCGAATACCTCAACCGTCGCCTCAGTTTCTACACGCCCACCCGTCAACTTCGCTCCGCCAACCTCACACTCGCCGCCGTCCCTCGCATCCGCCGCACCACGGCAGGTGGGAAATCCTTCTCCTACCTGGCGGCAAAGACGTGGAATTCCCTCCCCACCAACCTCAGGACCACCAAGGACCACCTCGCATTCCGGAGGCAGCTCAAGACCTGGCTCTTCGAGCAGCAGTAACCCCCTCCCCCTAGCGCCTTGAGACCCTCACGGGTGAGTAGCGCGCTTTATAAATGTTTTTTGATTTGATTTGATTGTGGTTCTAGAAATAAATTAACAAAAGAGATTTTTCTATATTAAATCCTATTGGTCTGGAGTTAAGTGATTGAGTGTTTCCTTTATTTTTGTGTGTGTGTACAAGAAATGCTTAACACTACCATCTGATAAGCCAAACTGCTCGGCCACACTACCATAAATAGAGCATTAGTATTATCTATTCTTGCCTCTGTCAAGCCACTGGGAAACCCCTCGACTCTGCACAGAATATCTCATTTTGATATAGTATATACAGTGCCAGCTTCCAGCAGGGGATGTCAATCCCTCCAATCCACTCGGTGCTAGAGATGCCGCATTAACTCATAGAAACACAAAATAAATGCATCCAGTCCGGGGACAGTCCATTAAGTGCCACTGTACAATCACCGAACTTCCACCAGCAATCTCCTATTTCTGAGCAGAACCTTTTATTTTAAGAATGAAAGCTCTTACCCACCATTTGGTGGCATGCTTCATCATGGGATCCCTCCTTTTGCCTCTTACCCAATGGTTTGGGGTGTGGGCTACAACTCTCACTCTGGGTGTGGAACCCTTCAATATTTTACCCTATGTGAGCTATTAAGTGTGGGTATGCATAGGAGGGTGTAATATGATCAAATGTGCAGTGCTTCACCCGTTTGTATGAGTATGGTTTGAAGAAAACAAACTAGGCTCATTTTGCCTTTTTTTTTTTTTTTTTTTTTTTTTTTTTTTAGCCCTGTGCTCACACTTTCTGGAGTTTTTTAACATTTCCCTAGTTGACATGTAAAACGACAAGCAGGTCAGCCCTGTTCATGTTCGCCAAACGTGATTGTGTAGATAGCCCTTCAGCAGGCTAAGGTTGGCCAGACAGTGTTAAGAACTTTGTTCCAAACTATCCACAGGCTAAAAACTGGTTATAGAGAGTACTTTTTTACAGTCTATGCAAAGCATGTGTATCTACAGCCACTCAGGCCTTCTGACGCCAGTTCTCTTCTTTCCGTGACTGCGTGCTGATCCGGAGAAGAGCTACTTTAGTCATTTTTTGCATAAATATGACATTTTGTGGAATTCGTTTTTCACCAGTTTTGCATCGAGCGAAGTCCCGTAAAACCGGATTCAAGTCCTGTGACTCCTGTCACCGCATATTGTCGGTGACAGATCTGCACCGCCTGTGCCTCTGATTTTTGGAGCGCGACTGCAGATCAACACTCACAGCTAGACGAAGGTGACTGTAAAGGTACAGCTATAACTTGGGCGGCCTGCATCAAGGGACATTCATCCACCTCACACTCCCCTGAGTCCTATATCATCTCCAAAGCTGGTGTTATGGAAGGGGTTAATGAAAGTGCCAATCTTCTTTCAACCAACTCTGTCTCTTTAGTTTTTACGCCCACTGCTCTGTAAAAAGCTGACAGCATAGTGTATGTAGAAAATGCAGAGGCTAAACCTAGCGTTACTTTTTGCCCATGGTTGGCCCTTATACCCAAATACCTAAAATGCCAAGCAATCACAGTACCTTTTTACATGTCTTTTAGTACGCGGATCACCCACTGGGTAAGAATAAAAATAAAATAGAACAAAAATTAAAATAAACGGGGAAAAAAAATAAAAACTAAGAGAGAGGGCACAGCCTTGTCCAATCGCAGAGAGGCCTCTACTTGGCCCGGTCTTCACCCAAGCAAGCACCCGGGCACGTCCTGTGCAGCGGGCATCCCAGCTGCAAGTTAAGTGCCTCCGTGCGCAGATACTGACAGGTGTGACCTCCTGATGCCACAATGGAGGCCGGGGGTTGTAGTCAAGGGCCCCCCTTCTATCCCTCATCTCCTGGTCAGAAAACAAAGTGAAGATAACCAGTTATTTTGGACCCTCTCTTACCCATTTACTTGAATCATATTGGGTGTTTCAGAGTATTTGTTCTAGTCTTCAGAAAATGTGCTTTCAATGATTGTGTGATGTTTTTAATTTAGGTCATCCCCGTAGTGATACTTTGTCTTTCTAAATAACAAACTGTACTATTGCAGGGGGGTGGAGCACTTTTTGTTTAGATCCATACATATTAATGAAATGATTTATTTGTTCTAGGTTGCCTACCAAGGTGACCCAGAAGGTGCTCTTATACAGTTTGCTACCCCTGAAGAAGCAAAAGCTGCTATTTCAAGCACAGAAGCAGTACTGAATAATCGCTTTATAAAAGTATTCTGGCACAGAGAAAGCAATTCTCAACATATGCATGGATCGCCTCAAAAGGTATTGTTTTATGAGTACGTTTATTGAAATATCATGTACTTGTTAGTATGATATATAGCAAATTTCTAGTCTAGAAGTAGCTATAAGAGGTCAAGCTGGATCTGGACCTTTTTCCTGCAACCAACCCAACATCTGCTAACCCAGACGAATCTTTGAACAAGTGGTGCTGTAGCATCATTGACTGCATAGCCAAACAGGCACTAGCCCATGGATGTGGCTTACCAGCTTCATAAAGGAGTTCTCTCTGCTGGGATCTCATTTACCATATTTTTTTATTGGTGAGTTTTCAAACACAAGTAACATTTAGATGTCTGTTCTTGTGTTGTCCAGTTACAGAAGTACTATATTTGCAGATGTGTTGAGTGGAATGTGCTGTTTATTACACTTTTGTGAGTGTGGGAGTGGGTAGTACTCGCAAGAGGCAAAGCTTTGATTGGGTCATGATGCCCCTCCCCTCCTGCAGCAATAGTAATAAATAGCATAATTAATTCTGCACCTGTACATGTATAGTATATGCCATGGTATTTGTGTGTGTGTGTGTTTTTATTTTTTTATTTTTAAATTGGGGTCAAGACCAGGGTGGAACTTAGTACATTTGTGTGTTATGTTAAAATTACATTGGAAAGGCCCTGTGAATATTAAGACAATGTGCTTCCACATGCAACCTAATCATAATATGCAATGTGTGAGGAGTAAACCATGTTTTCTTATGTTAGTTTAACTCTGTTGTGGTAATTAGCTGGAGTTTAACCCTTTCACTGTAATGTGTCAATTTGTGTTTGTTAATACAGTTGATCTAAATGAGAGTTACTGGGCCATATTTATTTTCACTCCCATTGCATGGAAGCAGTTATTTATCAGGAATTCACTGTCTCTTTTCAAAATACCTTCACATAACTTCAGTAAGTTAATAGCTTTAGTGCTTACTAGACGTAACATTGTGCGTCATTGACTCTTATTACAACTGCTCTCTTCTTTTTGAATGAGCATATGTCCTGTGACAGTAGTTGTGAAAGACTATCAACTTTCTGTTTTTCTGTATTCTTTGAATTTTGTCAATGAAATGTAGTGTCTATGGGAATAAAAGCAGTCGTAGAAACTCCTTCCACTTTGCCAGAAATGTGGTTCATGCTGCAAATTATTACTCCCTTATGTCTTACTGACAGTTGGCTGTTTTAGAGCCACTTTACCGCAAAGCACCATTTAGCCAGCTGTAAGCCTTCTGCCATGTGAGTGCACATTTCATATACTTTACTTTGGTATGGGTATAAACCCAAGCAGTTCTCCTTAGAATCCAGGAGATGTCATTGCTTGGCAACTACTCAACCTGCTTACCACATGTACCCAAAATGTCTGTATCACTAAGCATGACTATGTTAAGTGTATAACAGTAGCTGTGTTTACGCGTTCTGAGCTATTTCAGTCCACGTATATTTTGATGAGCCATGACAGGAGTTGTAAAGGCTAGGTGGAGGAAATTAAACTACTACTCTAAAGGGTGATTTTCCAGACACCCTAGTAACTCTGCATTTGCAGAGTGTTCTGAACGTTCTTTCTCCTCCCCCCACCCCCCTTAGATTGGGAATTGGTGGAGTTCCTGAAACAAAGATATAGGCATGCTACCCACTGTCAAGGACTGTCAAGGACTTGAGAATTCCCCCCCTCCAGTCCTAATTAGGGAGATCAGGGCCCCCCAAGCCCTGTCTCCAACTGTGTTAGTCAGAGAAGCTGTTTCCCTCACAGGAGGGTCCAGCACCTCTGTTATCACTGAGGATAGCCTCAGTGAAGATGACCTCCTGCTAGCCAGGATGGCCAAAAGATTGGCTTTAGAGAGACAGCTCCTAGCCATAGAAAGGGAAAGACAAGAGATGGGTTTTGGTCCCATCCATGGTGGTAGCAACATAAATAGGGTCAGAGATTCTACTGACATGTTGAAAATCCCTAAAGGGATTGTAACTAAATATGAAGTTGGTGATGACATCACCAAATGGTTCACAGCTTTTGAGAGGGCTTGTGCAACCAGAAAAGTAAACATATCTCACTGGGGTGCTCTCCTTTGGGAAATGTTCACTGGAAAGTGTAGGGATAGACTCCTCACACTCTCTGGAAAAGATGCAGAATCCTATGACCTCATGAAGGGAACCCCGATTGAGGGCTTTGGATTCTCCACTGAGGAGAATAGAATTAGGTTCAGGGGGGCTCAAACATCCTCGAGCCAGACCTGGGTTGATTTTGTGGACTACTCAGTGAAAACACTGGATGGTTGGATTCAAGGCAGTGGTGTAAATGATTATGATGGGCTGTACAATTTATTTGTGAAAGAACCCCTATTAAGTAATTGTTCAAATGATAAACTGCATCAGCATCTGGTAGACCTAGGACCAATTTCTCCCCAAGAATTGGGAAAGAAGGCGGACCATTGGGTGAAGACTAGGGTGACCAAGACTTCCACAGGGGGTGACCAAAAGAAAGGGGTCACAAAGCCTCCCCAGGGGAAGAATGTTGAGACATCCAAAGGGAAAAATAGTAAAGAGTCTTCTACAGGCCCCCAAAAACCTGCACAGGAGGGTGGGCCCAGAGCCTCTTCACAATCCAATTTTGGGTTCAAGGGTAAAAACTTTGATCCCAAAAAGGCCTGGTGTTGTAGCTGTAATCAGCCTGTGTAAAGAAATGGCTCCCTGTTGCAGTTACCCCCCACTTTTTGCCTGATACTGATGCTGACTTGACTGAGAAGTGTGCTGGGACCCTGCTAACCAGGCCCCAGCACCAGTGTTCCTTCACCTAAAATGTACCATTGTATCCACAATTGGCACACCCTGGCATTCAGATAAGTCCCTTGTAACTGGTACTTCTAGTACCAAGGGCCCTGATGCCAAGGAAGGTCTCTAAGGGCTGCAGCATGTCTTATGCCACCCTGGAGACCTCTCACTCAGCACAGACACACTGCTTGCCAGCTTGTGTGTGCTAGTGAGGACAAAACGAGTAAGTCGACATGGCACTCCCCTCAGGGTGCCATGCCAGCCTCTCACTGCCTATGCAGTATAGGTAAGACACCCCTCTAGCAGGCCTTACAGCCCTAAGGCAGGGTGCACTATACCATAGGTGAGGGTACCAGTGCATGAGCATGGTACCCCTACAGTGTCTAAACAAAACCTTAGACATTGTAAGTGCAGGGTAGCCATAAGAGTATATGGTCTGGGAGTCTGTCAAACACGAACTCCACAGCACCATAATGGCTACACTGAAAACTGGGAAGTTTGGTATCAAACTTCTCAGCACAATAAATGCACACTGATGCCAGTGTACATTTTATTGAAAAATACACCACAGAGGGCACCTTAGAGGTGCCCCCTGAAACTTAACCGACTATCTGTGTAGGCTGACTAGTTTTAGCAGCCTGCTACAAACCGAGACATGTTGCTGGCCCCATGGGGAGAGTGCCTTTGTCACTCTGAGGCCAGTAACAACGCCTGCACTGGGTGGAGATGCTAACACCTCCCCCAGGCAGGAGCTGTGACACCTGGCGGTGAGCCTCAAAGGCTCACCCCTTTGTCACAGCCCAGCAGGGCACTCCAGCTTAGTGGAGTTGCCCGCCCCCTCCGGCCACGGCCCCCACTTTTGGCGGCAAGGCTGGAGGGAACAAAGAAAGCAACAAGGAGGAGTCACTGGCCAGTCAGGACAGCCCCTAAGGTGTCCTGAGCTGAAGTGACTCTAACTTTTAAGATTCCTCCATCTTGCAGATGGAGGATTCCCCCAATAGGGTTAGGATTGTGACCCCCTCCCCTTGGGAGGAGGCACAAAGAGGGTGTACCCACCCTCAGGGCTAGTAGCCATTGGCTACTAACCCCCCCGACCTAAACACGCCCTTAAATTTAGTATTTAAGGGCTACCCTGAACCCTAGAAAATTAGATTCCTGCAACTACAAGAAGAAGGACTGCCCAGCTGAAAACCCCTGCAGCGGAAGACCAGAAGACGACAACTGCCTTGGCCCCAGAAACTCACCGGCCTGTCTCCTGCCTTCCAAAGATCCTGCTCCAGCGACGCCTTCCGAAGGGACCAGCGACCTCGACATCCTCTGAGGACTGCCCCTGCTTCGAAAAGACAAGAAACTCCTGAGGACAGCGGACCTGCTCCAAGAAACGCTGCAACTTTGTTTCCAGCAGCTTTAAAGAACCCTGCAAGCTCCCCGCAAGAAGCGTGAGACTTGCAACACTGCACCCGGCGACCCCGACTCGGCTGGTGGCGATCCAACACCTCAGGAGGGACCCCAGGACTACTCTAAGACTGTGAGTACAAAAACCTGTCCCCCCTGAGCCCCCACAGCGCCGCCTGCAGAGGGAATCCCGAGGCTTCCCCTGACCGCGACTCTTTGAACCTAAAGTCCCGACGCCTGGGAGAGACCCTGCACCCGCAGCCCCCAGGACCTGAAGGACCGGACTTTCACTGGAGAAGTGACCCCCAGGAGTCCCTCTCCCTTGCCCAAGTGGAGGTTTCCCCGAGGAACCCCCCCCTTGCCTGCCTGCAGCGCTGAAGAGATCCCGAGATCTCTCATAGACTAACATTGCGAACCCGACGCTTGTTTCTACACTGCACCCGGCCGCCCCCGCGCCGCTGAGGGTGAAATTTCTGTGTGGACTTGTGTCCCCCCCGGTGCCCTACAAAACCCCCCTGGTCTGCCCTCCGAAGACGCGGGTACTTACCTGCAAGCAGACCGGAACCGGGGCACCCCCTTCTCTCCATTCTAGCCTATGTGTTTTGGGCACCACTTTGAACTCTGCACCTGACCGGCCCTGAGCTGCTGGTGTGGTGACTTTGGGGTTGCTCTGAACCCCCAACGGTGGGCTACCTTGGACCAAGAACTGAACCCTGTAAGTGTCTTACTTACCTGGTAAAACTAACAAATACTTACCTCCCCTAGGAACTGTGAAAATTGCACTAAGTGTCCACTTTTAAAACAGCTATTTGTGAATAACTTGAAAAGTATACATGCAATTTTGATGATTTGAAGTTCCTAAAGTACTTACCTGCAATACCTTTCGAATGAGCTATTACATGTAGAATTTGAACCTGTGGTTCTTAAAATAAACTAAGAAAAGATATTTTTCTATATAAAAACCTATTGGCTGGATTTGTCTCTGAGTGTGTGTACCTCATTTATTGTCTATGTGTATGTACAACAAATGCTTAACACTACTCCTTGGATAAGCCTACTGCTCGACCACACTACCACAAAATAGAGCATTAGTATTATCTATTTTTACCACTATTTTACCTCTAAGGGGAACCCTTGGACTCTGTGCATGCTATTCCTTACTTTGAAATAGCACATACAGAGCCAACTTCCTACAGCCTGGACACCAAACTGGAGACAAGGCCTGTCCCAAGAAAGGTTCCACTACTAACTCTACTCCAGCTAACACTGGAATGGCTAGTCTCCAAGTGGGATCAACAGTGTGCCCAGAGCAAATCAGGTGTCACACTGAAGCTACATTAGTCTCTGAGGGTGGGGCGGATTTAGCCACACTGGCTGCCTGGCCTCCTAACATGCAAAAATACAGACAGCAGCTCTTAATTAATGGGACAGGTGTAGAAGGCCTGAGGGATACAGGTGCCAGTGTCACCATGGTGACAGAGAAACTGGTTTCCCCTGGTCAATACCTGGCTGGACAAACTTATCCAGTCACCAACGCTGACAATCAGACTAAAGTACATCCCATGGCTATGGTAACCTTAGAGTGGGGAGGGGTCAATGGCCTGAAACAGGTGGTGGTCTCCTCAAATATCCCAGTAGACTGTTTGCTTGGAAATGACCTGGAGTCCTCAGCATGGGCTGAGGTAGAACTGAAAACCCATGCAGCCATGCTAGGTAGGTATCCCTGAACTGGTGTGTGTCAAGACAAGGGCACAGTGCAAGGCTCAGGGTGAAAAAGTGGTGTTGGAGCCTGGAAAAAGGGCCAAACCTACCAAGAGAAAAGGAAAGACAACTGGGGAACCAGTTGCAACACAACAAGTAAAAGAGAACCTCTCTTCTCAGGAAGAAGTTCTGCCCTCTGAGGGAACTGAGCCCATGGAGTTAGGACCTTATCAGGTTGAGCTCCTAGGCCCAGGGTGGCCCTCAAGGGAACAGTTGTGTAAGGGGCAAGAAACCCGTCCCTCTCTTCAAGGCCTTAGGCAGCAAGCTGCTGAAGAGTCCAATGGAAAGAAAACAGGAACACATAGGGTCTATTGGGAATATGGACTCCTTTACACTGAGGCAAGAGATCCCAAACCTGGTGCCACTAGGAGAGTGGTAGTGCCTCAGTAGTTTAGGGAGTTCATACTGACCTTAGCCCATGATATTCCTCTTGCTGGGCATTTGGGATAGACCAAGACGTGGGAGAGACTAGTCAACCACTTCTATTGGCCCAACATGTCCCAGAAGGTCAAGGAGTTTTGTGTCTCCTGTGCCACCTGTCAAGCCAGTGGTAAGACAGGTGGACACCCAAAGGCCCCCCTCATTCCACTTCCAGTGGTGGGGGTCCCCTTTGAAAGAGTGGGTGTGGACATAGTGGGTCCACTTGAACCTCCCACAGCCTCAGGGAACCTATACATACTAGTAGTAGTGGATCATGCTACTAGATACCCTGAAGCAATTCCCCTTAGGTCGACTACTGCCCCTGCAGTAGCCAAAGCACTCATTGGTATTTTTACCAGTGTGGGTTTTCCTAAGGAGGTGGTGTCTGACAGAGGTACCAACTTTTTCAGCATACCTGAAACACATGTGGAATGAGTGTGGGGTGACTTACAAATTCACCACACCATACCATCCACAAACCAATGGTCTTGTTGAGAGATTCAACAAAACATTGAAAGGCATGATCATGGGGTCCCTGAAAAACTCAAAAGGAGATGGGATGTCCTCTTGCCATGTCTGCTTTTCGCCTACAGAGAGGTGCCTCAGAAGGGAGTAGGGTTTTCACCCTTTGAACTTCTGTTTGGCCGCCCTGTAAGGGGACCACTAGCTCTTGTGAAGGAAGGCTGGGAGAGACCTCTTCATGAGCCTAAGCAAGATATAGTGGACTATGTACTTGGCCTACGTTCAAGGATTGCAGAGTACATGGAAAAGGCAAGCAAAAACCTTGAGGCCAGCCAACAGCTCCAGAAGTTTTGGTATGACCAAAAGGCTGCAATGGTTGAATTTCAACCAGGGCAGAAAGTCTGGGTTTTGGAGCCTGTGGCTCCCAGGGCACTTCAGGACAGATGGAGTGGCCCTTACCCAGTGCTAGAGAGGAAGAGTCAGGTCACCTACCTGGTGGACCTAGGCACTAGCAGGACCCCCAAGAGGGTGATCCATGTGAACCGCCTAAAGCTCTTCCATGACAGGGCTGATGTGAATCTGTTGATGGTAACAGATGAGGACCAGGAAGCTGAGAGTGAACCTCTCCCTGATCTCCTCTCCACAGACCCTAAAGATGGCTCAGTAGATGGAGTGATCTACTCAGACACCCTCTCTGGCCAACAGCAATCTGACTGTAGGAAGGTCCTACAACAGTTTGCTGAGCTCTTTTCCCTAACCCCTGGTCAGACACACCTGTGTACCCATGATGTGGACACAGGAGACAGCATGCCTGTCAAAAACAAATTTTTCAGACAGTCTGACCAAGTTAAGGAAAGCATCAAAGTGGAAGTCCACAAGATGCTGGAATTGGGAGTCATTGAGCACTCTGACAGCCCATGGGCTAGCCCAGTGGTCTTAGTCCCCAAACCTCACACCAAAGATGGAAAGAGAGAGATGAGGTTTTGTGTGGACTACAGAGGACTTAATTCTGTCACCAAGACAGATGCCCATCCCATTCCAAGGGCTGATGAACTGATTGACAAATTGGGTGCTGCCAAATTCTTAAGTACCTTTGACTTAACCGCAGGGTACTGGCAAATCAAAATGGCACCAGGAGCAAAAGAAACAATAGCACTCTCCACACCTGATGGGCATTATCAGTTTACTGTTATGCCCTTTGGTTTAAAGAATGCCCCTGCCACCTTCCAAAGGTTGGTGAATCATGTCCTTGCTGGTTTGGAGTCCTTTAGTGCAGCTTATCTTGACGATATTGCTGTCTTTAGCTCCAGCTGGCAGGATCACCTGGTCCACCTGAAGAAGGTTTTGAAGGCTCTGCAATCAGCAGGCCTCTCTATCAAGGCATCCGAATGCCAGATAGGGCAGGGAACTGTGGTTTACTTGGGACACCTTGTAGGTGGAGGCCAAGTTCAGCCACTCCAGCCTAAGATCCACACTATTCTGGACTGGGCAGCTCCAAAAACCCAGATTCAAGTCAGGGCATTCCTTGGCTTGACTGGGTATTACAGGAGGTTTGTGAAGGGATATGGATCCATAGCGACAGCCCTCACAGAACTCACCTCCCAAGAAAATGCCCAAGAAAGTAAACTGGACTGTAGAATGCCAACAGGCCTTTGACACCCTGAAACAAGCAATGTGCACAGCACCAGTTCTATAAGCTCCAGATTACTCCAAGCAGTTCATTGTGCAGACAGATGCCTCTGAACATGGGATAGGGGCAGTTTTGTCCCAGACAAATGATGATGGCCTTGACCAGCCTGTTGCTTTCATTAGCAGGAGGTTACTCCCCAGGGAGCAGCGTTGGAGTGCCATTGAGAGGGAGGCCTTTGCTGTGGTTTGGTCCCTGAAGAAGCTGAGACCATACCTCTTTGGTACTCACTTTGTAGTTCAGACTGACCACAGACCTCTCAGATGGCTGATGCAAATGAAAGGTGAAAATCCAAAACTGTTGAGGTGGTCCACCTCCCTACAGGGAATGGACTTTATAGTGGAACACAGACCTGGGACTGCCCATGCCAATGCAGATGGCTTTTCCAGGTTCTTCCACTTAGAAAATGAAGACTCTCTTGGGAAAGGTTAGTCTCATCCTCTTTCGTTTTGGGGGGGGGGGGGGGGGGGAGTTGTGTTAGGAAATGCCTCCTTGGCATGGTTACCCCCTGACATTTTGCCTTTGCTGATGCTAAGTTTTGATTTGAAAGTGTGCTGAGGCCTGCCAACCAGGCCCCAGCACCAGTGTTCTTTCCCTAACCTGTACTTTTGTTTCCACAATTGGCACACCCTGGCATCCAGGTAAGTCCCTCGTAACTGATACCCCTGGTACCAAGGGCCCTGATGCCAGGGAAGGTCTCTAAGGGCTGCAGCATGTCTTATGCCACCCTGGGGATCCCTCACTCAGCACAGACATACTGCTTGCCAGCTTGTGTGTGCTAGTGGGGATAAAAAGACTAAGTCGACATGACACTCCCCTCAGGGTGCCATGCCAACCTCACACTGCCTATGTAGTATAGATAAGTCACCCCTCTAGAAGGCCTTAGAGCCCCAAGGCAGGGTGCACTATACCATAGGTGAGGGCATAAGTGCATGAGCACTGTGCCCCTACAGTGTCTAAGCAAAACCTTAGACATTGTAAGTTCAGGGTAGCCATAAGTGTATATGGTCTGGGAGTCTGTCATGCACGAACTCCACAGCACCATAATGGCTACACTGAAAACTGTGAAGTTTGGTATCAAACTTCTCAGCACAATAAATGCACACTGATGCCAGTGTACATTTTATTGTAACATACACCCCAGAGGGCACCTTAGAGGTGCCCCCTGAAACCTTAACCGACTATCCGTGTAGGCTGACTAGTTCTAGCAGCCTGCCACACACCAGACATGTTGCTGGACACATGGGGAGAGTGCCTTTGTCACTCTGTGGCTAGTAACAAAGCCTGTACTGGGTGGAGGTGCTTCTCACCTCCCCCTACAGGAACTGTAACACCTGGCGGTTAGCCTCAAAGGCTCACCCCCTTTGTTATAACACCACAGGGCACTCCAGCTAGTGGAGTTGCCCGCCCCCTCCGGCCATGGCCCCACTTTTGGTGGCAAGGCCGAAGGAGATAATGAGAAAAACAAGGAGTCGTCACTGGCCAGTCAGGACAGCCCCTAAGGTGTCCTGAGCTGAGGTGACTCTAACTTTTAGAAATCCTCCATCTTGCAGATAGAGGATTCCTCCAATAGGATTAGGGATGTGCCCCCCTCCCCTCAGGGAGGAGGCACAAAGAGGGTGTACCCACCCTCAGGGCTAGTAGCCATTGGCTACAAACCCCCCAGACCTAAACACACCCTTAAATTTTGTATTTAAGGGCTCCCCAGAACCTAGGAACTCAGATTCCTGCAACCTAAGAAGAAGAGGACTGCTAAGCTGAAAAACCCTGCAGAGAAGATGGAGACACCAACTGCTTTGGTCCCAGCTCTACCGGCCTGTCTCCCCACTTCTAAAGACACTGCTCCAGCGACGCTTTCCACAGGGACCAGCGACCTCTGAATCCTCAGATGACTGCCCTGCATCTAGAAGGACCAAGAACTCCCGAGGACTGCGGCTCTGTTCACCAAAGACTGCAACTTTGCAACAAAGAAGCAACTTTGAAACAACACGCGTTTCCCGCTGGAAGCGTGAGACTTGGCACTCTGCATCCGACGGCCCCGGCTCGACTTGTGGAGAACAATCACTTCAGGGAGGACTCCCCGGCGACTGCGAGACCGTGAGTAGCCAGAGTTGCCCCCACAGCGACGCCTGCAGAGGAAATCCCGAGGCTCCCCCTGACCGCGACTGCCTGCTTCTAAGATCCGATGCCTGGTAAAGACTCTGCAGCCGCAGACCCCAGGGCCTGAAGGATCCGACCTCCAGTGCAGGAGCGACCCCCAGGTGGCCCTCTCCCTTGCCCAGGTGGTGGCTACCCCGAGGAGCCCCCCCCTTGCCTGCCTGCATCGCTGACGAGACCCCTTGGTCTCCCCTTGAAACCTATTGAAAACCCGACACGTGTTTGCACACTGCACCCGGCTGCCCCGGTGCTGCTGAGGGTGTACTTTCTGTGTGGACTTGTGTCCCCCCCCCCCCCCCCCCCCCGTCCCCCCCGTTGCCCTACAAAACCCCCCTGGTCTGCCCGCCGAAGATGCGGGTACTTACCTGCTGGCAGACTGGAACCGGGGCACCCCCTTCTCCATTGAAGCCTATGCGTTTTGGGCACCACTTTGACCTCTGCACCTGATCGGCCCTGAGCTGCTGGTGTGGTAACTTTGGGGTTGCTCTGAACCCCCAACGGTGGGCTACCGTGGACCCAAACTTGAACCCCGTAGGTGGTTTACTTACCTGCAAAAACGAACAAACTCTTACTCCCCCCAGGAACTGTTGAAAATTGCACTGTGTGTAGTTTTAAAATAGCTATATGTAATTTATGTGAAAACTGTATATGCTATTTTGCTAATTCAAAGTTCCTAAAGTTCCTACCTGCAATACCTTTCATTTGAAGTATTACATGTAAATCTTGAACCTGTGGTTCTTAAAATAAACTAAGAAAATATACTTTTTCTATACAAAAACCTATTGGCTTGGAATTGTCTCTGAGTGTGTGTTCCTCATTTATTGCCTGTGTGTGTACAACAAATGCTTAACACTACCCTCTGTTAAGCCTACTGCTCGACCACACTACCACAAAATAGAGCATTAGAATGATCTCTTTTTGCCACTATCTTACCTCTAAGGGGAACCCTTGGACTCTGTGCATACTATTCCTTACTTTGAAATAGTGCATACAGAGCCAACTTCCTACAGCTGGTCAGGGATATTTGCTTACGCTTTTCCCCCTCTCCCGCTCATTCCTTGTCTAGTCAACAAACTGAGTCAAAACAAACTCAAACTAATACTCATAGCACCAACCTGAGCTCGCCAACCATGGTACTCAACACTGTTGGATTTATCAGTAGTACCCCACATCAAACTACCAAACAAACCAGATCGGTTAACACAACACAAACAACAAATCAGACACCCGAATCCAGCATCGCTCAATCTAGCAATCTGGTTCCTGAAGTCTTAGAATTCGGACATTTAAACCTTTCACAAGAGTGTATGGTGGTCATTAAACAAGCGAGAAAACCTACAACAAGACATTGTTACGCAAACAAATGGAAAAGATTTGTTTGCTACTGTCACACTAATCAGATTATGCCACTAAATGCCTCCACACATGACATTATAAGTTATTTATTACACTTACAAAAGTCCAATCTAGCTTTCTCTTCCATTAAAATCCATCTCACTGCAATATCTGCCTATCTGCAGATTACACATACAACATCGCTTTTTAGAATCCCAGTTATTAACGCATTAATGGACGGACTAAAAGGAATCATACCCCCAAGGACACCACCAGTTCCTTCGTGGAACCTTAATATTGTATTAACACGACTCATTGGCCCACCATTTGAACCCATGCATTCTTGTCAAATCCAATTTTTGACTTGGAAAGTATCCTTCCTAATAGCTATCACATCACTTAGAAGAGTGAGTGAAATACAAGCATTTACTATTCAAGAACCCTTTATCCAAATACATAAACATAAAGTGGTTCTCCGTACAAATCCCAAATTCTTACCAAAGTTCATATCACCATTCCACCTAAACCAAACAGTGGAACTCCCAGTCTTTTTTCCACAACCAGACTCAGTAGCTGAAAGAGCATTACATACGTTAGACATTAAAAGAGCACTAATGTACTATATTGATAGAACAAAACAAAACAATTGTTTGTAGCCTTCCAAAAACCTCATGCAGGAAATCCAATATCCAAACAAGCCATTGCCAGATGGATAGTGAAATGTATTCAGACCTGCTATATTAAAGCAAAAAGAGATCTACCTATTACGCCGAAGGCGCACTCCACTAGGAAGAAAGGTGCCACAATGGCCTTTCTAGGAAATATACCTATGACAGAAATCTGTAAGGCAGCCACATGGTCTACCCCTCATACATTCACAAAACATTACTGTGTAGATGTGTTAACAACACAACAAGCCACAGTAGGACAGGCTGTATTACGAACATTATTTCAGACAACTTCAACTCCTACAGGCTAAGCCACCGCTTTTGGGGCGATAACTGCTTACTAGTCTATGCACAGCATGTGTATCTGCAGCTACACATGCCATCGAACGGAAAATGTCACTTACCCAGTGTACATCTGTTCGTGGCATGAGACGCTGCAGATTCACATGCGCCCTCCCGCCTCCCCGGGAGCCTGTAGCCGTTATAAGTTGATGAAAATTGTACATTATAAATTGATGAAACTTGTACATTTGTAAATATATATCACTTTTATACACATTATGTACATACATGCTTACTCCATTGCATGGGCACCTTTACTATATACGCAACTCCTACCTCACCCTCTGCGGGAAAAACAATCTAAGATGGAGTCGACGCCCATGCGCAATGGAGCCGAAAGGGAGGAGTCCCTCGGTCTTGTGACTCGAAAAGACTTCTTCGAAGAAAAACAACTCGTAACACTCTGAGCCCAACACTAGATGGCAGGATAATGCACAGCATGTGAATCTGCAGCGTCTCATGCCACCAACAGATGTACACTGGGTAAGTGACAAGTTCCATATATGCCATCTAGTGTTGGGCTCGACTCCATCTTAAATTGCTTTCTTTCCGCCATCGGGTTCGGACGTGTTCCTCTTTGCTCCGGTTATTCGATTTGGAAAACTTCAAAAATCGTCGGTATTGTTTTCGATCGCGACCCATCCTGCATCGACACCTTGGCACTGGCGAAACACACCTTCGGTTGCCCTTCGGGGCAACCGCGCCCATTCTGGGCCTGGTCGGACCGACAGCAGGAAGTGTCGAAGCCTAATGGACCGGACCCTGTTCCGATTCTGCCCTCAGTGCCACGCAAAGTATCCATACACAGATCAACATCGGGTCTGTAATCTGTGTTTGTCACCAGATCACCGAGAGGATACTTGTGATATCTGCAGGTCCTTCCGTTACAAGAAGACCTTGAGGGATCGAAGGGCGAGACGACTACAAATGGCGTCGAAGAGTACCGAACACCTCGATGCCGAGGAAGAGGAGATGGCCATCTCCATTCAAGGATCCGATTCGGGCGAATCCGACGCGGACCGACCACCGACAGCAGGCCAGCACATGAGTACGCCTGCCCCATCCCCATCCCAAACCCAGAGCCAGTCCAAGACCAAACAAAAGGCCTCGGGACGCCACTGCCGGAAGGCTATGGCTCTACCCGGAAGAAATCAAGCGGTGACTAAGCAACACCTTTGGCACCGAAAAAGGCCACATCCGCATTGAAGTCTTTGGACTCGAAAAAGTTTGACATCGACTCGTCGAATCGAAACCCCGAAAGACTCTTTCGGAACCGAGGCCTACTATCACAATGGGCATTTCGGTACTGAAAAAAACGGCTTTGGAGCCGAAAAAAGCCTTATATACTGAGGAACATGTTTTTTCTAAACAGATGAAAGAAAGCCACAGATTTGAGGAATAACTTCAACAAATGGAGGAATTTGATGACAGACAAGCCAGGAGATAGATCCACAAGGATACTGGCAAGATCCTCACAGCACCTCCCCTCAAATTTAAAAGGAAGCTGGCTTTCCAAGGACATTTGGACACTGATTAGCCAAAGGCTAAAGTGCCAAGAGAGCAATCTCCGCCACGCCAGTTTTCCCCAGCACATTCTCCTCCTCATTCTCCTCAAAGAACCGTTTCTCCTCTTGCTACACCCACTGCACAGTCACCCACACACACTGTGCAGTCACATCAAGACACAGGCCCGTGGGATCTTTATGATGATCCTGTGTCAGACAATAGCCTAGAGTGCTATCCATCTAAACCCTCTCCACCTGAAGATAGCACATCCTACAGACAGGTTTTGGCTAGGGCTGCAGCTTTCCACAATGTAAGCATGCACACCGAACCACTAGAGGACGACTTTCTTTTTACTGCGTTGTCCTCAACACATACCTCTTTCCAAAGTCTACCCATGCTCCCAGGCATGCTCAAACATGCCCAACAGATTTTTCAGGAGACGGTTAAAGGAAGGGGCGTAACACCAAGGGTGGAAAAGAAATATTAACTACCACCTTCTGACCCGGTATTTATCACGCAACAGCTGCCCCCAGATTCGGTAGTGGTCAGTGCGGCGAGGAAGAGTGCCAACTCGCATTCATCTGGGGATTCACCCCCTCCAGATAAAGAGAGTAAAAAGTTTGATGCGGCAGGAAAGAGGGTAGTGTCACAAGCAGAAAATCAGTGGCGCATAGCAAACTCACAGGCCCTCCTCGCAAGATATGACAGAGCTCATTGGGATGAGATGAGCAACATCATTCAACATCTCCCCAAAGAATACCAAAAAAGAGCTCAGCAGGGACAGGCAATAACGAATAACCAGATAAGGTCTACATTAGATTCAGCTGATACTGCCGCAAGAACAATAAGCACTGCAGTTACAATTAGACACCATGCATGGCTTAGACCATCAGGTTTTAAACCTGAGATTCAACAGGCGGTCCTCAACATGCATTCAACCAGCAACAGCTATTTGGCACACAAGTGGACCCAGCCATAGAAAAAATGAAAATGATACGGATGGGAGCGCTTTACTCATCCCAATACAGAGGGACATTTAGGAAGCCGCAGTATAGGGGGGGTTTCAGGCCACACACATCAGAAACATCCACCTCACAGAAAAAGCCCTCATATCAATCACAGTATCAAAGAGGGGGGTTTCGAGGGTCCTTCATAGGGCAATTTCCCAAATCCAGGTGAAAATTCCAAACTACAAAGCAAGCCACTAACAACAAGCAGTGACTTTGTCATCACCTTCCCCCAACACACATCCCCTATGGGAGGAAGACTGGAAAGGTTCCACAATCAATGGTCAAACATAACAACGGACACATGGGTACTATCAATTATCCAACATGGTTACTGCATAGAATTTACAAATTTTCCTCCAGATATTCCCCCAAAAGCACACAAACTATTGTCGCAACATCTAACAATGTTACAAACAGAGGTGCAAGCACTATTAACAAAACAAGCCATAGAACTAGTACCTCATCAACAAAAAGGAACAGGGGTCTATTCCCTGTACTTCCTTATTCCCAAAAAGGACAAAACACTAAGGTCAATATTAGGTCTCAGGACTCTCAACCTATACATTCAATCAGAACACTTTCACATTGTGACACTACAAGATGTAGTCCCATTACTGAAACAGGGAGAATACATGTCAACACTAGATTTAAAAGATGTGTATTTTCACATACCCATCAATCCATCTCACAGAAAATAACTCAGGTTTGTTATACAAGGAAAACATTACCAATTCAAGGTATTACCCTTCGGGATAACAGCAGCCCCCAGAGTATTTACAAAATGCCTTGCTGTAGTAGCAGCATACATAAGGAGACAACACATGCATGTTTTCCCATATCTCAACGATTGGCTAATAAAGGTCAACACTCAAGAACAGTGTCAACATCACACACGTTATGTAGTAGATACCCTACACACACTAGGGTTTTTGATAAATTATCAAAAATCACACTTGCAACCATCCCAAATTCAGCAGTACTTGGGAGCTACACTCAAAACTCAAAAAGTGATTGCACGTCCAAGCCGACAAAGGGGGCAATCATTCCACACCATGGTGCCAGAAATACAGCCAAATCAGCATTACGCAGTCAGATTTATGATGAAATTCCTAGGCATGATGGCATCATGCATTGCACTTGTCCCAAACACACGGTTACACATGCGGCCCTTACAGCAGTGCCTTGCAAAACAATGGTCGCAGGCACAGGGTCATCACCAAGATCTAGTGTTGATAGACCGCCAAACACACTATTCGCTTCAGTGGTGGAATCCCACAAATTTAAACAAAGGGCAGCCTTTTCAAGACCCTGTGCCTCACGCCATGCTCACAACAGATGCATCAATGATTGGGTGGGGAGCACACCTCAACAATCACAGTATACAAGGACAGTGGGACAGTGAGCAAAAACAGCTACACATAAATCACTTAGAGCTGCTAGCAGTCTTTCTAGCACTAAAAGCTTTTTAACCTCTTCTGGCTCACAAACACATTCTTGTCAAAACAGACAATATGACAACGATGTACTACTTAAACAGACGGGGGGAACACACTCATCGCAACTTTGCCTCCTAGCACAAAAAACTTGGCATTGGGCAATTCACAACAACGTTTGCCTAATAGCTCAATACATCCCAGGGATTCACAGTCAGTTAGCAGACTATCTCAGTCGGGATCACCAGCAAACTCACGAGTGGGAAATACATCCCCAGGTACTACAAAGACACTTTTGTCAGTGGGGGACACCAGACATAGATCTGTTCGCCACAAACCAAAACGCAAAATGCCAACACTTCGTATCCAGGTACCCGCACCCTCTGTCCAAGGGCAATGCTCTACGGATCAACTGGTCAGGGATATTTGCTTAAGCTTTTTCCCCTCTCTTGTTAATTCCATTTCTGGCCAACAAAATGCTTCACACCTCTCTCACCATGATGCTCCTAGCTCCCTCATAGGCACGCCAACACTGGTACACAACACTCCTGGATCTGTCAATAGTTTCCCATCACAAACTTCCAAACAGACCAGATCTGTTAACACAGGACAAAGGTCAAATCAGGTATCCCAATCCCAGTGTAATCAATTTAGCGATTTGGCTCCTGAAGTCATAGAGTTTGGCTATTTACACCTTCCATTACAATGTATAGAAGTTCTGAAACAAGCACGTAAACCAACAACCAGACAATGTTATGCCAACAGTGGAAACGGTTTGTTTACTACTGCCAACCTAAAAATATAGATCTACTTATAGCATCAGTACAAAATATTGTGTGCTACTTGCTTTATTTACAAAAAGCAAATTTAGCTTTTAAAATTAATCTAACAGCTATATCAGCATACCTACAAACCCTAGAGCATGCTTCTCCCTTAAGAGTTTCTGTCATAAAAGCTTTTATAGAAGGACTTGCACGTATTATTCCACCCAGAACTCCACCAGTTCCTGCATGGAATCTTAATATTGTACTCACAAGACTAATGGGACCACCATTCGAGCCCATGCACTCATGTGATATTCAATTTTTACGTGGAAAGTTACTTTCTTAGTAGCATTTACTTTAAGAAGAGTGCCTGAAATTCAGGCATTTACTCTAGAGGAACCATTTTTCCAAGTACACAAACATAAAGTTGTACTTAGGACAAACCCAAAACTTTTAACAAAAGTAGTTTCACCTTGTCACATTAATCAGTCAGTGGAATTGCCAGTCTTCTTTTCACAGCCAGACTCAACTTCTGAAAGAGCTCTACACGCTCTTGACCTTAAAACAGCTTTAACTTACTTCATTGACCAAAAAAAAGATTTTAAAAATACTAAACAGCTTTTTGTTGCTTACCAACAACCACATAAAGGTAATCTTGTTTCAAAACAAGGATAAGTTACATGATTGTGAGATGTATTCAAACATGTTACATTAAACCAAAAAGGCAACTTTTGATAACTCCTAAAGCACATTCTGTAGGAAGTTGGCTCTGTATATACTATTTCAAAGTGAGAGAAAGTGTGCACAGAGTCCAAGGGTTCCCCGTAGAGGTAAAATAGTGGCAAAAAGAGATAATTCTAATGCTCTATTTTGTGGTAGTGTGGTCGAGCAGTAGGCTTATTATATTTTTCTTTATAAAAACTATTGGCCTGGAGTTAAGTCTTTGAGTGAGTGTTCTTCATTTATTGCTTTTTTGTGTACAAAAAATGCTTAGCACTACCCTTTGATAAGCCTACTGCTCGACCACACTACCACTAAATAGAACATTAGAATTATATATTTTTGCCACTATCAACCTCTAAGGGGAACCCTTGGACTCTGTGCACACTATCTCTCACTTTGAGATAGTTTATACAGAGCCAACTTCCTACACTGAGCCTTTGAGGCTCACTGCTGGGTGTTACATTTCCTTCAGGGGGGAGCTATGAAGCACCTCCACCCAGTGCAGGCTTTGTTTGTCTTCAGAGAGCACAAAGGCTCTCACCCCATGGAGTCAGAAACTCGTCTCAATGGCAGGCTGGCACAGACCAGTCAGTCCTGCACTGAAGGATTGGGTAAAACACAGAGGGCATCTCTAAGAAGCCCCCTGTGTGCATTTTTTAATAAATCCAACACTGGTATTCGTGTGGGTTTATTATTCTGAGAAGTTTGATACCAAACTTCCCAGTATTCAGTGTAGCCATTATGGAACTGTGGAGTTCGTTTTTGACAAACTCCCAGACCATATACTTAATATGGCCACACTGCATTTGCAATGTCTAAGAATGGACTTAGACACTGTAGGGGCATAGTACACATGCAGCTATGCCCTCACCTGTGGTATAGTGCACCCTGCCTTAGGGCTATAAGGCCTGCTAGACGGGTGACTTACCTACGCGACAGGCAGTTTTTTGTGTGCATGGCATCCTGAGGGGGATGCCATGTCGACTTTGCCTTTTTCTCCCCACCAACACACACAATCTGCAATGGCAGTATGCATGTGTTAGGTGAGGGGTCCCTTAGGGTGGCACAACACATGCTGCAGCCCTTAGAGACCTTCCCTGGTCACAGGGCCCTTGGTACCACTGGTACCTTTTACAAGGGACTTATCTGTGTGCCAGGGGTGTGCCAATTGCGGAAACAATGGTACAATTTTTAGGTGAAAGAACACTGGTACTGGGGCCTGGTTAGCAGGATCCCAGCAAACGTCTGTCAAGTCAGCATCAATATCAGGCAAAAAGAGGGGGAACTGCAACAAGGAGCCATTTTCCTACACATTCCACTAGGAAAAAGGTTGCCTCTATGGCATTCTTAGTGTACATACCAATTGCAGACATATGCAAGGCTGCCACATGGTCGACACCACATACATTCACAAAGCATTACTGTGTGGACGTTTTATCAAAACAACAAGCCAGTGTTGGACAAGCGGTGCTAAAACACTATTTCAGACCACTTCAACCCCTACAGGCTAGCCACCGCTTTATTGGGAGGAGAACTGCTTTTTAGTCTATGCGCAGCATGTGTATCTGCAGCTACACATGCCACTGAACGGAAAATAAATGTCACTTACCCAGTGTACATCTGTTTGTGGCATGTAGTGCTGCAGATTCACATGCGCCATCCCTCCTCCCCGGGAGCCTGCAGTCGTTGCAGTACTCATTTGTACATATGTATATATTTATATTTGCGTGGACATCTTATTTACTTATTACATGTAGTTGTACATTTACATTCTTTCACTCTATCACTCCTTCCTATACCTTTCTGCGCGAAAACAATCTGACAAAGGAGTCGATGACCATGCGCACTTTCACCGAGAAGAGGAGTCATTCGATCCCATGACTCGAAAAAAGACTTCTTTGAAGAAAAACAACTTGTAAAACTCCGAGCCCAAAACTAGATGGCAGGATATGCACAGCATGTGAATCGGCAGCACTACATACCACGAACAGTTGTACACGGGGTAAGTGACATTTTCCACATGTACACATATAATGGTGACAGCAGATTGCATCCAGTGCAAAAAAAGGGCCCCCGTCTGACCAATAAAGCAAAAAGATGGATCTGATGGACAGGAAATTTGAAAGGAGTGCAGCCAATCAATAGAGGATAGACAACTTTAATGCTCTCTTTAACATTTATGCGTACCAACATTGGGAAGACATGGGAGAACTCATGAAGCACCTGCGGGAGCAGTACAGAAAGAGCTTCATGCCTGGTGGAAGAAAGCAAGAACATTGCTGTAAGGAAATGCCTCCTTGACATGGTTACCCCCTGACTTTTTGCCTTTGCTGATGCTATGTTTTGAATTGAAAGTGTGCTGAGGCCTGCTAACCAGGCCCCAGCACCAGTGTTCTTTCCCTAACCTGTACTTTTGTATCCACAATTGGCACACCCTCGCATCCAGATAAGTCCCTTGTAAATGGTACCCCTGGTACCAAGGGCCCTGATGCCAAGGAAGGTCTCTAAGGGCTGCAGCATGTCTTATGCCACCCTAAGAGACCCCTCACTCAGCACAGACACACTGCTTGCCAGCTTGTGTGTGCTGGTGAGAACAAAACGAGTAAGTCGACATGGCACTCCCCTCAGGGTGCCATGCCAGCCTCTCACTGCCTATGCAGGTATAGATAAGTCACCCCTCTAGCAGGCCTTACAGCCCTAAGGCAGGGTGCACTATACCATAGGTGAGGGCACCAGTGCATGAGCACTGTGCCCCTACAGTGTCTAAGCAATACCTTAGACATTGTAAGTGCAGGGTAGCCATCCAAGTATATGGTCTGGGAGTCTGTTTTACACGAACTCCACAGCACCATAATGGCTACACTGAAAACTGGGAAGTTTGGTATCAAACTTCTCAGCACAATAAATGCACACTGATGCCAGTGTACATTTTATTGTGAAATACACCCCAGAGGGCACCTTAGAGGTGCCCCCTGAAACCTTAACCGACTATCTGTGTAGGCTGACTGGTTCCAGCAGCCTGCCACAACCGAGACATGTTGCTGGCCCCATGGGGGAGAGTGCCTTTGTCACTCTGAGGCCAGTAACAAAGCCTGCACTGGGTGGAGATGCTAACACCTCCCCCAGGCAGGAGCTGTCACACCTGGCGGTGAGCCTCAAAGGCTCACACCTTTGTGCCAGCACCGCAGGACACTCCAGCTATTGGAGTTGCCCGCCCCCTCCGGCCCCGGCCCCCACTTTTGGCGGCAAGGCCGGAGAAAATAATGAGAATAACAAGGAGGAGTCACTGGCCAGTCAGGACAGCCCCTAAGGTGTCCTGAGCTGAAGTGACTCTAACTTTTAGAAATCCTCCATCTTGCAGATGGAGGATTCCCCAATAGGATTAGGGATGTGACCCCCTCCCCTTGGGAAGAGGCACAAAGAGGGTGTACCCACCCTCAGGGCTAGTAGCCATTGGCTACTAACCCCCCCAGACCTAAACACGCCCTTAAATTTTGTATTTAAGGGCTTCCCTGAACCTAAAACTTTAGATTCCTGAAACTACAAGAAGAAGAGGACTGCTGAGCTGAAGAACCCCTGCAGAGGAAGAACAGAAGACACCAACTGCTTTGGCCCCAGACTTACCGGCCTGTCTCCTGCCTTCCAAAGAAACCTGCTCCAGCGACGCTTTCCAAGGGACCAGCGATCTCTGAATCCTCTGAGGACTGCCCTGCTTCAAGAAAGACAAGAAACTCCCGAGGACAGCGGCACTGCTCCAAAAGAACTGCAACTTTGATTCAAGGAGCAGATTTAAAGACCCCTGCAACTCCCCGCAAGAAGCGTGAGACTTGCAACACTGCACCCGGCGACCCCGACTCGACTGGTGGAGAACCAACACCTCAGGGAGGACCCTCCGGCGACTCTGAGACCGTGAGTAACCAAAGTTGTCCCCCCTGAGCCCCCACAGCGACGCCTGCAGAGGGAATCCCGAGGCTCCCCCTGACCGCGACTGCCTGAACTCCATTTCCCGATGGCTGGAAAAGACCCTGCACCCGCAGCCCCCAGCACCTAAAGGAACGGAACTCCTGTGCAGGAGTGACCCCCAGGAGACCCTTTCCCTTGTCCAGGTGGTGGCTACCCCGAGGAGCCCCCCCCCTTGCCTGCCTGCAACGCTGAAGAGATCCCTTGATCTCTCATTGAAAACCATTGTAAACCTGACGCGTGTTTGCACACTGCACCCGGCCGCCCCCGCGCTGCTGAGGGTGTACTTTTTGTGCTGACTTGTGTCCCCCCCGGTGCACTACAAAACCCCCCTGGTCTTCCCTCCGAAGACGCGGGTACTTAGCTGCTGGCAGACTGGAACCGGGGCACCCCCTTCTCTCCATTGAAGCCTATGTGTTTTGGGCACCTCTTTGACCTCTGCACCTGACCGGCCCTGAGCTGCTGGTGTGGTGACTTTGGGGTTGCTCTGAACCCCCAACGGTGGGCTACCTTGGACCCAAAACTGAAACCTATAAGTGACTTACTTACCTGTGAAACCTAACAATACTTTACCTCCCCCAGAAACTGTGAAAATTGCACTAAGTGTACACTTTTACAGCTTATTGTGTTTTATGTAAAAAGTATATATGCTACTGTAATTATTCAAAGTTCCTAAAGTACTTACCTGCAATACCTTTCAAATGAGATATTACATGTAGAATTTGAACCTGTGGTTCTTAAAATAAACTAAGAAAAGATATTTTTCTATAACAAAACCTATTGGCTGGATTTGTCTCTGAGTGTGTGTTCCTCATTTATTGCCTGTGTGTATGTACAACAAATGCTTAACACTACTCCTTTGATAAGCCTACTGCTCGACCACACTACCACAAAATAGAGCATTAGTATTATCTCTTTTTGCCACTATCTTACCTCTAAGGGGAACCCTTGGACTCTGTGCATGCTATTCCTTACTTTGAAATAGCACATACAGAGCCAACTTCCTACAATTGCTAATACTAGTTTCAAGTCTACTTTAGATACCTCAGACACTGCAAGTCACCCAATGATGGCGGGAACAGCATTAAGGCATCACCCCTGGTTGTGAATATCTGGCTTCAAACGAGATACAAGCAAACATCTTAAACAGTTTTAATTGAGAGAAACTTAATGGCAGCACAGTAGACCAAACACTGCAGCAGCTCAAAAAAAGGTAGAAACTTGCAAATCAGTGGCAGGTCTGTAATTTAGAGGAAACGTGCAGGGGAACAGCACCAGCACAAAGATTGGCAGGAAAAGGTAGTGTCGGTGGTACCACATAACATCAGTGTTTCCAGTGGACAAGTAAATGACAGATAACCCCACACCTCTTTCAGTATCAGGCCCAAGGATGCCAGTCCTTTCATGAAAGAGCTTAAGTAAGAGCTCAGCCCCCATGAAGGGAGGAGGAGGGTGGGTTCAGTCGCTGACAATAAATGACTTCGTAGCCAACAAAGACCTCACTCACACAACATCAGTGGGAGGCAGAAGTAGACACTTCCTTCAGTAGCATAGGAAGGTTAAGTTAGACAGTTGGATACTACACATTATAAAATGTGGGTTCGATGGCATCTGTCGCTGTAGATACGCATGTTTTGCATAGCTCGCCATCTGGTGTTGGGCCGGAGTGTTACAAGTTGTTTTTCTTCGAAGAAGTCTTTCGAGTCACGGGACCGAGTGACTCCTCCTTTTGTCTCCATTGCGCATGGGCGTCGACTCCATCTTCGATTGTTTTTTTTCCGCCATCGGGTTCGGACGTGTTCCTGTCGCTCCGAGTTTCGGAACGGAAAGATAGCTAATTTCGGAAGATTTTCGTCGGTATTGTTGCGTTCGGGATCGGCGTAGTTAGATTCAACACCGCGCTGAAAGATCGAAGAGCTCCGGTGCCCTTCGGGGTAGTTTTTCGATCCCCCGTCGGGGCCTGGTCGGCCCGACCACGTGCAGAAGAACGCCGATGGAACGGACCCCGTTCCACTTCTGTCCCAAATGCCACAATAAATACCCCTATACAGACCAACACTTGGTCTGTAACCTGTGCCTGTCACCTGAGCACAGTGAAGACACCTGCGAGGCCTGTCGTGCTTTCCGGTCCCGAAAAACACTCCGAGACCGTCGAGCCAGAAGACTTCAGAT